>NC_080066.1:53137243-53737243 GCF_949987535.1 Balaenoptera acutorostrata | reverse complement strand
TAGGCAACTTTGGCTAATTACCCAATTTCTCTTATCCTCAGTTACTTTATCTGTAAAATGGGAGTATAATCCCTACTTCACAGGGGGGCTGTGAGGATTAAAATGAGATCACATCTCTGTATATGTACAGCACCATAGCCTTGGTAGATACCTAGGAAATGTGGGCTCCTGGCCAAGTTCTCTTCCTTTTTATATGGTCTCCAAAGGTCCCCTAACTGTCCTGGGTGCAGGGTCAGCATCTACACTCAGTGATGAGTCTATGCATCCTGCCACACAGAGCTCTAGGAAGAGACAAATGTATGCAATGTAAGGCTTCACCACACAAGGCCACGCTCTGTGGATGGCCTCTAAGAAACTGTGAAACTATGGGAGAAAATCATGCTTTCCCAACACTTTCCTGACAACCAGAAGGATCTGTGGTTTAGCTGCCTGATGTCCTGCTCTCTGTTCCATCCTTCCATTGGATGGCCCCTGGGGGACTAGCCAGTCTGTAAGCCTGGGGCACATGCCCCCATTCAGTCATCAGATTCTCCTTCCATATTCACCTCTGAATCCCAAAAAGGCCCGTCTGCGAACATACTCTTCTTGACCTCCCTATTCCATTGGAAAGTCAGCCAACTGACCAAAGCAAGACTGAAATATTTATTAATACCATAAAAATTTAATGCTGATTTAGATTTCAGTATTATTTTTTGACTCCACTTAAATAGATTGGGAGAATGAATATCACTGATGGCACTGTTCCCATGTGACTGAGAAGATGAGCATTTTAGAAGGGCACTTATATACCCCCTCCCAAACCAGGCCTCTGTTAGTAAAGAAGAAAGGAGGGGTGGATACTGAACAGGCAGCAGGCAGTAACTGTGCACAGTCTGCCTCTCTGCTGTCCAGCACTCATCCCACCCTTCCCCCACACGCAGGAAATGTCACTGTCTCCCACAGTAGACAGTGGAAGTCTCATATCTCTACACCCAGGCCAGTCTTCTCCATAATGCTCCTTTTGGTCCTACGACCTTTAAACTACTGCTCCAACATAGGCAGCAGTCACTGGTACATGCAGGAAAGGTCCTGCCCTATGAGGACACCCTATTTATTGGGTGGCCATCTGGCTCCCTGCTCTGTTCCTGGGAGCATCTGCTGTAGCCATTGCCCCCTGTGGACTTGGTTCTGCCCTCCGCAGAGGTCCTCCCTGTCCATTACTCTCCATGGCCACACATGAAGCAGGCTGTAGGGGGCATGCCATCCCTGGGGCCACACAGCTTCCAGTTGGAGTGAATTTGGGGTCCTAAGGGTCGGGGATTGGCAGTTACCCATTGAATTATTTCAGGTAATAATTTTACTCAAAAACTTGGTAGGCTTTTGGTCTTTTGTGTGTGTGTGTGTGGGGGGGGGTCATTCCGTTTGAGAGGAACCGTAGCCAGAGATCTCCCCTAGACTGTCTTACACAACAATTCCAATGATTTACCTACTTGCCCTCATCCTAACTGATTTGTTACTGCATTCAAAACAATGGCCTCGTGGGAGGTGCCCCTTCATACACTCTTTCCTGGGGGCCTCTCTGTTAGATGGAATTCTTAAGAGAAGATTCTGGAGAAAGACCTTGTGTCCCAATTTTATCTCCTACTATGGCTGTCATTTGCAAGCAAGAATTTCAGTCTGGGGTAAAGAAACTGTGTGTGTGTGTGTGTGTGTGTGTGTGTGTGTGCAAAATCCTGCAAGACTTTTCTGGAACTTTCTGGAAATTTCACTCCATTCAGCTTGCAGGCCACTGAGAGAGGAAGCTTCTCTCAGAACCGTCACATTCCCTCCTATCACTGCCTGACATCTGGCTGTCTCTGGTCTCAATCCATTCCTCTCTTGTAGAACATTGTCCAAAGTAGCCAATAACAGCTCTGCTCTGGATTTTTCCTAACATTTCCCTAACTCTACAGCCTCAGTTGGTGCATGATCTGTGTCCCACCATGCAGCAGGGGACCATTTGGCCAAATGTTTTGCCACTGCATGGCTGTTCTGCAAAGTTGGGTTTCTCATTATCTGCCCCTTCCTCCTCCCTCAGCCCATTCCTGCAGTGCTCCACTGCCAGCCACCAGATTTTGGCTCAGTTAGGAGTGCACTTGGCTGCAAGAAAATCTGAATAATGGGGAGGGATTTATTGGTCTCATAAAACAGGAAGTCTGAGGTAGTCCTGGGCTGGTCCAGCATCCAGGGGTTTCAGGGCACTCAGGCTCTTCCTTGTTTCCTGTTCTGCTTTTTCTGTTTTTTCTATCATACTAAATCAGGCACAGTTCTTCATTTGTGCAACAGAAGTTGTGTCAAGAAGATTAAACAAAAGACGAGTTTATTAAAAGGAATTTTGGGGAAGGCTGAAGTAGCAAGCTGGAAACTAAGTCCCAAGGATCAACTTCCCACACTATAACATCACAGGACTAGCCAGAGAGGAAACCACTGCCATTGCCCCGTGGAGCACCAGATACTACAGTGGGTCTGTTGCCTGGAGTTTGACCTCACTGCCATTGCACTGCTGCCACCACCAGTGTCCCTCTAGTGCTTGGAGCTCAGCCACTCCTACCCTCTGAAGCTTCCCCCTGGATAGATGACTTATGAGGCAAATCTGATTGGCGGGGTCAGGTCACATGCCTAAGCCCTGGCTACAAAAGAAGCTGGGAAATAAAAAAAGAGGTTGACATCTCATGAGATTGAATCTGATTGGTGGAGCCAGATCACATGCCTGTGCCTTGGCTGCAAAGGAGGCTGGGAAGGGATTTTGATGTCTCATGAGGTTGAATCTGATTGGAGGATCCTAGGTCACATGCCTGAGCCCTGGGTGCAAAGGAGGCCAGGAAGAGAGTTTTCTCCATTCTATTCAGGGACACAGGACTCTCAAGGTGGGAAGGGCCCCCAAACAGAGCCAGAGTGTTCTCAAGCTGTGGGGCAGCCAGCAAACATGACAGGTGTAACCCCACCTGCAATTTCCACTTTCTCATCTCTCCTTCATTTTTCATTCCACACCTACTGCCTCCTGTCCCACAGCCACAATGGATCTGCTCTGGTCAGTCCCCAGTGGCCTCCCCAGCCATCCCCAGACAGGTCTTGGTGCTCATCTAACTTTTCAGCAGATGACATGTTGACTTCCTTCTTCTTAAAACACTTCTCTCTTCCTGCTTTCCACAGCCCCACTTTCTCCTAGGTTTCCTCCTCCTCCTCCTGTGCCCCTTCGGTGTCTTCTCAGCTTACTCTTCCTCCTCTTCCAAGCTTCTAAGTCTGAGGGGTCCTGCTCCACCTAGGTGATTTCATCTGTGAATTGATGGCCTCACATTTCTATCTCTAGGTCAGATATCTCCTCTGAGTTCCTAATGGTCTTAGATCACTCGTATTTGGTAGTTCCACAGGCATCTCAAACATCATAGGTCCAACACAGAACTCCTGATTTCCCTTTTTAATATATCTACCCACCCTCAATCAGTGTACTAATCTCAGCATCTGGTACCAGCATTTTAAAGCCAGGAGTACATGAGATACTCTTGATTCTCCTTCTTTCCTTCCAACCTGAAATCCAACCTAGCAGCAAGTTGCAGCGGGTTCTATATCCAAAGTATATTTTGAATTCTCCCCACTTTTCCCTATCCTACTACCATTACTGTCATTCAAGTAATCATCAGTTTTCACCTGGATTGCTCCAAGGCCTGCTAATAGATCTGTCTGCCTCCACTTTTAGTTTCTTCTAGTCTGTTCTCCATGCAGCAACAGAAGAGTGGTATTTCTTAAGCACATAGCTTTTCTGGGGCAATTTCCAATAGCTCTACATTTAACTAAAAAAATAAAATTCATACTCTCTATTATGGCTTATGTGGTCCATGTCATTCTGTTCCTGCCTCCCTGACTTTGCTTCAGTCTTTCAGAGGGTTGAGCATGGCCCCAGGGCATTTGTACATACTACTCCCTGTTTGTAATGTTTTTCCTTGCACTCTCCCTATGACTGGCTCATTCTCCATCCTTCTGATCTCAGTTTAAATGTCATGCTATCAAGGAGGGCTCTGATCATCCATTGTTATTATTATCTCAGTCCTTTATTTTCTTCACAGCACTTGAACACTTGTAATCATTTTGTTTGACTATTTCCTTATCTGCTCCTCAACTTGAATACCAGGCCCATGAAGGCAGGGACCACCTTGTCTTATTCACTGACTAGCAGAGTACCTGAAGAGTAGGCACTAAATAAATAAATGCTGTTTGAATGACTTATCTGTCTCTCCCTCAAACATACCCCAACACCTCGTGTTCCAAAAATCTTTGTTGCTTCATCTCTCTTGAACACTCAGGCAAATATTGCCTGTAGGATATGTTCCTGTGGGGGAGAAATAGTTTTGTAAACCCATGGCCCACTCAGCTCTAAAGCTGCATTTACAACTAATTGATCTGATCTTGAACTTTTTCATAACCACCAGTGAAATGCAGCCAACCAGCTCACCCTCAGGTATGCAATGCCTTGTTGACCACCTGCCATGAATCCAGGCTCTGTGGCCCTGTGCATGCTTGTAAAAGGTAGTTCTCTGGAGGCCTCAGATCTCCTGGCTGGCCGACATGTTGACATACGTGATGAAAATTCTCCAAAGACTCAGGTGAAGTGTGCAGGGTAGTAGATTCCCCAGACAGGTCAAGGTGTTTTGATTTATGGCCTGTTGCCCTTTCCCTTTGAGTACAAACCAGAGCCCATGCACAGGATGGTTTTGTTCAGGCTTGTGAACTTATAGGAATAATACTGTGTGCCTGAAATCTCTAGTTTATAGCATTAGAGTTTGTGAGAGTGGGAAGGGAACCCTCCTCACCTTGTAACCATGTGTAACATTTATTAGGCACCAGCTGTATGACAGCCCCCAGCTAGGCCTTTATTCACATTGTCTCCAATCCTCATACAACTCTGCAAGATGAATGGGTCTGCGTGTTACAGACAGGGCCTCCAAAGCTCTGAGCAGCCACACAGCTCCAGGGCAGAAGAGCTGGGACCACGGCCAGGCTCTGAGAGCACATTTTCCAACTCCTCTGAAAGGAAGCCAAAGTCGCAAAGGCAGTTTCAGCCAGGATCCTCTGCAGGCAAGGTCACTTTGGGGGTTCCTGGGTTTGTTCATCTTGTAGGAGCAGAGACTTGGCAGCCTAGGAATGTGGGGCCACAGGGCGGGCAGGTGGGGGGCTGGCCTGGACCCCACCTTGGCTGAGTGGCCTGGCCAGAACAGGTCCTGGGTGGGGGGTCACTCAACACCTTATAATCCTCCCTCAAGGAGTTTGGGTAGGTGCCGGCATGTGGACTGACAGCCTTAGCCCACCTTGGGAAGCATGGGCTCCTTAGAGGGGGAGGAGGCTTGGACAGCTCCTCAGCATTTAGTCAGTATTTACCGTTAACTGTGTCTCCAGCAGGCATCCCTCCACATTTGTCAGCGCATCTATCACACCACTATGCTGATTGGTATTGCTGCTGCTGTTGCTGATATTATTATTATTACTATGCTAGTTGTCTTCCTATTGAGGTGGGAGATTGTGGCTCATTTGTTTTGTACCCACAATTCCTGGAAAGCAAGAGTGCAGAATAGATGGATAGATAGGTAGATGGATGGATGGATGGATAGGTGGATGAGTGGGTGGGTGGATGGATAGATGGTGGGTGGGTAGATGGGTGAGTGGATGGATGAGAAAGTTGAGGGAGGAGTTTTGCCTCTATTTGCCCAGTCAGCTGCCACATGGGCTGACAGCACCCCAGTCCTCCTCGCCCTAAGTTCCTCATCTTCCTTCTTGTCCCTTTTGGTCTCTCCTCCCATACTGAGACCACTTGACTTGGCTGGCCTTTGGGCCCTGGCATCAGGCATTGGTCGGTATGATGAGGCCAGTATGTGGCACTGGTCACCAGAGGTAGGGATTGTGGTGAGGGAAGAAGCAGGAGCACTGAAAGGGACCCACAAGTGGAAGTTTGTAGACTCTAGTCCTTCACCCCTCTGGGCAGTGTTGCCAAGAGAACTTTCTTCCATGACTGTTCTATGTCTGTGCTGTCCAGTATGGTAGGCACTAGCTCCAATGTGGCTATCAAACACTTAAAATATTAAAATGCTAGTGTGACAGAGGAGCTGACTTTTATTTTTTTGTTGTTATTTATTTTTATTGAGATATAATTGACACATAACTGTTAACTTTGGGTGTACAAAGTAATGATTCGATATTTGTATATATTGTGAAACAATCAGCACAATAAGTGTAGTTAACATCCTTTACCACACATAGTTACAAATTTTGTTTTCTTGCGATGAGAACTTCTAAGATCTATTCTCTTAGCGACTTTCAAATATATACAGCACAGTATTATGAACTATAGTCACCACACTGTACATTACAGCCCCAGGACTTATTTTATAGCTGGGAGTTTGTACCTTTTGACCGCCTTCATCCTTTTTGCCCACCTTCATCCTTTTTGCCCACACCCAATCTCCTCCCCTCTGGCAAGTACCAATCTGTTCTGTTCTATGAGTTTAATATTTCGTTTTTTAGATTCCGCATATAAGATCATATGATATTTATCTTTCTCTGTCTGACTTATTTCACTCTACAGAATGCCCTTATGTTCCATCAATATTGTTGCAAATGACAAGATTTCCTTAATATCCATTGTATATATACACCACATTTTAAAAAAATATATTCATTCATCAGTGGACACAGGTTGCTTCCATGTCTTGGCCATTGTAAATAATGCTGAAGTGAACATGGCAGGGTGTGCAGATAACTTTTCAAGTCAGTATATATATATATATATATATATATATATATATATATATATGTATATATATATATATATATATATATATATATATATATATATATATACACTCACACACACACACACACACACACACACTAAGATATATACTCAGAAGTGGAATTGTTGGAAAATATGGTAGTTCTATTGTTAATTTTTTGGGGAACCTCCATACTGTTCTCCACAGTGGTTGCACCAATTCACATTCCCACCAACAGTTTACAGGGGTCCCTTTTCTCCACATCCTCATCATCACTTGTTATCTCTTTCTTTTTTGATGATAGCCATTCTAATAGGTGTGAGATGATATCTCATTGGGGTTTTGACTTGCATTTCCCTGATGATTAGTGATGTTAAGCACCAAATAATAATCTTATTAATTTAAATTTATATTTCAACAGCCACAGATGAGTATTGGATGACTGTTGGGAGCAGCACTGCTCTGGCAGGCTGGGCCAGCTGTTATTTGTTCTGACCGAAAGGCAGAAGTACAGCAAATGGGAAATAACTTGAAGACAGGTCTGCGGGACGGCCTTTGCCCTCCTTCCCCTTTCCTCCATCCTGCTGCATGAAGCATGGATATGATGGCTAAAGCTTCATCTCTAGTCCTGAGGACCAAGAACACCCCAGGGACAGCAGAGGGGAAAGCTGGAGGTGGCCTGGGCACCACGTTTAACCATAACTATCTCACCTGCCATGGTGAGAAACCCTGGTGGAAGAGGCTTACATAACTGTCCTCTCCTGGACTCCATCAGGCTCTGGTGTTCTTCCACGTTTGCACGGTCTTGGCCAGGGCTGAGGCCACGCCCACCCCCTCTCTCCACCGCTCACCGTCCTGGACACCCTCCATTTCCTCGAGTGGAGCACTGGTTCTGCACACATCCTTTTTTTTACCTTGCTGTCTATTGCCCTCTGGGCCTTTGAGGACCAAAACCAAAACACAAAACCAAAACTTTCTCTTTTGAAGAACCTGGCTTTTGCAATGTGAAGCCTTGGTTCCTACCATCCTTCTCTTCCCCAAGTCTCAGCAGCCTGCATTGGAAGTCAAAATCCTGCATGTGTGTGCTCTGTTCCCCACTGGGTGACCCAACCCTGAGGTCAGCCAGTCTAAAATAACCCCCTGTCTGAATGGACTAAGTGATGGGATTGCAAAAAGTACCAAAAAAAACCAAAACAGAAATACCTCAATATGTTGAAGTACTATTCTGCCACAAACAGAAATAGCTCCCTGTGTATTGAAAACAACCCTTTTCCTTATTTTGTTAATGAGGTAGAAACTTCTTGGCCAAAAGATATTTGGATCCCATGGGGGACAGGTGGGAAGGGCACCTCTGCAGTGGGGTGATCCCAGCTCGAAGGCGGTAGTCCCTTTGATGTCTTTTAGGGCTTACTCCTCAAAACAGAAGCCAGCTTGAGCCAGGCCCCCACCCCCACCCCCGTGCACACTCCACCTACTGCCATTCTTGGTTGGCTGGATGTTTTCACTCACTCCCTTTCAACTCTGTCAAAGAATAACATTTCCATTTGTCCCTTGTTGGGCCCTGGAGGCTATGGGGGTTACAAGAGAAAGGGGAACACATGGATTTCTTCACTGACCATCATGAGTTCAATGTATTGTGGCCATAAAAGCTGGGGTTCTGTATGTAGCTGCAGGAGCCCCATGGAGGTCTTGGAGGGTGCAGGGAGTGATGTATTTTTTCCCTAGAGCAGTGGGTATGCAGGGGGCTGGGGCTGCCAGATTGTGACACACATTTGTGAGGTAGTGCCCAGACCTAGACAGTCCCCAAAGTCGGTGTAGGTCCTTCCCCATTCAGGGTGGCCCCTCCCTCCAACCTCAGGGTCCAGGCACTTCAGGGCTATGTCTGTTAGTGGAATCTGTCTTGGGAACACCTGAACCCTTAAAGTGAACTCCTCAGGGTACTAGTTCTTAACTATCTAAGAGATCTAAATCTTGACATATAGGAATGAATGGTGGAATTTTAGGCATCACTAGTGGGTGGGCAGCTAAGGACGCTGACAAGGCCTCCCTTGGGCAAACCATGGGCTTCAGGACATACACATACACCTAGACATGACCTACGTGGAAACTTCCCCCACTCCAAAGAGCCCGAGCAGAGAGCTGGGAGTCTTGGAGTTCAGTCTCCATTCTGCCACAGGTGCCTAGGGGACCAGGCTGATCCCCAGCCACTCCCTGGTGTCAGATCTTTCTTCTGCACAATGTAGTGGATCACCTCTGTGGCAGTAAACACCCTGAGAGCCAGATCCTGGGTTCTAAATCCCATTCCCATGCCAAGGACCCATGGCTTTCTGGGAGACTGACTGGTCCTAGGTCTGGGGCAGGAACAGAATAAGATGGGCCTGGGACATCTTGTGCCGGAAAGAAAGAAGTGCTCAGAGGTTTTTGGGACAACTGGAGCATTAAAGAGCATAATGACTATAATTGAGCACAAAGAACAATACATACAAATCCATGGCTCATTGTGATCATCAAAAAAAGAAAAGAAAAAGACAAAGAATGAAAAAAAAGGAAAGAAAGGAAGAAAGAAAGAGAAAGAGAGAGAGAAGCCCATTTCCCACCATTGTAGGTAAGCATGACATCTTTTTAGAAGTACTTGTTCATCCCAGGGGGTGAGGGAAGCTCTTCTTCACAGAAGAATGTCAATGTGGAAAGAAGGAGAGAATCAGAAGCCACTGATCTGCAGCCCTCAGTGAGGGACTGATTCAGGCCAGGACCATCATGGAGGATAAAACCCCAGGTTCCTGGGGGCTGGGATATTCACAGGGCATGAAGCATCACCCTTTGGATAACTTGGCAATTGCAAGAGTTAGAAAAGCCCTTTGGGGAGAGATCTAGCACTCTTTCTGCCCCAGCCTTCCAGGCCCCTCTCTTGGTCTCAGGAGTGGAGGGCAGTGAGTCTGGTCACTCCTATGGCCAGGGGTGGGAGTGGGCAGGAGCAATCCAGGTCATTGGGACCGGATCCCTGAGAGACACCTTCCTCTAAGCAGAGATGCTTCTCTCGGGGGCACCGGGCAGGTCCCTGGAGGTCTGACTCTGTCCTCGGGGTCGGGTTGGGAGGTGGCCTTGGGGCGGCCTCTGGGCCTCTCGGTCTCCTCACCTGGAACAACATCCCTGTCAACTCTGGAGAGCTTATGAAATAAACACACTTCAGAAATCTGTCTCTATTTTCCCCCAGCATTTCTTTGTCTTGAGTGAGGTCCAAGATAACCCAAACACTGCTTAGCAGCTGGTGGCTCTGTGACATTCAGCACTGCCCATGGAAGACTTTCTGATGGCCGGTGGGAGTGAGGTCCCCCCAAGTCCTGGTGCTAAGTGACAAAAACAAGTTGGATAAGCACATGTGCTAAGAAACCATTCACACATACACGCACAAGCACACACCCCACTCTGGGTGCTAAGCATTTGTATGCTAAGCATAGAAGAACAGGAAGGATGAAGCCTACTCAGCTACTGCTGGTGGGGAGGGAGCAGGGGGTGGTGGTGTGGTAATGGTGGTGGTGGTGGTTGTGTGTGTGTGTGCTTGCCTGTTTGGTCTGTGGCAGAATGGAGACTGAACTCCAAGACTCCCAGCTCTCTGCTCAGGCTCTTTGGAGTGGGGGAAGTTTCCACGTAGGTCATGTCTAGGTGTATGTGTATGTCCTGAAGCCCATGGTTTGCCCAAGGGAGGCCTTGTCAGCGTCCTTAGCTGCCCACCCACTAGTGATGCCTAAAATTCCACCATTCATTCCTATATGTCAAGATTTAGATCTCTTAGATAGCTAAGAACTAGTACCCTGAGGAGTTCACTTTAAGGGTTCAGGTGTTCCCAAGACAGATTCCACTAACAGACATAGCCCTGACGTGCCTGGACCCTGAGGTTGGAGGGAGGGGCCACCCTGAATGGGGAAGGACCTACACCGACTTTGGGGACTGTCTAGGTCTGGGCACTACCTCACAAATGTGTGTCACAATCTGGCAGCCCCAGCCCCCTGCATACCCACTGCTCTAGGGAAAAAATACATCACTCCCTGCACCCTCCAAGACCTCCATGGGGCTCCTGCAGCTACATACAGACTCCAGCTTTTATGGCCACAATACATTGAACTCATGATGGTCAGTGAAGAAATCCATGTGTTCCCCTTTCTCTTGTAACCCCCATAGCCTCCAGGGCCCAACAAGGGACAAATGGAAATGTTATTCTTTGACAGAGTTGAAAGGGAGTGAGTGAAAACATCCAGCCAACCAAGAATGGCAGTAGGTGGAGTGTGCACGGGGGTGGGGGTGGGGGCCTGGCTCAAGCTGGCTTCTGTTTTGAGGAGTAAGCCCTAAAAGACATCAAAGGGACTACCGCCTTCGAGCTGGGATCACCCCACTGCAGAGGTGCCCTTCCCATCTGTCCCCCATGGGATCCAAATATCTTTTGGCCAAGAAGTTTCTACCTCATTAACAAAATAAGGAAAAGGGTTGTTTTCAATACACAGGGAGCTATTTCTGTTTGTGGCAGAATAGTACTTCAAAATATTGAGGTATTTCTGTTTGGGTATTTTTTGGTACTTTTTGCAATCCCATCACTTAGTCCATTCAGACAGGTGTGGCAGGTGGGGAGGCATATGAAGACACCAGGATGTCAGATATCTGTCCTGATCAGGCCCCATCACATTCCCGTTCAGGAAGCCATGGAGCTGCCTCGGTGCTGCTGTGTCCCCTTCCACACCCACTAGTGCAATTGTGATGACCTGGTTTACACAGCACATCATACCCATGGGCCACTTGACCCCCAGCTCTCCTCAGTCGTAGGCAGGCTTGTTACTATCAGCTCAACTCACAGAGAAGAAAAATGAGGCTCAGAGAGCCCTGGGGACTTGTCTAAGGTACAATGGCCGAGAGCAGCTTCTCCTGAACCCACATTCCTTCCACACCTTGATCCCTTCGCCCAGCCCCTGCACTGCTGCCCAGATCCCTGATCACATCACCTCTCGTTCTTGACCTTCAACACCTCTCAACTGGCCCAGAATGAACTCAGGTCGTCCGGGCAGCGCAGTCCTTCCCACTCCAAATCCTCTCTCCTGGGAGCATTCCTATTCGCTCTGCCTGCTGCCAGCCAAGACAGCTGCTCGCTACTCCCCAGATGCCCAGGCCTTGGTCTCTGCCCCCACAATCATTGCCCACAGTCACTGTTCAGGAGATGTTGGCCCTAGGGGTTCAGAGGAATGAGAGTGAGAGTGAGCTCTTCCTGGAAGAGGTGAACAGGTGACTTTACCTCAATAAATCGATTAAGAAATAATTCAACCTGAAGGGCACAGCTTGCCATTTGGTCACCTGTCAGGCTGTACCAGTCGATAACCATCTTTTGTACAGATACCGCGGATCGAGGAGGCCGCAGGTGAGAGCAAAGAAGGAAAGAATTACACTCACAAAGGAGCCCAGGTTAAATGCTGAGCCCCTGGGCCTGGTTCTATCTCCCAGGCTCCTGGGAAATTACCTTGTCATTTTGATTTGCTTAAAGGAACCCCAAGAAAGTCCATCTCTGAGGAAAAATTCTGTCGGGACCTTCAAGGCCAGATTCCAGAAACATCCAGGCTAGAGCGTCCCCTTTCAGCCTGGCCCACCTGGCAACTCCCTGCTCTCTGCGCGTCTCTGACACCTTGGCATCTGGAGGTCCCAGGGCAGGCCAGGCCTGAGTGGGCAGCCCCTCCCCATGCCCATCAAGGCTGCCTGGGATCCTACAGTTTACCCCCTCCCACCTCTCAGCCTGAGCATCAGGGAATTAGAAACACACAGCTGAGGGGCCCTGGCAGAAAGGGGGGGTGTCAGAGGTAGCCGGCAGCTGTGGCCGGGTCAGACCCAGGCCCTGGGATGCTGGGGTCCTGCCAAGCTCTGAACCCTAATGCAGGAGCTTGGGGCTGGGGAAGAGGAGAGTCAGAGGTCAGGGAGAGAAATGTCAATGAGTACAGAGACTTTTTCAAGAGCAAATGGAGACCGTTTCATGAATAAATGAAGAATTGCTGCTGGCCAACCACGGCTTGCCCTGGTGCTGGGGAGGGACAGGCAGGGGTGGGCTGGCCTGGCCTGCTTCCATAACTGGGCCCAGGAGGGCCAGCCAAGGGCATCTACATATACACTTCAAAGAGAACCTGCCCACACCTCGTTGTTAAGCCATCTATTCCTTTGAACAAGTCTTTAGGTTTGTATGTTTTAGTCACAGGAAGCAGCTGTGATAGCCTCTCCTGGCCAGAGCTCGACCTGAGGAAATAGCCCTGGGCAGCATTTACAAGTCTTTCTGTGTAACCCATGCCACTCACACCACAGGCCATGTCCCCTCCAGTCCCCACAGCACCACTCAGAGTGGACCAGGCCTGTCTCTCAGGTCAAGGTTAGATGTGGGCAGGGTAATGAGGGATGGGCCAGGACGCAGGCCAGGCAGGGGTTCCAGAGCCCACATTTGCCACCATTCTTATTGACCACTGGTACCACTGGCCCGATTGTCCTCCTCCACACTGAACATGGAAGTGGCCTTCTTGTGGATGCCTGGGGTCAGGGTTTAATAGATGTGTCTGGTTTGGGGTCTGATCTGGGCTACATAGCAATGAATCCCTGAATGAAACCCCGCCCCACATAGGAAAAGAACTCACCTCACACCTGGTTTGTGTAGACAAGCATAGGTGATGTCTGTCTCCCAGGAAGGGCGGTCTTTTATGAAGACACTGAGGCCACAGGGGTGAGTGACTTGCCCAAGGTCAGACCAGGGCCCCAACCCCCTGTGAAGTCCAGGGTTAGCTCCTGCAGGAAAGCAGGCACTTAAGGCGGTGTTCTGATTCCTCCAGCCCAATCCTTGCTCTTCCAGGGCCAAGCACCACATTTCCATGAACAGTGTAGTATTATTCCTGCAAACATCTTTTTTTTAAATTAAACATTTTTGAATTGCCACTAGTTGCACACTGGTACAAAATTCAGAATGCGCAAAAAGGCACATGGTAAAAATCTTCTTCCCCACCCCTGCTTCCAGCTACTCTTCTCTGGAGACTACCATTTTCTTGGGTATCTTTCTAGAGATAGTTTTATTTAGTTGAGCAAATACATCTATAAAGATTCCTTTGATCATTTTTAGCCTGTAGAACAGCATACTATATATATAGATTTGTACCTTCCTTTTTTTCATTTAACGTACTATGGAGGTTATTCTTTGTGCTTATTTGAGCTACCTCTTTCGTTTTAATGGTTGCACTGCATTTCGTTGTAGGAGTCCACATTGCTGTTTGAATAACTCTGGGGTACCTCTCATGTGGTATTTGACGTGGCCCTGAATAGTTATACTATAATTTATTTAACCAGTTAACACTGTTAAGGGACATGTAGCTTGTGCAGCCAGCTCAGGCTGCCATAACAAAATGCCACAGACTGGGTGGCTTAAACAACACACACTTATTTTCTCACAGTTCTGGAGGCTAAAAGCCTGAGATCAAGGTGCCCTCAGGGTTGGTTTCTTATGAGAGCTCTCTTCCTGGCTTACAGACAGCTGCCTTCTTGCTGGGTCTTCTTCACATGGCAGAGACAGTAAGCAAGCTCTACATCTCTTTCTCTTCTTTTTTTTTTTTTTAACATCTTTATTAGAGTATAATTGCTTTACAATGGTGTGTCAGTTTCTGCTTTATAACAAAGTGGATCAGTTATACATATACATATGTCCCCATATCTCATCCCTCTTGCATCTCCCTCCCTCCCACCCTCCCTATCCCACCCCTCTAGGTGGTCACAAAGCACCGAGCTGATCTCCCTGTGCTATGCGGCTCCTTCCCACTAGCTATCTATTTTATGTTTGGTAGTGTATATATGTCCATGCCACTCTCTCACTTTGTCTCAGCTTACCCTTCCCCCTCTCCGTATCCTCAAGTCCATTCTCTAGTAGGTCTGCATCTTTATTCCCATCTTGCCCCTGGGTTCTTCTGACCATTTTCTTTTTTCTTTTTTAGATTCCGTATATATGTATTAGCATACGGTATTTGTTTTTCTCTTTCTGACTTACTTCACTCTGTATGACAGTCTCTAGGTCCATCCACCTCACTACAAATAACTCACTTTCATTCCTTTTTATGGCTGAGTAATATTCCATTGTATATATGTGCCACATCTTCTTTATCCATTCATCTGTCAATGGACACTTAGGTTGCTTCCATGTCCTGGCTATTGTAAATAGAGCTGCAATGAACATTTTGGTACATGACTCTTTTTGAATTATGGTTTTCTCAGGGTATATGCCCAGTAGTGGGATTGCTGGGTCGTATGGTAGTTCTATTTTTAGATTTTAAGGAACCTTCATACTGTTCTCCATAGTGGCTGTATCAATTTACATTCCCACCAACAGTGCAAGAGGGTTCCCTTTTCTCCACACCCTCTCCAGCATTTGTTGTTTGTAGATTTTTTGATGTTGGCCATTCTGACCGGTATGAGATGATATCTCATTGTAGTTTTGATTTGCATTTCTCTAATGATTAAGGATGTGGAGCATTCTTTCCTGTGTTTGTTGGCAATCTGTATATCTTCTTTGGAGAAATGTCTATTTAGGTCTTCTGCCCATTTTTGGATTAGGTTGTTTGTTTTTTTGATATTGAGCTGCATGAGTTGCTTGTAAATTTTGGAGATTAATCCTTTGTCAGTTGCTTCATTTGCAAATATTTTCTCACATTCTGAGTGTTGTCTTTTCGTCTTGTTTATGGTTTCCTTTGCTGTGCAAAAGCTTTTAAGTTCCATTAGGTCCCATTTGTTTATTTTTGTTTTTATTGCTATTTCCCTAGGAGGTGGGTCAAAAATGATCTTGCTGTGATTTGTGTCATAGAGTGTTCTGCCTATGTTTTCCTCTAAGAGTTTGATGGTGTCTGGCTTTACATTTAGGTCCTTAATCCATTTTGAGTTTATTTTTGTGTATGGTGTTAGGGAGTGTTCTAATTTCATTCTTTTACATGTAGCTGTCCAGTTTTCCCAGCACCACTTATTGAAGAGGCTGTCTTTTCTCCGCTCTATGTGCTTGCCTCCTTTATCAAAGATAAGGTCACCATATGTGCGTGGGTTTATCTCTGGGCTTTCTATCCTGTTCCATCAATCTATATTTCTGTTTTTGTGCCAGTACCATACTGTCTTGATTACTGTAGCTTTGTAGTATAGTCAGAAGTCAGAGAGCCTGATTCCTTCAGCTCTGTTTTTCTTTCTCAAGATGGCTTTGGCTATTCAGGGTCTTTTGTGTTTCCATACAAATTGTGAAATTTTTTCTTCTAGTTCTGTGAAAAATGCCAGTGGTAGTTTGATAGGGATTGCATTGAATCTGTAGATTGCTTTGGGTAGTAGAGTCATTTTCACAATGTTGATTCTTCCAATCCAAGAACATGGTATATCTCTCCATCTATTTGTATCATCTTTAATTTCTTTCATCAGTGTCTTATAATTTTCTGCATACAGGTCTTTTGTCTCCTTAGGTAGGTTTATTCCTAGATATTTTACTCTTTCTGTTGCAATGGCAAATGGGAGTGTTTTCTTAATTTCACTTTCAGATTTTTCATCATTAGTGTAGAGGAATGCAAGAGATTTCTGTGCATTAATTTTGTATCCTGCTACTTTACCAAATTCGTTGATTAACTCTAGTAGTTTTCTGGTAGCATCTTTAGGATTCTCTATGTATAGTATCATGTCATCTGCAAACAGTAACAGTTTTACTTCTTCTTTTCCAATTTGGCTTCCTTTTATTTCTTTTTCTTCTCTGATTGCTGTGGCTAAAACTTCCAAAACTATGTTGAATAATAGTGGTGAGAGTGGGCAACCTTGACTTGTTCCTGATCTTAGTGGAAATGGTTTCAGTTTTTCACGACTGAGGACGATGTTGGCTGTGGGTTTGTCATATATGGCCTTTATTATGTTGAGGAAAGTTCCCTCTATGCCTACTTTCCAGAGGGTTTTTATCATAAATTGGTGTTGAATTTTGTCGAAAGCTTTCTCTGCATCTATTGAGATGATAATATGGTTTTTCTCCTTCAGTTTGTTAATATGGTGTATTACATTGATTTATTTGCATATATTGAAGAATCCTTGCATTCCTTGGATAAACCTCACTTGATCATAATGTATGATACATTTAATGTGCTGTTGGATTCTGTTTGCTATTATTTTGTTGAGGATTTTTGCATCTATGTTCATCAGTGATATTGGCCTGTAGTTTTCTGTCTTTGTGACATTTTTGTCTGGTTTTGGTATCAGAGTGATGGTGGCCTCATAGAATGAGTTTGTCTTTTCTTCTTAAAAGGACACTAGTCCTATGATGAGGGTCTCACCCTTATGACCTCTTTTAACCATAATTACTTCCTTAAAGGCCCCATCTCCTCATACAGTCACAATGGGGGTTAGAATTTTAACATAAGAATTTTGGGGGGAACACAATTCAGTATGTAACATCTCATTTCCATTTTTGCCTATTGTTAAACAAAAAACAAAGCCAAGGATTTGGTGACCAAGGATTTAGCACCTTTCAACCAGAAGCTCATTCTGGCCATGGAGACAAAGCAGGACCTGGTTGCTTGGCTCTCTGGTCTGACCTTCACTTGACACACTTGCTGCCTTGGGGCTGACTGGCCCTTGTCCAGCTCTGCTGGGACATCAAACAGTGTAACTTTGTATGTCTAATTAATAGCCACAGATGTAGCGCATCTTGGATGTGTTTCTTGTTATTTCTGCTGAACAGTTAGTTGGCCTCTCCAGAAATTGTCTCCAAGATTTTTGTGCCTAAAAACTCATTTGTTGAAACGGAAACAGAAATGATGTTTTAATGATCATGTTAAATGAAACCGTAATCTTGACCTTATTATTGGCCTCTTTTTTAAATGAGCTGCTTATGCAAGCATTCTTTCCCCGCTGTACATACACATCAACAACTTCCAAACCCTCTTTGAACCAATATACTATTTTGTCACCTTGCCAATTCCCTTGCTGGAGGGTTAATAAACTTCAACATAAGCTCAAGAGAAATTTGTGTTAAGAAATTTTGCTTCAACACAATTACTAATAACCCTGCAACATCATCAGTCATACATCATTTTACACAAATGTAAATTTACTGTAGGATACATTCCCAGAAGTGTGTGTAATGGTTGGTGGTTTGGCATCTAGCATCCTTTTCACCTTCCTTTTAGTGTTCCTTCAAAGGCTGGAAGGTGAACAAATAAATTTCCTGCTTCCCTTGCAGCTAGAGTTCTAGACGTGAACTGGGTTCTGCCCAGTGGTGTGCTGGTAAATATTTAACAACCAGCTCTCCAACTGAAAAAAATAGTGCACCCTGGCTTGTAGTGTCTACTGATTTCCCTGGTATAAGTACTCACACCACGGTCAATTTCAGGATATTTACATGATGTCACTGAATGTGGAGCTGGGGTGAGCTGGCTCCAGCACATGCCCAGTTCTGCCAGTTAGTTGCATGTCACTATGATTTGAGGTCAAGAGCATCCTCCTGCTGCATTTGGCTGTTCCTGCAGGCAAGCAAAGTTGTGGCAGTTGTTTCTCCTGCAGTGGCATTCCAGTGTCTGTTCAGTTCCTTTGTGTAGTTGAGAGGCAGGTGTAGCGGCAGCAGCAGTGATCCCCTGACCTCCACCTGGCTGGTGGGGCTGAGGCAGCTGGTCCCCAGACATTGTCCTGGGCGTCAATCCAATAGGCCTTGTCCACGTCTTCTCCTCTAGTCCTCTCAGTAAAATCGAAAGCTCCTAATTTCCTGTCTAAACCCCTTTTTGCTTAAAATTGTTAGAGTGGTTTCTGTTTCCTGTAACTAGATCCTGGCTGATATAAATTGGAATCTGAACAATTTTTTTCTTAAAGCAGATATACATTTTTCTCAGGCCTGTTCCCTAATCTTTCTGTGCAGAAGGATTTTAATGAGTTGTGAGGTCCTGGAGGACAAAAATGATTACATTGGCCCTTATTAAGCTTGGTAAATCCAGTAACTCTGGAGGGAAGCATCTGAATACACTGAGAAGGACAAGACCCACTTCTAGAGTTTGTGAGATTCTGCCCTCTCACAGCATCTTCTTCCAAGCCCTGCTGAGGCTGTCTGCACTCCTGAGGCAGAGGCTAAGCTGTTGGATGCAGTACCACTTGGGGACAAGCTAGATTTTCTTAGCTTCTTATAACCAGACACAAGTCAAGAGAATGAGTAATTTAATTGTTACTCTATATGCACTTTGAGGCTGACTTGACTTTGGGGTCTCTCTCTTGATTCACCCTCAAGCAGGATTCGTCTTTGGGGAGCAAACTACTCCTGAGGTGATGTGGAGAAAGAGGGAGGTATGTACAGATGATCCTGGCAGCCTAGTGAGGAGGCCTGATGCAAATACCTCCTGAGAAAGGGACCTGTATCAGCTCTGGGCACCTTAGTGTGCATGAATTTCCAGGTTTTTTCTAGGCTGACAGTAGTCACTGGGCTGAGGACAGTTTCCTGGGAGCATGGCTGGGGTGAACCTGTCAGCAGAAAGGTGGTAGGGGGTCGACCCATGGCACTATTAAGAGAGGCCAGTCTAGATGGGGTCCCATGGGTTGGGAGCTGGGCCCTGAACCAAAGTAGCTGAGAACTGGGGTCTAGCAGACCTTGCTTTTAAGCTCTGTCCCCTCTGACTAGCCCTTGGACAAGCCACTCACCTCTCTGGGCCTCTTTCCTCATTTGTAAAATAAGCATTATAATCTCTAACCTCATAAGATTCTCCTGAGAACTGACTAAAATAAAAACTACAAAGCATTAGGAGAACAGAAAGTATATGTGGTGAACCAAGGACAGGGTGTTGGGAGCCGTCTTCCTGGGTTTGGGCAATAAAAGGGTGCAGTCTGTAGAGAAATGAACAATAGTGAAATCTGCCAAGTCAGACTGCTGTTTTGTGTTGTTGTTTTTTTTTAATCACTTTGTGTGATAAAATACTCTACTCCTCTTGGGAAAATATTTTGTTGGTCTAAATTTTAAACAGTTGCTAGGGTTACTGTGAGCATATATATATATATATATATATATATATATATATATATATATATGCTACAGAGTAGCATGATTTTATTTCTTATCCTTTAATAAACTTTGTATTCTACATGAAAGTTAATTTGGAGGATTCCCAGGTATACAGTTGGCCCAGAAATGTGCTGTCCAAAGTAAGTTGTCAGACATCAGAAGCCATTTGGGGCATGACTCATGTCTCTAACCCTGGGGTACAGTGAATCCCTTCATTTAAACTGAAGATTTAACAAAATGACAATAGTACAGTGATTGGAAAGATGAAGATCCAGAATTTGATTTACTTCAATTCTGCCATTCTATGTGACTACTGAAGTTTTTATTTGCTTTTAAAATTTAAAGCAGTATAACAGCACAAACTGCAAGGTGAGTGCAATTTTTAGTTCATATACAAAATATTTTACTAAATTCGAATAACATCTTTAATATTGGAACATATTCTTTTAAAATTATTAACTGGAAACTAATAGGGTTCCACAAGTCAGGAGTTTGGAAGTTGCCACTCTGTCCTAACAAGTAAAAAGCTGAGCAAACTGAAAAGTCAACAACTCTTCTTGGATTTGTAAGAGAGGGGAAGACATAAGGCCAACTGCTGCCCCCAAGATTGGAGAGACAGAGGTGAACACATGGAGCCACAGCTTCCCAGGGCAGAGACTCACGGCCAGAAACCACCATGTCCAGTGCCAGGGTAGAAAATCTGAGCTGTAACTGATGAATTGCTGGAGGCCCAGTGTGGACAAGTCTGAGAATTAATAACTCCAGCAGACCCATCATACAGGGGCCCCCATGGTACTGAGATTGACCTCCAGGAGTTGACCAGGTTCTCACAGTAAGTACCAGAGGAAAAAAAAACCCTCATACTTCTGACAGGGGGAGGGGGAAAGGAACCATTCTGAAATATGCCCAGAGCATTGTGTTCTTCTTAACAAAACCTGCCTTCTGGGGAAACTAGTTAACCAGAGGCTAGCCTGCTGGGGGTATTATCAGAGCCTAACTGACCCAGGGGAAGGGAAATACCCAACTCCAGGCCACTTCAGCCATCCTGTCCCACCAAAAGGGGGAGAAAAAAAACTGAGAAACACTTGTGAAGTTCACAGTCCAGAGGCACAGGCCCACTAAAAAGCCGAGACCTGATCATAGGACTTAGAACGCTTCCCCTCCCCCAACACCTCACCACCACGTTACTAAGGCCTGTTTACAGCAGTTCCTTTTACCCAATACATCATGCCCAGCTATCAAGAAAAATTACAAGGCATACTAAAAGACAAAAAATACAATTTGGAGAGACAGAGCAAACATCAGAACCAGACATTACAGGGGTGTTGGAATAATCAGACAAGGAATTTAAAACAACTATGAATAATATATTAAGAGCTCTAATGGATAAAGTAGACAGTACACAAAAACAAATGAGCAATGTAAGCAGAGGGATGGAAATACTAAGGAAAGACCAAAAGGAAGTGCTGGAGATCAAAAACACTATAGCAGACTGCCTTTGAAGGGCTTACTAGTAGACTGCATGACTGAGGGAAGAACCTCTGAACTCTAGAATATATCAGTAGAAACCTTGAAACCTGAAAAGCAAAGAGAACAAAGACTTTAAAAAAAATGAAAACAGAATATCCAAACACTGTGGGACAGCTACACAAGATGTAACATACATGTGATGAGAATACCAGAAGGAGAAGCAAGAGAGAAAGGAAAGGAAGAAATATTTGAAATAATAATGACTGAGAATTTCCCCAAATGAATGTCAGACATCAAACCACAGATCCAGGAAGTTCAGAGAACACCAAGCAGGATAAATGTCAAAAAACCCAACCAACCAAACAAAAAAACTACACCTACGGCATATCATTTTCAAACTACAGAAAATCAAAGATAAAGAATAAAATTCTAAAAGAAGTCAGAGGAAAAAAAAAAAACCCAACATACCTATAGAGGAACAAAGATAAGAATTATATCCAACTTCTCCTCAGAAACCATGTAAGTAAGAAGAGAGTGAGTGAAATATTTAAAGTATTAAGGGGAAAATATTCTACAGCCTAGAATTCTGTACTCTGCATAATGATCCTTCAAAACTGAAGGACAAATAAGGAGTGAAGGAGAATGTTTGACTTTCTTAGATAAACAAAATTTGAGGGAATTTGTTGCCATTAGACCAGCCTTATAAGAAATGTATAAGAATTTCTTACGAGAAGAAAAATAATATAGGTTAGAAAGTCAGAGCTACATAAAGCAGGGAAGAGCACTGAAGAAGGAGTAAGTGAAGGTAAAATAAAAATTTTTATTTTTCTTATTTTTAATTGATTTAACAGATAACAGTTTGTTCAAAATAATAATACCAACAATATGTTCGATTATGTATACTTGAGTATGTTATATATTTTTATTATAAATATAAAAATTATAAATTTTTTAATTAAAAAATTTAAATTATAAAAATAAATTTTTTATGTAAGCTTATACATAAGTTCAATGAATGACAGCAATGATACAAGGGACAGGAAAAAGGAACTAAGATTGTTATTAGGAGGTACTGACTCCCTGTGAAGTGGTATAGTGTTATTTTAAAATGGACTTGGAATAGCTGTAAATGTATATTGCAAATTTAGGGTAACCACTTTAAAAAGCAAAAAAAGAAGAAAAGAAGTATAACTGATAAATACAATAAAATCATATAAAATATTCAGTTAAAACCACAAAAAGCAGAAAAAGAGTTAAAACCACAAAAGGCAGACAAAAATACAAACAAAGAATAAAGACTACAAACAGAAAGTGCAACAAATATGGTAAATATTTATCCAACTTTATCAATAATCACCTTGAATGTCAATGGTCTAAATTTACCAATTAAAAGACAGAAATTGTAAGAGTGGATCAAAAAACAAGACCCAACTTTATGTTGTCTAACGAAGCCCACTTTAAATGTAAAAACTCTTAAAGGTAAAAAGTAAATGAATGGAAAAAATACACCATGCTAACACTAATCAAAAGATAGCAGGAGTAGTTATATTAATTAGAGACAGAGAAAACTTCAAATGAAGGAAAATTATTAGGAAGAAAGAAGGGCATTACATAATAATAAAGGGATCAGTTCTCCAAGAAAACAACAATTCTTAATGTGTATGCTCCTAACCACAGAGCATCAAACCATGTGAGACAAAAACTAATAGCACTGCAAGGAGAAATAGATGATTCCACTATGGTAGTTGGAACATCCCTCTATCAGATAAGGACAGATCCAGCAGGCAGAAAATCAGGAAGGACATAGTTGAACTCAGCAACCAACTGAATATAATCAACCAACTGAATATAATCAACCATCAATCAACTGAATATAATCAATGTCTGTATGCTCACTTTGTCCAACAACAACAGAATACACATTCTTCTCAAGTTCACATGGAACATTCACCAAGGCAGACCACATTCTGGGCAATAAAACACATCTTAACACATTTGAAAGTAGAAATCATGCAATGTCTGCTCTTAGACTACAATTGAATTAAACTAGAAATCAATAACTGAAAAATAACTGGAAACTCCTAAAATATTTGAAGATTAAATGATATACTCCTGGGCTTCCCTGGTGGCGCAGTGGTTGGGAATCTGCCTGCCAATGCAGGGGACACGGGTTCGAGCCCTGGTCTGGGAAGATCCCACATGCCGCGGAGCAACTAGGTCCGTGAGCCACAACTACTGAGCCTGCGCGTCTGGAGCCTGTGCTCTGCAACAAGAGAGGCCGCGATAGTGAGAGGCCCGTGCACCGCGATGAAGAGTGGCGCCCGCTTGCCGCAACTGGAGAAAGCCCTCGCACAGAAATGAAGAGCCAACACAGCAATAAATAAATAAATAAATAAAAATAAAATAAAATTAAATGATATACTCCTAAATATCACATGGGTCAGATAAGAAATCTCAAGAGAAATTTAAAAATTGTTTTGAACTAAATGAAAATGAAAACAGAACTTATCAAAATTTGTGGGATACAGCAAAAGCAGTGCTCAGAGGGAAATTTATAGCACTGAATGCTTATACAAGAAAAGAAGAAAGATCTAAAATCAATAGTCTAAGTTTTCATCTTAAGAAACTAGGAAGAGTAAACTAAATCTAATCAGAAGAAAAGAAATAATAAGAACTAGAGCAGAAATCTATGAAACTGAAAACAGGAAATTAATAGAAAAAATAAATGGAATCAAAATCTGGTTCTTTGAAATGATCAATAAAATTGATGTGTCTAGCCAGGTTAATTAAGAAAAAAAGGGAAGGGACTACTAATAAATGAAAGAGTGGACATCACTACAAGTCCTATGGACATTAAAAGGATAATAAAGGAATACTTTGAACAACTCTATGCCTGTAAATTTGGTATAAGAACTTAGATGAAATGCACCAATTTCTTGAAAGACATAATTTGCCAAAACTCACACAAGAAGAAATAGATAAGCTGAATAGGCATAGGCATACCTATTAGAGAAAATGAATCAATAATTAATAATCTTCTAAAACAGAAAGCAAGTGGCCTGAGTTCACTGATGAAGTCAACCAAACATGTAAGGAAGAAATTACATCAATTCTCTATAATCTCTTTCAGAGGATGGAAGCAGAGGAAATACTTCCTAGTTCATTCTATGAGACCAGCATTACCCTAAAACCAAGCCCATCAAGCACAAGAAAGAAAACTACAGACCAATATGTCTCATGAATAGAGATACAAAAATCTTCAACAAAATATTAGCAAATTAACCCAACAATGTATAAAAAGAATTATACAGCATGACAAAGTGGGGTTTATCCCAGGTATGCAAGGCTGGTTCAATATTAAAAAAATCAGTTAATGTAATCATGCCAACAGGTTAAAAAGGAAAATTACTTGATCATATCAGTAAGTGCAGAAAAAGCATTTGATAAAATTTCCATTCATGATAAAAACTCTCAGTAAACATGAATAGAAGGGAACTTCCTCAACTTGATAAAAAAAAATCTACAAAAACCCCACAGTAACATTATACTTAATGGTGAGAAACTAGAATCTTTCCCACTAAGATCAGGAACGAGGCAAGGAAGTCCCCTCTCACCACACTTTTCCTTTTTTAAAAAAAAATTTTATTGAAATATAGTTGATTTACAATGTTGTGTTATTTCTGCTGTACAGCAAAGTGATTCAGATGTGTGTGTGTATATATATATATATATATATATATATATATATATATATATATACACATTCTTCATTTTTTAATATTCTTTTCCATTATGGTTTATCACAGAATATTGAATATAGTTCCCTATGCTATATAGTAGGACCTTGTTGTTTATCCATTTTATCAATATATAATAGTTTGTATCTGCTAACCCCAAACTCGCACTACATCCCTCTCCCAACCCCGTCCCACTTGGCAACCACAAGTCTGTTCTCTATGTCTGTGAGTCTGTTTCTGTTTCATAAAAGTTCATTTGTGTCATATTTTAGATTTCACATATAAGTTACATCATATGGTATTTGTCTTTCTCTTTCTGACTTATTTCACTTAGTATGATAATCTCTAGGTCCATCCATGTTGCCACAAATGGCATTATTTTGTTCTTTTTTATGGTTGAGTAGTATTCCATTGTATATATGTAACATATCTTCTTTATCTATTCATCTGTTGCTTTATCTAAGCAACATTTAGGTTGCTTCCATGCCTTGGCTATTGTGAATAGAACTGCTATGAATATTGGGGTGCATGTATCTTTTTAAATCATATTTTTGTCCAGGTATATGCCCAGGAGTGGGATTGCTAGATCATATGGCAACTCTATTTTTAGCTTTTTGAGGAATCTCCATGCTTTTCTCCCACAGAGGCTGCACCAACTTACATTCCCACCAATAGCATAGGAGGGTTTCCTTTTCTTCACATCCTCTCCCGCATTTGTTATTTGTAGACTTCTTAATGATGGCCATTCTGACTGGTGTGAGGTGGTATCACACTGTAGTTTTGATTTGCATTTCTCTAATAAATAGTGATGTTGAGTATCTTTTCATGTGCCTGTTGCCCATCTGTATGTCTTCTTTGGAGAATGTCTATTTAGTTCTTCTGCCCATTTTTCAATTAGGTTGTTTGTTTTTTTGTCGTTGAGTTGCAAGAGCTGTTTGTATACTTTGGAAGTTAAGCGCTTGTCGGTCACATCATTTGCAAATATTTTCTCCCAGTTTGTAGGTGGTCTTTTAGTTTTGTTTATGGTTTCCTTTGCTGTTGCAAAAGCTTGTAACTTGATTAGACCTCAGTTTTGTTTATTTTTGCTTTTGTTTCTATTGCCTTGGGAGACTGACCTAAGAAAACATTGGTACAATTTATGTCAGAGAATGTTTTGCCTATGTTCTCTTCTAGGAGTTTTATGGTGTCATGTCTTACGTTTAAGTCTTTAATCCATTTTGAGTTTATTTTTGTGTATGGTGTGAGGGTGTGTTCTAACTTCATTGATTTACATGTGGCTGTCCAACTTTCCCAACACCCTTTGCTGAAGAGACTGTCTTTTTCCCATTGTATATTCTTGCCTCCTTTGTCGAAGATTAATTGACTGTAGGTGTGTTCACCACACTTTTTCAACATCATATTGGAAGTACTAGCTAATGCAACAACACAAGAAAAGGAAATAAAATGTATACAGTTTGGGAAGGAAGAAATAAAACCAAAGAACAAATCAAGAAAATAAAATATTACAGAAATTTTAGTAATTGCCCAAGTTTTATCTTTCTCAGACGTTTTGGGTTTTTTAACTCACATACCATAAAGTTCACCATTTAAAAAAATTTATTTATTTATTTATTTATTTTTGGCTGTGTTGTGTATTTGTTGCTGCACGTGGGCTTTCTCTAGTTGCTGTGAGTGGGGGATACTCTTCATGGTGGTGCACAGGCTTCTCATTGTAGTGGCTTCTCTTGTTGCAGAGCATAGGCTCTAGGTGCGTGGGCTTCAGTAGTTGTGGCTCGTGGGCTCTAGAGCGCAGGCTCAGTAGTTGTGGCACACGGGCTTTGTTGCTCTGCAGGATGTGGGATCTTCGCAGACCAGGGCTCAAACCCATGTCCCCTGCATTGGCAGGCAGATTCTTAACCACTGCACCACCAGGGAAGCCCAAGTTCAGCATTTTGAAGTATAAAATTCAGTGATAGTATATTGACAATTTTGTATAACCATCACCGTTATCTAATTCTAGAGCATTTTTATTACTGGAAAAATAAACTGCATATCATTAGCAGTCACTTCTCATTTCCCCCCTCTCCCGAGTCCCTGAAAACCATTAATCTATGTGTCTATGGTTTTGCCTATTTAGGGCATTTTATATAAATAGAATCATATAATATGTGACTTTTTGTGTCTGACTTCTTTCACTTACCAAAATATATTCAAGATCGATCCATGTTGTAGCATTTAACAGTACTTTCCTCCTTTTTATGGCTGGATAATTTTCCACCTATGGATATAACACACTTTGTTTATCCATTCATTAATTGGTGGATATTTGGGCTGTTTCTACCTTTTGGCTATTATGGCTATTATGAATAATGCTGCTGTAAAGATTCATGCACAAGATTTTGTATGAACATATGTTTTTAATTCTTGGATATATACCTAGGAGTGGGATTTTTGGATCATATGGTAACTTTATGTTTAACTTACTGAGGAACCACCGAACAGTTTTCCAAAGTGGTTGAATATTTTTACATTCCCACCAGCAGTGTATAAGTGTTCCCATTTTTTCACATCATTGTCAATACTTATTGTCTGCCTTTTAAAAAATTATTATAGTAATTCTATTGTTTATGAAGTGGAATCTCATTGTGGTTTTGATTTTCATTTCCCTAATCACTAATCATGTTTAGCATCTTTTTGTACATCTTTTCATACAAATGCTCATTGGTCATCTTCTTTGGAGAAATGTCTATTAAATACTTTGCCCATTTTAAAATCAAGTTATTTGCATTATTACTGAGTTTTTAGAATTCTTTATATATTCTAGAAGTGAATCTCTTATCAGACATCTGATCTGCAAATATTTTTCCCATTCTTTGTGCTGTCTTTTCGCTTTCTTTCGAAACACAAAAGTGTTTAATTTTTACGATGACCAATTGATTTATTTTTTCTTTTATTGCTTGTGGTATCATATCTAAGAAATCACTGCCTAATGCAAGATCAAGAAGATTTATGCCTATGTTTGCTTCTAAGAATATTTCAGTTATATCTTTCACATTTGGGTCTTTGATCCATTTTGAGTTAATTTTTTATATGGTGGGAGTTAGGGGTCCAATTTCATTCTTCTGTTGGTGCATATCCAGTTGTTCCAACATCATTTTTTGGAAAAGACTATCCTTTCCCCTATCGACTTCTCTTGGCACCTTTGGTGAAAATCAATTGACCAGAGATGTAGCTATCTGATATTTTATTTCTGTTTGTCCTTCCTTTCTTATTTTGAAAAATTTAAAAATAATTTCTTATTTCAAAAAATTTAAGTTGCAAACCTTGACTCTTCCCTCTTGTTTTAGTTAGATATTCCTAACAAGCCACCGGGTGGTCTCACTCACTACCTCTGGTGGGGCTGTTGGTCTGGCACCTTGGTTCTCCTCCATATGCTTCTCCAGCAGACTGGCTTGGGTTTCCTCACAAGCACCTGTGTTCCAAAGGAATGAGAGTGGAAGCTGCAAGGTCTCTTGAGTTCTAGCTTTGAGTCAGACGGCATCACTGTACCACACTGTATTGGTCAAAGCAAGTCACAAGTTGGCCCAGAGCAGAAGGGTGAGGAAATAGATTATAACTTTTGATGGAAGAACTGCGAAGAATCTTTAAAAATCTGCCATTTTAAATTCACAACAATCTCTAAACACACCAGTGTGTATCTCTTAAGAAAAAGAAAATTCTCCTGGATTACACATGGATTACACAAGATTGTGAAGTAAGTCTTTACAGAGGAGGGAAAATTTGATAGAGACCTGAATGAAGTGAAGGGATGCAGCATGGGGAAGAATATTTAAAGCAGGAAGAAAAGCATGTGCAAAGGCCTGGGCCAGAAAAGTGTTTGGTGTGTTTGAAGAACAGCACAGAGAAAAGTGTGATGGGAGAGAAGGTGGGGCTGTTGTGAACGTCAGGTGGGATAAAATATGTCAATATGTTATATTATGGGGTGATAACAAGGTGAACTATTATTTTTCATCACTGTGATTCTTTCAAGGTGTTTCTAGAGGGTGGGAGAAGACAAAAAAGAAACCCCTTCAGTAATAACACCCAGCTAAGTCAGGGGCAGGGACAAGCCTTAGGGATACCACATCCCCACTAAGTCTCACCACTACAAACACCTGCTGCCCAAAGTTGGTGCTGCCTCGGGAGCCTGGGCCAGTCCTCCCAGGTGGGCTGAGCCCATTTCTTCCTGGCTGCTCAGCCCCAGGTATGTGGCCCTCCCAAGTGCCATAGCCAGCTGGCTCCCCCAAGTCACCCTGGTTTTCAGGGTCTTAGTTGCAGTGACTCCTAAGGGGCAAGAGGATTTGAGGGTCTGAGCATTGAGGGGTGCAGGACTTGCCCCCGAGGCTGCTCTTGGTCCTGAGGCCTGTGCCAGGGTCCACAGGAACCCTGTCATGCTCTGAGCCCGAGCACTTACAGAGCTATACTAGCCCACGAGGTGACCTCAGGTGGGCAATTCCTGGCCACTTTATTTTTTGAGACTTTAAATATATGAGGGGAAAAAAAAGAAAAAGTAAAAGAAAAGAAATAGGAGACAGACAAAACATGATTGCAAGTATTGAGATGTATTTTCAACGTATTCACAAAGTGAGAGTGATTTAATCCACAAGAATACAGTGGAAATAATTTGTGCTATTTACAACACGGACCTACTGAAAACCTATTTCATGGTGCAACCCAAGGTTACAGGTACCTGGCAAGCAGCAGCTTCTTTCCATCCCACCATCTAGGTCCAACTTCATTTGGAGAGAAGGTCCCCCAGCAAGCCCTACTGAGCACGGTCAGCCAAGGGAAGTGGGGCTTTGGTAGCTCTGTTCCCTCACGGGCCGGGGTTGGGGGAGCCCATCCTGCAGGAGGGCAGCTCCGGGGCCCAACGGGTTACCTTGCTCTGCTCCCCAGCTACCCTCATCCCATTTGAGAGAAATCAGAGAGTTCTCCTCTCTCTCATCTCTTTCTACCTCTGTCTCTCTTTCTCCTCTCTGTGTTTTTCTTCATCTCCCTTCTCTCTGTCTCTTTGTTTCTCTCCTGATTCTCTCTCTCTATTACTCCAGATGCTAAAATGGGGCCTTCCCACTCCCACTGCCTGACCTCCTAGCAGTAAAGCTGCAGTTGAACATCTCAGGGCTGGTAAAAAGCAGAAGGTCACTGGCGGGGTGGGGACTTTCTTCTCTCCAGGCTGGTTCTCTCCCACCTGGAGGGCCCAGCAGTCCCTGCCCCAGGACTGCCTGCCATGTGTGGTTTCTGGCCTTGAGCTGCAGCCAGGGCAGTAGTATCTGGTGTCCTGGTGGGACCTGCATGGCTGGAGCAAACCCAGGACACTGTGGAAGTTCAGGGTGTTTCTTGGGGGCTGCTCACATCCCAGTGTGGGGAGAATGCTCTGGAGAGGGGCTCCCTTTCTTGGCCTCCTTCTGACCTTCTCTAACCAGTTACTGCTCTCCCCAGACACTGGGGAATATGGATGTGTATGGACATCACAGAGTTTGTCTTCCTACTGGGCCAGCACTGGAAGCACGAGGGTGTCATTGGGCCTGGGCAACTGAGGGAGATGGCGTGTCTCTGAGGCGTGACCTGGCTCAGTTGCACAAAGGTGGTGTTTAAATATTTATTTTTAGTGGGCACTGGTTAAACAGAGGGCTTCATTTTGGTGGGGGCAACCCTGAAAAGAAAAAATAATCAGATCCTGGCCTTGTCAGTCAAGCTTACCAGCCCCTGCAGGGTGGACCCTGGACGCAGGGCCCCAAATGTCCAGGGTGAGCAGCAAGGCCAGTGAACTGGGGGGCCCTGAAGGGAGCCAGGCTGGTGGGTGACCACAGGTCCTCACTGAGAAGACCGCAGACCATCTACCCTGGCCTCCGGGACCTGGCCCAGCTCACCTGCCTCAAGCTGGGCCCTTCAGAGGCTGGCAGGCTGTTGGCCAAGACTGGGGGCCTGGGTCTCATGTGGGCACTGCTGACCTCCCTGCCCTCAGCTCAGGTCAGGAAGTCCCGGCTGCTCTAGGAGACACACCTGCTGAGCTTTCCTGCTTGTTCCAAGCTAGCCCCAGGGGTGAGGGGCCACAGCTCCTCTTCCTACTAGTGTTGGAGGGTGTGGGTGAGGCTGAGTTTACCCTTTGGTTTGGATTTGAGAGAGCCGAGCAGTGGGATCCTTGCCCCACAGTGGAGGGCAGCTGGCCCTGCTAGGTCTTAGAGGTCACTGCCCCTCAGGTCTCAGCCAAACCCTTTCCCATCCTGCATGTCAGTGGCCTGGCATTCCCACTGGAGAAGGGCTTTTCTTGGCTGAAGGTTCTGCTGCATGGGAGTTTGAGTACAGGAGGCCCATCTTGGGAAGGATGATGCCCGGAGGAGAGAGACCTACTAACCATTACTGGGCTTCTGCCTTTCAGATGTGAAAACTGGCTCAGAGACTCTAAGACCCTTTCCCCAGGTCTGAGCTCATAACGGAATGTGGGTTCAAATCCAGACTGTCTGAGTTTTTGACCCTCTTCCGGGCTACCTCTTCCTTAAGTCATTTATTGGCTATTTAACACCTCAGAGAGGATTGATTATTTTATTACAGTGTTTCTTAAATACCCATTTTGGAGGGAAAAATTGTCTTGATTCCCTAGTATTGACAATTTATTTTCATTATAATGTCACTTAAGTACATAAAAACATGAAAGTAGGCATAACCCCCTATGTTTATAGCTGTTACAGAACCATACCACCAAGACCATTCACAAATTACAAATAAAACAAGAAGAAAGAGATTCCAATGAACAGCCTTAACCTTGTGAGGAGAGTGACACAGTTTTGCTGATGTGAGTCCCCCTTGCTCTAAGAGTGTGACTGCTTCAGAGCCCACTGGGGTTGCAGGGTCTACCCACTGTCTTTACTTGACCTATGAGGCCCGTTTGGTGCATGTCACACAGTGGTGTCATTTGGGCCCCCACATATTGAGGACATGAAAGTACTCACCCACCCTGACCCAATCCACAAGATGGAACACTGGGGTGAAGTCAGGGCCTGTGTCCTGGTTGCTAAGCAGAGCGCCAAAGGCATAGGGTGCTGGTCAGGGAGGTGTGGGGGCAGCACTGGAGCAGGGGTCGGTGCCTGAGTGGAATGCGGAGTCCTGGGCTTGGAGCAGGAGAGAGGCCAGGAAATCCTTTGCCCAGAATGAAGGTGACAGGAAAATCTTGTGGCCTCTAACCTGCAGCCACATGTGAGTGGGTGAAGTCAGAATGACACCCCTGTCCTTTGTCCCAGGGAAGAGCAGCACCCAAGCCTGCTCTGCAGGTTCCCCATGGGCATTGCCTGGCCTGGACCCCTGGGAGTGGGTGAGCCGTGCCACTGGCTGCTACCAGTCTTGGAGGTCCTGCTAGGTCCTCAATGTCCCTGACCAGCCCCTGGGCCTCTGAGAATGAAGGTCAGGACAGCAGGGTTCCAGGCTCTAAGAAAGGACTGCCAGACAGGGAAGGGCTTCCCAGCCCCAACCCAAGAATGACTGACAGGTTAGGATGCTGACTTTCAGGGATGAGCCTCACACCAAGGGATGGAACTTGCTTGGTCTCTGTTCCTGGTTGCCATGTCCAGCCTCCTCTCAGACTGAAAGGGGCTGCTAGGAAGTGTGAGACCCTTTTCTCTTGGGCCTTCTATTCACAGCCTCTCCATTTACTAGCTGATTGTCTTTGGGTTTGTCAATTGACCTCTCGGGGAACTATTTCCTAATCTGTGAAATGCGTCCATGTGTGGATTCCACGAGATGAAATGGATCCTCTGCATTAGATTCTAGCCCACCTTCATGGATCTGTCATATATATGTATATGCATATATACATGTGTGTATGGATGTAGATATAATTTTATGAGCAAGCTGAAAACAACAGCAACAGTAATAACCACGAGCTTCTCTCCAGGTGCCTGGGGCACCAGGACTTGCCTCACCAGAAGACCAGAGTCTGTGATCCCAGTAGGGAGTGTGCTGGAGAGCGCAGTCATGGGCAGGAAGCCTGGCAGAGCGCAGACGCACTTTCATTCCACGTGCTCTGGTTTCATCCGGGAGCACTGAAAGAAAAGCTGCTCTTGGACTTTAGGAGGTGTCTCCTGGTCAGGGGATGGTACAGCTCAGTCAGGAGGTCCCACTTGTTGGTGGCCCTCAACCAGTCCACCAGACCACTTCTCCTGGTCTCAGTGCCTCACGGAGGGTACCCAGTGGAAGCTATGGCTACATGAAAGCCGTTTGGAAGGCCAAAGGAAGGCCAAAGTTACACTGTGGCCTCAGGTCTCTTTTGGAAGTAAATGATGTGTCAATTATTAATAAAAGAGATACAAAATATTCTACTAGTCTTTTCATGCCCAGCGTCATCCTGGGCAACACAGTGAGCTGTGGGGTACAGTATCCCATGTCTCCTGAACCCAAACCTTCAAATCTCTGCTTTACAGGAGCTTCCAGAGCTTTTACTTTCTGAGGAAAGAGCCTGTCTTCAGACCCCCTGTGCTTGATGGGAACAGAGCATTTATTTTGCCAAGCCATGAGGACAGAGGGTCTGTCCTTCTAGGAGGTTGCTAAGTCGGGATGTATATTTCTATCTCCCCTCATAATGGGGAGGCCTGCCTGTGATAAGGCAGAGATGGAGAGATGAAGACAAAGACCCTGGATCAAGCTCTGCCTGAAGCCATCCACCCAGACATCTCAGTTACATGAACCTCGCTTCCCACTAGCACCACCCCCTCATTTTTCTTACAGAAGGTGGTTTCCAGGTGAAAGCATCTTAACCACTCTAAGTACCATTATGGATTAAGAAGCACATGGACATGCTCATCCATCCATTCACAGGCTATGGCTGTGTCAGGTCCTGGGACCGGCGCTGGGGGCACCAGGATAAATTACATCCTCCGTTAGGGCCTCAGCCAACTGAGGGGACAGACTTGAGACAAATCCATGCTGTCCTGTGCTGAGTATTAGGAGAAGTTTGATTAGGGGAGCAACTAACTCAGAGAGGGCTTCCCAGAGGAGGTGGCATGTGCCTTGAACTTGAGGGAAGGACAGGGTTTTGTTTGAGAGAGAAGAGAGCATGTGGGCACAGGCCAAGCAGCTGACAGAATATGGAGTGTGTGAAGAAACCGCAAGCAAAGAGCTGGCAGCCCGGCCTTCCCTGTGCAGGGGGAGGGCGGGAGTGGCTGGGAGACAGCTGCAGCCCCGACCCAGGCCCCTGCAGGGGCCCCAGGGCTAGACCTTCTCACTCTGTCCCTGCCTGGAGTGTTGGCAGGAAGATACTGCAGGGAAACTTGGGAAGACACGCATGGTTGAGAGCAGCGGGGAAAGGAGGGGATAAAGCCATTTTCTTTCCAGCTCCAAATGGTAAAGAAATGACTTTCCTCCTGCACAAGCTGGACTTCCTGCAGCTGGAAAAAAGTATATTAATGCCATGTTGTATGATGCCTGGGCTGAGCAGGGACGGGCTGGCCTGGCTGCCTGCGATAGTACAGCGATTGCCCCGCTGGCCAGCCCTGGGCCCTGGGCCTCCATGTCCAGGCTGGAGAAAGTTGGCTCCATTGTAGCTTTCCAGATAAAGTGGTTTTTATTTCATATTCACCAGAGACGTTACAAAGTATAATTGGGATTGCTGCTTCTCATATTATTTATGCAATTCTCCCCCATTTCCCTTCCCAAAAGCAACTCACAAAGGGGTCTTTGTTCTCTGCAAGTTCAAAGTCAGCTCCTCCAACGGGAAATGAATTGGCGATTACAAGAAGGAAGGCTGAGTTTTACTGGCTGTCAGACCAGAAACATGGGATGCATCAAGGTTCCAGTAGGAGCCAGGGAGAGTGCGGTCTGCAGGCTGCAGAAGTGGGTGAGCCGGAGAGTGGGGGGTAGATAGTGGGGGGACAGCCCACGTCTGCCTCTCTGCTGAGCAGCCTCACCACATACTCTGCCTCCGTGGCCTCAGTTTCCTCACTCGTAGGGCCGGGCACCTGTACTCTGGACTAAAACTAAATCAGAGGGTTTCCTTCCCTTCCTCAGACCTCTGGGACTCTGCTGAGGGTGAAGGTCTCAGAACAGGATGGGCAGGGCTTGGGGCACCAAGTCCACTCTTGCCCTTCCGAATGTTTGACTGATTGATTCAATGTGCAGGTCAGATTTTAAGGAAAAAGTGTTTTCATTGAAAGTTTGCAAAAGACTGACCTGGATGAACTTGAAGGCCTGGGACCCAGGAGATGGTGGAGGCTCAGAGCCTGGGATCCTGTGCAGCTATCAGGGTGGCTAGCTTTTGTGGGCTTCTTATGTCCCTCCGGGAAGTAGAAGACAGCTGCCTGAGAGGCTCTGAGCAGAGGGCTGGGGGACCACGTGCTCAGAGGTGCAGAGTCTGTGACTGCCCCACTGGAAGACTACCTGGTCTTGAATGGGTCGGAGAGTTTGTGTGAAGTGCCCCCAACCCTGTGGCATGGCCCATGACCCTCACTGAGAGCAGGACTGGTAGGGGTTCAGCACCTTGGGCCCAGGTCTGTGACTCTGGCTCTTACCCTAGGGAACCCTGCAATGGGGGACCCATTCTCAGCATCCTGGAGGAAACATTGAGCAGGCAGCACCTCCAGAACCTCAGCTCAGTGGGGCCTCCCTTTGCCATGATGGCCTCCATGGGGAGCAACCCACAGGGACCTTGATTGCCAGCCTTGTTGGGGGCCCAGTACACAGCAGGCCAGCAGAGGCCCTTGGCCCAGCTTCCTTGGCCACAAAGCTGTTTCAGGATTCGTGCCTGGTTGGGAGTCCTCAAGCCTATGGCCCTTGGCCTAGGCTGCCCTCCCCCAGACCCACTCCCTGGTGTCTGGCCTCTTCTTCCTTCCCCAGTGGAGCCCTGCATGCCTGGCCACCAGACCCCAGAGCCCCAACCTTCCAGCTTTCATTCTAGCAATGAGATAACTTAGGCATTTGGGGGTTGGGTAGGGGAAGAGGTGTGTCCCAGCCACCTATTCCCACAATGGGACTCTTCTGCATACTGGGGAGGGGGCAGTTGGAGTGAGACTGAGGGACACCTGTCCTCGCCTTTGCAAGGAGCCAGAGCCTCATTTGGGAAGCCTATGATGTGTTTGTGCGGCTCTAGGGCCCTGCTGGGGCAGGGCAGGGCAGGGCACTGAGGGTGGGAGTGGGAGGGGCTTTGGAAGAGCACAACCTGCCACTCTCCCTCCAAAGAGATGAGGCTCTTCCTGTGAGATGCTCTGGGAGTAGAGAGAGCATATGGAGAGGAGAGGGCCCCTGTGTGAGCTTTGTGCAAACTAGAAGGAGAGGGCGAGTCTATCGGAGGTCCTCCCCACCTGACTCCAGGATTCCAGGTCTCTCTAGAGCACTGATCTCAGAGTGTTGCAGGCAGAGCAGAAGCCAGGCCCCCATGGAGGTTGACATGGACGCCCCCCAGGGTTGAGGGCTTTACAGAAATGTTACTTCCTGCGGTTGCCAGACTGCTTCCCTCAGTCACCTCACCGTCACTGCTGCTGCTGGCTGTTGAGTTCACTGATAAACATTGGCTCTGGGAGTTGAGACATCAGGACCCTGGAGAAATTCAGGCTAGAGGCACTCTGCTAAAACCACGTCTTGGGGTGGCCTCTGCACTCACACCGTTGGGCAGGAAAGTGTTATTTCTGCAATAACGGCTTTCTTGTCAACGAAAAGACCACCAGTGGGGATGCAGGTTTTCTCTGCGACCGTGGGGCCCTATCCAGCCCCAGACTCAACACACTGTGGGAGGCAGGCCCGGTCTGGGGGATGCTCTGATCCACCACAGAGGTTAGATCACGCATCTCCTCATTTTACAGACAGGGAAACCGAGGTTCCCCAAACCAAGAGGGGTTAGGAGTTGGGCTGCAGGTCATGCTAGTGTCTGCTGGCTCCAATCCTGGGCTGTCTTTACTGTGTGATAAGGTGTGAAACACATTTCATACTGCGTCACAGGGAGCAGGCACTATGCCAGGCATTTTACCTACATTATCTCATTCAATCCTCGAGACAAGTCTGGACCAAGTCTCCACCCATTCATTTTACAGATAAGAAACTGAGGGTCACAGAGGTTGAGTTAACTTGTGCTGAGTGAGCCAGGGTTACAACTCAGGCTTATGTGACCCCAAGGCCTCCCCCACTCCCTTCCTGCAGGGCTCTGCTGCCTTCATGTGCTGTCTCCCCTAAAACTTTCCTTAGCTGTTCCTATGTGTCTCCTGGGCCTTCTTTGGGCAGCCTTGACCTACCCAGGAGAGCAGGCCCGCCCTTGGACACCCTGAAAGTAGGGAGTCTGGCCTGGCTAAGTCTTGGCCTCCTTGGATAGTCCTCCTTGGATTTAGGGCGTCTGCTCCAAGTAAAATCCCAACTTTTCCAGTAAACATGCTGGGTTTATTCCACTTCCTCCAGTCTCCTGACCACCCAGTTGACGTCAGCTGCTTCCAGGCACCCCTGTGTCCTGCAGCCCTGTGCTCTTCACACCAAGTGTCATGATCCACATGGTTTTTTTGGGTTTTTTTTAAACATCTTTACTGGAGTATAATTGCTTTACAATGTTGTGTTAATTTCTGCTGTACAACAACATGAATCAGCTATATGTATACATATATCCCCATATACCCTCCCTCTTGAACCTCCCTCCCACCCTCCCTACCCCACCCCTCTAGGTGATCACAAAGCCCTGAGCTATCTCCCTGTGCGTTGCAGCTGCTTCCCACTAGCTATCTATTTTACATTTGGTAGTGTATATGTGTCAATGCTACTGTCTCATTTCGTCCCAGCTTACCCTTCCCCCTCCCTGTGTCCTCAAGCCCATTCTCTACGTCTGTGTCTTTATTCCTGTCCTGCCCCTAGGTTCATCAGAATCTTTTTTTTTTCTTAGATTCCATATATATGTGTTAGCATATGGTATTTGTTTTTCTCTTTCTGACTTACTTCACTCTGTATGACAGTCTCTAGGTCCATCCACCTCACTACAAATAACTCAATTTTGTTTATTTTTATGGGTGATTAATATTCCATTGTACATATGTGCCACATCTTCTTTATCCATTCATCCGATGATGGACACTTAGGTTGCTTCCATGTCCTGGCTATTGTAAATAGAGCTGTAATGAACATTTTGGTACATGACTCTTTTTGAATTATGGTTTTCTCAGGGTATATGCCCAGTAGTGGGATTGCTGGGTTGTATGGTAGTTCTATTTTTAGTTTTTTAAGGAACCTCCATACTGTTCTCCATAGTGGCTGTATCAATTTACATTCCTACCAACAGTGCAAGAGGGTTCCCTTTTCTCCACACCCTCTCCAGCATTTATTGTCTCTAGATTTTTTGATGATGGCCATTCTGACTGGTGTGAGGTGATACCTCATTGTGGTTTTGATTTACATTTCCCTAATGATTAGTGATGTTGAGCATCCTTTCATGTGTTTGTTGGCAATCTGTATATCTTCTTTGGTGAAATGTCTATTTAGGTCTTCTGCCCATTTTTGGATTGGGTTGTTTGTTTTTTTGATATTGAGGTGCATGAGCCGCTTGTATATTTTGGAGATTAACCCTTTGTCAGTTGCTTCATTTGCAAATGTTTTCTCCCATTCTGAGGGTTGTCTTTTTTGTCTTGTTTAGGTTTCCTTTGCTGCGCAAAAGCTTTTAAGTTTCATTATGTCTCATTTGTTTATTTTTGTTTTTATTTTCATTTCTCTAGGAGGTGGGTCAAAAAGGATCTTGCTGTGATTTATGTCATAGCTTGTTCTGCCTATGTTTTCCTCTAAGAGTTTTATAGTGTCTGGCCTTACATTTAGGTATTTAATCCATTTTGAGTTTATTTTTGCATATAGTGTTAGGGAGTGTTCTAATTTCATTCTTTTACATGTAGCTGTCCAGTTTTCCCAGCACCACTTATTGAAGAGGCTGTCTTTTCTCCATTGTATATTCTTGCCTCCTTTGTCATAGATTAGGTGACCATAGGTGTGTGGGTTTATATCTGGGCTTTCTATCTTGTTCCATTGATCTATGTTTCTGTTTTTGTGCCAGTACCATATTGTCTTGATTACTGTAGCTTTGTAGTATAGTCTGAAGTCAGGGAGTCTGATTCCTCCAGCTCCGTTTTTTTCCCTCAAGACTGCTTTGGCTATTCGGGGTCTTTTGTGTCTCCATACAAATTTTAAGATGATTTGTTCTAGTTCCGTAAAAAATGCCGTTGGTAGTTTGATAGGGATTGCATTGAATCTGTAGATTGCTTTGGGTAGTAGAGTCATTTTCACAATGTTGATTCTTCCAATCCAAGAACATGGTATATCTCTCCATCTGTTTGTATCATCTTTAATTTCTTTCATCAGTGTCTTATAGTTTTCTGAGAACAGATCTTTTACCTCCTTAGGTAGGTTTATTCCTAGGTATTTTATTCTTTTTGTTGCAGTGGTAAAAGGGAGTGTTTCCTTAATTTCTCTTTCAGATTTTTTGTTGTTCGTGTATAAGAATGCAAGAGATTTCTGTGCATTAATTTTGTATCCTGCTACTTTACCAAATTCATTGTTTAGCTCTAGTAGTTTTCTGGTAGCATCTTTAGGAATCTCTATGTATAGTATCATGTCATCTGCAAACAGTTACAGTTTTACTTCTTCTTTTCCGATTTGGATTCCTTTTATTTCTTTTTCTTCTCTGATTGCTGTAGCTAAAACGTCCAAAACTAACTGAATAATAGCCGTGAGAGTGGGCAACCTTGTCTTGTTCCTGATCTTAGAGGAAATGGTTTCAATTTTTCACCATTGAGAATGATGTTGGCTGTGGGTTTTGTCATATATGGCCTTTTTATGTTTAGGTAGTTTCCGTCTATGCCCACTTTCTTGAGAGCTTTTATCATAAATGAGTGTTGAATTTTGTCAAAAGTTTTTTCTGCATCTATTGAGTTTATCATATGGTTGTTATCCTTCAATTTGTTAATATGATATATCACATTGGTTGATTTGTGTATATTGAAGAATCCTTGCATTCCTGGGATAAGCCCCACTTGATCATGGTGTATGATCCTTTTAATCCTGTTGGATTCTGTTTGCTAGTATTTTGTTGAGGATTTTCACATCTATGTTCATCAGTGATATTGGCCTTTAGTTTTCTTTTTTGTGACACCTTCTTCTTGGATTGATCCCTTGATCATTTTGTAGTGGCCTTCCTTATCTCTTGTAACAGTCTTTATTTTAAAGTCTATTTTGTCTGATATGAGAATTGTTACTCCAGCTTTCTTTTGATTTCCATTTGCGTGGAATATCTTTTTCCATCCTCTCACTTTCAGTCTGTATGTGTTCCTAGGTCTGAAGTGGGTCTCTTGTAGACAGCATATATATGGGTCTTGTTTTTGTACCCATTCAGCCAATCTGTGTCTTTTGTTTGGAGCATTTAATCCATTTACATTAAAGGTAATTATCGGGCTTCCCTGGTGGCACAGTGGTTAAGGATCTGCCTGCCAATGCAGGGGACATGGGCTCGAGCCCTGGACTGGGAGGATCCCACATGCCGCGGAGCAACTAAGCCCGTGAACCACAACTACTGAGCCTGCGCGTCTGGAGCCTGTGCTCCGCAACAGGAGAGGCCACAACAGTGAGAGGCCCGCGCACCACGATGAAGAGTGGCCCCCGCTTGCCGCAACTAGAGAAAGCCCTCGCACAGAAACGAAGACTCAACACAGCCAAAAAAATAAGAAATAAAATAAATAAATAAATAAATAAATTTATTTTTTTAAAAAAAAGGTAATTATCGATATGCATGTTCCTATTACCATTTTCTTAATTGTTTTGGGTTTGTTGTTGTAGATCTTTTCCTTCTCTTGTGTTTCCTGCCTAGAGAAGTTCCTTTAGCATTTGTTGTAAAGCTGGTTTGGTGGTGCTGAATTCTCTTAACTTTTCCTTGCCTGTAAAGTTTTAATTTCGCCATTGAACGTGAATGAGATCCTTGATGAGTAATCTTGGTTGTAGGTTTTTCCCTTTCATTACTTTAAATACGTCCTGCCACTCCCTTCTGGCTTGCAGAGTTTCTGCTGAATGATCAGCTGTTAACCTTATGGGGGTTCCCTTGTATGTTATTTGTTGCTTTTCCCCTGCTGCTTTTAATATTTTTTCTTTGAATTTAACTTTTGATAGTTTGACTAATATTTGTCTTGACATGTTTCTCCTTGGATTTATCCTGTATGGGACTCTCTGTGCTCCCTGGACTTGATTCACTATTTCCTTTCCCATGTTAGGGAAGTTTTCAACTCTAATCTCTTCAAATATTTTCTCTGTCCTTTTCTTTTTCTCTTCTTCTTCTGGGACCCCTATAATTCGAATGTTGGTGTGTTTAATGTTGTCCCAGAGGTCTCGGAGACTGTCCTCAATTCTTCTCATTCTTTTCTCTTTATTCTGCTCTGTGGCACTTGTTTCCACAATTTTATCTTCCAGGTCACTTGCCCATTCTTCTGCCTCAGTTATTCTGCTATTGATTCCTTCTAGAGAATTTTTAATTTCATTTATTGTGTTGTTCATCATTGTTTGTTTGCTCTTTAGTTCCTCTAGGTCCTTGTTAAACGTTTCTTGTATTTTCTCCATTTTATTTCAAGATTTTGGATCATTTTTACTACCATTACTTTGAATTGTTTTTCAGGTAGACTGCCTGTTTCCTCTTCATTTGTTTGATCTGGTGGGTTCTTACCTTGCTCCTTCATCTGCTGCATATTTCTCTGTCTTCTCATTTTGTTTAAATTACTGTGTTTGGGGTCTCCTTTTCACAGACTGCAGGTTCGTAGTTCCCATTATTTTTGGTGTCTGGCCCCTGTGGGTGAGGTTGGTGCAGTGGCTTGTGTAGGCTTCCTGGTGGAGGGGACTGGTGCCTGTGTTCTGGTGGGTGGGGCTGGATCTTGTCTTTCTGGTGGGCAGGGCCATGTCAGGTGGTGTGTTTTGGAGTGTCAGTGAACTTAGTATGACTTTAAGCAGCCTCTCTGCTAGTGGGTGGGGTTGTGTTCCTGTCTTGCTAGTTGTTTGGCATGGGGCTTACAGCACTGGAGCTTGCTGGCCATTGGGTGGAGCTGGGTCTTAGTGTTGAGATGGAGATCTTTGGGAGAGCTCTCACTGATTGATATTACGTGGGGCCGGGAGGTCTCTGGTGATCCAATGTCCTGGATTCAGCTCTCCCACCTCGGAGGCTCAGGCCCAACACCCAGCCGGAGCACCAAGACCCTGTCAGCCACATGGCTCAGAAGAAAAGGAAGAAAAATTAAGGAGAAAAAAAAAAAAAAAGGAGAGACAAAACTCTAGGACAAAACTCTAGGACAAATGGTAAAAGTAAACCTATACAGACAATATCACACCAAGAAGCATACACATACACACTTACAAAAAGAGAAAAAGGAAAAAAAAAAGTATATATATATATATGTATATTTATATATATATATATATATGAAGGAAGAAAGCAACCAAACCAATAAACAAATCCACCAGTGATAATAAGTTCTAAATACTAAACTAAGATAAACATAAAACCAGAAACAAATTAGATGCAGAAAGCAAACCCCAAGTCTACAGTTGCTCCCAAAGTCCACTGCCTCAATTTTGGGAACATTCATTGTCTATTCATGTATTCTTCAGATGCAGGATTTATCAAGTTGATTGTGGGGATTTAATCTGCTGTTCTTGAGGCTGCATGGAGAAATTTCCCTTTCTCTTCTTTGTTCACACAGCTCCTGGGTTTCAGCTTTGGTTTTGGCCCTGCCTCTGTGTGTAGGCCGCCCTCAGGAGTATGTTCCCCACCCAGACAGGAGGGGGTTAAAGCAGCAGCTGATCAGGGCTCTCTTGCTCACTCAGGTGGGGGGGAAGGAGGGGTACAGTTGTCATAATTGGAATGTGGGGCGAGCCTGCAGTGGCAGAGGCTGGCATAACGTTGCAACAGCCTAGGTGTGCCGTGTGTTCTCCTGGGGAAGTTGTCCCTGGATCACAGGATCCTGGCAGTGGCATGCTGTACAGGCTCCCGGGGGGGGTGGTGTGTGGATAGTGACCTGTGCTTGCACACAGGATTCTTGGTGGCAGCGGCCGCAGCGTTAGCGCTTCATGCCCACCTCTGGTGTCCGAGCTGATAGCTGTGGCTCATGCCTGTCTCTGGAGCTCACTTGGGCGGTGCTCTGCCTTCTGTGGGCACACTGGGAAGGAATCCCCTCTCCTCATGCACCCCAAAACAAAGGTCTCTTGCCTCTCCAGCTGGTCCAGACTTTTTCCCGGACTCTCTCCCGGCTAGCTGTGGCACACTAGCCCCCTTCAGGCTGTGTTCACCCAGCCAACCCCAGTCTTCTCCCTGGGGTCTGACCACTGAAGCCTGAGCCTCAGCTCCCAGCCCCCACCCGTGTCCTGGTGGGTGAGCAGACAAGCGTCTCAGGCTGGTGAGTGATGGTTGGCACTGATCCTCTGTGTAGGAATCTCGCTGCTTTGCCCTCTGCACCCTTGTTGCTGGGCTCTCCCTCGTGGCTCGGAAGCTTCCCTCCTGCCTACCTCCCATCTCCGCCAGTGAAGGGGCTTCCTAGTGTGTGAAAACTTTTCCTCCTTCACAGCTCCCTTCCAGAGGTGCGGGTCCCATCCCTATTCTTTTGTCTCTGTTTTTTCTTTTTTCTTTTGCCCTACCCAGGTACATGGGGATTTTCTTGCCTTTTGGGAAGTCTGAGGTCTTCTGCCAGCATAGTAGGTGTTCTGTAGGAGTTGTTCCACATGTAGACGTATTTTTGATGTATTTATGGGGAGGAAGGTGATCCATGTCTTACTCCTCTGCCATCTTGAAGGTCTCAGTGGATTATTTTTGTGAGAGGAATTTTGGAAAGTCCTGGTTAGAAGGAAAGAAAAAATGAAAGAAAGGAGGAAGGAAGGGAAGGAGGGAGGCAGAGAGAAAATGAGAGAAGAAAAAGAAAGAAAGAGAGAGAGAGGGAAGGAGGGAGGGAAGAAGGGAGGGAGGAAGGAAGGAAGGGCAAGTTTAAAACTGTCTCCAGTGGGACTTCCCTGGTGGCGCATTGGTTAAGAGTCCGCCTGCCAGTGCAGGGGACAGGGGTTCGAGCCCTGGTCTGGGAGGATCCCACATGCCGTGGAGCAACTGGGCACGTGCGCCACAACTACTGAGCCTGCTGTCTGGAGCCTGCAAGCCACAGCTACTGAACCCATGTGCCACAACTACTGAAGACTGCACGCCTAGAGCCTGTGCTCCGCGACAAGAGAAGCCACTGCAGTGAGAACCCCGTGTACCGCAATGAAGAGTAGCTCCTGCTTGCAGCAACTAGAGAAAGTCCATGTGCAGCAATGAAGACCCAATGCAGCCAAAAAAATTAATTAATTAAATTTATAAAAAACAAACAAACAAACAAAAACTCTCTTCAAGCCTCCTCAGATGTTGGTGTGTTGTCACTGTGATTTCCAACATGCTTTTCAGCAGGTGGTTGGACTCTTCTTGCTATTTTATGAAGCAATAGGTCCTGTGTTGTTACCACCAATACTATTTTCTGGGACTAAGGCAACTAGTGTCTTGACTCCTGACTTTCTCTGGCTGAAAGCACTGCAACAATTTCTAAAAATTCCATAAGCAATGTCATAGTGTGTCATGAAGATAATAAGTGACTCAAACATTTTTGTCTTTGTCATAATGACACTTGTTCAGTAAACATTGAAAGAAGGAAAAAAAGCAACCGTAATACCAGTATTCCCATACCACTGTTTCCATTTTTCTATGCTTCCATTTTGTGCTTTTCCTCATTGTGACCTCAAACTGATACATCATGTTTACTTTACTATCTATTGTTGCTAGACATTTACATGGTTTCCAGTTTTGCCTGGCATAGATAACACTCCAGTGAACCTCTCCCTGCATGTGACTTTTTAAAAAAATTTGGAGGATTTCCTTATGATGAACTTCTTAGACTGGAGTCACTGGGTAAAGCAGAAAAGACATTTTCAGGGCTTCTTAAGCACAATGCTGAGTGGCCTCTACCCAGCATACAGCACTGAGGACCGTCTTCTTCCTATAATATTTTATTCAAGAATTGTATCCCAAACTTGATTCACACCAGCAGGCAGGCCTTGCACAACGCTGGTGCAGATGCTCTAGGAAGGTACTTTGGAGTCCAGCAGGTTCTGGAATGGACCAAACCATAAGGCAGTGTGCACCCCTCACTGGGATGGGGACGACTGGCTATCTTCACTCCAGTGACCCCCAGGCATCTCAAACTCAACTTGCCCCAATCAGAGGGAACCATGTCTTCACCCAGAGTCTGCTCAGACTCCAGTAGTTCCAGCATTCAACCTGGAAGTTAGCTTCTCAATCACCTCACCAACTCCCCAACATACATGTACCCAAATCCCTCACCAAGACCTTGCAAATGTGTCTTCTATTTCCATATATGCATTTTACTATATGCATGTTTTACCTCAATTTAACAAAAAGGTAATTTAAAAAAACCCAGTCTGAATCCACCCCAACTTTCAACTCCAACCAATAGTTTGGTTAGACCCTGATCTAGAAGCCTCCAGCACCTGGCCTCCTGCCTCCAGCCAGACCTCCGTTTCAGAGTCATCTGGGTGCTTTTAAACAAGCACACTCCTGTGTCACTCTGGGTCTGAGAGCCGGGCCTGGGGACTGACATCTTGGCCTCACTCCCCAGGTGATCTGTGTGCAGAATGATGGTGACAGCAGCACTTCAAGAGGACGTCCACATGCCCTGGCATGGCCTGACTTCTAGCAATTAGTTGCTCATTTTCCACTAGTTATTTCTTACATTTTACTCTCTAGTAACACCAAAGAGCTTGTAATCCCTCCCCACATCAACACACACACACACTCATGTGCAGGGTGCTCTAAGTCAGCCACACCTCTGTGCCTTTCTCTGCCCAGGCTGTGCCCCTGCCAGGCCCCTCCCTCTGTCCAACTCACTAACTCCTCCAGAGAGGATACTGTCCTTTGTCAGCTCATGCAGGCTCTTGCTGGAGTGGTTCCATTCTTTCAGCACTCACTAGCTGGGATCAATCTCTTTTGGGGGAATGGATGGGAGAGAAGTATTGTGGGTAACAGAAAACCCCAGATCAGAATTTAAAATGGAGGCAGGATAACTTACCACACTCATCATGTGTAAATGTGTGTGTGTGTGTGTGTGTATGGAGAGAGAGAGAGGAGAAAAGAGGTCAAGTTTTCAGAACAAATAAATGACATCCTTATCTGACAAAGCACTTTTTCTGATTTGTGAATTGATATATAAATATGAAAAGTTTCATAAAGGCACCAAATTAAAGTATGGTTTGTTATTCAGTCAAGAAAACCACACAAAGAATAATATGACATGAACAAAAACTGGAAATATTGCAAGGAATGCAGGGGATATTTGAAAGTTTGAAGTGGGAAACTTACCCCCAGCCCTCACAGCTGGACAGGCTGAAATTCTCTTTTCTTCAGAATTAGAGTGTGGGTCATGGGGATGCTGATGAACTCCATAATGACAGCCCGTGAGAGGATGGGCTTGGGGAGGGGCAGGATCCCACCGTGGGGTGCACACCCCTTTTTTCCCTCCATCCTTCCAAGACAGCACCAGGCTGCACACCCCACAGCTGCCCCAGCAGGATTCATTACTTAGAAGGGAAAATGCCCCAGCGAGTTCACCCAAGTTGGGAATTGCTCCAAATATGGTACCCACGTCAGGTGCTATGCAGGACCCTAAGGGCCAGAAGCACTTGCTTGTAAAATAGATTACATTGGGCAATCCACAGGCTTCCAAGGATCTTGTTTAGAATTCTGCAGACACCTGATGGCGTCAGTCTGGGCCTTAAGCAGACCCAGACTCCCCTCTGCCTCTTCCCAGAAGGCTTGGGAGGCTCCACTTCCTCCACATCTGCCTTGCCAGGGACTCTTGAAGACAACAAAGGTCACAGAGTGATCTTTCCAGAGCTGCAGAGGTAGAGGTGGAAGGAAGGGAGGGAAGGTAGGTCTGGGGCCCTGCAGCCAGATCAATGCCTCCTGAATGGACCCAGGCAGGAAGGTAGGGCCTGGGATCCCAGTCGGGGATGGGGGAAAGGGGAGTAGAGGGCAGCTTGTTATAAAGCCTTGTTGGACCCTCCCCCCCATGAGGCCCCTTTGCTCCACAGCAAAAGCCCCTGGAGCCACTGCGTTAATCCTGTACAAGAGCAGTGTCCCCAGGCCCCCTCCTGCTCTCATTTTTCCCTCCAGGCTCCCTCTCTGCCCAGACCCCTGTGGTCCAGCCTCCTTTATCTCTGGCCCTCCTTACTGCCCATATGACTTTTGAGCAGATCACCACCTTTTATTTTCCAACTGCCCTTGTCTGGCCTCTACAAACCTACTGTCTCCAGATTCAGCTGACACCCCTACCCTTTCTCTGTAGCCCCCCACCTCTTCCTGGAATGATGGCCAGCCTGCCACTCAGGCCCCCAGCCCTTTGCCTCTCTCTCTACCATCTCACCCCATGGCTCTGAATAAATGACTCTTGAATTTGTTTTATCCCACTGAGTTCTCCCAACAGCCTTGAAGATCTCCAGATGACAAACCTGAGCCACCAAGAGTGTTGATGACATGCCCACGGTCACCAGAACAAAGTTGGAGCTGGTTCTGCAGTGAGATGCTCACTCCACATTGCGTCCTCCCCCCGGTGACCTGGGCTCCCTTGAGCCTGCCCCTAATATATTTGGACCCCAAGGCAAGGGCAGAAAGGGACACCCACAAAAGATATGCAAAAATATTTACAAATTGTAACTTATGCTATTTCTAATATTTTTTCCCCTCTTACCTTAGTAAATATATTTTTGCAATGACATGAAAGGGCTGGTTCAAATTAAGAATTTTACTGCATTATAAGTTCTGCAGGAGAATGTGGTGGTGAGGAGAGCCCTGCTGCCCAGCTCTAGCCTGTCCTGCTCTCCTTATACCCCAGGTTCCACCTGACACTGTGAGCAGCCCCGAGTCTATAGGATCAGGATCAGTCCAGCTCCTGTGTGTGCCCTGAGCATACACCATCAGTGGTGTGGCCTCCCTAGAGAGGACGGGCCAGCAAGAGGCTTGTGCAGACCCTTGATAGTTGGATGGGGATTCTGGGCCCTGGGGCCAGGGCTTTAGGTGGGCTCTTCCCCTGGGTCCATACACTTTTTTTAAAAAAATTTTATTTATTATTTATTTTTTGGCTGTGTTGGGTCTTCGTTTCTGTGTGAGGGCTTTCTCTAGTTGTGGCAAGCGGGGGCCACTCTTCATCGCGGTGTGCGGCCTCTCTTGTTGTGGAGCACAGGCTCCAGACGCACAGGCTCAGTAGTTGTTGCCCACGGACCCAGTTGCCCCACGGCATGTGGGATCCTCCCAGACCAGGGCTCGAACCCGTGTCCCCTGCATTGGCAGGCAGACTCTCAACCACTGCGCCACCAGGGAAGCCCTGCCCATACACTTTTGTCCCAACTGGAAGAAGGTCTGAGCAGTCCCCACAAACAGGGCACAGTGGGCTTCTCTTCCAGGACAGGCCTGGCTGTCCCCACACTGCCTTTAGTCCCTACTGCAGGTCACTGATGGTTGGCTGGAGCCTGGAATATAAACAAACATCCCAGGGGCCTCCTCTGAATTGGCTCAGTTCCCTGGAACTCACAGAGACAGGGCACCCGCATCCCTTGGGGTATGGTGGATACTTCCTCACAGGCTTCCTGCTCTGGGGGAAGTGAAGAAGCTTCTTTCAGCTCCCAGTTGGGAAGTCCGAGCCCTGTGCAGGGTGTATAGCTCCTATACCTGTGGGGGCTGGGAGGGAGGGCAGTGCAACATCTAGTAAGGGTGGGCGTCAAGGTCCACTGGCAGCAGGGGCAGGGAAAGAGGACCAGAGGCTGGTGCTGGACCAGAGGTTGGGAGCAGGGTTTGGGGCCTCCACCTTGGCAGCACATCTGGGGCCCCAGCTTCATCTTTGCTACTTTCTCTTGGATGGGTCAGATCTGAGGGGATTCCTCTGTGTTCTGAGCCTTTTGTCTATGAGAGGAGAGGGGGATGGGGTTCGTCCATGTTGCAGCATGTGTCAGCATTTCCTTCCTTTTTAAGACTGAATAATATTCCATTGTACGAATATATTACATTTTTTTATTCTTTCATTTGTCAATGGACACTTGGATTGTTTCTACTTCTTAGCTATTGTGAATAATGCTGCTGTGAACATGGGTGTGCTTCTTCCTTTTAAAAAATTATGTCATGGGACTTCCCTGGTGGTCCAGTGTTTAAGACTTCACCTTCCAATGCAAGGGGTGAGGGTTCAATCTCTGGTCAGGGAGCTGGGATCCCACATGGCTGACGGCCAAAAAACCAAAACATAAAACGAAAGCAATATTTTAACAAATTCAATGAAGACTTTAAAAAATTGTCATCAAAAAATCTTAAAAAAAAAGTTATGTCATGAATATTTTCCTTCCTAGTATCAGAGGAGGAGAGGCCTTGAGAAGGCCAGGGAGGAGGTTCCGTGCCCAGCCTCCAAGCTGTTTCCTCCAGTCATGCTGCCCCAGCAGGGGCCCAGCATTTCCAAAGGGGCAGAGTCAGAAAAGGCAGCACGATAGGCTCATGGCTCCCGAGTCTGGTTCTGGCACAAGTCTGATGTGTATCGAGGGAAGGGAGTTCTGATGTTGAGATGTCAGACCGAGTGTCTGCAAATGGACGATGACAATGTCATTTGGCTAATATTGATATTTAGCAATTAGCCAGCTGGCAGTTGACATTAAGTGACGAGACTGGTCTTGAAAAATAGCCATGTGCTAAAGTGTAGTCAGCCAATCAGAAGGCAATCAACTTCCTGAATACCTTTTGGCCCATGTTGAAGATATGAAGGAGTGAGAGTAAAGCAACACTGGGGAGGGGTTAGGGTGGGGTGAGGGTGGTGGGAGGAGGGGTGGAGGTGGTGGGAGATGGGGTGTTGGGGGTACAAGTAATATTAGCCACTTTTTTTTTTAACATCTTTATTGGAGTATAATAGCTTTACAATGGTGTGTTTGTTAGTTTCTGCTTTATAACAAAGTGAATCAGTTATACATATATATATGTCCCCATATCTCTTCCCTCTTGCATCTCCCTCCCTCCCACCCTCCCTAATATTAGCCACTTTTGATTGAGTACTTCTTGAGTGCCAGGAAATGTGTGAATTGCTTCTCACACATGTGGTAATGAAGGGGAGAAAGGTTGTCCCCTGTACTGAGTTGAATGGTGGCTCCCCAAATATATGTCCACATCCAAATCCCTAGAAACCTATGAGTGTTGTCTTATTTGGGAAAAAGGTCTTCGTAGATGTAATTAGGTTAAGGATCTTGAGATGAAATCATCCTGGATTACCTGGACAGGCCCTAAATCAATGACAAGTGTCCATATAAGAGACAGAAAAGGAGACCCAGACACACAGAGGAGAAGCTCACGTGGTCATGGAGGTAGAGATGGGGGCCATGGAGCCACCAGAACTGGAAGAGGCAAGGAACAAGATCTCCCCTAGAACCTCCAGAGGTGAACATGGCCCTGCAACCCCTCGAGGTGGGACTTCCGGCTCCGGAACTGACAGAATAAATTCCTGCTGTTTTAAGCTATCCAGCTTTATTGTAGCAATTATTGTGGCAGCCCCAGGAAATTAATACAGTCCTTGAAAATTGTATTATTAAAATCTGCAAACCAGGTGTGGGTGATTAAATTGACGTGAACTCCAACTTTGTCTATCAGTTTGAGATCAGCCATTTCAGCTGCAGGAGGCAATATGGGGAAAGGATGATGAGTTAGGAGGAGGAGGTGAAGGTTTGGTGGAAGGAGCAGCAGCCTGCGAGACATGGTTGCAGGTATGAAGATCTGTGAGAGAGTTCCCAAATGTTTGACTGGAATTTCATTTATTTCTAGCTATTTGCAAATTGTCCTGAAAACCTCCCACCTCTCTCTCTCTCTTCATCACACACTCACACACATTTATTCAATGTGACCAACTGCTTACACATCAGTGCCCACCAACACATTGACTGTGCTGCTAGGCTAACTTGATTTAGTGTAAACCTTAAAGTAAAACTTTTCCCATCTCTTGTGACCCACTTATTAATGTCGATCACCATTTGCAACTAATTGTCTTTGTGAATCAGAATTTCCTTAATAGTCTATATAACCCGAAAAAAATCCCCTGAAAAACCATCAACCATAACTTTCAGTTTTTAACTGCATCCAGGCCCAAAGCTGTGTCATACTTTAAGAAACACAATGCATTTGGTAATTTCCAATTTTATTTACATCTTTCCAAAACATTTAAGTATTTGGTCCATGGTGATTTTGGCTCAAATTTCCACAAGCATTCTCACTTGCTAACACTCTGAGATCCCAGGGAAACTCCTGCTTTCCCAGCTCCTCATGCCCCCACCTCGGTCCCTTCCCTATCTCTCCCTTCACTGTGAACTCCGGCCACATCCAGGTCCCCTGACAAGTGGCATCCTCTGTGGAGCACATCCTCCCACCCTCATTGCTTTCTTTTTCTTCTATTTTGAAAAATCTACCTTCTTGGATTTGGCCCTTGTGTGAGAGTTGGGGAGCATAAAGGTTGTGCAACCCCTGGGGGGTTAATAATTTTCATCCTGTCTCATCACAGTTATACATCTAAATACATAAAATACATTTATACCTAGAAACCACTGCTTTTGTCTGTTGTATATATTATTGTTATATATCATATTTTATTTAAGGGGGAGGGTCAGTACCAAACACAAACTTGGAAGGAGGAAGTGGAGGGAGTGAGTACTTGTCTGGATTTATCCATCAGGTCCAAGGGGGTGTTGCTTGATTGGGCCCCAACCTTCTCAGGGCCCTACCTTTGTCTGGAGGCAGGACCCCTCACGACTCCCCATCCCTGTGCTCACAGCACACATGCACACCAGGCGCCATTCCTATGACTTGGCTTTCTGGGAATTCCAGCCAGAAATCCTTCTGGGGAATCAATTAATTTCAACCCCTTGAAAAGAGCACCCCTCAGTGTGAAGGAATCATTTGGCAGTTCATGAATCTGTGATTACATGAGTTGGCTTCCCCGAGTCGTCCAGCTGTGACATATGAACACGATGCTGAGCCAGCCAAGAACATGGGACATTTCTGTGGAATGCTACTCTAGGGCTTCCTGGTGAAAACAGAAAGTGTCACCGCCCCTTGCTGACTTTCATCAAAGTGGAATCAGATGATAGACAACAAACACTAGTTGCTCAAGAGTGGGATACTTTGGCACAAGCCACCTGGCTTCAGGCAAACCACCAACCAGCCAGCCTCTGGCAGGAGTATCTGTCAGCTACCCTCAGGGGAGGGGCCCCACCTAGTGAGGGTCAAAGGTGGTGGCAGTTGACTCTTTAGGGGTTTGTGTGGTAAGGGGTGCTCTCCAGGAGAGACTCTGCCCATGAGGAAATGTACCTTATCACCCAAGCCCGAATGTCACAGCTCTTCTCTCAGGATGCTTGGTTGCCCCCTGGGGTATCTGTCTGATCTTTGGAGTGGGTCTTAAGGGATACTTTCTGGTGTATCTGGAGCTTTCAAAGAGTTTCCACAACTAGGCGTCTGAGAACGGGGTGGCGGAGGCCACCTTAGAGGAGGGTTTTTCCCTTTGAAGCTTGGATGCCTGCTGATCTTATCTCAACCGGCTCTGGTAGGGAGATGTGTGCCACTCCACCAGGGACTGCTATTTGATTCTGGGTATTGAGGGAGTGAGTCCTGAGCTTGTACACAAGGCTACTCTGCAGGCACAGATTCTGGAAATAAAGCCAGAATACGGATGGATAACCCAGGCCTTCTGGATTATAAAAACTACATGTTTTCAAAAGGTTGGGATATCTGCACATCCTCTTCTACTTTTACGATAACTACAATGTGGGTTTCCTGAAACCTTGAAAGGGAACCACCCTTGCAAGTACATGTGCTAAGGGGTGGAGTGTTGCCATGTTGCCACTTGCTCACTGGGTTTTGATATTTGTTGGCAACCCCAAAAGGGATTGAAAGTGAAGCTGCCTTTAATTTGGAATTGATTGAGCATGTCTCCTCAGTTCCTATTAGCATGTGGGGCTTTGAATAGAGCTTAAACAATTCCTTAATGCTGGCCAAGAAATCAATATCCTAATTAGTGTTCAAAGCAGGCAGCCATTTCCAAGCAAAACCTCCTGTTCTGGCATAATTGGCCTGGATTTTCAATTTCAAACCTCTTTTGTAAAATAATGGCAGTGCATGCTTTAAATTTATCAGAGGATCTTTCAAATGTTCAAACATAATTTGTGGGGATGGAGAATATCACTCTGGAGTCCAGCTTCTCTGTGTCCTACTGGGGAGAATGTTCTGGGCTTTATGGTTTGAAGATGATGGCTCCAGGAGTTATTAAGTGCCAGGCACTGACATAGTGCTGGGAATACAATGGTGAAGCAAAAGAGAAAAAGTTCCATCTCTGGTGGAGTTTATAGTCTAAGAGGGGACAGGTATGGTGAGAGGCCCACAGGAATAAATGCACAGTGGCACCAGTGGTAGGAGACAGGCATGGTGTTGGACAACTTATCCTGGAGACTTGGAGGAGTGACAACTGAGTTGTGGAAGATAGGTAGGCGGGGAGGGGGGAGGTGTGTCCAAGGCACAGGAAGGTCGGTGTGGCTGGAGCAGAGATGAGCTATATCAGTGCAGAGGGTGCTGAGAACTGATGTCTTCACCAAGAAAGAGAAACGTAGCACCAGGAGTCCAGGAGCTGGCCTGGCCCCTGGAGTGTTGGTGGGAGCTGGCCTGTTGCTCCAGCTTGGTCCAGGTGTCCCACAGACAGAAACAACCTCATGGGGCACCAACACCAGGCGAGATGTCCCCGAGGCCATGATGAAGTGTAACAGACTGAGGCCACTTGAAAATCTTGTCTAACCATAGACACAAAGTTGAGCTGCAAACCACAGAAGAGCACACGTCCTTCTCTCTGGGTTCAAATCAGCGACTGCTGCTTCCTCACCTCCATCTAGGCTGCACCCCTGCACACAGCATTTATCATTTCTCAGACACCCAGTTGCAGAATGGTTCCCGCTTCCTGACAACCCCCATCTAGAGCAGAGTCCCACTTCCTTGGACACCCAAAGTCCTGACACGAGCCAAGCCCTCAGCCCTTTCCACATCCTCTGCCCAGATGTCCTTGGGCATCCCAGGTGTCTCCCTCTCTCTCTGCGCTGGGTGATGCATCACCTGTTCCTGGTGGTGTTCACAGGAAACCCAGAGCAGAGGAAGGGGTGTCATTGGTGTTTTCTCTCCCCTCCCCCCGAACTTGCTCAGGCCCTGAGTTCCTGGTCCAAGAGCAGAGAGGGAGAAGAGGGCAGGGCAGCCACGAAGATATTGCTTGGACATACCACCATTGTGATCTCACATGGGCAGCATTTTTTTTTTAACATCTTTATTGGAGTATAAATGCTTTACAATGGTGTGTTAGTTTCTGCTTTATAACAAAGTGAATCAGTTATACATATACATATGTTCCCATATCTCTTCCCTCTTGCATCTCCCTCCCTCCCACCCTCCCAATCCCACCCCTCTGGGTGGTCACAAAGCACGGAGCTGATCTCCCTGTGCTATGCGGTTGCTTCCCACCAGTTATCTATTTTACATTTGGTAGTGTATATATGTCCATGCCACTCTCTCACTTTGTCACAACTTACCCTTCCCCCTCCCCATATCCTCAAGTCCATTCTCTAGTAGGTCTGCTTCTTTATTCTCATCTTGCCACTAGGTTCTTCATGACCAGCAATCCCACTACTGGGCATATACCCTGAGAAAACCATAATTCAAAAAGAGTCATGTACCAAAATGTTCATTGCAGCTCTATTTACAATAACCAGGACATGGAAGCAACCTAAGTGTCCATCATCAGATGAATGGATAAAGAAGATGTGGCACATATATACAATGGAATATTACTCAGCCATAAAAAGAAATGAAACTGAGTTATTTGTAGTGAGGTGGATGGAGTCAGAGTCTGTCATACAGAGTGAAGTAAGTCAGAAAGAGAAAAACAAATACCGTATGCTAACACATATATATGGAATCTAAGAAAAAAAAAAAGGGCAGCATTTTTTAAAGGACTCTTTTTTCTGGGCACTGAGTTCTTCAGGGACCCCACCCCACATTCACTGGGGAAGGCTCTGCGGAGGGCTCTTGACCTGGGTGAGCACATTTCCAGAGGGCTGGAACCTCCAGCTTTTCTCTAGCATTTTGGCCCACGGTACTTAACCTTTGGAGTGGCTTTGGAGTGCAGTCTGTGCTCGCCCTCACTCTGCCATCAGAGCAACGTGCTGGTCCAATCACGTGGACACTGACTCACTGTATGCTCTACATTGCAGGGGGACAATAAGAAGATTCTACTGGGTCCTCTCAGGGCTCTGCTCATGAGATTTGAGGTGAAGGGTGAAGCACCCTCTGCTCTTCTTCCCCTTTGGGGAGTAGAGAGAAGACTCAAAGGACATCAGTGGCTCTTTCCAAAATTCTCTGCATCCCAGCTACCCCTGATACTTTACAACCGCAGTGTGGGTGAGTTTAGGTACCTTCAGAGCTTCAGCTGAAATGTAGAATCTATGTGCTTCAGAGGAAATGTGTGCAATATTCAGATGGACTGGGCTCTCAGCACTTCAACCAAGAGCTGTTCCAGCTGGAGCAGGCCAGTTCTGGGCAGTCTGGGAGCAGGAGGAGGGGCCCCCAGAGCACTTCCTGATCCCACTTTCTGCCCTTGTGCCTCAGCAGTACCCTGCCCTGGAATGAATGAGCTCGCATCCCATAAATACTCATCTCAGGGCAGCTGCCAATTCTGGCCCCACTCCTGAGGACCTGAGGGTTTGCATCTGTCCCACTTCCTTTTGGCACTGAGGCCCGTGGCCATCAGGATGGAGCCGAGCTCCAGAGCCAGCCTTGGTGGTGTGACCCAGCTGAGCCAGGAGCCTTGGTCCATGCCAGACAGCTTCCCCTGGTGAGGAGAGGCTGCGACAACCACCCACACCCTTGGAGCCTGTGTCAGCCCCAGTGCAAGTCGAGTGGACCTCGGCTGTCCTCTTGAGAAGTGTGACCGTTTAGTCTGAGGGGACAGTGGCGTCCCTACCCAAGAGTGGCTAAGTTTTCCAGCTGCCCAGCTGCTCTCTCTGCCCAGCAGGGGAAGCCACGCCAAGTCCCAGCTGAGGGAGAGTCTGCAGTTTCTGATCCTCTTAGAAAGGGTCTTCGCACAGCCAGGGACCCGCATGACTGGGAGAAAGAGGCTAGTTTTCTTCTTGGAAGTTCCAGCCAAATCAGGTTTATTGAATCACTTCACTGAATCCCAAGAGAAAGACCCTTTGCCTTCAGCCCTGAATGTAGGATTCCTGTTCTCATGTGGATTCTCTTCCAGCAGAATTTGGAGACAGGCCTGGACTTGGAGCCTACCACTCCTTGTGTGATCACAGGCAAGCCACCCAACCTCTCTGGGCTTTGGCATTCTTTCTTTCTTTCTTTCTTTCATTTTTTTTACTTTATTTTTTAACTGAAGTATAGTTAATTTACAATGTTGTGTTAGTTTCAAATGTACAGCAAAGTAATTCAGTTATACATATACATACACACATATTCTTTTTCAGATTCTTTTACATTATAGACTATTATAAGATATTGAGTATAGTTCCCTGTGCTATACAGTATGTCCTTGTTGTTTACCCCACACCTTTGGTAACCATAAGTTTGTTTTCTATGTCTGTGAGTATATTTGTTTTGTAAATAAGATCATTTGTATAATTTTTTTAGATTGGACAAATAAGAGATATCATATGATATTTGTCTTTTTATGTCTGACTTATTTCACTTAATATGATAATCTCTACATCCATCCACGTTGCTGCAAATGGCATTATTTCACTCTTTTTTATGGCCGAGTAGTATTCCATTGTGTATATATGTATGTATGTATGTATGTATATATATATATATATATATATATATATATATATACACACACACACACACACACACACACACACCACAGCTTCTTTATCTGTTCATCTGTTGATGGACATTTAGGTTGCTTCCATGTCTTGGCTATTGTAAATAGTGCTGCTATGAACATTGGGGTGCATGTATCTTTTTGCATTAGAGTTTCCTCTGGATACACGCCCAGGAGTGGGATTGTAGCATCACATGGTAACTCTATTTTTAGTTTTTTAAGGAGTATGGAGATACTGTTCTCCATCGTGGCTGCACCAATTTACATTCTCAGCAATAGTGCATGAGGTTTCCCTTTTCTCCACACCCTCTCCAGCATTTATTATTTGTAGACTTTTTAGTAATGGCCATTCTGACTGGTGTGAGGTGATACCTCATTGTAGTTTTGATTTGTATTTATCTAATAATTAGTGATATTGAGCATCTTTTCATGTGCCTGTTGGCCATCTGTATGTATTCTTTGGAGAAATGTATACTTAGGTCTTCTGCCCATTTTTTGACTGGGTTGCTTATTTTTTAATATTAAGCTGAATGAGCTGTTTTTATATTTTGGAAATTAATTTCTTGTTGGTAGCATCATTTGCAAATATTTTCTCCCAGTCCATAGATTGTGTTTTCGTTTTGTTCATGGTTACCTTTGCTGTGCAAAAGCTTTTAAGTTTAATTAGGTCCCATTTGTTTATTTTTGTTTTTATTTTTATTTTTATTTCCATTACTCTAGGAGACAGATTCAGAAAAATATTGCTGTGATTTATGTCACAGAGTGTTCTGTGGGCTTCAGTTTTCTTGTTTGCACAATACGCAACAGGAAGAAACGTGGGGTCTGAGGAAGGCAGTGCAGCCCCCTGAGGGTGGGTGAGGGCTTGGGGAGATAGCTGCCTATGCCCAGTGCCACAGTGGGCACTCGGGAGTTAAAAGAAGGTGGTAATCCCTGGTTGGTTTGCCCCATCTAGATACTCAGGACTAATGAGTGGAAGGAACCTCCGGCCAAGCCTCTGCTGGCTTGATTATTTTGAAATAAGGGAGGCTGGAATTCTGCCATAATTATCTCCATTCCTTACAAAGAAGTCTGGAGTCATGTCCCACATAGCTGGATTAGTGTTGCTTTTTGGTCTAATGTGACAATTAATTGAATGTGTGTGACAACATGAAATCATGAAAAATGACCCCCTCCATGTTAAGATTTCTAACTTTTCAGAGAGGAGAACTACGTCACATCATGGGCAAAAAACCTGATCTTTTAGGTTCATTCCTCCATGAGAGTTGCTGATTGAACAAAATAGACAAATACCCATAGGACGCCTTGGTCTCGGGAAGGGTGTCTGGACAGCTACAAGGGTTTCTGCCAGAATGCTGTCGACTCTGCCTAGAGCTGCCCCTTCAGGCCGTCTCTAAGTAGCGCTGAGTCCTGGACCAGCATTTTAAAAAGCTGATTTGGTTCAGGCTTTAAAAAAATCAAAACAAAACAAACACCGACCCCCACTGTGATGAACAACAACTTTTCTCAGGCTTGGGAGAACTGTGGCCAGGTTGCCCCTGGTGACAACACATTTTGGGTTGGCCGCTCCTCTGGGTCTTTGTTTCCCAGGTGCACAGTGGGGTTGGAGAAGGTCAAACTTGTTTCCGGCTGCACTTTCTGGGAGGCCAAACCCATACCTCAGGGCCTCTCTCTTGCTCTTAGCCCCCTGGCGGGCATTACAGCAGGAAGAATAGAGCCATCTGTGTTGCAGGATTCCCAGGGCCTCTTGCCTGGGAGCAGATCATCTGATGGCAAACGATGGTGGCTGCTGACCGCCCAGGGCCCTGTTTGCTGCTGACCCCTTGGCCCCCGGGCCTAAGAGTGCTTGTCCAGGCTGTCCAGCCTTCTGCCCAGTCCCACCTCTACAACCACAGGGACCTGCTGTCCTACAATTTCCTGGAAACCTCCGCCCATCCATCCACTCCCAAGCAGTCTGGAGAGGAGAGCCGAGCCCAGGCCAGGAACAAGGGGCAAAGAGAATGCCTGCTCCCCTTCCCACTTCACCTTTCCACAGCAGCAGTGATTTGCTCCCACCCATCCTGAGGACTTGGTTGCTGCAGTAACTTGTGACTTGAGCTCCATTCATGCATCAGGCTCAGAAACACTGAGCACAGGCCAGCAAATCCAGTCCTGGAACTCAGCCAGCGGGAACAGCCAGCTCTCAGCCACCAGTGCCTTCCTTGGGCTTGGGAAGATGCAGGCCAGCTCTGCCTGGCAGGGCCTGCTCACTCTGGTTCCCTGGGCCATGGGCGCTCACAGTAAAGCTGCCCTGTAGGAGGCAGCTCTCATGGCCCTGAGCCTGGGTCATTATCTGCTAAAGAGGGGCCAGCTCTCCAAAGGACTGGTGGCCTCTCAGGTCCTGGCAGCATCCGTGAAAGGGAAAGGGGAGGAGGGGTGGTTGACACAGCTTTCAGGACGCTTTCCTTGGCCAACTGTATTGTTTCTATTGTTGCATACCAAGTCACCCCACACTTAGTAGCATACAAGCAGCTTCCTATACTCATAGTTCTATGGTCCAGAATTTGGACAGGGCACAGCAGGCTGGCTTGCCTCCACCCTGTAATGTCTGAGGCCTCAGGTGACGACTGAGGATGACCAGATAGCTGGAATCATCTGAAGGCAACCTCCCTCTTGTTTCCCTCACATGATGCTGATCGTTGACTGGGACCTCGGCTGGGGCTGTTGGTCAGAGAGCATACACATGGCATCTCCGTGGGGCTTGGGCTTCCTTACAACAAGGTGGACGCATCATAGCCAGACGCTTACCTGGTGGCTCAGGGCTCCAGAGGTGAATGCGCAGCTTCACACTGTGAGATTTGGAGGTCACACGATATCACTCCATTGGTTACAAGCAAGTCACAGGCTCCCCAGATTCAAGGGAGTCGGGCATACCCCACCCCACCTTGATAAGAAGAATGTCAAGGCCAATTGCAGTAAAGCACAGAGATGGGAGATACCGTCGATCTTTGGAAAACACAGTGGGACACACCACTCATTGGCTTTCCTTCCCACTCTGTCCCAGCCACAGTCTAACTATGCAGACAGCCTTGGCCAGGCCTCTCCAGTGCCTTCTTCCTTTCCTCACTTCTGTGGGGAAGGTCCTCACAGGCCCACCAGCGGGCCAGACCACATGGCAAGGGGAGGCCCCTGCCTTTCCCACTGTGGCTGGGCTAAAGAGGCGCGTTCAGGGTTAAGTGGAGTTCAGAGGGCCAGTTTGTTCTATGGAGGATCCCTGGCTGCCTGCACCCACCTGCCTCCCTCAGAATCCACAGCAATTCATATGGCTTTGGGTCTTGTGTTTCTTGGCTGTCAACCTACAGCTCTGGCATGAGGGAAGCCAAGCAGAGCCTGGGGTCCCAAGAGCCCCCAGTGGCCCCGAGATTCCTCGGTGGCTGTCATGTAGGGGGCAGGCTGTTCTTTATGGAACTGTGTTTGTGGGGGTGAACTGCAGATGTGCTCCCTGCAGCCTTTTGGTGGCTGAGAAGCTCTGAGATGTTTAGCTGAGAATAGTGCAAGGATTAGTAGGTCCCAGCTGTGAGGGCTGTGACTTCACAGTTCCAGAAGCTGCTTGTATCGAGAGACTCTCACAGGAAAAGATTTTGGGTTTCCAGACTTCCCCTCCACTCTTTGGCCTGCTCCTGATGTGCTGCTGACCCTCACCCCGTGCAAATCCCCAGAGTGGACACAGGGCCCTACTTGGGCCTGCACCTGGGCCACATGCTAGAAATGAAAGCAAAGCATATGAGCACACTCACACATACAAACCCACATGACACCTACCACACCCCCACACCACACACACACGTGCACACCACCCCATCCCATGCATACACAGGCACCCACACACGTAGCCATACCACACACCACATATGCCCCCACACCTACCCAGCCACATGCACACACACACACACACACACATCCCCACATGCACATGCACACTGACACCATACATACCCACACCACACACATACCACCCACACCCACACATACACACACACAGGAAATACTCTTCACAAGCCTGTGGCATATGCAGAAAAGCCAAGTTACATTTAAAAATTTTTCTAGAACACAAGGAACGCAAAATGTCGATTAGAAAGTTCCAAGAAGTTCAGAGAAGAAAGTTTGCCCTGACTCCCCTCCAGCTGGCCCCCCAGGCACACCGGGGCTCCTTTGGGCCTCTGCCTGCCCCAGCAGCTTCAGTGTCTGTATTTACATACGTCCACACACAGCCACAAGGGTTCCTTCTTCCCCAGATGGGATCATACTTGGGAATACTTGGTAAAGTAAACTCATCGAGCCCACAAACTCTTCTCAGCGGGCCATCCATTTCTCTGCAGCCCATGGAGGCTGGGCCAGGCAGGCAGACGTGCAGAAGGGCAGGGGCTGGGTCTGTTGGAGCGGGGCGCCCTCTGGCCATGGGTCAGGGAACTTCTCCTGCCAATCTAGTGAAATTGCAGGACACTGGAGAGACCCTCTGCAACTCCCCTCCTTTCCTGGGCTCAGGCAGGGAGAGGAGTTCTTGTGTTTTGGGAAACCGCATGTCTTTTTGGCCAAGCCCCAGGCTGCTGGCTACCATGGTTGGCCAAGTTCTTTCTCCACTGTGGGAGAGGCAGGGCCCAGCCCTGGGCCTTACCCAAGGGAGCCACCATCTCCATCCAGGGACTAAAGATGGCTGGAGAGGAGTGGCTTTCCGAGAGGGATATCTGTACCCCAACCTCCATGTTCCCCTGGCTCAGGGTTTACCCAGCTGTCTCCTCATAACGTAGGTCCTCCAAGCACAGCTGCTGACCTTGATGTAACCCGTCCCTGAGGACCAGGAGGGGATGAGGAAGGGGATGCCCTGTCATGATTTTGTATACAGCCTGCCCTGCTTCAAGCAATTGGAATTCCTCTTTAGGGCCTTGTTGCCTGGAGAACTGGGCCCCTCAGCTCTCATCCCTGTATCATGGACAGCCATGGGCAGGAGCTGAAGAGGAGCATGCCCACAGCCATGTCTCCTCCCTGGCATGAGCAGAAGTGGACAGAAAGACAGACAGGCTTTCCCACCAGAGACTGACACCACCCTCGGCCCCAGTGGTGCCAACATGAGGAAAGGTGTACGAGCTCATGCGCGAGTGTGTGTGTGTGTGCGCGTGTGTGAGAGAGAGAAAGAGGTAGGGATTTTCAGCTATGTTCTGTGGATGTCACCCAAGAAGCATCAACAGGAAAGGCTCAGAGGCCTCCAGCTGGCACCTGGCCTGCGCGCTGGGACCAGGGTGGGGCCTGCGGCACCTCCCCTAACCCCATCCTCGAGGGGTGGGTGTTGTCTCCTGAGGGTTTTCACTCCCATGCTGTCCTCTCCACAGCAGAAGGTCAGCCTACGGACACATCCTTACAACCTGCTGTTCCAGGCCTGTGTGAACACTGCCCAGAACACACACACACACACACACACTGCTGGGACACAGAGACCTTCCCTTTAACCTACCCCTGTTGTGAGCCTAGAACTAAGTCACTGCCCTCTGTGAAGGAGGACGCAGGACCTAAGAGCCTGAGAAGCCCACGCTGGGCTATCAGGGCAGTCAGCAGAAGCGGGATTTGAACCTGGGTCTCCCTGCATCTCCAGACCCACCGTAGCCACCACACTGGGGAACAGAGACCCCCTTAGTCCTCAGCAACCCTGAAAGGGAGGTTTGGGATGAAAGCCCTGGGCATTGGCTTTTGGGGTTTAGAGAGGCCGACCTTAGGGCCAGGCAGAGACCCTGTTCCTGGCCACCCCTGCCCTGTGCTCAGGGGGTGGTCTTTCTGTCCTAAGGACCCCTCTAGCCTCCTCATGCTGGACTCAGTGTTTTACTGAGCACATGCCATGGGTTCTTTGTTAGTACTGGGGAGGTGGACAGGATGGAGTGGTTGGAGGTCCCAGGAGAGGGGCTGTGGGGGCCACCCTGCCATAAGGTGGTAGAAGGCCTGGTTGGTTTTCTGACTCTCGCCCCAGCTGCTGCTCACCACATCGCACTAGTTCAATGTTCTCTCAGTTCCAATCCCAGGAAATGAAAGTGAATGAAAAGGAAACTGCTAGTTCTAAGCTTAAAGGGCAGGAGGTTGGGGGATGGGCATACTGGCTGATGGAAGGGGTCCAGCCCCTGGCTCCTGAGATGGCAAAGGCCCTAGGTCCCCACCCAGCAGCCTCCTGGGGAGGAACGTCACCCTCACTGAGGAGTAGGTTGAGTTTGAGCCCATTCTCTGCTCTCCAGGCTCCACTGAAGGCGGCAAACATGTAGTGTACGTTGGATCAAATTTAAGCCATTGTTATGTTGGATCAAATTTAAGCCATTGTTATAAATACAATCCAGATTAAAGGCTAATTTATTTTTACTTTTCCAGCTGCACTTGGTTTGAAGCTTCAGTGACCTGACCCAGCTATTTCAGAGGTGGAGGTCTTTTCTAGTTCCTTCTAGAAGGAAGGAACTAGTTCCTAGTCTCACACCAGCCCTGGACTAGAAGATGAGAATCTGTTCTAGGTGGGTGGGAAAGATGTCACCTTGTTCTGTGTAGCACAGAGGAAGTGAGAAGCTAGCTCCTCGTCCCTGTGTCCCTGTGCAGTGGAAACCAGGCCACCGTGCAGAGTTGTTTAGGATTCTCATAAGGGACCTGTGTGTGCTTGAAGGCCAGAGGCAAGACAAGGCTCTCCAGGGCACTCGGAGAAGCACCTCCTGGATTTGAAACATGCCCTGCCCTGCCACATCCATGTTATTTTTCTTCCCAGCTTTATTGAAGTGGGATTGACAAAAATTGTACATATTTAGGTGTACAACATGGTGTTTGGATACATGTGTATATTATGAAACGATTAACAGAAGCTAATTAACATAGCCATCACCTCATACAGTTACCACTTCTTTTGGTGTGGTGAGAACACTTAAGATCTCTTAGCAAATTTCAAGTACACAATACATTCTTACTAACTGTAGTCACCATGCTGTACATTAGGTCTCCAGAACTTATTCATCTTATAACTGGAAATTTGTATCTTTTGACCAACAACTCCCCATTTCCCCCTCCCCACTCCCAGCGCCGGTTAACTACCATTCTATGCTCTGTTGCTATGAGTTTGACTTTTTTAGATTCCATAAGTAAGTGAGATCATGCAGTATTTGTCTTTCTGCATCTGGCTTATTTCTTTTATCTTTTTTTTAAATTGAAGTATAATTGCTTTACAATGTTGTGTTAGTTTCTGCTGTACAACGAAGTGAATCAGCTATATGTATACATATATCCCCTCCCTCCTGGACCTCCTTCCAGCGCCCTTGCCCCCTTCCCACCCATCTAACTCATCACAGAGCACTGAGCTGAGCTCCCTGTGCTATACAGCAGATTCCCACTAGCTATTTTAAACATGGTAGTGTATATATGTCTATCCTAATCTCCCAATTTGTCCCACCCTCCCCTTCCCCCTCTGTGTCCACATGTCCACTCTCTACATCTGTGTCTCTATTCCTGCCCTGGAAATAGGTTCATCTGTACCATTTTTTCTAGATTCCACATATATGCGTTAATATACAATATTTGTTTTTCTCTTTCTGACTTACTTCACTCTGTATGACAGACTCTAGGTCCATCCATATCTCTACAAATGACCCAGTTTTGTTCCTTTTAATGGCTAAGTAATATTCCATTGTATATATATACCACATCTTCTTTATCCATTCATCTGTCGTTGGACATTTAGGTTGTTTCCATGACCTGGCTATTGTAAATAGTGCTGCAATGAACATTGAGGTGCATGTGTCTTTTTGAATCATGGTTTTCTCAGGGTATATGCCCAGTAGTGGGATTGCTGGGTCATATGGTAGTTCTATTTTTAGTTTTTTAAGGAACCTCCATACTGTTCTCCACAGTGGCTGTATCAACTTACATTCCCACCAACAGTGCAAGAGTGTTCCCTTTTCTTCACATCTTCTCCAGCATTTATTGTTTGTAGATTTTTTGATGATGGCCATTCAGACTGGTGTGAGGTGATACCTCATTGTAGTTTTGATTTGCATTTCTCTAATAATTAGTGATGTTGAACAACTTTTAATGTGCCTCTTGGCCACCTGTATGTCTTCTTTGGAGAAATGTCTTTTTAGGTCTTCCACCCATGTTTTGATTGGGTTATTTGTTTTTTTGATATTCAGCTCCATGAGCTGTTTGTATATTTTGCAGATTAATCATTTGTCTGTTGCTTCATTTGCAAATATTTTCTCCCATTCTGAGCATTGTCTTTTTGTCTTGTTTATGGTTTCCTTTGCTGTGCAAAAAGCTTTTAAGTTTAATTAGGTCCCATTTGTTTATTATTGTTTTATTTTCATTACTCTAGGAGGTGGGTCAAAAAAGATCTTGCTGTGGTTTATGTCAAAGAGTGTTCTGCCTATGTTTTCCTCTAAGAGTTTTATAGTGTCCAGACTTACATTTAGGTCCTTAATCCATTTTGAGTTTATTTTTGTGTATGGTGTTAGGGAGTGTTCTAATTTCATTCTTTTACATGTAGCTGTCCAGTTTTTCCAGCACCACTTATTGAAGAGGCTGTCCTTTCTCCATGTATATTTTTGCTTCCTTTGTCACAGATTAGGTGACCATAGGTGTGTGGGTTTATCTGTGGGCTTTCTATCCTGTTCCACTGATCTGTATTTCTGTCTTTGTGCTAGTATCATACTATCTTGATTACTGAGCTTTGTAGTATAGTCTGAAGTCAGGGAGCCTGATTCCTCCAGCTCCATTTTTCTTTCTCAAGATTGCTTTGGCTATTCAGGGTCTTTTGTGTTTCCATACAAATTGTAAAATTTTTGTTCTAATTCTGTGAAGAATGCCATTGGTAATTTGATAGTGATTGCATTGAATCTGTAGATTGCTTTGGGTAGTAGAGTCATTTTCACAATGTTGATCCTTCCAATCCAAGAACATGGTATATTTCTCCATCTGTTTGTGTCATCTTTGATTTTTTTTCATCAGTGTTTTACAGTTTTCTGAGTACAGGTCTTTTGCCTCCTTAGGTAGGTTTATTCCTAGATATTTTATTTTTTTGTTGCAATAGTAAATGGGATTGTTTCATTAATTCCTGTTTCTGATCTTTTGTTGTTAGTGTATAAGAATGTGAGAATTTTCTGTGCATTAATTTTGTATCCTGCAACTTTACCAAATTCATTGATTAGCTCTAGTAGTTTTCTGGTGGCATCTTCTTTTCTATGTATAGTATCATGTCATCTGCAAACAGTGACAGTTTTACTTCTTTTCTGATTTGGATTCCTTTCATTTCTTTTTCTTCTCTGATTGCTGTGTCTAGGACTTCCAAAACTATGTTGAATAAGAGCGGTGACAGTGGACATCCTTGTCTTGTTCCTGATCTTAGAGGAAATGCTTTCAATTTTTCACCATTGAGAATGATGTTGGTTGTGGGTTTGCCGTATATGGCCTTTTTTATGTTGAGGTAGGGTCCCTCTATGCCCACTTTCTGGAGAGTTTTTATCGTAAATGGTGTTGAATTTTGTCAAAAGCTTTTTCTGCTTCTATCGAGATGATCATATGGTTTTTATTCTTTAATTTGTTAATATGGTGTATCACATTGATTGATTTGCATATATTGAAGAATCTTTGCATTCCTGGGATAAATCTCACTTGATCATGGTGTATGATACTTTTAATGTGTTGTTGGATTCTGTTTGCTAGTATTTTGTTGAGGATTTTTGCCTCTATGTTCATCAGCGATATTGGTCTGTAATTTTCTTTTTTGTGTGTTATTTGTGTGTGGTTTTGGTATCAGGGTGATGGTGGCCTCGTAGAACAAGTTTGGGAGTGTTCCTCCCTCTGCAATTTTTTGGAAGAGTTTGAGAAGGATAGGTGTTAACTCTTCTCTAAATGTTTGATAGAATTCACCTGTGAAGCCATCTGGTCCTGGACTTTTGTTGTTGGAAGGTTCTTAATTATGGTTTCAAATTCATTACTTGTGATTCATCTGTTTATATTTTCTAATTCTTACTTGTTCAGTCTTGGAAGGTTGTACCTTTCCAAGAATTTGTCCATTTCTTCCAGGTTGTCAACTACTGGCATGTAGTTGCTTGTAGTAGTCTCTTATGATCTTTTGTATTTCTGCAGTGTCAGTTATAATTTCTCCTTTTTCATTTCTAGTTTCATTGATTTGAGTCCTCTCCCTTTTTTTCTTGATGAGTCTGGCTAAATGTTTATCAATTTTGTTTATCTTCTCAAAGAACCAACTTTTAGTTTTATTGATCTTTGCTATTGTTTTCATTTCTATTTCATTTATTTCTGCTCTGATCTTTATGATTTCTTTCCTTCTGCTAACTTTGAGTTTTCTTTGTTCTTCTTTCTCTAGTTGGTTTAGGTGTAAGGTTAGATGTTTATTTGAGATTTTTCTTGTTTCTTGAGGTGAAATTGAATTGCTATAAACTTCCCTCTTAGAACTGCTTTTGCTGCATCCCATAGGTTTTGGGTCATCGTGTTTTCATTGTCACTTGTTTCTATGGATTTTTAAATTTCCTCTTTGATTTCTTCAGTGATCTCTTGGTTATTTAGCAACACACTGCTTAACCTCCATGCGTTTGTGTTTTTTGCAGTTTTTTTTTGTAATTGATTTCTAATCTCAGAGTTGTGGTCAGAAAAGATGCTTGATATGATTTCAATTTTCTTAATTTTTCTGAGGCTTGATTCATGATGCTAGATGTGATCTATCCTGGAGAATGTTCCATGTGCACTTGAGAAGAAAGTGTATCCTGCCACTTTGGGTGAAATGTCTTATAAATATCAATTAAATCTATCTGGTCTATTGTGTCATTTAAAACTTGTGTTTCCTTATTTATTTTCTGTCTGGATGATCTGTCCATTGGTGTAAGTGTGTTGTTAACATCCCCCACTATTATTGTGTTACTGCTGAATTCCCCTTTTATGGCTGTTAGCATTTGCCTTATGTATTGAGGTGCTCCTATGTTGGGTGCATAAATATTTATAATTGTTATATCTTCTTCTTGGATTGATCCCTTGATCATTATGTAGTGCCCTTCCTTATCTCTTGTAACATTCTTATTTTAAAGTCTATTTTATCTGATATGAGTATTGCTACTCCAGCTTTCTTTTGATTTCCATTTGCATGGAATATGTTTTTCCATCCCCTCACTTTCAGTCTGTATGTTTCCCTAGATGTGAAGTGGGTCTCTTGTAGACAGCATATATATGAGTCTTGTTTTTGTATCCATTCCACCAGTCTATTGGAGCATTTAATCCATTTACATTCAAGGTAATTATCAATATGTATGTTCCTATTACCATTTTGTTAATTGTTTTGGGTTTGTTTTTGTGGGTCTTTTTCCTCTCTTGTGTTTAGCAATTGTTGTAAAGCTGGTTTGGTGGTGCTGAATTCTCTTAGCTTTTGCTTGTCTGTGAAACTTTTGATTTCTCTGTCAAATCTGAATGAGATCCTTGCTGGGTAGAGTAATCTTGGTTGTAGGTTTTTCCTTTTCAATACTTTAAATATATCCTGTCACTCTCTTCTGGCCTGCAAAGTTTCTGCTGAAAATTCTGCTGATAACCTTAGGGGGATTCCCTTGAACATTTTTTCCCCTTGCTGCTTTTATTTTTATTTTTTAGAGGTTAATGATTTTTATTTTTTACTTTTTATTTATTTTTGGCTGTGTTGGGTCTTCATTGCTGTGTGTGGGCTTTCTCTAGTTGTGGTGAGCAGGGGCTATTCTTCGTTGCTCTATGCTGGCCTCTCATTGGGGTGGCTTCTCTTGTTGTGGAGCATGGGCTCTAGGCACGTGGGCTTCAGTAGTTGTGGCATGCGGGCTCTGTAATTGTGGCTCACAGGCTCTAGAGCACAGGCTCTGTAGTTGTGGTGCACAGGCTTTGTTGCTCTGCGGCATGTGAGACTTGCCTGGACCAGGGATCGAACCCGTGTCCCCTGCATTGGCAGGTAGACTCTTAACCACTGCGCCACCAAAGAAGTCCCCCTTGCTGCTTTTAATATTTTTTCTTTGAATTTAATTTTTGTTAGTTTGAATAATATGTGTCTTGGTGTGTTTCTCCTAGGGTTTATCCTGTATGGGACTCTATGCGCTTCCTGGATTTGGGTGGCTATTTCCTTTCCCATGTTAGGGAAGTTTTCGACTACGATCTCTTCAAATATTTTCTCATACCCTTTTTCTTTCTTTTCTTCTTCTGGGACCCCTATAATTCGAATGTTGTGCATTTAATGTTGTCCCAGAGGTCTCTGAGACTGTCCTCAATTCTTTTCATTCTTTTTTCTTTATTCTGTTACTTGGCAGTTATTTCCACCATTCTATCTTCCAGCTCACTTATTCATTCTTCTACCTCAGTTATTCTATTATTGATTCCTTCTAGTGTATGTTTCATTTCAGTTATTGTGCTGTTCATCACTGTTTGTTTGTTCTTTAGTTCTTCTAGGTCTTTGTTAAACATTTCTTGTATTTTCTCAATCCATGCCTCCATTCTATTTCCGAGATTTTAGATCATCTTTACTATCATTACTCTGAATTCTTTTCCAGATAGGTTGCCTGTTTCCTGTTCATTTATTTGGTCTTGTAAGTTTTTACCTTGCTCCTTCATCTGTAACATATTTTTTTGTTGTCTCATTTTTTGATGGGTGGGGCTGTGTTCCTGTCTGACTGGTTGTTTGGCCTGAGGCTTACAGCACTGGAGTTTGCAGGCAGTTGGGTAGAGCTGGGTCTTGGTGCTGAGATGAGGACCTCTGGGAGACCTCACTCTGATGAATATTCCTTGGGGTCTGAGGTTCTGTGTTAGTCCAGCGGTTTGGACTCAGTGCTCCCACCACAGGAGCTCAGGCTCAACCCCTGGCATGGTAGCTTGGGGGTTTCTTCTGTCCACTTAGGGGTTCAGGGTGCCCCACCAGTGCCTGTTAGGTACCCTAGTTGTGAGGAGATGTGAACTCCATGTCCTCCTACTCCACCATCTTGACTCCACCCCTGCCTCTGGCTTATTTCATTTAGCATAATGTCCTCCAGTGTTGCAACATCTAATGTTGCAAATGAAGGATTTCCTTCTTTTTCTAAAAGCTGAATAATATCCCTTTGTATATATATACAATTTTTTCTTTATCCATTCATCTGTTGATAGACACTTAGGTTATTTCCATATCTCGGCTACTAGAAATGATGCTGCAGTGAACATGGTGGTGCAGATATCTCTTCAAGATATCTATTTTATTTTCTTTGGATATATACCCAGAAGTGGGATTGCTAGATCATATGGTAGTTCTCTTTTAAATTCTTTTTTGAGGAAACTCCATACTGTTTTCCATAATAGCTGTACCAATTTACATTCCCACCAACAGTATATAAGTTTCTTTTATCCACATTCACATGAACACTTGTTATCTCTTGATTTTTTATAATAAATCCATTCTAAGAGGTGTGAGGTGATATCTCATTGTGGTTTTGATTTGCATTTCCTTGTGATTAGTGATGTTGAGCATCTTTTCATATACCTAATGGCTATTGTCTGTAGTGGTAGTAGTATTGTTTATTTTTGCTTTCGTTGCCTGTGCTTTTGGTATCAAATCCAAAAATTCATCGCCAAGACCATTGCCAAAGAGTTTTCCCCTATGTTTTCTTCTAGGAGTTTTATAATTTCAGGGCTAACATTTAAGTCCTAAATCCACTTTGAGTTGATTTTTGTGTCCAGTGTAAAACAAGCAGCCAATTTTATTCTTTTGCATATGGATATTCAATTTTTCCAAGATCATTTATTGAAGAGACAATCCTTGCCCATTGTATATTCTTGGTGATTTTGTCAAAGGTTAGTTGATCATCATATATGAGTGGGTTTATTTCTGGGCTCTCAATTCTGTCCCACAAGTCTGTCTGGTTTTGTTTTGTTTTTTTTCTGGAATCATACTGTTTTGATTTCTATATTTTTTTTAATATAGTTTGATATCAGGAAGTGTAATGCCTCCAGCTTTGTTCTTCTTGCTTGAGATTTCTTTAACTATTTGGGATCTTGTGGTTCCATACAAAATTAGGACTTTTTTTTCTCTTTCTGTGGAAAATACCACTGGAATTTTGATAGGAGTTGCATTGAATCTGTAGATTGCTATGAATATTTTAACAATATTAATTATTCCAATCCAGGAACATTGGATATCTTTCTATTTATTCCTGTCTTTTTCAGTTTCTTTAATCAATGTTCTATAGTTTTCAGTGTACAGATCTTTCATCTCTTTGGTTAAATTTATTTTTAAGTATTTTACTCTTTTAAATGCTATTGAATATGGAAATATTTTCTTAATTTCATTTTTAGATAGTTTGTTTTTGGTGTATAGAAACACAACTAACTTTTGTATGTTGATTTTGTATCCTGAAACTTAAATGAACTTATTAGTTTTAGCAGTTTGTGTGTGTGTGTGTGTGTGTGTGTAATCTTTAGGGTTTTCTATATATATAATCATGTTAGTTGCAAACAGAGGCCATCTTACTTCTTCCTTTCCTATTTGGATGCCTCTAATTTCTTTTTCTTGCCTAATTGCTCTGGCTAGGACTTCCAGTACTATGTTGAATAGTAGTGGTGATAGTAAGATACTTGTCTTGTTGAGTATGATGTTAGCTGTGGGCTTGTCATATATAACTTTTATTATGTTGAGAGCTTTGTTTTTTTAATCATGAAAGGTTGCTGAATTTTGTCACATGATTTTCCTGCATCTATTGAGATTACTATATGATATTTATCCTTCATTCTGTTAATGTGGTATATCACATTGATTTGCATATGTTGTACCATCCTTGCATCCCAGGGATAAATCCCATTTGATCATGGTATATGATCTTTTGAATTCGGTTGAATTTGGTTTGCCAGTATTTTGTTGAGGATTTTTACATCTATGTTCAGAGATATTGGCCTATAATTTTCTTTTCTTGCAGTGTCCTTGTCTGCCTTCAGTATCAGGGTAATACTGACCTTGTAAAATGAGTCTGGAAGAGTTCTCTCCTTTTCAATTTTTGGGAAAAGTTTGAGAGGGATCGGTATTGATTCATTAAATCTTTGGGAGAATTCACCAGTGAAGCCACCTGGTCCTGGACTTTTCTTTGTTGGGAGATTTTTGAGTACTGATTCAATCTCCTTACTTGTTATTGTCTGTTCAGATTTTCTATTTCTTCATGATTCAGTCTTGGTAGATTGCATGTCTCTAGGAATTTACCCATTTCTTCTAGGTTACCCAATTTGTTGGGGGTATAATTGTTCATACTAGTCTCTCATGATCCTTTGTATTTCAGTGGTATCAGTTGTAATGTCTCCTCATTCATTTCTGATTTATTTGAGTCTTCTCTTTTTTTCCTTAGTATAGCTAAATGTTTGTCAATATTGTTTATTTTTTCAAAAAGCAAGCTCACTTTTGTTGATTTTTCTATTGTTTTTCTAGTCTGTTGTTTACTTCTGCTCTGACCTTTGTTATTTTGTTCTTTATGCTAACTTTGGTCTTATTATATTCTTTTTATTCTAGTTCCTTGAGGTGTAAAGTTAGATTATTTGAGATATTTCTTTTTCTTAATGTAGGTGTTTATCACTATAAACTTCCCCCTTAGAGCTGTGTTGCATCCCATAAGTTTTGGTATGTTGTGTTTCCCTTTTTTGTTTGTTTCAAGATATTTTTTAATTTCTCTTTTGATTTCTTCTTTGACCAGTGGTTGCTCAGGCATGTGTTGTTGAATTTTCACATATCTGTGAATTTTCCAGGTTTCCTTATCTTATTGATGTCTAGTTTCTTACTATTGTGGTTATAAAAAATACTTACTATAATTTCGATCTTTTAAATTTGTTATGACTTGTTTTGTGACCTAACATATGATCTACCCTGGAGAATGTTTCATGTGCACTTAAGAATGTGTACTCTGCTGCTGTTGGATGGAACGTTTTGTATTTGTCTGTTAGGTAGATTTGATCTAAAGTGTAGTTCAAGTCTGATGTTTCTTTAATGATTTTCTGTCTGGGTGTTTTACCCATTGTTGCAATGGGGTATTGCAGTCCCCTACTATTATTTTATTGCTGTCTACTTCTCCTTTCAGATCTGTTAATATTTGCTTTATATATTTTGGTGCTCTGATATTGGGTTCATATATATTTCCACTTGTTATATCCTCTTAATGAATTCACCCCTTTGTCACTGTATAATGACCTTCTTTGTCTTTTGTTACAGTCTTCTTTGTCTTAAAGTCTGTTTTGTCTGCTATAAGTAAGTATAGCTACCCCTGCTCTTTTTTGGTTTCTATTGCCTAGAATACTTTTTTCCATCCCTTCACTTTCAGCATATGCGTGTCTTTAAAGCTGAAGTGAGTCTCTTGTAAGAGCATATAGTTGGGTCTTATTTTTTATTTATTCAGCCACTCATTGTTTTTTTTGATTGGAGAATTATATATATATATATTATATATATATAACATATAATAAACATATATTTAAAGTATAGTTGATGTACAATATTATATAAGTTACAGGTGTACAATATAGTGATTCACAATTTTAAAGGTTATACTCCATTTATAGTTCTTATAAAATATTATATTTATATTTAAAGTAATTATTGATAGGTAAGGACTAACTATTGCCATCTTTTTCATTATTTTCTAGCTTTTTTGTCTTTCCTTCATTCTTTTCTTCCTCTCTTACTGTCTTCCTTTGTGATTTGGTGATTTTTTTTTTTTTTTTGCAGTGTTATACATGGATTTCTTTCTCTTTAACCATTGTATTATCTACTACAGGTTTATTCTTTGTAGTTACCAGGAGGCTTACAGAAAACATCTTATAACAACCTATCTTAAGCTGATAAGAACACATATAAAAACTCTACCTACAGTGGGCCATGATGCAGACCATGGGCTCCCATCTGGGTCTCCTTTTTGCAGTCCCCAGGGTGGGGAAGGGAAGTCCTAGAGGTGCATGGCCCATGGGACAGTGTCAGGCCATCCCTGGCCTCCCAAACTGCAGCTCTGTGTCACCCCTTGAAGGTTTGCCTTTGCAGAATCACACAGGTGTGCCCAGCAAGGCACCTGTGCTGATACTTCTTCCCACTACTCACTTCTTCTGGGTCCTTTGTGGGTGCAGGGAAGGTGAGGGGGGGGTCTATCCTGGAGTGGGGTGGCTTGAAAATGATGTTGTCATCCTCTGGATCTTTCTGGCCCCTAGGTCAGAGAAATGGGGGATTTCCAACATTTTAAGACAGCAAACCCAAAGCATCTCCATGGCCATCCCTCTGCCTTCAGTTAACTCTGGGATTGTGAGCATTTCCTGGGTGTGAGTCTGGGAGCCAGCTATGCGCATGCTGTTGGGTTCACATGTTACTGTCTGTATATTGTTGATGCCCAATTTATCTGGCTCATGAATCTATTAAACATGAAAAAATAACCCATCTCTAAATATTAATACACTTCTTTTATATCTAACACATAACACCTGAGTATTGACAATTTTCCCCAATTAAACATTATTTAAAATTTTATTGAATCCCACTTATAAACAATTAAAATTGAAGTCTAAAATACAGACCACCTTCAGTGCTTTGAACATGCTAAGAAACAGTCGAGTGCTGTACTCACTATAAAACTGTGACCCAAATGCTACCTACTGCCTTAGATTCACATTTTTCTTCCTTGTTCTGCACTAACCGTCTTCTTATTCATATTCATAGTTCTTCCTATGGTTTCTGAGCCTTTCTAGGGTTGCAACGTATGAGTTCTGCACTCTAATATGGGAGAAGGGGGTTTCCCTACACCACCAAGTAATTCTCTGACACTAGCTGGAGGTCTTACAATTCAACTCAAATCTGACACTATCTACCCAGAGATAGCATCGGATTCCTACAAGACTGCCATCCACTTGCCCCTGACACACATTTCAGATGCCAATTGCAAGTCCAGGTCATCACCTGCGCTTTTAACCGACTGGATGTAGATTGGAGGTTCCAATGAGCCCCACCTTGGGTTCGACTGATTTGCTAGAGTGGCTCACAAAACTCAGAGAAGCATATTACTTACTAGGTTATCAGTTTATTATAAAAGTATGTAACTCAAGAACAGCCAGGTAGAAGAAATGTATAGGGCAAGGTACAGGGAAAGAGTGTGGAGCTTCCATGCCCTCTCTGGGTGCACCACCCTCCCCAAACCTCCATATGTTCACCAACCCAGAAGCTCTTCAACTCTGTCCTTTTGGGTTTTTATGGAGACTTCATTACAAAGGTATGATCGATTAAATCATTGGCCATTCCTGATTGATTCAAACTGTAGCCCGTCTCCCCTCCATGGAGGTCAGGAGGTGGGACTGAAAATTCCAACTCTCTAATCACATGGATCACATGGTTGGTTCTCCTGGTAACCAGCCCTTACCCTTAGGTGCATCTAAAAGTCACTCATTAACATAAAAAAGACACCTTTATCCCTCTTATCACATAGGAAATTCCAAGGGTTTTAGGAACTCTGTGCCAGAAACTGAGACAAAGATTAAATACATATTTCTTATTATAAATCACATCACAGGATGTTATTTCCAGACCCCAGTGAGAAAAGATCTCAGATGCTGATGATGCAGGACCTGGGCTGTGGATAATTCCCTTGGGCAGGGCTTCTGGCAGCTCCTCCCAAGGTGATTGCACAAGCTGCGTGAAGCCTTTGCTCACTGAAATCTGTAGGACATTTCAAGCTCAAGCTTTTCATGAAGCTTTGTGTTTTTTGTAGTCCACTTCCCAAAGTGAGGCATTCTTTAACTGCCATTTGTCCCACCCACAGGCTATGTTGACCTGTTCTGCTAGCATCATGAGAAACACATCTTGTTCACATCTTCCAGAAAGGACAACTTGAGGTTCCTTTCCAGGCAGAAGGGCGAGTGTGCAGGCCCCTCTCCTCTTGGATCTGCCCACCACTCACGGCAGACCCTGTTTCTAGCTGGTCATCAAGGGCAATAGTCATCTCCTTTCAAGATGACTTTTCCTGAGTTTGTGTTTTCCTCTTACACAGATTTAAAAAATGTTTTTTATTATTATTATTTTTTTTTATTTTCAAAAACAACTTTATTCATGACACATATTAAAAAAAAACCTCCCACCCCCTGGAAATGAGCTAAAAAAATAAACAAAATCCACCTCCCACCTCCCTGTCCCCACTTCCTCCCATTCCCTCCAAATAAAAGAGAAAAAAAGGCAAAGGAAAACAAAACAAAACAAAAAACTGAAAAACAAAAAACACCCCAAAACCCCCCAAAACAAGGTAGTGCATTTCCCCAGGGGAAACGGGAATTTACACTGGAGCCGCTGGGAGTGGATCGGAGATCTTCCAGCTACAGAAATCTGCAAAGAAAGACACTCAAAACAGAAAAAGAAACACAAAAGGAAACAAAATAGATCACCAGGCAATCTGGAGGGGCAGGGAGCCAGAAAAGAGGGGTGGGGTGGGTGGTAGACCTGGCAGGACAAGAACAGGCAGGAGGGGACTGTGAAAGCTAGGGAGAAGATGGAGGGAAGGTAACAGAACAGTTTGGTGTCCTTGCAGAGCCCTGGGTAAAAAAACTCCTCCTACCACCCATGCCCACCTACCCTTGAGCAGCCCACAAGGGGGCAAAGGGGGACAGGGAGACAGGGGGAGCAGCTTGCGTGGTTGAGATGTGTCCATGGCGAATTCCCAGAGTGAATGAGCAGCCCCCTGCCCCACTCCCTGGGCCTTCCCTTACTCCCCAAAGCAGGTCCCTCCTCAGCAGTTAGTTATGGGATTCTCCTCCCTTCCACAGTATATCTCTTTTTAAAAAAAAATATGGAAAGAACATCAAGGTCATCTTCTGTTTTTTCTTTTTTTTTTTAAATTCTTTTTTTTTATCCTTCTTTCCTCTTTTTTTCCTCTCTCTCCTCCTCATACACACTTTTTTTAGTAAGGGGAATACCATGATGTCGCTCTAGCCCGGCCCCTGTAGACACGACCCCAGGGCCTGCTGTTAAAACCACTGTAGAATCGAGAGCGGGAACTGTTGTAGTTGGTGGTCTGGGCACGGTATCGGGCTCGCAGGAAACCTCTGGTCTGTTGTGCTGATGCCTGGTCTGTTGGTTCGTTTTGGGATCACCTTGATTTGTCTTCCTCTAAATAGGGACTCATCTAAGGCCAAGGAAGTCCTCACTGACTCTTTGTCTGAGAACTCTATACATGCAAACCCTTTGGGATGGCCACTAAATTTGTCACATAGTATAGTAGCACGGTTGACTGAACCACAGCCATTAAAGTGTGCTTCCAGCTCTTCTGCTGTTGCACCAGAGTCCACATTGCCAACATAGATGGAACAGGCATCAGCCTCCATCTTCTCCTCAATGGACATGATCACTGGGCCAGCATTGCCTGGAGGTGGACTCATATTCATCTGCTTCTCTACATCGTTCTGTAGCTCCTTTAGCTTCTCAGCTTCTTCCTCCCTCTCCCTGACTCGAGCTTTGATCGCTTCCAGCTCCGGGTCCTCAATGGCGCCGTCCCCCGGGTCACCCTCGACCAGCCCCGGCTCCTTCTCCTCCTGGCTGCCGGGGGCTGCCGAGCCAAGCCCAGGGCCCGGAGCTCCCGGGGGTTGGGGGGCGGGTGCACGGGGCCGGGGCGGCTTCTCTTCGGGCTCGGGCTCCGGCTCGGGCTCCAGCAGCAGCTCCTCAGGCTCCAGTTCCTCAGACTCCAAGCCGTTCCCGTAGTCCCCTGCGCCCCCCGGGGCCCCCTCCCCGGCCTCCACACCGGCCCCGGGCACAAGATGGTGCCGCCGCCCCGGCCCGGAGCCCCGACCGCCCGCAGACCCCGCTGCTGCTGCCGCCGCCGCCGCCGCCGCCGCCGCCGCCGCCGCCGTCATCGCCGCTCAAAAAAATGTTTTATAAGCTAATATTCTACACTTACTAGAAGGAGCCAATACCGGTTTATATAATACTTGTCTTTAAAAGTGATCACAAATTATACATATCTTTTAAATTACAGCTACAATTTACATGCTGTAAATAACTTCTCTTTTTTTGGTATTGTAACAGGGAAGAGCTAAATTGGACTCCATGTTGGATCTGTTTCTTTGACTTGAACCTTTGCTTTTCGTTGCTTTTGTTATTATAATCATACATAATGGCGTGCCTCAGGGAACCCTGCTGCCTCTGCCAGAATGTTAAAGTGCCTCTGTTCAGCTCACAGGGAGACAATCTGACCCTGCCCACCTGTGAATGGCTGCAAGAAAGAAGAAATTAACACATCCCCTCACTGAGGCTGGTCCTTCCAGGAGATGTTTTGCAAGACTGATGGCCCTTTTTACTTTACTTCCCCACTGCCTCTCCCTCTCTGATTCTATAAAAGAAACTGGCATCCAGACCCTGATAAGATGGTTTTTGGGGGCCCTAGCCTGCCATCTACTCAGTCTATCGGCTTTCTGAATAAAGTCGTTTTCTTTGCCTCAACACCTCGTCTCTGATTTACTACTGGCCTGTCGTGCGGCGAGCAGAGCAAGCTTGGACTCGGTAACAAATTTGGCTTAGCCAGCCAGGAGCCTTGTGGCTCATGGCTAGCTGGCCCCAGTCAAGGAATATTGGGGCAAGACCCTAGCAGCTGCCAGGTCCATTTGTCTTGAGGATCTTCCCTTCAAAGTTCCCTGAAGCGACACCAGCTACCCCAGCGCTTGGCAGTTGAAGCAAGGAACCAACAAACTTCTAGGAGTCGACGGACTCCATTTGATTTTGGACGGTAAGTCGCTCTGGCGTGCACACTGGAAACATATTCCCCCCTCAATTTGGGCTTTTCCTTTACAGGACAAGCCAATTTGGTTGGGGTACCCTGTTGGAGAGGGGAATTGTTGTTGGACTCTACCTGATTTTGGGAACTGGTTCATTGGAAACTAGTTCGTTGGTTTTGGTCTTGGTTTTCTTTTGGTTTTGTGTGCATTGATGCTAGAATTTGTTTGTGCCTTTTGTGTTGGAATTTGTCTGCGTCTTTCGTGTTTTGGTGTTATCAAACTTATAAAAAAGGGAAATACTCCATCTATCCTGAAGGATAGCCCTTTGGGGCATATATTAGATAAATGGGCAAAACATAGCTATGAGCCTATGACTAAGAAAGACATGATATACTATTGTAATAGGGTGTGGACCCAATATATGTTAGGATCAGAAGAACGATGGGCCCCTGAATGGCTCACTCAATTATCATACGATCTGGCAGTTAGAAGTGTTTTGCAAAAGAGCAGGGAAAAGAGGTGAGATTCCATATGTAGAAGCATTTATGCTATTGCATCAGGAGGAAGGAGTCAGAGGACTGCCACCTTATGGTACAATGATCTGAAAGGAAACCCAAGGGAGAACCTGTTCTACAAGGGGAAGGGGGAGAAAATGAGAGTGGGGACATATTATTCCAGACCTTAAACACCCCCTCTGGCCCATCCAGCTCCCCCACTGGCCGAGCAGGCTGCATGCCCTGGCAGTTGCTCCAACTGCCCCACCCCATGCCGCCAACATATTCACCCCTTTCACTACCTCTTGTTTCCTCCACTCATGGGGAGCGAATAGAAGTTTCTATGGTAACCCCGGTGGCAGAGGGACCTGGTTTAGTATCACCATCTAAGGCCCGACAGGGCACCCAATTTGGACTGAGAGCAACTTCTGCAGCAGGGCAATTTCCCTTGTGCTGATATCCTGTAGGAGTCCGTAATGCAAATGGCCAGCCAGCTGGGCTCCTATGGATGCAGAATCCATTCTCGACTTAGGATTTGCTTAACTGGAAAAACCATAACCCTGCTTACTGAGAGGACCCACTCCATATGACTGAACTTTTCACCTCGATATTTGCCACTCACCATCCCACTTGGGCGGACATTCACACTCTTATGAATATAATGATTACTGAGGATGAAAGGAGGATAGTAGAGAGGAAGTGCACCAGCTCCATTTAATGGATCCAAATGGAACTCCAGAAGCAAATTTGGCAGTCCCTATTGCTGAGCCTAACTGGGATCCTAATAATGGGGGCATGCCACTTCTAGAACACTACAGGGGATGTGTCTTAGTGGGTCTTCAAAAGGGGGTACCTAGACAAAAGAGCTTAAATAATCTCTTATTCAGGAGATAAAACAAAAGCCGAATGAGGTTCTATCAGAGTTCCTGGAAAGGATTTATCAAGCTTATAAGCGCTACATGGATGCAGACCCTGAGACCCCTGAGAATGTAAGGATAGTATGACTTTCATTGGGCAAAGCACCCCAGATATAAGGAAAAAATTACAGAAGTTAGATGGTGTATTTGGAATGAACCCTTCTCAATTAGTAGATGTTGCTTTTAAAGTATTCAACAACAGGGAACAATGACAAAAGCAAGAAGATGCAAAATGGAATGCACCTTTTCTGGCAGCAGCATTGAATTCCCAGAAGGTGAGTAACCTAAAGGAAGGTAAGCCACCATTGGGGAAGGAGCAATGTGCTTACTGCAAGGAGGAAGGGCATTGGAAAAGAGAATGCCCTAGACAAAAGAATAATAGAAGGAAGACAGGAGCCTCTCATATGGTAGAAAGAGAGGAGCAATCTGATAATGAATGAAGAGGCCCAGGGACTCCCTTGGACCTGAGGCGTCTGATTCTAATTTCCCCACAAGACCCCTGGGTAACATTGACAGTGGGGAACAAGTTGATTGACTTTCTAATAGATATGGGTGCCACATATTCTGTGGTAAACACCAAGGTGGCACAGAAAACATCTCAGTCTATCTTGGTCATGGGAGTTTCTGGAGAAGTAGAGAACCGTTTGTTTCTGTAAGCTCTAGAATGCCAACTAGGGGACATAGCTTCTTATATATGCCAGAGTGTCCAATCCCCCTTCTGGGACAAGATCTCCTTTGTAAATTAAACACTCAAGTAACCTTTTCGCCATAACAGCTTGACATCAGGGTCCCACCGGAGTACACTTTAAGCCTACAAATGGTACTCATGGAAACCCCAGAGAAGGAGACAGAGCTTTATCCCACAGAGGTCTACAAAAAGGTAAGGCTGGAAGTGTGGGCTGATGGCACTCCAGGGAAGGCCAAAAACACAAGACCAATACAAATCCCGTTAAAAAGGGATGCTGGGACACCTAATCTAAAACAATATCCTCTGAAACAAAAGGCTCAAAAGGGAATTCAGCCAATCCTGGAGAAGTTTTTGAAAATAGGACTGATTAGACCTTGCAGGTCCCCATATACCACCCTTATCTTCCCGGTCAAAAAGCCAAACTCAGCAGAGTATCGCTTTGTCCAAGATTTGAGGGCTATTAATGAAGTAGTCCAAGACTTACACCCTGTGCTGCCTAATCCATACACTCTGCTCACAACTATTCTGGGAGAATATGGCTGGTTCTCAGTCCTGGACTTGAGAGATGCTTTTTTCTGCATTCTTATTGTAGAAGAATCACAGCAGCTATTTGCTGTTGAATGGCAAGACCCAGAAACGCAGGTAGTCCAACAGTATTGTTGGACAGTCCTGCCTCAAGGAGTTAAGAATTCCTCTACCTTGTTTGGGGAGACGTTGTCTAGAGACCTTAGAGACTTAATATTGGACGAAGGACTCTTGCTCCAATATGTGGACGACTTGCACATAGTGAGCCCTACATATGATAAATGTCTACAAAATACTATCAGAACCCTGAACTATTTGGCTAACTGTGGATATAAGGTCTCCCAGAAAAAGGCCCAGATATGCAAACAGCAAGTCACGTATCTGGGCTTTGTCCTCTCTCAAGGACAGCAGGATCTTTTGCCTGACAGAAGGCAGGAAATTGCAGGTTTAGGAGCACCCAAGACCCAGAGACAACTGAGAGGCTTTCTGGGAATGGCAGGGTTCTGTCGGATTTGGATCCCAAGCAATGGGCTCATAGTAAAGCCTCTCTATGAGGCACTGAAGAGACATGATCTTGAGCCCCTTACTTGGACTAAAGAGTGCCAAACAACCTTTGAAACGATAAAAACGATGTTAGTCTCAGCCCTGGCTTTGGGACAACCAGACTTAAAGAAACTTTTCAAACTGTATGTACATGAGAGACAAGGCATAAGCTTTGGGGTGTTAATTCAAACTCTGAGGAATATCCCCCGACCTGTTACTTACTTCTCAAAACAACTAGAAGAGACTGTTAAGGGGTGGCCTCCTGGCCTTCAAGCTGTAGCAGCTACTTGTGACAGAATTCAGGAAGCTGAGAAGCTTACCCTAGAGCAACCCACCACTGTGTATGTTCCTCACCATGTCCTTTCTTTGCTGGAACAGAAAGGGGCCTATTGGCTGACTTTTGGGAGAATGGGAAAGTACCAAGCCATTCTCCTGGACAATCCCAACGTAAGACTTCAAGTCACTTCAGCCCTAAATCCAGCCACATTGCTCCTGATTGATGTTGCACAATCCCCAGAGCATGACTGCCTACACGTCATTGAGCTAGTGTACTCTAGCAGACCAGACTTAATGGACCTACCCTTGGCTGAGCCAGATATGGAATTGTTCACCGATGGAAGCAGCTTCATTGACAAAGGTAGGCGACCTGACAGGTATATAACCACGTGCCGGGTGGTAACACTTAAAAGCCTTGTTGAAGCAAAAGCCCTGCCCCCGGGGAGCTCAGCTCAGAAGGCAGAAATCATTGCTCTGACAAGAGCCCTGCTCCTCGCTAAAGGGAAGCGAGTAAATATATACAGACTCCCGCTATGCATTTTCTGTGGTGCATGCTCAGGGGGCGATCTGGAAAGGAAGGAGGCTTCTCACTTCAAACAATAAAGGCACAAAACATGCTTCTGAAATCCTGTCACTATTAGAAGCAGTCCATAATCCCTCACAAGTGGCCGTAATGCACTGCCCAGGCCACCAGAAGGGTGAGACTCACATAATAAAGGGCAACTGGTTAGCTGACCAAGCTGCAAAGAAAGCAGCAAAGGAAGGCAATTATCAAGCCATGATAGGGTCACTTCTTCCGCAGATTGACTTGTCAAAATATCAGCCAGTGTATGCAGAAAAGGACAAGGAGAGGGCCAAAGAGTGGGTTTTCACTCTTGACCGTAACTCACCTGGCTGGAAATGTAATGCACCAGGAACTGTTTTGATTCCTGAGGCCCTCTTGGACACTGTGCTGAAGCACATTCATGACAGTACCCATTATGGGAGAGATGCCACCTGCAATGGATTCAAAATTATATAATGGGAACTCACCTACAAAAGACCATCCAGCGAGTCACTCGGAATTGTATGATTTGTGCTAAAAATAACCCCAAAACTGTTGTCAGACCTCCCCAGATGGGGACCCAGCACAGAGGGACCTGCCTCACAGAGGACTGGCAAATAGACTTTACTCAAATACCTCAAATTCCGGGAAACTTCAGATACCTGTTGGTGTGTGTGAACACTTTTTCAGGATGGGTGGAAGCATATCCCACCCGGACAGAAAAAGCCTCCCAAGTGGTTAAAGTCCTCCTTAAGGAAATTATTCCCCAGTTTGGACTACCTAACACCCTCCAGAGTGATAATGGGCCTGCTTTTGTCTCTAGCATAACCCAATAAGTGGCTAAAGCACTGCAAATTAATTGGAAGTTACATTCATCCTGGAGACCACAATCAACAGGAAAATCTGAGAAAATGAATCATACGTTGAAAAGGAGCATTGCTGAAATATGTCAAGAGGCTAATATAACTTGGGATAAGGCCTTGCCAGTTACCCTGCTATGGATCAGAGTGGCTCCCAGAAGCAGGGTTCAATTAAGCCCCTATGAAATATTGTATGGCAGGCCATTCTAGGTGTCTGCCCAGGCAGGGGAATCTGTAAATGCTCTGAAAGACATAGCTGTTGCTAATTATGTTAAAGCTTTGGGCACTATACTAACCTCTGTTCGTGAGTTTGCTTCCAGCAGGTCTGCCTATCCAACTGAGGTAGCTTTGCATTCTTTCTGACCCAGAGATCGAGTCCTCCTTAAAACCTGGAGACAACAAGGGCCTGAGCACCAGCTGCCTGCAAGGTGGACAAGACCACATGTGGTATTACTCACCACACATTCATCTGTCAAATTGGCTGGGATAAAACCTTGGATTCATCATACTTGGATTAAAGCTGCACCACCATCATCAAAAGACGACCCAACTCCTGAGAAGCTTGGAGAGCAGTGGGTTTGTGAACCCTTAGAAGACTTAAGGTTGCTCTTCAAAAAGGATAAGTGTTGAGATTGCAGTTTCCTTACAGATGGAGAAAGATGGGTCAATCTACTTGTTTAATCCTGTTCTACTGAACAGCACAGCATCAGGTCCAAATAATTGAGAATTGTACTATTTACTAAAAATTCTAAGAATTATCCCCTGCCCAATGCTGATCAATTCCATTCCACGATCACCCCTCACTGCCCCTACACAGCAGGAAGTAGCTAAGAGTGGTCATCGCCCCTTATCCCACAAGATTGTGGAATGGACATTGACAGTGGGGAATTGTAACAGGGAAGAGCTAAATTGGACTCCATGTTGGATCTGTTTCTTTGACTTTAACTTTGCTTTTTGTTGCTTTTGTTATTATAATCATACCCTGCCTCAGGGAAGCCTGCCCCTCTGCCAGAATGTTAAACTAAAGTGCCTCTGTTCAGCTCACGGGGAGACAATCTGACCCTGCCCACCTGTGAATGGCTGCAAGAAAGAAGAAATGAACACATTCCCTCACTGAGGCTGGTCCTCCCAGGAGATGTTTTGCAAGACTGATGGCCCTTTTTACTTTACTTCCCCACTGCCTCTCCCTCTCTGATTCTACAAAAGAAACTGGCATCCAGACCCTGATAGGATGGTTTTGGGGGACCCTAGCCCACCATCTTTTTGGTCTGCCAGCTTTCCGAATAAAGTTGTCTTCCTTGCCTCAACAGCTAGCTCATCTCCGACTTGTTGGCCTGCCGTGTGGTGTGCAGAGTGAGCTTGGACTCAGTAACAGTATCATTCCAACTTTTTCAAATTGTGTTGCAGGAAGGGGGGACCCCTTCCAGGGCCCAAGAGTGGGCTTTTGTCTAACACTTGGAAATGAATTGTCCGAGGAGACACACGTGTTGACAAAGCAAAAGACTTTATTGGGAAGGGGTGCCTGGGCATAGAGCAGCAGGGTAAGGAAACCCAGGAGAACTACTCTGCCATGTGGCTCACAGTCTCAGGTTTTATGGTAATGGGGTTAGTTTCTGGGTTGTCTCTTGCCACTTTGCTTGGCCCACAGTCTGACTCAGGGTCCTTCCTGGTGGCGCTCACATCTCAGCCAAGATGGATTCCAGAAAGAAGGATTCTGGGAGGTTGGTAGGACATAAGGACTGGTGTCTCCTCCCTCCTTTCAGCCCCTCCCATATTCTCCTGGTTTTTGGTGGCAGCACCATGTTCCTTATCAGGACCTCCTGTTGCAAGACAGCTGATGCAAGTGGTTCTCACTGTGCCTGGTCAAGGTGGGTGGTTTTGGTCAATGGTTCCCTAACACGTACTATTCAATTAACTAGTTAACATATCATCACAACTCAGCCTGAGTGAGCCCCTTTAAGGTGGACCCCTTTGTCCTTTGAATACTGCCCCTGAAATCCTTGGATATCCAGCTTGCCTCAGGTCCATTCTATTTAAATAGTGTGTGTATGCTTGTGTGTGTGTGTTTGTATGTACATGTGTTTGTGTGTCTGTGCGTATGTGTGTGAGTGTGTGCAGACATGGAATCAGCTGCCTTCCAAAGAGCCCTGCTTCACTCTGGTGGAGAAGTGCAGTAGGGCCAGATCTAAGAGCTAGAAGCGTACGTGAGAATGGTGTTGTATGAAAGGGCTACTATATAAGCCAGTTTTAATGACAGAGCTCCAAAATGTTTTTGACAATTTTATATACTAGTTTTGATTTACTTTTTTAATAAGTAACAACACTCATGATTTAAAAAGCCCATCCTAGCCATCTGACTCACCTCTCAAGGCAAGCAAGTGTCCCAACTCTTGGTCTCACAACTGAAGGTTGTGATATCACATGGATGTTCCGTTTCACAGATTATGGTGCTGTTCCCCCATGCCTTACCTTTCTTTTAGGATGAGCCTTTTTTGCCCATTTAGACCTCTCCTCCCTGTCCCTTTTCTCGAGAAGCTCTCAGTCTGGGGAAGACAGCAAGGCAGAGTGGACAGCACCGTGGAGCCTGGTGCCAAGGGTGTGAGACCCACGTATGAGTGTGCTGGGGGGTGGGCATGGAGGTGGGTGGGATGTCGGCATCCTGTATCAAGCAGGATGGCCAGGTGAACTTGGGTAACAAACCACAAGGTTCACTTCTTGCTCTTGCTCCGTGTCCATGGCGGGGTGTTGGGGCACTCTGAGTCACCTCTCCAGGACCCAGGCTGATTGAACAACCACCAACTATAGCTGCAGGTCCTGGGGACTGAGTGGGGAGCATCCTGGAGGGTCTCACACAGATAACGCAGTGCTCTCACCCCAGGTGATGGGCACTCCTTCCACTCACCCCATGCCCTGTTTGCCAGAACTAGTCACATGGCCTCTCCTGAAGGCTGGGCGTGGAAGATGCAGCCAGATCACAGGCCCGGAAGATTGGGGGGGATTGGTGATTGCCTTGAGGATGACACAAACCATGGATGGCAAAGTGGAAATTTATTTTATTTGTGTGGCTATCATTACTCCTATTTCATTTTTTAAAGTATGTGCTCCCAACGGGGCTCCTAAACATTCCTATTGCCTTCTTAGCATCCATACACCAGCTTTCATCTATTGTGATGTGTGTTACACCTTAACTCAATTCTCAAGTAAAGTGTGTTAGTAAAAGTCTTCTTGATACTTCAGAAAAAAACAGATTTATTTTTAAAGTTGGGCTGTTTCACAGGAACAGAACCGCTTGTGTTTCCCTTAAGCAGTTCGCAGAGAGGACTTTTGTGTCCCCCTGGGTGAGGGTCCTGGGTACCCACCCCAGGTAGGGGAGATGGTAATCATGACTGGGGGGCAGGGAAGGAGTCTTGGCCCTAAGTCAGGGGTGGGGCTGGACTGTCTGTCACATACTCATCTCTCTTGGTCCCGAACCAAACCTGACGGAGGGTAAGACCTGTCACGGCCATTTCATGGAGTAGAAACCAGAGCCACAGGGGAGGGGGTAGCTTGCCTGGGGTAGAATGTTTAAAGTTGCAGGATGCCACAGCCTTAGTTTTGGCGTTTGGACAACTAGGATGAAGCCCCAGACCGCCCTCTGTAACTGTGGTTGCTCCAGGGACAAGATCTATAGGCCATACCCAGCGCTCATGATGCAGAAGTAAGCTCTTAGGCATGTCTGGCCACAGAATGTTCCAGTCCCTTGTTGCTCAGGTCTCTGCCCAAACTTGAACAGATGCTTGTTAGGACCAGCTCCAGAGCATAACCTGTTAGGTCTCAGGGCTCTGTTTCGGCTAGTGGAAAATGTACCTGAAAGTTTAGGAATTGCACGTGGCTCCTAGTTAACAGAGAGCTGGGAAATATTTTCTTAAACAAGAAAGTACTTTCCTTGTCTATGAGGTGACAAGGAGCCCGAAGGGAGGCAGCCAGGGCTGGCGTGGAGGGCTGCCTCTCTATCACTCTCCCAGGTCCTCCCTGCACCCCCAGGGGAGCCCTGCAATGACCAGGGAGGCAGGGGCAGGGTCAAAGAGGCTCCTGATGAGTCAGCCCTTTGATGGACTTTCCCCAAGCCCTACTCAGGCATCTCCACACTGTCCCTGGCCGAGCTCAGTCCCAGGGCCACCCCTCCCTGTAAGGGAGGCCGGGAGCTGATACACCAACAAAAGCAGGGTCTGTTAACTGAGCAGAAGGGGGTGCAGCGAGCAGTTTCTGTGATTCTCCAAGTGCTGTTATAACTAATACACCCCCTCCCCCATTTCCCTTTGACTGCTCCATTCTGCCAAGGGTGGGAAATAGTGTCAGGTACTAAGGGATGCAGAGAACTTGAGGCCCCAGGCCCTGACATGCTGGAAGATGTGGATCCTTCCAGGGCAGGATTTCCATGTTTCCTTGTTTTCCTGAGCCTTGGGGGAGTTTGCGTGTCACCTCGCATCCCCTTTGGGGCTCACTGAATGCTTTTTGCAGGACGTACTCCCAGCCTCGAAGGCACTGTGTAGGGAGGTGGGGGTCTGGTGTTCTCCCCCCACCCCCCCGCCACCAGGCAGGGTCCTCGCAGAGACTCTGCAGGTCTGAGCAATCGGTGGCGCTGGAAGGTGGTGGTGGTGCAGCTGGTAACCAGTCATCAGAAAGGCTGCTGCTTCCCAGGTGCAGGGCGGGAAGAGGCTGGGCTGCCCTCTGCTAGGGGAGGAGTCTGACCTGCAACTGGGCTGCATGTGCTCTTGGCAAGAGTGGAATGGGGTCAGAGCCCACTGATCTTGGTCAACTGTCCCCAGCCCTTTATGCGTGTCCCTCTGCTTGGACCTCAGCTCAAAACTCTGCCTGCATCCGCAAGACAGCCAGGGTGAGTTCTGGTTCAGCCATGGCCCCGGGGTCAGAAGGACATGACAGATTGATGGCCCTGCCCCTGGGACCTGACCCCCTCGATGGGATCAGGTGCCTCCATGGAGGAGAGGGGACACAGGGGGGCTTCCCATTACCTCTTGACACCAAAGCCAAGGTGTGCCCTTCCTGGGTCCCGACTGGCTTACCTTCCTAAGAAGGCTATTTTACAATTCAAACAGTGCGGAGGAAGGTATAAAGTAAAAACAAAGGGACTACTCCTCAGTTCTCCTCCCCAGGGGCAACAAATGTCTACCTAATTCCTGGGCATCCTCAAGGATATTTTCCCTGTGCACGCACATATAGCTGTACAACTTTTTTTTTAAATGCAAGTAGTAACTCTATACACACTGTACTGCAAGTCGCTTTTTATAAAAACAACACATTTATTATACCTCGGAGGACATGTCAGACCAGCACCATTAGCACTGCCCCATCTCTGAAAGGCTGCAGAGTATGGCACTGTTGGAGGTACAGGCATTATACAACTTCCTTCCTGATAGAGGTTTAGGCTGTCACTTGTTTGGGACCATTATAAGCAATGTTCCAATGACATCCTTGTTCTATATCTTGGAACATTTTCACAGAAGTTAAGGATCAAATATTTAGTGGGACTGCTAGGGTAGGGTCTTAGGGTATGTGCTTTTGAAATTTAGGTAGATACAGCCCAAATGCCCTTGAAGGAGCGGCCCCATTGTAGAGTGCCTCCCCTTTAGTCCCTCCTCCACTCAGCAGCCAAAGTGATTTTTAAAGACAGTTAGATCAGGGACTTCCCTGGTGGTGCAGTGGCTAAGAATCCGCCTGCCAGTGCAGGGGACACGGGTTCAATCCATGGTCGGGGAAAATCCCATATACCGTGGAGCAACTAAGCCCGTGCGCCGCAGCTACTGAGCTTGCGCTCTAGAGCCTGTGAGCCACAACTACTGAAGCCCACGCACCACAACTACTGAAGACTGCATGCCCTAGAGCCTGTGCTCTGTGACAAGAGAAGCCACGGCAATGAGAAGCCCGCGGACCGCAACAAAGAGTAAGTAGTCCCCGCTTGCTGCAACTAGAGAAAGCTCGTCCGCAGCAACAAAGACCCAGTGCAGCCCAAAAAATATATGTATAAATAAATTAAAAAATAAAAAAATACACAGATCATCTAATCCCCCTGCTAATACCCCAGTTGCTTTGATGGGTACCCACGCCTCTGATGCTATGCCTTGTCCGCCCTCCCCGCAATCTCCCTTCCCACAAAATGCTCCAGCCACACCCACTTCTCACCTGCCCTCCAGCGCAGCAGCTCATCCCATCACAGGGCCTCTGCGGGTGCTGGTCCTTCTGCCTGGTGCCCTCAGAGCTCCATGTGGATGCCAACATGAGGGCCATAAATAGCATTTTATTGTTGTCTCCATGACTACCATCTTACTGTTGGGTGAGGTTGAGTGTTATATCCTCTACCTGTATTCCTCTCGCGTTTTCTCTTTTTCATCGATAGGTACAAACTCTTCGTTTAAAAGATAAACCAACTATTTGTCTCTCATTTTTGTTACAAATATATTTTTCCTGATCGACTGTCCATCTTTTGAGTTTGTGGTAATTTTTCCACTTTAAGTGTCTAAGTTTTAGGTATTCAAGTTCATGGATCATTTCCGTATGGTTTCTAACTTCGTGAAGAAGCCCCCTCCGCTGGCTCTGAGGCCATGAGCTGAGCTCCTGCCTCCGCTCACCGCAGCTTGTGCTAGTCCTGGGGCTGGGCGAGCGTGGAAAGGCAGGCTGGGGCCCGATCGTGGGGCCCTGAGTGTCTCAGAGCAGTCTGGCTGAGGGGGATGTGAACCACAGGTTTGGGGCAGAGGAGGCGCAGGACCCGGTTTGCATTTGAGAAGTTAACTAGGCAGCCGTGGGGTGCGGAGATGAGAAGAAAGGGGGAGTGGTGACCTCCAGGAACCTGCTGAGGGGCCAATGGCTGTGACATGGGGAGGCTCAGACCCTCAGCCCCCCTGAGGCCACTCAAAGGAAGCGGGGAGACCACAGCCCATCTCTGCCCATGGAAACTGCTTAGGGTCAGCCTTGCCATGGGCCAAGGAGGGGCTGCCCCTCCCACTGGGGCAGTGAGTGGGCCTGGGTGGGAAGAGTCTGCGCTGTTATTACATGTACTCTACAGACAGAAAGCCGTGACTTCACTCTTGAGATGAAAGGAATCACATTTGCCCACATACACCAGCAAAATCTTAAGTTTGATTTTTATAATTTAATTTTAGAAAAAGGTCAACAGCTTGTACTGGAGGATGATCTCACATTCACACTCATGTTCTGGGTTAAGCAGCCTCAAATGGTTACTCTTGGTAACGATGTGACCATGTGTGCATAGGTGTGTACATGCAAGTGTGTGCGTAATTTATGAAAGTTCTTGCCATCATACCCATACATCCCCCTGTTAACAATTTCACTTTTTTACTCTGCTGTATGTGTTGCATAGTAAATACATAATTTGATATAAGCCTCATATGATGTGATTTCACAATCAGAGTCCTAACCATTGAGATATGACTTAATTTGTTAAAGTGATAAACAAGATTATTATGTGCAAACAAACAGGGTTTATGCTCCAGCTGCATCCAAATTTATTTCACAAAGCTGTAAACACAGGCCCTTTCTCAAGTCCTGATGATTGAGTCTCTCTGCCTTCTGTCGACAGGAGAGGAATGTAAAGGCTGAGTCGGTGCTCTCGGCCCTGTGTTGGCTCTTGGCTTTCCAGCCCTGTCACTTAAAGAAACTCATTCATTCCCCAGATTGGGCAGTGCTCCTTGCTGGGGTCCTTCTAAGGCTTTTCACACAGAGACTTTCCCAAGCGGGGACATCTGATCTCAGCCTGCCCGAGCGGGGCCCCGGGCCCCGGGGACTCAGGAGCTTGAGAAATGTGCTGAGAGCCTGGGAGCCACCGGTGGAAGGGGCAGGGGTCACAGCCCTCCTCCCTCCCTGCCCCGAACTGCTCCCCAACTGAGAGCCCCTAGTGTAATTCCACCCCAGACCTGGGGGTGAAAGTGGGGAGGCCCATTATGCCAGCTAGGCCCAGCCCCACTTCGTGTGAGCCAGCCCAGCCCTGAGAGTGGATGGAAGAGGCAGGGGGACTTTGGCCCAATCAGACCCCACCGTCTTCCCTTGGGCTGTAAAACCAGTATTGGGGGGATGCGGGTATCCAGGGAACTCAGCCATAGAATAGGAGAACCCTCAACTCCCCCCCACCTGGGTGGGGTGGGAACTTCTCAGCACTTCTTAGCAGCAAGTGGTTCAGAGGAGAACCCAGTCTGCCTCCTGGGTCCTTAGAGGGCTGCAGGCTGCAGGTGGAGAGGTCAGGCTGCTGGCCCATGCTGGCGAGGTCCGAGAAATGCTCATTCCACAGAAATCACCTTCTCTTCCGCATGCAAGCCTCCAGCCGGCCCAGCTCCTCATAGGACTGGTAGAAAACATCAAACTCCCGGGTGCCCCAGCCCCTCCAGACAGCCAGGCACCACTCCAGCTTTTCGTTCTCAAAGCCGCACACAACTGTGTCCTTTGCCACTACGGCAGCATCCACAAGCACCCTGCAGAGAGAGGGGGTCTGAGAAAACCCACAGGGGTCCCCACTTGGTCGGGGCTGTGACCCTCACCCTGCACCTTTTTGGAGGACACAGCCTGGTTAAGTGGGCATCTGTGCACCCCAGCCTGGCACCACCAATGTGCTGGGACACACTGCTTCTCCCTCTGTGGTCCAGCCTGTGGGCAGTCTTTCTAAAGTCTAAAAAGGGGCCTAGGGCATCATTTCAGGTTCACCTCAGAGCAGGTATCCTCCCGAATGCACCTCAGACCCCAAAGAGCCCAGAAAAAATGGTCAGCCCTCTGTGTCCACAGGTTTGGCATCCTCAGATACGGAGGGCTGACTGTACTGTGCCATTTTACATATAAGGACTTGAGCATCCTCGGATTTTTGTACCTGCAGAGGTCCTGGAAGCAATCCCCTGCAGATGCTGAGGGAGGACAGAATTATCAATTCTACCTAATAGCTCTTGCTCATCAATGGTCCATGACAGATTTTAAGCTTTAACTCAATTTCCTTGCCACCCAGCCCAGGCATGATTCTTCTCCCTTTCTAAGTTTCCACATGCTTAGGAAATACAGGGCAATATATTAGGCAAAAAACCTGTACCAACAAGTCCTAACTAGGTACATTTTTTTTGAGCCTGTGGATTGTTTTGCATGATCTGGGCATACACTACAAGTTTCCTTCTGGGCCTCTGCGGGGCTGTGTGTCCCACCTCCGAGCACACACTGCCTGCATCTCTTCCCTCTGCCCTGTGTGCCCTGCCTGGCACTGAGGCCAGCATGTAAACTGGGATGTGCAGGGGCCTCCACTCCCTCAGGCCTTGCATGTCTCGGGCACTTGGTAGCTATTTGCCAAGGGAATAAACGTCTCAGGTGCATCTCAAAAAGCTGGCCTCCCTTTTGCTGGCTGCCTGGACTGCTTTCTCCCTACAGTGAGAGTACCTGGCTCTTGGTAAACCTGTCTTTGGGGGGGCAAATAGGAAAAACAACACCAGGAGAAAATTCAGGGGAACTAATGGTGGGCACTCTGAGGTCAACAGGCCCGGGCTCTACAGACCTGCCTGCTTCCCTGGAAGCCTGACCTGAGAACTGGGAACTACTGCCGCCCACAAACTCAGCTGGTGCTCAGCAGCAAACCCAGATCTTGTCTCCAGTATCACTTGCAGGGCAAGGGTCACTGGCCCGGGTGCCATAGACATTTCCTCTGTCATCATCCTCCTCCGGGGAAAACAGGCTGAACGCGATTTCTCCATAAGGGAGATTAACCACGTGGGACTCAGCAAAGTGAGGGGTGTGGACATTGCCAGCTGCCTGACGACTCCAGGAACACTGTCTCTATAGTCAGGCAGACTGTGTCTGGACAGGGGGTCCTGCCCAGCATGACCCTCACAATGGAGTCTGGCCTGCCTCCTGGTGGGACCCCCAGCAGATGGGTACAGCTGAGCCTGGGAATGGGCATGGCAAGGGTGGGCATGGCAAAGGTTGGCGTGGTCTGGCTGTGCGGCTCCACCTGGTGCTGTATGGGAGGAGAGGCACCTCAGGAAGGGCTCTCCTGTTTGGCAGGAGGCACCGGGAATCAACTGGATCCCCATTTCAACTGCAGCTGAGCTTGGGCACTGGAGGCATACCCCAGGCAGGGCAGTTGGTCCACAGGTGCTCTGGGCACCCCCAAAACAGGCAGCCATGACCAGTGGGTGATGGCCGGTTCAGCTAGTATTTGCTGATCCCCTAGGAGCTGCCTGTTCGTCCTCCGTCTATGGCCACAGTGGTGAACGCCATGTTTATTGGTGGAGGACAGAAGGGCGGCGGCCATCATGCAGGGAGGTGGCAGTGAGGCCTCGATTCCCTACGCCACACCCTGGGTCCTCTAGGAGCTGCCCTCAGTCTTACCCGTGCGGAGTCAGCTCTCGGGCTTTCAAGACAGCGATGACTCGGCCCCGCTGGGTTCCTGCATCCTTCTCCAAGCCAATGACGATAACATCTCCACCACGCCTAAGAAACCAAAACCCAGAAGGGGAACCGTTTGTCTAGGGCTGTGCTCTCCAGGGGAAACAGAGCTGGTGTGCAGAAAAGCATGGGAACAAACACAGCTTCTGCAAATGGATTGAGTTACCGAGAGGGCCCCGGAGCAGGGCGAGAAGGCCTTTCCCAGTAGGAAACCTGACCGTGGCTCTCCTTTGTGGTGCCCTGAGTTCTCTGGAGGGCTGATGGGCTTTCGTGCGGCCCTTCTTAGATTTGCTAAAGAGATTCCCTCCCGTTCCAGAAGAGAGGGAATAGCTCCTGATGGATCTTGACAGTACCTTAAGGCTCCCCTCACTCTGCCCCCAAAGCAAGAGCAGTGGGCGGTGCAGGATGATGCTCCCTGTCGGGAAACCTACCTGGGGACCCAGATGACATCTTTCACGGCAAGGATCTTCACAGCCTGCAGGTGCTGGCTGAACGCCTCGCCATCCACGGGGCTCAGGTCATGCTCAGACCTGTCGGAGCCTGTGGTGGGCTCGAGCAGCCTGCTGGTGTCCTCGCAGTCAGTGGAGAAAGGCAAGCTGGAAGAGCTTGCGGGGGAGCAGGGTAGGCTTGAAAGGGACGTGGGCACCTGGTGGGGTGGAGACGAGGAGTAGGAGGACATAGAGCAGTAGTCGGTCAGGGAGTCCTGGTGGGTCAGGATCTGCATGCCCAGCTCCTCGCTGTACATGATGCTCATGTCTGCAATGGAGTCCTTCTTGGGCTCCTTCGGGCTGGCTGTGGGGCAGTCCAGGGGCTCCGGGCCCATTGGGTGCACGGGAAACACGTCCCTGAGGGGACTGGGGTCCCCGCAGAAGTATCGGGCACACAGCTGGTAGGTGGCGGAGTGGTACATCACCAAGCAGTTGGCCCTGTCGTCCAGGCACCAGACGACCTCCTCCCCGTGGCACTCAGAGCCGCACACGACTGATGTGACCACCGAAGGGGCTGAGTAGGGCTCCAGCCGCCTGTTGATCTCCAGGGCCACGCAGTCGATGACCAGCAGGCCCGGCCCGTTGCTATACCAGACCTCGGACCCACTGTTGACCACCTCCATGGCCTTCACGGGGTAGGGGTTCTGCCTCGCGTCTTCGTCTGGGATGCTGAACTTGGACCTGTTGGCTGTGTGTGAGCACAGGTAGGAGCAGCTGTGGTCTGGGGCGCCGCGCACCATGGGAAACACTGCCACAAGCCCATCAGCCAGGCCTGCCAGCACCAGGTAGGAATTCTGTGGGGAGAAGACAGGGATGCTTGATGCCCTTGCGTCTCGCGCACCCGGGAGAGAAACAGTCGGTGCAAGACTCATCTCTGCACGTACTCCAGGTGGGCATGTGCTTTCTACCAGCACTTCCTGGAAAATCCAGCTCCTAAAAAGGCAGCGGCTGCCAGCGGGAGCTTCTGGGTATGCTCCCAAAGGAGGTGCAGCTCAGGCCCAGAAAAGCCACACCCATCCCCCCTCCTGTGAGCAGGAAGAAAAAGGTCCATGGCACCCGAGCAAGGGGCACATGTTGCCTGGACCACACGGCTCGCCTTTGGTCAGCCTGGACTTCTTGCAATGCCAGCAGGAGGGAGCTGCCTTCTCCTTCAGGTCACCAGGGCCTCCTTCTGAGGCAGGATGTGGTGCCCTCCTTCCTCTGAACTCTGCTCCTTAAGGTGACAGCAGTTGTGGACACCCTTGGGTCTGCTCTTGGCCTCCTGCCTGCTGCCCCACAAGCCGGGTGCTCCATAAGAGCAGGCCTGGGTCTGCGTGCCCACCACTGCCCCCGGCACTGGCCTGCACAGGGAAGGGCTGAGTCCCAGTCACCTCTGTGACTCCCCCCAGTTTTATGCTCAAGTCACAACACATGCTGCTGAACTAATTCTTGAAGAAATCACTTCCAAATTCAACCCTCTTGTGGAGGCACTTTTTGGCCACTATGCCGCATTCCCCGCTTACCACATCTACTCTGAAATGCCTGTGGTTTAGGCATTGATGGGGTCTTGGGGTGTCTCCCGCCCCCGCAATGAGGCATGTGCTCTTCTACAACCACCAGAGGTCATCAGGCAGAGGCCAAAGTTGCAGAGACTGTGCTGAATGTTGGGCCCAGCCCAGGCCTCCTCAGAGCATCTGTGCGGAGCTGGGAATGGAGAGCAGCTTAGCAGCCTAGACGCCTGAGTGGGGTTGGGGGGTTGGCCAGGAAGAGTTCAGGAGAACAAAGCCAGAGCCAGGAGAGAGCAGAGACGTGGGCCTTGTGCCAGGGAGGGTGAGCAGCAGAAAGCCCCCTTGTTGGGAGCTGGGAAGTTGGGCTGTCCAAGGTGATGAGTAAACCAACCTCTAGCTTACTGAAAACCACCTTCAAGATTCAAGGAAAGAAAACAGCCAAAGCAAATAGGAGCAAGGTCTCTATCAGTCCCGGCTCTTGGCCCCAGCCAGGCGGTGAGTCCCACATCCCAGATGGGTGTGGATGTGCGTGTGCAAGAATGCAGGGGTCTGTCATCTGTGGCCACAGGGCAGCATGGCCTCTGAGGGGAAGACTGGCAGGGAGGCTCTGCACAGAGCCAGCTTTATTCCAGCCGGTCGAGCGGGTGGTGGTGCCCTGGCTTGGGGCTCTGGCCAGCCATGGCTTTAAATAACACTTTGTGTTGAGTTCTGTGCTTCAGTGCATCCAGGTCCCGAGCTCCCCAGTTGCTCGTGCGGCCACAGTCAAAAATGACTCTAAGGTTGATTTCAGTTTCTTTTTTTTTTTTTTTATAAATTTATTTATTTATTTATTTTTGGCTGTGTTGGGTCTTCGTTGCTGCGTGCGGGCTTTCTCTAGTTGTGGCGAGCGGGGGCTACTCTTCCTTGTGGTGTGCAGGCTTCTCATTGCAGTGGCTTCTCTTGTTGTGGAGCACGGGCTCTAGGTGCAGGGGCTTCAGTAGTTGTGGCACACAGGCTCAGTAGTTGTGGCACACGGGCTTAGTTGCTCCGCGGCATGTGGCATCTTCCCGGACCAGGGATCGAACCCATGTCCCCTGCATTGGCAGGCGGATTCTAAACTACTGAGCCACCAGGGAAGTCCCTGATCTCAGCTTCTTAAGAAATGAAACTGTAGAGGGGTGGAGAGGAGAGTGCATATATTTCACGATTGTCAGGAAGTAGTAATAATGCTCAAATTTACTCAGTGCGCTGGCCCAGAGCTTTGGGTATGTTATGCCCAGAGATCCTCCTCTCAGTCTCTTTTACACCCATTTTGCAGATGGGAGAACTGGAATCAGATGATAATAGCCGACATGTTTTAACAAAGCCTCACCAATAATGACCCTTCGAGCAGGGAGCTGCACAAACAGGCGCCTCAGGGCCCACAAAGGGGTTCTGGAGGCCAGAGAAGCCTTGGGGATGACGCTGAGGAGCTGGGGTGAGGGTAGGGGTAGCTTCTTGGCGGGGGGGTGGTCACAGCGCTTGATCTTCAGAAATGAAGAGGAAGAGGTGTTGAGCGGCAGGGTCAATTCTGGAGGGAAGGTCCTGCTCAGAGTGCGGTGCTGGGTGGGGAGGGGTGTGAGGGGGCAGCGGGGGGTGAGCCCTGGCCGGCCCTGTGGGCTGGGTCTGATCCTGAGGATCAGCAGCACTGCCGGGGCCCAGGGCTGGGGAGGGCACCACTCGCAGATTCATTTGAGAAAGGCAGTGGCTAGGAGTTGAGGTGATGAGTCTTCAGGGCCATGCTGGACAAAGAGGGACTGAGTTCTGGGACTGAGGCTGAGCACTCCAGAGGAGGCAGAGCTGAAGGCGGAGGGGAGCTGGCTGCCTGACGGGTGGGGGCCTGCCAGGGCCCGGTGACCAAGTGGCTGTGGGAGGTGCTGGGCCAGGCTCCTGAGGCCCCTGCTCTCAGAAGGGGAAGGGCACACATGCAACTGCTCCTTGACACCAATTGCACCAGAAAAGCATCTCACCTGAACTGGGGCTGTGGCATTTGCATGCAGAATGCAAGCCTTTCACTTAGCCCACTAATGATGGCCCCGATCTCCTGTCTCTCTAAGGCTGACTGTGACCTAGGCTTGGTGATCCAGAAGAGCATGGCTCTGCTCCCTCCCCGCCAGCCCAATGGAACGGGGAAGGGAGAATCAGAGACCTAGGCACCACCTCCCCCTTACCTCACCTTTTTTATAACAGGCACCGCCAAGAAGCAGGTGACGATGGCTGGGGTGTCCAAAGCCCGTTGGGGCGTGTTCAAGGGACACATGCCCTTGAGGCTGTAGATGTAGATCTTCTGGTCCTGCGGAGGAGACAGTCAACGTGAGAGCCGGGGGACTTCCCTGGCGGTCCAGTGGTTAAGACTTCGCCTTCCAATGCAGGGGGTGTGCGTTCGATCCCTGGTCAGGGAGCTAAGATCACACATGCCTCACAGCCAAAAAACCAAAACATAAAATAGAAGCAATATTGTAACAAATTCAATAAAGACTTAAAAAACCAAAGCAAACCAAAGCAAACCAAACAAAAAAAAAAAACATGAGAGCTGGGCTGCAACAAGCCTGCCGGTTCCTAGGGTGCACTCGGTCTCAGAAGGCCCTTTACGCCTTGGAAAGTAACTTATTGAGGCTTTCTGGTTGGTTGTTTTCATATTTCTGTTCTTTGTAAAATCTTTGAAAACTACAGAATATTCTGAAGAAAAACAAAATCGCCCATACTCTAATACCCAGAGAAAGCCACTTTTGGGATTTGGGGCCCAGACTTTCAGTTTTCCGTGGGTGTTGGTGTGTGTGCGCGTTCCCAACAGTGGGACCACACTTCTATGCTGTTTCCACACTTTTCTTCTCCCAGGACGATCAGTGCAGGCAGAAGCCCTGTCCTACCTAGTCTGTGAGGGATTGATGCATGTCTATCGCTCAGGTGTACCAGAATTTGGCTCATCTGTTGTCAGATGTTTATTCTGTTCAAGTCTTTACTACTATGAATTATACTGGAATGAGCATTCTTATACACCTATCTAGTCTGAGTGTGTGTGCGTGTGTGTGTCTTGGTTTTTCCCTAGAACAAACTCTTAAAGCTAAAATTACAGAGGCTTACATGGTATGAATATTTTTGAGATTTCTGATGCATATCTGAACCATACTTGCCATCTGGAAAGGCTGCACCAGTTCATACACCCCCACCCACTAGCTTCAGAGCATTTGTTTTGGGGCACTCCTCTCTGGAGTTCTCAGAAGACAGTTCCTTGTGCCTTCTGCTGACCTTTTTACATGAAGGCGCGAGGCCTCAGAGCTGAGTGGATTTGCTGTGTAGACAGGCAATGTTATAAGAAACCCAGTCACTTCGCCAACCTGCTGGGGTTCTCCTCTTGCCGGGATTCTGCACTTGACACTTAGCTGAATCCCAGAGATGCTGCTTGTTCACAGGGCTGCTGGCATTGCTCTGGGGTCTCACAGTTGTGGGCTGGGGTTAAATCTGAAATTCAAATGTACCTGGGTGTCCTGCATATTTAGTTGCTAAATGGGACCCCCCCAGGAGCTGGTGTCGCGCACCTCGATGAGAGCCCTGCAGAGGGGTGGTTACCTCGGTGGCTGTCCACAGAGAGTTCTGGACCTTGAGCTGGCAGCTCAGCTTCATTCCCGCACAGTTCATGCGCTGCACTTCCAGGAGGCCCTTCTCCGCGTTCACCACTGTGTAGTTCCTACAATCGGCAACAACTGTGCAGTCAGCTCAGGCCTCCCTCTCCCTGGCCTGGCCTGCAGCAGCCTTGGAGGAGGACATCAGCTGTGGGCCTTGTCCACCCCTTCCAGCCCAGGGTCCAATTTCGCATGTTTTAAGAGACTCAAGGACTGTTCATGGCTGGGGAAGAGCCTGGTTCTGCCTGCCTGGTAATGCTTGAACATTTGGGCAGAGAAAGGCCATTCCCAAGCAGAAGAAAGACCCTCTTCTTTCTGTGACCTTTGAGGGCTCAAAAAGTTGCCCACAGCATGAAGGGACACCAGGGGGCTGTACCTGCACTAAGGCCGCTCCCTGCCCTCCCACTGGCCATGTCTCCCCCCTGCGCCCCCGCCACACACACACAGCAGAGTACATCAGGTCAACCAGAGACAGATGGGGGAACTGCAGAGTAGACTGGGGGTCTCAAAACGGGCCCCCAACATAAGTGCTCTGAGAGCTAACAAGCTGTTGTGTATGAGAGTGGCCCTTCACTCACCCGCCCCACCATGTTCCCCAGCATCACCATCTCCCCACCGTCCTTGATAGGCATCCAGCATGTTCACTGCCTGGAGGGAAGACTGCAGCTGGGGCAGGGGTCGGTTATTCACCCAGGCCACACAGATCTTTTCCCCAGTCCAAGGGAATAAGTCAATTGAGTGGATAGCAGTTCTCAATGTAACATTTTTCTGCCATCAAATTTTGGAAACCCTTGCCATTGTTGACTGATAACGTGTATTCGCAGATGATAAGAGATGAGTGAAAAATCAGCAAATGAAAACTTTCTTCAAAGTTATATTCCCCCCTTTTTCTCCAGTCTTTTTCCTATGCATTGAAAAAATAAAACTAGGATATTATAAATAACTTTACATTTAACTTGGAAAAAATTAAAAATATAGAGAAACTTAAAGGATAACACACCCCTATTCTATCCAACAAGAATTTTGTTATGTGTATCCTGTTTTCTGCATGTCCCCCCTTTCTTCTCACCCACTTCCCTTCCTTAATTCAGGATGGTCTCATTTCCCCCTCCACTCTCACTTCCCAGGCTCACTGCCCTTTGTGCTTCTGGCCATAATTTCTTCCCCTCACCTTCCAGTGAGCTTGCCCCTTCTTCAGGCTGGGGGTGAGCTTTTAAAACCCTCCCAAGTCACAGAGAGAGGCCTCCCCTTGCCACTGGAGATAAGCTTTTACAGCTCTGAGCAGTATTGTCTCCAATATCCTGGGTGAGTCTGTAAGACTGAGAAGGTGAAGAAAGTATTGCTGGGCGGTGGGGTGGAGCAGGGCCCATGCCAGAAGGAGCACTGAGCACCCCAACATCCCTGCAACCTTGGGAAAGGTTCCTAGACCAGCAATTACTGGGTCAAAGGGTACAAGTATTTCGAAGCCATTTAAGACATACTGACAAATTGGTTTTCAGACAGATGTGCAAATTTAGATGCTCACCAGTAAGGTATGACCCACCCTCAGTAGCATCCATTATTATCTTTGAAAAAAAAAGTTTGCCAACCTGATGAGCAAGAAAAAAAAGTTATCTTGCAGATTGAATTTATATTTCTTTGATTACCGGAAAGTTCAAATGTTAAAAAATATGTTCATTGTCCTCTGTTTACCTTTCTCAAAGGATACTTATGTTCCTTGCCTGTTTACTATTGGATTTTAGTATTTTTTTCCACTGATTTGTAAAAATCCCTGAAATAAAAAGATTAATAATTTAAAATTTTCTCTATTTGTTTAAAAGATTTTAGAGAGTCTGTTGAGGAAATAAATATTGACGGGAAAATTGGGTTTATTTTTATATACACTGGTGAGCATTTCAATTCATTTTATGTGTACATTTATACTCTTTAATAGTAAGAGGGCTTTATTTTCATGATAGGCAATATGTCTATATTTCCTGGTCTTCTGAGATTGTGACATTCCACCAAAAGCATTGTGATATCAGGATGCTGTGCCCATAAAGGAGTTTGAAAACCATGTGCTGTCGTTCAAACCAGAGGGCCCAGGCCCCACCTATCAATCCCTCCCTCCTTTCTTCTTTTTCACAGTGTGCATATCACGGCGCATGTGGCCATCACCCAGCTTCAGTAATTATCACCGTATGGGCATGTCAGTTCATCTCTGCCCCCATCCAATTTTTTTCTCTCCCCAGATTCTTATGAAGCAAATCCCCCAAATCATCTTTTATCTATAATGTTTCTGCATTTATCTCTAAAAGATGATTAGGAAAAAAAAGATGATTAGAAACCTCTAACCACAATGCATGACCCCACCTAAGAAAAGAGAAAATAATTCCTTAATATGAATATCCAGTATTCAAACTTCCCCAACTCTCTCATCATTGTTTTCAGTTTGCTTGAATCAGCAGTGAAAGAAAGCCCACATTTCCACTGATTTTTATGTCTCAGTCTTTTGATAGGTTTTCCTTCCCTCCTTCTCTTTCTCCCCTAGCAGGTCATGTGCTGAAGACACTGGGAGGTGTCCTGTGGAGTTCCTGCATCCCAGGGTTTCATCTACCTCATTCTCCTGTCCCCGATCTTGAGTCTTGATTAGATTCCATCTGAATTTTTAGGCAAGAATACTTCCTCATTGGGGTTGTGTGTTTCTATTGAGAGGCACACAATGTCTGGTTCTTGCTCCTTTTTTGATCATTAATGATAACTGCCTACATCCATTATTTCAATAGAGATTACAAAATGCTGACATTCTAATTCTAGCATTTCTTCTTCATTTATTAGCTTCATTTACTCTAAAAAGAAAAACTTCCTCCTATAATCTCTTTTGCTAGCTACTATGGGGCACAGTTCACATAGGAAAGGCAGAATAAAACCTTGATTCTTTCTGTATAGACTAGTTTTCAAAATAATAGGTTTGTTCCCTAGGAGCTAGGAGCCTCCAATGATGATCAATGAGGAGTTTTATAAGTTAAAAAATTTTTTAAATTATTATTTTTTATTAAGTAGCATTAGAAACTAATGAATTTAAACAATTTGATGTGTCTCAATTCATTGCAGATATTTATTCTTACTGATCCTTGGTTGCCCTATCTTTGGCCAGTGGGAACCTATTCAGATTGGCTCCTGAGTCCCTTTGATCCACCCTCACAAGTCTCTGATGGCATCCTTGTTTCCAGTGTGTCAGATGTTTCAGGTCCACCCTCTGCTCCAAATCTGGAGTCAGCCGCTTCTCCAATAATCCTTGGTTCCCCTTGGCACTTAGAGACCACCATCCGCATCCTAGGGGTGCTCACTAGTATTTGGTTGGTCATTGTTTCTAGACCTTTTCAGTGGGCAGAGCTAGGAAATATGAGTTCATTTTTCTTAAAGCTAAAATACTCACAAATCCATCCAATTTAAATTCAGAACTACAGGATTTTCATTTAACCTATCTTTTATATTTTGCATGCGGAGTATCACAATTTGCAATGCATGGCACCAATATAATTACTCATTACCTTTACCCTGCAATTATAAGCAATGCCTTAAAATAGCAACACTATCACCAACATTATAATCACTGACTATGTGTATATGTATATACGTACATACACACCTACATATATATGTGTTGTTTACATATATATGGACATATATGTATACACTTTTTACATATATTTTTTTATTTTTATTTTTTAGGGCAGTTTTGTTTTTCTTAGAGCGCATCTTATGTCAGAACACTCAGTCCCAGTGACATAAAACCTGATGAAAACCTTACCAATAGTGACCTAGGGAAATGGCAAAGTCCCTTCCATTTATCTCATTGCATCTTAAGCTTTGCTTTATCTAAGCCTTATCAGATTTGAGCACCTGCAAATGTTGCACTAAGCTTCCTAGAAGACTATTCGTGCCATGAAATGCTCTCTTGCTTCTGAAGATGTCACTCTAGGTAGGTGGGAGAGGCCACACCTCTGGTCAGGACTGAAGGGTCTCACACAGGATGGTGCTTTTCTGCAAAATCTCTCTGATACTATCTTTCCAAGTCCCTGGCCTCTCTGTCATTCTCCTTGAATATGCAAAGCCCCTCCCCAATGTCCCTGTCCTTCCTGCCACATCACTAAGAAAAAGAGATGCACCTGGAAGGTGGGGGGGGGCATGAATTCTTATTTAAGGGCATCCCTCTTGCTTGGTCCTGGGACACCTTCCCTTCTCTCTACTCAGCAACTCCACTCCAGTACCTTCCTCTCTTCCTGACCCCCAGCATCATTTACTTCCTCTACCATCAAGCTGCAAATAACTCCCATCTTAAAACAAAACCCTCCTTTGACCCCCGCCCCCCACGTCCCTGTGGCAGAAATCACGTTTTCTCTGCTTCTCTTATCCACAAACCCACACGTGCATGTCTGTAGACTGTTTTCTCTCTCAAGCAGACTCCATCAGGCTTTCAACCCACTGTCCACTAAACATCTCTCACCATGGTCATCCATGACTGCTCCCCAAGTCCATGGTCACCCCCCCCGCATTCTGATACCAGCAGGGCACGGTAGGCCTCAGACGTTACCTGGACTCCTCTTTCCCATCCCAGAACACCACCATGTACTCCTGGCCCTGGGACGAGAAGAAGGCCGTCTGCTTCCCGCAGGGCAGCTGGTACATGAAGGTTGCAAAGGTTGGGTCCTTCATCTGGCTCACCACTGCCAGGGCCAGTGGTCGCTGAGGGAGAGAGGCCAGCAGGGTCATGAGCAAGGGTCACTTACAACCAGATGGATGCCCATTCTTTCCTTGAAACTAAGGGTCTTGAACCAGGAAGGAAGAAGTGGAATCTGCTTATTCAGGACCCAATCAAAACAAGAGGCCAAAACAACTTCAGATACCAGAAACAAACCCTTCCAGGGTCTGGGTCACCGTTATCCATGGCAACTCAAAGTCAGGTGGTCAGGTTAGCCTAAACTCTGATATTCCAACCCCCATGCCCAGGGACACAAAATCTGGAAAATAATTTTTCTCAGACCTCATTTACTCTCAGTGCATTAAACTAGCATCATCTAATTTGATAAATGAGTTTTAACCTTGAAACCACTGGTCTCTTCCAAAAACAACTAGCTTCAAAATGATAATATGGCTCCTGCTTCTCATGAGCAAACCTTCTTCCCATACTTTAAAAAGAGATACGTACATTCTCTCTGCTCTTGCATGGGGGCTGTATCGCTATAAAAGTTGGTTTGCTTTATTCGCATGATGATGTAACACAAAAGTTGGGGAGGAAAAGAAACTTCATTTTTCCTGAGAGTGACACCCACTCAAAGAAAATGAACTGGATGTATTAGAAGCAATACATATCTCTTTGTAGAAGAGATAAGCAGAAAAGGGTTGCCCCATTTGTTCTAGACCCTCAGTGAAGAGTGGGCAGGCAGCCATACATGTGCACTCTGGAGACCCATAGCCTCCACCAGCTGGCAGGAGCTGCCAGGCCCCCAGGCTCTGTGCCCCCAGGTACCTTCTCGGGCTTTGTGTCCCAGCACTCCATCATAAGCGCCTGGAGTCGATGGAACTGCACTTCCTCCAGCTGCCCCAGAACCGGGCGGATGCCCTTGGATAGTTTCTTGGCAATCTGAAGCTGGTGCTGGCCCAGCGCAGGCCGCTGTCCTGACAGCAACTCGTAGAGCACCATCCCATAGGAAAACATGTCTACCTAGGCAGAGAGGCAAGCCAAGTCAGACCCCCTGCCTGGGCCCAGCAGATCTTGCAAGCTGGCCCTGAGAGACAGAGGGAGTGGGGAGACACGTTAGATAAGGAAAACATGGGCCCTGTCCAAAGGAAGACAATCATCAATTTCACCAATCCATCCACCTCTCTCTACCTGTCCAAGCATCCCACCAACCATCTGACCAACCATCATTCTGTCCCTTTATCCATCTATCTTCCAGTTCTTCCTTTTTTTTCCTTCCTTCCTCCCTTCTTTCTATCCATCCATCCATCCAGCCACCCACCTGATCACCTGTCCTTCTGCACATTTATCTATCCATCTTCCTATGTACCCATATATGCATCCATCTGACTGTCCTTCTGTCCATTTACCCATCCATCCTCCCATACTTCCTTCCTTCCATCCACTCATCCATCCATTCATCCATCCATCCATCCATCCATCCATCCATACATCCATCCATCCACTAACCACATAATGAAAACTTGCTGTCAGGCACTGGTTAAGGGCTCGAAGGATGCCATGGTCCTTTCCCTTAAGTATAAAAACAAGGCAGGAAAATGCAAACTCTTGGTTTAACATGCTTGGTAGTAGGAGTACATGCAAATCATAAAGAGGGGAAAGTCTCCCAGATCACAACATCTTGATTCCTCTAAATGTCATGAAAATGTGCCTAAAGGAGAGAGTTACACAGGTCTCCATGAGGGTCAAGAAATAACTTTTTAGCAGGAGAATGGCTAAGATAGACCTGAGAATTTTCAATGTGAAGGTTCTGTTATAAATTTAGTTATGAGGTGCCTTGTCACCTGTTACTAAGAAGCTTATTTTTGTCACTCTGATTTTCCTTTTCTATATTGGTTAATAGCTACAGGTGCCGATTTAACCCACATATGCTTGGGTCATTCTTGAAGCAATTAATCAATGACCCATCTGCAAATCACCAAATAATGAGAAATTACAGACCAGGGGAGTTTCACTGCTGGCTGATTAATTAACCAGGGCTGGCACTAGATGCAAGGCGAGCATTATAAGATGGTTTTAAGTTGTCTGTGTGCCTGCATCTACCAAACAGCCCTCAGGGAAGAAGGCAAACATTTAGCCTTCGTCTCAGCCAACGCTGGCCATGCGGCCGCCTGGGAGGCCATGCTTAACCTGCCAGAATTCACTCTCTTCTCTTGGCTTTGGTGATGCTGCCTTTTGATTTGACCAGGAGCCTTTACCATCCTTATCTGTCTGTTCCTCACAAGTCACTGTGAGGCTGGTCCTCTGTCTCCATTTTGCACATTTAAATGGCAGAGTTGGGACACAAATCCGGACCCATCTCTGTCTTGGACTTTTTGTCCACTGTGCACAGCCTTCACTATGTTCCTGAACTGAGGTTTGAGTATTCTGAGGCTAGGTCACTGTTCTGAAGCTAAGGAGAAGTCACCCTTGACATTACTAGGTAGATACAGGCCTCTGTGCCCTTCTGGTTCAAGCCAGTGCCTGTGGTTGAGCACGGGAGAGGGAGAGATGTGTGCTCGGGGGCATGTGGAGCCCAGAAGCTGCAGGTGCCTCCAGGACTACGCAGTCCTGGGCCAGGGGACAGCAGTGGGCCAGGTCCCGTACCTTCTCGTCGTACACGATGCGAGGCCTGATCTCTGGGGCCTGGTAGCCAGGAGTGCCCTCCACGCCGAGGGCGCCCTCGTGAAATGACTGCCGGGATATGCCGTAGTCTGACAGCTTGATGTTGATGTGCTCCTTGACGTCCAGAGACCAGACCAGGATGTTGTCTGATTTCAGGTCACAGAAGATGATGTTTTTCTTGTGCAGGTAGGCCAGGCCGGAGGCTATCTGGTAGGCTATTTTTTGGGTGAGCATGTGTCCCAGGGGCATAAAGGAAGAATCTTTGCAAAGAAAAAATTATCAAACTATCATCATAACAACTCTCTTCTTTTCTTACCTCTGTCTCCCCAAATACTTTATATTCTACTGACGCGTTCTCATTGCTCTCCAGGATGGATGCCAGAAGAGACAGAGAACGACCTTCTTAAGATTATTTAGGTTAGAAATGCTTGTTGTTACTGCTTCATGGCATCTCATGAATTGCATCTCTGCAATTGTTGGTGTTTTTACCAAAAAGAGCAAGGATTCAAAATTCCTAGAGTTCATCTCAGGCCAAGATTGCTATAATGTCAAGGGGTGAGTTGCAGGTATAAGAACTCCATTAAAAAAAAATCTCTTCCACTGGGGGAGGAATAATTGATTTTAACTGCATTTCTTCTTGCTGAGTTAAAAGACAGCTACCTCTTTCCCTCTGTCAGCTCTTTGGAATTTAGTTACCCATTTCTCAGGGTAAATATTTAAAACTTTTGTTAAAAAATAATATAAGATAAAACTGACCCCAGGGTCTCAGATTTTTAACAATCGTGGACAGATGTGGTGAGTTATGGGCAAAGGAGAGATTTATGTGGCTACTGGGCTCACCAGGCTGCTGCTGATCGGGCCTCCCTGGGCTGCCTCTTTTGATGCTCTCACTGCCCTCCAAGTGGGACTATTATCATCCTCCTTTTACGGATGAGTAAATTAAGCAACTTCCTGGATTACGGCAGACAGCCTGGACTCGGAACATGGCTCTGTCTGACTCCAAACTGTGAACTCCTGCAGCCTCGCCAACACCACTGCCCAGCACTTAGGCCTGGAGAAGCTCTTTTATCACCTACTGTGAGTGGCACATGAGCCACAGGTGGGTGTGCCCGGCCACAGATGGCTCCCCAGGACCTGAGCTGCCCACCACGGGCTCTCTGTCCTCCCAGGGGCTGAACTGGTCCGGGGCGGGCCCCAGGCAGCGCTCTGTGGAAGATTCTGGGCATGGTGGGTACCTTTGGCATTCTCGGACAGCACGGTGTTGAGGCTGCCAAGCGGGGCGAGCTCCAGGGCGAAGCAGAGCGGGTGGACGCTGATGCCGATGAGGGACACGATGCAGGGGTGCTGCAGGGCGTGCAGCATGCTGGCCTCCTGCCGGAACTCCGAGAAGTTCCTCATGGCGTCTGTGGACCGAAGGTGCCTCAGCATGGTGTCTGCAGGGAGAGCACGGCTGTCACCACTGCCTGGGGAGCCTGCGTAGGGCGACTCTGCGTGGGGGCCCTGTCACACTCAGAGCTGCCTCACGGGGACTCGAGGGGCTGGGCAGGGCCAGGATTTACATTTTAAGTCACTCAACATAACTGGGGTTGCAATATCGTCACCCAATTTTGGCACCAAATGTAGGCATTCCTGAGGCATCCAGGCTGGTATCAAGCCCCCTCCTCAGGTCTACACTTGTCCTGTCACACTCGGCATTCCTATCCCCTTGATGCACATGCCCCCACCCTTGTCACCCACTCTCTTAGCCCTCACCCCACCCCGCTGCTGGCTGCCTGAGGGTCTCAATTGGATCTTATTCCAATCCTGCATCCCCGAGTGTCACCCAGAGCCTGGCTCAGGCAACACGTCTGGCATGTAACCAAGTTCCACTGCTCTTCTGCAGGGATGCTGGGGGCTTGGTCGCTGCTGCTCACCTTACTCCCTGCCAGGAGCCAGGACCATGAAGGGCAGAAATGACTACCACTCTCTTGTCAGCCAGAGAGAAAACCATGGGGCAGCCATGGGCCTGTGACACGTCACCTCAGGCCAGAGGAGAAAGGTCTATGGGCAGTGGTGGGCTGTGCTGTAACCTTCTCCCAATGTCCTTGAAATGCATCCCTCAGGGAAGGCATTTGCCTGAGTCCCCCTGAGGGGCCTTTCCCACCAACTGCTCACCCACCAGGCTGTGGCCAGCCCTGAGGTCACCGAGCAGTGTCCACCAGGTCCTGCTTGTCTTCTTGTGTCCTGATCTGTCCCTCCCCGCTATGTTCAGATTTTAAAATCAGGGATCATTGGACATGGAAGTTTAAACAGCATGAAGAAAATCTTGGCAGTTAAAATGTATCAACTGTGCCAGATCTATGTGTGCGCCAGACAAACTTGTTTTTTAAGTGTAAAAGTCTTGTTTTTCACATTGGGTCTTTAGACCATTAAGAATGTATTTCTGACATGGTCGAAGCCTGACCCAAGTCTGCCCCAGTTTAGCGAATAGTCAGCCTTTCCCACTGACTCCTAACGCTACCTCTGCCACGTGCCAGCCTCGCCTCCCACACACATGCAGGCTCTCTCTGTTCCCTTGACAGGCCCAGCTGTGCCCCAGGAGAACACTCTCTTAATGCCTGGAGACTTATAAGTCAGGCGTTTGCTGGGCAAGCCTCTCTCCTTTGTCTTCCATTGTGGGATTTTCTTGGCTGTTCTTGGGTTTTTGTCACTTCACATGCATTTTATTTTCATTATTTAAAAAATTTTTATGTATTTATTTGGCTACACTGTGTGGCATGAGGGATCTTAGTTTCCCAACCAGGGATCGAACCCGTGCACCCTGCAGCGGAAGCACGGAGTCTTAACCACTGGACCGCCAGGGAAGTCCCCACATGCATTTTAGAATCAGTCAGATTTAACACACACACACACCCTGCTGGAATTTAGATGAGAACTAAATTGAATGATATATATTAATTATTCCTCAATACTTTATGGTTTAATTGCTGCCATGGAAGGCGTTTTCTAATGGGTCATTTTTGCCAAATTTGATGTTGAGCTCACATCTAACAACTTTATCAAACTCTTATTGGCTATGATGTTTGTCAATAAAGTCTCTTAGATTTACATTCTCTGCATATAACTATGGTTTTGTTTCTTCCTTTTTTAAAAAATTTATTTTATTTTATTTATTTTATTCTTGGCTGCATTGGGTCTTCATTGCTGCATGCGGGCTTTCTCTAGTTGTGGTGAGCGGGGGCTACTCTTCGTTGTGGTGTGCGGGCTTCTCATTGTGGTGGCTTCTCTTGTTGCAGAGCATGGGCTCTAGGCGAGAGGGCTCAGTAGTTGTGGCTTAGTTGCTCTGCGGCTTGTGGGATCTTCCTGGACCAGGGCTCGAACCCGTGTTCCCTGAATTGGCAGGGGGATTCCCAACCACTGCGCCACCAGGGAAGCCCCATGTCTCTTTCTTTCCGATCTGTTTCTTTATATTGTTCTATGATTCTAATTTTTCTACCAAGAGTGTAAATTCCTCTTGTGATCATGAAGATAACCATGCTAAGCTAGGGGCAGTGAGAAATGTGATATCCAGCCGGCTGGAAGGGAGGGAGCCTCCTAGCGCTTGCCCTAGCTGGGCATTAAGTGGTGACGTGTTGCTCTAGAACATCTCTGAGCTGCGCATGATGTGTGGACCTGAGCATGCCAAGGCAAGAGGGTGTGCCCTCCTTCAGGTGGAGAGGGTAAGGGAGAAGCCACCCATGCTGGCTTCCCAATTCATCCATCTGGAGTGTTCACCGTCCTTCCTTTAGTGGCTGGGTGGGGTGGCCCAGGGTGAGAGGTCCACCTGAGGTCTGACTGTGTGCCCACCACGTGTCAGGCCTGCGCTGGACATGGAGTGGATGGAAATTGTAAGGATGGCCCGTGCTCTTGGGGGCTCAGGTCCAGACAAGAAAGTAATCTCCAAAAGCAATTTCTAGGTCTTGCTCAGCCTGATCCTCAGGCCTGGTCCACATCTTGCCAGGCATAAAGCGGGGCTACCCTGGGGGCCCACATTGGCTTTGCTCACCCTCCTCCTCTGCCTGTGTGGCCTCAGGGGTCTCTAAGGTGGTGTAAGTTTGGACCAAGGGAAAACACGTGTGAAAAGAAACAATGCAGGGCCCTGTTTACCTTCAGGGGCATTAGCAAAGTTCTTGAATTTCTTGATCTGGAATCGCTTCACAGCCACGGGCTGGCCTTGGTACCGGGCCCGGTAAATGACGGTGCCACTCCCACCTTGGCCCAGGACAGTGCTCTCATCCTCGCTGTGCTCCAGCTTGCTGTTCTCCAGGAAGAGCCTGCCGGAAACACAGCATGTGGGGGGGTTAGAACAGACCTCCCTACCCGCCCCCTATAACCTGGAGAGGCCCGCTGAGGTGGGAGGCGGGTCCTGGGCTGGGCGGGTACAAGAATGTGCTTGGCCATTAGTTCCCACTGAGGAGAGTCAGGGTTCAAAGCCACCGGGAGGTCACACAGATATGGGATAAACCCCAGCCCTGGGCAGCTCACTCAGCCCTGACAAGCCTTGGTCTCCTCTATAAAATGGGCTCATAACAGGAATGGCCTCAGAGGTATGGATGGTGAGTGGCTTAGGGTGAAGCCTCTGAAGGTGGCGGACACAGAAAAAGAATTCCTTTGGACATTTTCCTCCAAAAGGTTCTATGCTTTGAGAGCTAGTATCCATCAGACAAACTGCATTTATTTACTGCTAGGTTAGTTGTTTCCTCATTTCCTTTTATTAAGCCAATAATTATATAAATGGCCACATAGAGCTTCTGATCGGCATGGCCAGTGTCCCCACAATTGATGGCTAGGATTTTACCCAAAGGCAGGGAGTTTAGATCTTCTCACCTGTCTGTGCGTTCTAATCCTAGGTAAAAGGGGGACTTCTGTCGGGCTTTTGGAAATATTGCAAGTCACTTCTGGAAGGGAGGGAAAGAGGGAGGGATGCAGGAAGGGAGAGAAAGAGGGAGGGAGGGCGGGCAAGGCAGCCGGATGCCCACCCATTTCAGGGCTTCCACCTGCTCTGCTGAGGTCCCCCAGTGTTCCTCTTCAGCTACCTCTGCCGGGTGCCTCCACTGGAGCTCTCCTGGCCCAACAGACCAATGCCCCTCTCCCACCCCCCAACCATGCAGTTGTTGCCCATGTCTTCCAGGAACAGATTTTGCAGCTGCTCAGACTCTGCACAGCTCAACCACATCACACTCCTGGCAGATGCAACTGTACCCATTGTAGACCTTGGTGATGCAGCTGAAGATGAACTGGGCTGTTCTCCAAGTGCCCACCCTAAAACCACCTGCTCGGGAAGTGTGGGCACTTGGAAACCTCATAAGACAGGGAACAGTGGCAATGCTGAAGATCCGTTGGGGCTTTCTGTTAGGACTCCTGTAATTTGGGGACACAGGACAAGGCTCTGTGGATGCCAGATTGCCCCTGCCCCCACCTGCCTAAACTCCCAGTCAGGGAGTGTGATGCTTTGGGGCCATGGTTGGGCCATAGCTAAAGTTTCCAGAGAGTCTCTGCTGGATTGTGAATTCTGTTCCTATTCTTGGGCATTTCAACTCCCAGCCAAGTACCCTGGTTTAAGAACCATGCTATAGCCTGCAATTAGATCCAAACCAACAGGGACAACCAATCTGGCTTTGCTTTCCAGATTCCATACAGTAGACTCAATAGCCCAGATTCAATGGGGGCATAAAACATAACAAGGTTCAGCAAATAAATGAAAATTCTAAAATTTGGAGCTGCCTAATCGGGCATCCCACCATGAAATCTGATTCGCACATATATAGATCTCTGCATGTGGTCTCCAAGACATGACAACCCTCATGTTGAAGATCTAGAGATAAAGGTAAGTCACTTTGCAGAAGAGTGGTATTTAGTTGTCATTTCTACCAATGAGGTAATGGGAATATTAAAAAGATCTATGGGGGAAATTTTTCCAATGTAGGAAGTGATTTCTTAATTTAATAGACTCATCCAGAAGCATACTTTGGAACCACAATCCTGCAATATCTCGGAGTACTCCATATCCATTTTCTTGGGGTGGGGGAGCAATTTGGAAAAATGACAACACAAATATTCTCACCCCCCGCCCAAGGGTTTCTTTAAAGAAACCAAATAGCAATCCTTTGAATAAGAAAACAACAGGATTTCACAACTCCAAAAACACTGCTAACCACCAATGTCAAATTATCTCCAGGGAGACCAAATCATGGCTTCTGGTTTCCATGACTACAGAAGATTCCATCTTTTACCAAGCACTTGGATTCTGTGACTGTTTCCTATAGGGTGGGACCACAAAACGTTTTCTCTTTTCTCCAGCATTCTCTCTCCAGTTATTATCTTAGATTAATATAGGTAGACTCATCTCTAGGAACAGATTTAGGGGATCTAAATGCTCAGCTGCAGGGTAGCAGTGAGGAGTCAGCATTTGCCAAGAAAAGAAAATGAGGCGGTACATCTGGGAGCACCCCCTTTTTGGACACCAATGGAAATTTGTCTTCTATTCCTTGATCCAGCAGCAAAGTAGGAATCAGAGAGGAGGGCCAGCTCAGTGGAAAAGAGCACCAGCTAATGTGAGGGAGAAATGGTGTGGGGTCCCAGGATGACTTCAACTTCCAAGTGCTCTGCCTATTGGCTGGGTCTGTGTGGCTTCAAAAAGAAAGCTGACAGCCTGGTTCCCTTCAGGCAGCCTAGGCCGGGAACCTAAAAGTCACCTCAGGTTGGGTGGGAAGCAGTGGGTCCTGTGCATCAGCGCTGTGGCATACCTGGCTGGGAAGTCGGTCATGAACAGCTCAGGGACCAGCTCCTGGAGAGGCACGGGGAGGTCGGGGTGTCTGGGGCAGGAGATGAAGTCCTGCTCGATGGCTGTCAACACGCAGTCTTCCATGTCAAAGTACTGCACATCCTCCAATCTCTCACTTGGGTCGGCGTGCTGAGCCCAGGAGGTCTCGCACACTGGGCAGGGCACATACTGCTCCATCAGTGGGGTCCCATCGCTTTCCGTGGCCGTCAGGGCTAAATGGGGACACAGCAGGAGTCAGCTCACACAAAGGCGGCTGCAGGTGGGTCCCTGAACAGCATCTGTACCCCCAGGCTGGGTGAGCCTTTCACAGGAGGGGGTCTGTCTGCCCTGGCCTGGACCCCAGGGAGTGGCTGAAACATGACTGCCGCACTCGGGTTCCTTTTTGGGGAGCACCATCCTCGATCCTAAAAGACACTTGCAGGGAGGGGCCAGGGATGCACTGGACAGTCTCCAGGGGGTCTAGACCCAGAGGTAGCTGGCCTAGGAGGTGCTGAGAGTTTGGGGATCCCTCCTGCACAGCTGGGCCCCGGAAGGACATTGCAGGCTGGGTCTGAGCTATGCCACACTCCAATGACCAAACCACAACCAGTAAGGAGCCGTTCTTAAAATTAGAAACATAAGGCTTGCAATTGCTATGATCTTTTCTAGAAGAGCAACGCAGGAAGAGAAATGAGTACAAATTATAATAGACAAAATCTAGTCATTTTACTTGTGTTCCCCTGGGCAGGAGACACAGCTTTTCTGCACACCCCTGAAAGGAGGTACAAAGAAACACCCTCCAAGTTGTCCCGTGGAGATGCCAGAAAGGTGAGCTGATGTCCTGCTTTGTGCAGGGTGGACTCATAGAATTCTCTAGGCACATGTGTGTAACACATCCTGCCAGCTGGCTGGTGGTGCTGTGTCTAGGCAGCCCTGTCTCAGGCCCTCAGCTCAGTCCTTCCTGTCTGATGGACCCTAGTCAAATCCCCAGCAGCACCTGTTGTGGGGAGATCACAAAGGGCCCGTAGGGTTCAAATGGCCTAGAGGCCCCCGCTGTATGGCCAAGCACCGCCCAACTGCCCCAACCCACACACTAAACTACCTTCCCTTAGGCTCCTTTCTAAGCTTTTTTTCCTTGTGGGTCACCTTTCCCATCAACACCCAAAGGACCACAGACCCGGGTGTCCAGAGTATGATCTGGAGCACGCCCAGCCACTGTTTCTTAAGCATTTCTTCTGATGCTCTCCCAGGATGCAGGGATGGTGTACGGGTGAGGAAGCCAGCTCAGGAGGCCAGAGGACTGGACTAGCAGGCCAGAGGCGGCACTAGGATCCCAAACTCGCTCTCTGCTCTCTTGGTCTCCAGGCTTCCGGAGTTGAGGGCTCACAGGGAAGAGGCTGCCTGGTTTAGACTGGATGGCCTCCTCCCTGCAGGATGCCCCACAGTGGGTTTGTCTCCGCTTCAGTAGCAAAACAAACAGAGGACCTCAAGAGCTTCACTTCAAAAAGTATTTTCTTTGGGTGGACTGTCAATGAAGAAACTGATCAAAGGGGCTGGAAAGGGCTACGTGGGTGGCTGATCACTGCTGGGATTCGGGGGTTTGGGGAAGGCAGGGAAGGAAAATGTGGACCCTTGGCAGGTGTGGTGCCTTCCCTCCCACTCCTGCACAAGGGATGAATCTCCAGCTGCGGGCTCCCCCCTGGATTTCAGCAGCCCTGTCCTTACCATGTAAACAAGAACACGTGAGGCTCACATCAAGGGTCTTCCTAGACCATGTGCGGTACCTAGGGCATTCTTCTTCCCCCACGCTGTGGGCAGCCAGAGGCCAAATCCCTCCCAGGACCCGTGGGTCTGGGCCCACTTCTTCCTCATAGCACCTCCACCCATGCCCACAGCTGGACTCCCCCAGGGCTCAAGACTCTGCCAAAGGTCTGTTAGGACCCCTCTGGTCCCCTTGGGCTGAATCCCAGTGGGATTTCTGTTCTCCAAATAAGGAGCCCTACCCCGATTTATAAAGCAATATTAACATGAGCCAAGACCTGGTTCAAAAACATTTCCTTACCAGGAAACCACTGATCGATCAAGGAGTTGACATGGTCTGTGATAAAAGCCATTGCCGAGAAGTCCCTTATTTCTGATTGGCAGATGATTTTTATTCCTCCACTTTTTTTCTTTTTCCAGTTCACATCCGAGGATTCCACACTGCAACCCAGAAACAAAAAGGGGTCCATTGTTATCGGCTGTGAAGGGCCCTGGTTTAATCTCCTTGCCTTAAGGACGAGGGTGCAACCCCCAGGGATGACCCCCTCCACAAGGGCCCAGGCAGGACTGTCAGAGGAGGCCCCTGCGTTTGTGTACTTACGTGCATGGCCCTGCCTTGTCCCCTCACTGTCCCCAAAATGGTGAAGCGGACACAATGAGGACTTTGCAGGAAGGGGTGCTCAGGCTGGGATCTGACCCTTAGGTGTGACCCTGGGGAAGCTTTTTCCATCTGAACCACAGGTTTCTCATCCACCAAGTGGCAACTGTGAGTTTTAAGTGGGAACATCTAGAGCTTCTAGCAAGCTTCCATGATGACCTGCCCTCGGGAACAGAACTCTGGACATCAAGTGGACGGTCTCCCGGCAGAGGTTGCCCTGGGGCCCGTTTCTACAGCACCGTGGTGACCCAGTCAGGGGGGCTCCCAAATGTTCCTACCTGAGGTAGCCCCCATCAAAAGTGACCAGGAGCCCTTCCTGCCAATAGATGGTCTGATTTCTTTTCACTCTGAATGTGCTGCAGCGATTTCTCTGGTTTCCTGTAAAACTGTAAATGGTGACTTTCCTGTGCCTGCTTTTAGTATTCTTCTTGTTTTCAAAAAGCTGAAAGACAGAGAAAAGACCCTGCTTAAGTAGACCGGGCTCCTCTCTGGCCCTGGGCAGAGCTGTGAAGAGGCTGGCCTGGCCCCATCGTGATAAAGGACCACCGTCCATCTTCCCACCCCCTCCCTCCTGCACAGCTCATCCTGCTGCCAAATGAAATGCTGCATTTTCTGAGGGGGTCTCCAGGATACTCTGGGAACATGTTTTCCCTAAAAGATTGAAAACAGGCTTTTCTTTTTCAAATCTTTTCCCTCCCTGATTTTACAAGCAAAAAGTCACCTTAGAAAATATGGAAAATACAGAAAAATATAAGAGAGAAAATGAAATACCAATTTAACACATAGATCATGAAAATTTTGGTATATTTTATTCCAGGTTTTTTTCCTATCTACCTGTATGTTTATAAAACAGCTGAGGCCATATTTTGTAATTTTGTATTTCTAAATTTCTAATTGTGTATACTTTTAAAAACTTTGTTTTTCCTATGTCGTTAAAAACTCATGAAATTCATTTTTCTAAAGCTCAATTTTTATTAAGTATAGTAATTTGCTGAATCATTCTCTTCTTTGGACTTTTAGGTTGGTTCCAATCTTTTGCTCTTTCAGATAAGCCATATGAACATGAAAAACCACAGAGCTTTCTCTGATTTCAAATGATTTCTATAGTTCAGATTTATAGCAGTAGGATTACTGGGTCAAAGGGTTTGAACATTTTCAGGCTCTGGATGCCTAGTGAGGAATCGCTTTCAAGGTGAATAGGCTGTATATTCACTGACCATGGTGTGTGAACTTTCCTGATTCTGGGGCTGGCTGTTAGCTCTCTGCTAATTTGATAGGTGACAAGTGGTATTTTATCAATGCTTGAATTTGCATGCCTTTGATACTTCTGAGACTGAACTCCTTTTCCTCATCTGAATTTCAACAGGACTTCTTTCCTAATTCTGAGTGAGGGATGCTGCCAGGAAGGGCGCCTGCCTCCACACCCGACTGGGCCCACACCCTGCCAGCCACTGAGCCCACTTGGAAGCTCAGGCCTCACACGATGCTGGTGCTTGGTGACCTCACACTTAGAACGTGGCAGGAAGAAGAGTTCAAAGGGAGGGAAGAGTGACCAAATGGGAACATTGGGAGAGCCAGCCCATGCGCCCACTCCTTCCATCTGTCAGTGCACCCAACTGTGTTGCTAACAAGTCTCCCTCCCGCTAACATGAGCTGTGTGAGAAAACGCCAAAGCATTTTCAGGCTCTTCCATTTACTTTTGAACATTTCAGTAAAATGGGAAGATCAAAGAATATCTTTACTTAATACAAGAAGTTTAATTCCATAAGGGCCTTATAATTAGAACATGGCAAAAGCAAACTCATACTGAGTTTAATGTCAATTATTCAACAGTCCTGGCTATGTCAGGGGTTCTCACACTGTAAAGTAAGTTAGAATTCGCTGGAAGGCTTGTGAAAAACAGAGCCCTGGGCTCCATCCTGGAGTTTCTGATGCAGCAGGTCTGGGGCAGGCCCGAGAATTTGCACTTCTAACAAGTTCCCAGGTGAGGCTGATTCTGCTGGCCCAAGAACCCCACTTTGAGAACCACCACTCTAGCCAACCACTATTTCCATATTATTGTCGTGCATGAAACGAATGTTGACTGACAGCCGGGACTTCCTTCAACACAACACCAGGTGAACCCACAGAAAAGAACTCCTTGGGTTAGGTCTTCGCTGCTCCCAGACCAAGTTAAAGTTCTATGCCAGTGGTTCTCAAGCTTGACTGGACAGTGGAGTCACCTGGAGAGCTTTAAAAAATACTGATCCCTGGCTGCCACACCCACAGATTCTGACTTAGTGGTCTGTGTCTGGGTCTGATCTGTGTCTGTTAGAGCTCCCCAGGGGAGTCTAGTCACAGCCTGAATGGTAAAGCCATGATTCTGAGGCCATGGTTCTCCAGGTGTGGTCCCTGACCAGCAGCATCACCTGGGGCAGTGGTTGGATAAGCAGACTCTTGAGTCCCAGTCCATAGCCACGGAGCCAGAACCCGAGTGGGGCCTAACTGTCTGTGTTCTAACAAGCCCTCCAGTGGATGTTGATGTTGGTTAGATTAGAACCCTTGCTCCTAATGGGATATTCTTTCCAAGCCAGCTAGGCACTGATTTGGTATTCACAGAATGATTCAAGTGGGTCTGTGGCTTACAGGAGAGAAGGCAGCCGTGCTGTACTGGCCTCTAGGCCCTAAGTCAGCAGATTTGCTGCAGGAGAAGGGTCTTCAGCCAGGCTCCTCCAGCAAAGGGCGTCTCCCTCCCTCCCTTCCTCTCTCCCTCCCTCCCACCAGGGCACAGTTGCAGGTGCCTCGTATGCAAGCAAAAACTGCCCCATGAAGAAAATGCAACTACCTGAAGGTCCATCTCGGCCAAGCTGATCAGCATCCGTGCTATAAACCTTTGCCAGAAGCCAACTGGAACGAAGCTCATCTTAAACACCCTCTGAATGGTGTTGGCTGTAGGATGCCGCATGCCGTGGGTGTCCAGGCCAGGTTTGGATGGAAGGAGATGTGGCAGGAGATAGCTGAAACACACCAAAGGGGGCTGGTGAACCAGGGGCCTGAGCTCCGCTGCAGGGCCCTGACCCCAGCAGACGGACTGGCCTTGGGCAGGCTCTGCTGAAACAGCTCAGGCTGCCCGGTGCCTTCCTCCCAGGGCCTTGGAATCTTATTTTTAGATAGAGGGGGTAGTTTATATGCTTCGAATAAATGCTCCAAGAGGAAACGAAGATAGGCACAGTGAATCTGTTTATTGACGTCTCTAAGATAGAGACTAGAATACGGCTAAGGGAAGACGTGGAAACATCTGTGGTCATAAACAGACACAGCAAATAGTAGTTAATTCTCTGTAAACTGGGTTGCGACTGGGGAGTCACTTAAAATTAACTTTGGATGGTGAAGGAAAAACAAATACAGCTGCACAGTTCTAAGGACAATGTAGATATTGGGGTCAGAGAAACGTTTTTGGCCTTAGAAGCTATTTATTGCTCTTGACCAGTTGAAACAACACAGTTGCCTTAAAAGTTCGAATGAGGCTGTTTGTGCAAAGGAGCGATGTTTTATGAGAGCACTCTTACTCATAAAAGCACTGAATCACAGTGTCAGTGAGCCATTCATGACTGTGATCATTTGGAAACGGCTGAAACGGGGGAGGTCCCTCTAAGATTTCCCTGAAAACCAGCATCTTCTGTGTGCCCTGGAGCTGAGGCGGCCTTGGGCAGAGCCTTGGATGTGTCCTTTTCTTAAAGGTTTGCCTTCAGCTCTCCTAATCCTTTAAAAATACATCAGTTTAGGTCCTATAAAACGTCTTTAGAACTTTCTGAAAGGGAGCCCTGAAAATATTGTAGAAGGAAAATTCAACGACAGCCTGGTGGGCGGAGCACCCAGGGATCAATCCTGGCTCTGTCTTCAGCACACAGCTTAACCTCATTGCGATTCTGCTTCCCTGACGTGGGAAGAGAAAGGATACTGACCTCACAGGGTTAGAGGAGGATGGACAGGGGGCAGATGGTGAAGTTTTAGGTCCTTTTCAGCCATTATAGGTCTTGGGTGAAAGGACCTTCTCAACCACCCTAGCTAGAGTGCCTTCTCCACAGCCAGGTGCTCTCCAGCAGATGCCCTGATTTAGTCCTTTAAGTTCTGAGAAGTCCTTCTTTATCTATCTCTCTGACCTCCCCAAACAGGAGGCCCTCGTCAGTGCCCAGTGTGATGTATCCTGCTTCTTCCGCCTGCATCATGCTCAGCTTGGATCTCACGGGACCCCCTACACTGCCTGTGTGCTGCAGCTTCCTGCTTCTTTCTACCTGGCAGGTGTCCCCTGGGCAAGGGGAGGGAGCACGCTCTGCACCCAGGTGCCCCAGTACGCAGCGCACAGAGCAGGTGCTCAATATTTTTGAAGGCAGAGGAGACTTAGAAGCCAGCATGGCAAGTGAAGAGATTTAAACTGACTGGCAATGGAAGCCCTGCTCAAGGTGAGCGGAGCCCTGGGAGACCATTGGCACCTCCTTAAAAGTGATCACTAGTAGGGCAAGCCTGTCCCAGGGGAAGAGCCTGGGGAATTAAGAGGTGAGTTCTTCATGTGCCTGTTGAACATGAGTCTGTGAAGACCTGGGCACTGTGTGGTACCTGCACTGCGGAGCCGGCTCACACTATGTCCCTGGGGTTGTCTCAGCAGTCGGGCAGGAGCCTTCCCTGAGTGCTGAGAGCCAGCGAGTCCCCACCTGGAAGGTACACAAACACTCAGAAGTGTAGGGAGGTTCAGAAATGCCCTGAAGGCTTTCCCAGGGACTGGAGGCGTTCAGGACTGCAGGTTGAAAACCATGCTCTAAAAGGAGCAGCAAATGCCTTTGTTTTTGTTGATAGTGTCGTCGACCATAAAAAACCTTATGGTGCAAGGAGCTGGAACTCCTTGTCCCTGGGGCACAAGGGAACCATTATACCTGTGCTAAGGTGGAAAATGCTTGGACACTCCTGACTTTAGATGGAACCAGACACCATTGGCTATGAGCACTTAACACAAAGATGGAAACAATAACAGTACTGATAATCCTTGATATCCTTGAAACTCACAGGTGCAGGAGACACTTCTCATAGTTTACATGTATTATCAAATTTAATCCTCACAATGACTATAATACTAGTAGATAATAGTATTATTCCCATTTTACAGATGAGAAAAGAAAGGAAGTTGGGACTTGCTTTTACATAGTGCTAATATCTCCTCATTCCTCTAACCTGTTGATAAAATAACCAGAAAATTGTCAGATTCTGGCAGTGTTGTAAACTCACAGGCTGCTTCACTGTGTGCTTTTTCATGGGCCAAAGTCAAGGACACACCTGGGCCATGGTGTGAGGGATCATGTGGGTTTTGAATTCCTCTTTGGGGTTTCTCTTTTTAGGACTCAATCTTGGCCCTCATGAAGCTGGAACAGGAAGGACTGAGGCTCCCTCCCATAGTCATAAGACCAAGAGGAAATCTCAGAGAGAGATGGCCCAGGGCTGGCTCCCAGGAGACCCAGTCTGTGCTGATGGAATTGCTGGGCTGGCCACACAGGGTCCAGGGCAGCTCCCTGGGAGTCTCCTGTGGGCATCTCCCCAGAGCTCTGGGGTTGAGGGGCAGGGTGGTGACAAATTCTATGACAGATGAATGGAAAAGGTCTGTGGATTTGGCATCCTGGCTACTGCCTCAGGGCCAACATCAGCATCAGACCCAGGAAATGGCTGAAACCGAAATTAGGGCAAGAAGGCCCTAAGAACCAAGCTGGTTTAGGTCAGAGCATCATTAGATTTAACCCACATGCCTCTTTAGCCCCTGCCCTCCCTGCATTTTGAAGCTGGGCTGTATAATTAGCACATACATCTTTGTTACTTACTCCATTTTTACTCATCAAATAACCAAGCAATCAACCTCCCAAAGCATGAACTTCCCAAAGTTACCTTTAACGCCATTGCCATTCTTGCATGTTTTCCTACACCTTTTCAATAAATGGATTTCTTTGAAACCCCTGAAAAGAGACATCCAAGGCACAGGAAGGAGCAGCCAGCCGGGGGACTGGCCAAGCCCACCCACTGCTGCCCCAGCCCAGGCAGGCAGGTCATTATCATGACCCGTCCCTGGAAATCTTGCTCAAGCCACCAGTGGTCCCAGCCCTAATTCCTTCCTCTAGGGAGCAACCGGCACAGCCCAGTCTGTGGCCTCACCTGTCGTTGGCGACGGGCAGGGCTATCTCAAATTTGGCCAGGAACTGGAAATACTGCTCTTCCGTCTGCTTTGTGAAGCCGGTCCCAACCAGCAGCATCCTGAGGTCCTCCGCCCTGATCACCCCGTTCTTGGCCACCGACCTGGAGCCCTTGATGTTGAAGATTCTCTGCAGACATTCAGACAACCAAATGGGGTCGAGGAAGTAGAGGTTCCTCAGGCCGTGGCTGGTGTCCGGGAAGTGGAGCAGGGTGCCGGTTTCAATGAGGAAGCTGATGGCTGCCCAGGGGAGGGGATGAGGGAACAGTGTCAAACAAAGGGCAAAAGGGACTCTGGGTGACCTCCTCCTAAGGGGGCCAGGTTACAGATTCTTCTTAGGAAGCTACCAACACTCCCAACACATGGGGCCCTTCACATGTTCTCAAGAGGCATCTTGTAACTCTTGCCAATGTGCTGATCTCCATTATTCATGGATTCCATCTTTGCAAATTTACTTACTCGTTAAAATTGATTTGTGACCCGAAATTGATACCTGAAGTGTCTTTGCAGTCATTTGCAGACATGCGCAGAGCGGTGAAAAATTTGAGTGCCCCTCCCCAGGGCCCTGTGCCTGTGCCTGCTGGTACCCACCTGATCCCCTCTCCCTGCCCACCTTCCCAGCCCACCCACCGGACTGTAGGTCCTCGTAGTCCTTGATGTCATTGCCAGGCATCTGCTCTACCAGCTGCTCCAGCTGCCTGTCCGTCAGGTACTGCACATCGTCGCTCAGGCCGCGGCGCTGCTGCTCCGCCAGCACGGCCTCCTGGAGGCTCAGGTAGCTCCTGGGTATCTGGGACAGGTGGGCAAGGCTGGGCCCTCACGTGTGCCCAGCCAGCCTGGTTCACCTGCCACCCTCCAGAGGACTGAGTAGGTGGAATGCTTCCTGTCACTGTCCCACCCCTCCCTTCCCCCAAGAAACTGCTCACATGGGGACCACACAGTATATACAGCACATGGGTTTTACAGTAGAAAGAGAGAGGGAGGTACAGTTCCCCTGACACATGGGAAGCAGGCCCCTCTGGCTTCAAGGGGATGAGAGGTACCCACCAGCCTCCCTGCGAGTCGCTGGCAGCCAATGGTGCTGCCCACATCTTTCATGCTGCACGTGACGTGGAAAATGAGCTGCCGCAGCCCTTCCTGACCTTCCAGGCTCTTACAGGAAAGCTCACTGTGAGTGCAAAAACGAACCGTGCTTATTCATCGTACCTCCCCTCTCTGACAAGCACTGCAGTGCCTCTGTTTTCCTAAGTGTTTCATCCCAAACACTGGCAAGTTGAGAAAACTCATGAGAGATAGACACAGAAATTTAATGAGGCCTTACTTGATGCAAAGCATGGTGCTGGGGGCACCACAATGTGCTGCTTTAGTCTGTCTTCCCAACGTGCCCACTTTACAGAGGAGGAAAGTGAGGCATGCAGGCACAAGGTGACTTCCAAGGACACAAGCTGGAAAGGAGCAGGCCTGGGTGGGACTCAGGTTTCTGACCCAGAGCCAGCACTCCCATCATCGCAGGCCCCAGGGGGCATTCTCAAGGGCACTCGAGGAATTCCTGAAAGCCCCATCCTGTACTCTGAGCCACATGGCATGTCTCCAGGCTGACCAGTGTCCATGGTACTTCACCCAGAGCGAGGGAACCCAAGAGCCACCAGGGTAGCAGTCAGAGAACACTTACTAGCTGAGCCTCAGTTTCATAATCTGCAAAGTGGGCACAACAATCTCCATAACCTGCAGAGCTGTCGTGAAAATCCAAGGACAGGGTGGGAGAATCAACATGCCCAGGACACTGGTCCCACCAGCACTGGCCCATCCTGAACCCCACCCTGTGGCCCTCCCCCATCCCAGCCCCTCTGGACCACTCAGACACACTGGGAGGACCAGGACCACACCTGGGGTCTGTTCTTGATCAATGATCAACAAATGTGATGGGTGGTGTTTGAGTTTCTATCTCGTGGTCCCACTGGGGCCGTGCACACTCAGCACTGGTCCTGGGGGTGGGGAGACTTGGACAGGAAGCACAGAGAGTGTCTCCAGGCCCTGCCCTGTAAATCCTCTGGCAGCTCCTCACCCTCCCTAGGGCTGCATCTGCTCTGGGGGCCCAGCTGCCACCCTTCACCCTGGACAGGGCAACAGAGGAGCACAGCCCCTGCCTCAGGAGCCCTCTGCAGGCAGAGCAGGCGTCCCCAGGGAGATGGACAACTGAGGGGCTGGCAGCCACAGCCCCGCGACAGGTGGGGACGAGCAGGATGCCATGGGACACTCACTGTAGGTGTTTGAAGGTGATGTCCGGGAAGCCGGTGGCCCTGGACCCGGAGGGTGAGCGGCAGAGCGCCAGCACATAGGCGCGCAGCGTGGCGATTCTCTCCACGCGGAATTTGGTTTCGATTAAGTCCAGGTGTGTTCCCACCACCAGCACCACAGCGTTTGGGGCCTTGGCCTGTGAGAGAGAGTCTGGCTGGGGACGGGGATGATTCCCTAGGCAGTGGAGGTGCCAACCCTGTACGCCCTGGCCCTCAACCATCACCCCGCTGCACCCTGCATTCCTCTCTGAGAACCTCGAGGGCCCGCCACGCACTAGGGGGTGTGTGAGGGCCCGCGACCCTCCCTGGGGCCTCCATCTCTGATCCCTTCAGACAGCGCCCCAGCTTCTGGCCCACGTCACCTTTCCACTGGAAGAGGGGAGCCCCGTTCCCCTCCTGGGTCCACGACGTGGGGCTCTTAAATTTAAGGAAGCACAAAAGTACAGGAGCACCATCAACCATGTGGCCCAGGAGGGTTTGAAGTGCTTCACAGTGACCTGTGATTCTGAGGCCTCGTGACAGCCCAGCAAAGTGCAAAGCATTTCTCCCTAACCATTTCCTTTTTTCCTTTTCCCCCCCGAGAAGCGGCGGGGCCCCTGCAATGTCCCGAGGACTGAGAGCTGAAGGGCTAGCACCCCCTCACCTCGATGTTGAGAAGCCAGAACTGAAGGTTGGCCACAGCCTCCTCCCCCAGTGCCAGGTTCCAAACCACCACATACAGGGCCTTGTCCGTGAAGAAGCACTGGTTGACCGTGGCCATGCTGGCGGGGCCACCGATGTCCCAGACGTTGAACTCCACAGACTCAACCTACTTGAGCAACAAGGCAGCAACAGGGAGACATTTTAGCAACCAGGGTTTTAGTCAATCAAGTTGAGATAACTGATCACTATGAACGTTGTACATGGGGGCCTGGTAAAAGCACAGCCGTGGAAAAGCACGGCCTGTCCTGCTGTTTTCCTCAGGAACCAGCCATCTGAGGGAGGGAAGGGGGCCCAGCGGTTCGGAGGTGGGCTTCTGGGGGCTTCCATCTACTGCTATGGGAGCAGGGGGTCCTGGAAGGCTGGGTCCCGTGGGCAGAGGCATCTGCAGAACGTCGGAGGGCACTGTCTGCCTCCATCTCAGCTGCAGATGGTTAGGAGACATCCTGCCAGAGGAAGCCGGGGGCTGACGGCAGTGCTCACGCCAAGGCTTAACCTCCATCCGAGTGAGGGCAAGGCCAAGCAGACAGGCCTCTGAACTGTGCAGGTCAGAGGGCAGTGCCCACCAAGGATGATGGGAAATGGCCCTGATGTGGGAATCTAACAAAAGATTAGTTGTTGGGCTTCGGGGAAAGGCTGTGTAAACGGTGGTTTCTCTATTGTTTTATGAGGTCAGAGTCTGGCCCGAGTAGCTAAGGCTGCACTTTTCTGTGGCAAAGAATCGTTCCCACCATGCTGCAGTTTGGCCTCCAAGACACAGCGTGCTGACCTGCTTTTTTGGTGTAAAGATGAAAATGGACAGCTGTTCTAAACTGGCTGAAGGCCCAGCCACACAGAGAGTTACGGAACTCAGTGTTCACAAGATCAGGTGGTTGTCCTTCAATGAAAGGGGTGGGGAGAAACTTGAATGATGGCAGAAAGGAAGTGGGGGCGGCCAAAGGTCAGGAAAAGTGGAAATACTAATTCACCCCTCAGACCTCGGACAGCTATTTGCTTAAGAACAGCTGGAAGAAAGTGACATGGAATAATTGCTTAAAAAAGCAGGAGAGAATCCAGATTCTGGTTACTTTCGAGAAACTTTGGACATGCTAGGTTCACTCCTGGGGTGTTCTGGGGAAGGGGGCAGGGCTGGTGTTAATTATCTGGCCCTAATGGGCAGATCTCCATTCTCTAGAGAACTAGTTTCGGAGTCCATATTAAAATATACATTCAGCTTAAATGCTTCATGACTCGAATTGGATTTCCCTGACTTCAAGTGATTTTGTGTGAAAGACTCTGCAATAAAACTGATCTCTAGCTGGCCCTGTGCTGGGGGCTGTGGGGAAAATCATGCAGCCTCTGGCCTCAAGGTCGCTGAGTTTTCCACAAATAGCCTCCTTGCACCTGTATCCCTGTGTGGCTATGTGTACCCACAAATACGGCAACAGGTAAGGGAGGCATCATTGGTGTGTATTCACCCCCTGTGCTGGGAGAAATAGCTCAGACCTGTGCTATAGTCCATCCCACCAATATTCCACAGGCTCTTTTCTCTGATTCAAGTGCAAGACAATTTTCATTTGTCTCATACTGAATGAAAAACAGGATGATTAATAGATTCATTGAAGGACTCACTTTAAATAGTGCTTAGAAACTAGACCTTTCAGAACTTGGGGTGAAAGCAGGTTTTGAGAGGACAGTGCATTCATGCCGGGGCTGCCTTCTCAGCCTTCCTGTTAGGGGCAGGTAGTAGTATACCTCACTCCTACAGCAGTAGTTCATTCTCAGCCCTGGGGAGGGGTCCCGTCCCAGGCCATTTGAATCACAGTCTTTGGGGCCTGGACACTGCTGTCTTTAAAATCTCATCAAAGCAGTCTAACTGTCAGCCAGGGTTAAGAAACACTGGCCTGGAACCTCAGCTTAGCTATAACAGAAAAACTACAAGGACACGTTAAGAAATTATTCACTGCCCTTGGCAGGAGCTGGTTTGAAACACACACAGTGACCCCTGCAAATATCCTGGGCCTCAGATACCAGGCTGAGAAAATCCTGGACTCTCTGGAGAGGAGAGAGAAGGGGCCCTGGAAGCAACCTCCCTCCCACAGGGACTCTGCACGCCAACCATCCTTGACCTTGGCTCTCGAGCCAGCCGGCCTCTGGAGCTCCCACTTGGTGGTCCTGATGGTGGCCTCGCTGTGCACCACCTGGGGGGCCCTCCCCGTCTGTAAGATCTCCAGGAGGGTGGACTTGCCCTGACGCGGAGGACCCACGATGATCATCTTCATCTGCTTACACCTCTCCGCTTTCCGCAGCTGAGCACGCAGATAAGACAGCACTGCTTTGGGGCCTGTGCAAAATCACAGTTGGGGAGAGTGGATGCTGCTGCTGACGTATAGGTGGGAACATGCTCACATCTCTTGAGAAACAAAGTCCTGTCTGGAAGGAACACTTTCTGTGTGTTCTAATTGGGTGAGTTGAGAAGACTATTGGGTCTATGGAGGGAAGGCATGATATGAATCACCCCAAAAGTGAAGTCTAAAAGTCAAGGATCTAGAGACAGCATCCTTGCTCCTACAGGTCATAGATAGTTTGATCACATGGTCAATTGCAATACAACGGTCCACAGCAACCATTGATTTCTGGATAACTTTACAGCATCTTCCCAAACACGGGAGCCAGAGGTGGGCTCCATAGGTCCCCCAGCTGTTTCCACCCCAGGTCCTTAACAACTGGACTTGAGTGCCTTTTTGAGGGGGTGACTCTGAGGAAGCCCTACCTTCTTTTCTAATCTCTGCAGGCACATTGTTGACGTTCAGGTCTTCAGTGTCCAACTGCCAGAGGTTGCCCAGCTGCCCCAGCTCAGGAGGGAGCTCTCGGAGGCCAGGATTGCTGAGGGCACACACACACCATGGGAGAACACACACACAGCAGCCCATCAGCCTCTGGGGCCTGTGGGGGCCACTGACAGTCTATACCCCAAGCCCAACATCTTGGGCCCTGATTTCAAGTGTTCCATTTAAATACAAATTCCAAAGCCTTTCTCCCTGGGAAGCCAGTGGTACAAATGGCAGCTCTGTCTTCTGCAAATCCCCATGGCTTAGAACGGGGTCCCCTCCCCCAACTTTCCCATCTCTTCTATCATTTACACTATCCTAAGGATGATCACTACCTCTTCTTGACAAGGCAACGTAACCTGAATTATTTTATATTTTCATCAAGTTTTGCACACTGTCTGAATCCCCCAGCAATGCTTGGCAGTAGGTACTTAGTAAATGAAAGGATGGATGATTGAGGAGTTCTTCTCATTATAAATGAGTGAAATAGCAAAGAAGGCATCATTGCATCACTACCTCTGCCTTCCCTTCCCTCGCCTCTTTGACTAAGCCTGGCTCTGAAAATCCAACTGCTGCTTCTTGGTACATAGGTGGATTATTTCTCCCTGGCTTCCGTGTCCTCAGGTGGTTTACACAAGGACATTCTGCTTCCCTGGGCCAGAAGAGCCAGTGCAACTGCTCTGGCTGTGTACTTACTTTCCCAAGTAGAGTTCTGATAAGCTCTTCAGTAGGCAAACCGAGGGTGGGACTGCATCCAGGTGGTTGTCATTCAGACAAAGGACTTCCAAAGACTCACTTAGGAAGGCAGGAAATTCCAGCACACATGCTGCAAAGAAATGGCAAAGCAGACTGTACATTTGAAAATAATTCTGGACCATCACAGTGTTGGAGGTGTACAAACTGGTACAACCTCTGGAGGGCACTTTTGACAAGTTTATCAGAATAAGGTGCTCATCTCATGGACCCAGGGATTCTAATTCTAGGAAACAGTCCTACAGACATCCTGGCATGTATGGCAAAGATGTGAGAACAAGCACACTCAGTGGCACACTTTGTAACAGCAAAGGTAGAAGACAGCTTATATGTCCACCCACAGGGACTTGGTTAAACGAGTAATGGGATTATATACAACTATGACAAAGCACAGGGCGGGTCTACATGTATGGGTATGAAGAGATACTCAAGAGCTATTGGTAAATCAAAAAAGCAAGGTGTGGAATTAGGTATCTAGAAGGCTTAACTTGTGTACCACAAAACATATGCAAACATGAGAGCAAACACCCTCCCATGAATTTAGGTATGTTATATGCATGTGTGCATACACATTACAATGCACATATGTATGCTATATGATGTTATGTGCACATACCACAATGCACACATGCATACATATGTCATATGAAGTTATGTGCATGCACATATGTTATAAGGTGTTATAAGCATGTGTACACATACCACACATGCACACCCATATGTATACATTACATGCTGTTATAGGCATGTGTATACACACCACAGATACACATATGTGGTGTATATGTTATAATGTATGTCAGACACAAGCACAGTTGCTACCACAGACACATGAAATTCCATAGTTTTCTCTGGAGAAGGGAATTACTAGTGTAATGGAGCAGGACCCTATGGGGCCTTCCCAGAACAGTCCCTCCGAACCCCATGTCCTCCTCCTGCCTCTTGTCGGTGGAAAAATTGTAGCCTCCTAGGCTTCCCCAAGTTCCAAAGAGTACATTTCATCAGAGAAGTTGAGAAAATGCAGAAAGAAAGGAAAACAGTCAAGCAAGACAAAATAATAGTTTAGCTATTAGACAAAGTCAAGGATCTTTAGTTCCTCCTCAAGAGCTATAGAGAATATTCTGAGCCATGCCCTTTGAGCTGTTTTGCAGATACTGAATCCCCCACCAGGTGGAAGAAGTTAACTGTATGCTGCCCACAAGCACATAGTCCCCAGACCGGTTGGAACCAGAAGGTTGATGAGGTTGACTCCCGATTACCTCACCACCAACCAATCAGGAGAATGTCCACTAGCTGATCACACACCCCATAATCCCCCTCCCTCACCCTGTCTTTAGAAACCTTTCCTTGAAAGCCTTTGGGGAGTTCAGGCCTTTTGAGCACTAGCTGCCTCGACTCCTTGTTTGGTGCCTGCAATAAACACTGCACTTTTCCTTCACTACAACCTGGTGTCAGTAGACTGGCTTTACTGCATGTGGGTGAGTGGACCTGAGTTTGTTTTGGTAACACTAGGAGACTGAATATTCACTCCATGCCCTTTGGTGCAGTTCAGAAATTTTGTTTACCATATACATGTATTACTTCTTCAATTAAAAAAGCTAGTTAACTGAAAAATAGTAATGTGGGCTTGGTTTTTATGCTTCCTAGGATGGCATTCTCTGAAAAACAAGTCAACTCTCTAGTATATTTAAGTAATTTCATTAATTAAGCTAATTATGAGATTACTATTAAAATCACACCAAATTTGCTGTTTCCATGGCACCAGAGTGTGTGAGTTGAGAAAGAATGTGGGGAGAGCTTGGAAGCCAATGGGAATCAGAGGGTTGGATCGCAGCAGAATCTCTGAAGTGCCTTCTCCTTTCTCCTAAGGCAGGGAGAGCACACCCCTGAGGGTCCCTTTCGGCTCAAATTCAAGGTAAAACAACTGCCTCAAAGCCCTCTCAGTTGGTTCTCTGCCAGTCACATGAGATAGAGAAGCTAGAATTCTTTGGCAGGGCTGAAACGATGTTCCTCTGCCCTTGATCACAGCTCCTCCCTTAACTCTGGCTTTTCTCCACACATGTAGCTGCAGTCTCAATGGTAATGGGGTCACCTGGCATCAGAGAATGTTCTGGGCGAGATGATAACGGAATACAGATACCGGCACCTGGAAAATTCGCCCAGCTAGTGCCACGCGAATGGCCCCTATGGAAATAAATGTGTAACAGACTTTTAAAGACAGCTTTGTACTAGTCCTTGTTCTACAAGAAAAATGTTCAAAAAGACTTCTTTTTTTTTTTCAATGAAAAAGAATGATCAACTTCAGCCCTAATTCCCATGGGAAGAACATCAAGAATAAGAAAGGCTCACTTTCTTCCCAGAGAACATGTTCTGAACACATGGCTTCTGTGTTTTCCAATTTTAAAGTTTCACCTTGGTGTTTATGAAGCCTCTTTAAGTAATGGACGGATGGAATAAAGGACCTATACTGCGAACAGAGGCAACACCTGACACAGACCTCCTGGCCCAGAATGGAAACTCTGGAAACTGGGCTGGGCAGAGCACAGCTCAAGGTATTTATGAGCCGTAATTATTTATTCATAAGCTATTTATGACTCGGCTGGTCTGAATTTTACTGTAAAAATGGCTGTCCAAATTATTTTTGGACAAGGCCACTGTGCCAACATGACTACTTGAATGTACATAAATCTACCTGGAGTTTTACTATCCATATGCAAACAAGTATAGATTAATCCCTTACCCGAGGTCAACAACCTGAGAGAATAACCCTGCTGAGGAAAAGCGTTTGCAGTGGGTCTCTCCTTTTCACCAGGTGTGGGCCTCAACTTTCTACTCAAAATTGAAAAAATCAAGAGGCTTTTGTCATGTGCCAACAGCACAGCACCATCCATCTCTGCCAGGGAAACTCCCAGAGGTGGGGCCCCTCCCCTAGCTCCAGACACATTCCTGCGGGCCACCAGCAGGGCCTCCAGAACACAGGTACATGTTTCTGTCCCACTTTTCACTGTGTGCCTCTGGCCTTGAACTCTGGCAGTTTCGAGAGAAAGTGGCTGGTCCCGCAGGGTGCTGGGCGCACCTCCTCGTGCACATCTCTATGCTCTGCATTTCTAGACTGGAGACACCTTTCTAGTCAACTGCAACCCCTGAGGCTTGACCCACAGCGGTGGAAGTGTGGCCGAGATCCATACTAGCAGCTCTTTTCGTGCCTACCCTCCTGTTTGGGCATCCATGAGAAAAAAGTGTTTGCTTCTCCTTCCTTCCAAGTGAAATCCCTGTGTCTGGACTCAATTTACAAAGTCTTAAGGCCCTTTGTTTTGAAAAGGATCAGTTATGAAATTCCAAATTGCATTTCCCTAGTAGCAAGGTTAAGGGCCTTTCCTTTCTTTCTGGGCCATCTCGACTTCCTTTCCTGTGAACTGTTGATATTCATCGCCCAGTTTCTGCCTATTGGGTTGACTTTAAAAAAAAAATCAATTTGTAGGCCATCTTTGTATATTAGGGACTGAAGCCAATTTATGTTGCAACAATTTTTGTTGCAAATATTTCCTCTCAGTCTGTTTGCATTATGACTTTGTTTATGATGCCTTTTACTGAACAAAGATTTTCCATTTTTACAACACCCAAGATTTTGCTCTTTTTTTAATGACTTCTGGATTTCCCACCTAGCTTTTAAAGGTCTTCCCAAATTATACATTTATTCTCTTAAATGTTATCTTTCTTTTATGCTTCAAGCTAACATCCGCATGGAGATGTTTGTTAACTGATGTAAGGTAGGGCATCTAGTGCTGTGCTTTCCCCCCTTTCAGCTGGACAAGCAGTTATACCAGCACTATTTATTGAAACAATAAAACGTTCTTTTTCCCACTAAATTGAAAGGCCACCTTTATCATATATTAAATTCCTATATTAGGTCTATTTTTGGACTCTGTTCCACTGATGATGTGTTACTTTTTCAATCCTATGTAAAAACACTCTTACATGACTGATGTATGCATATCATATGTATACAGTAGTTCATCAAAAAAGGGCAACAGGTAGGCAGACTACTTAGTTCACCTCCTGCAAATGTGTCTTGGCCTCTGTGGCATTTCTTATCCCCATCTCACACCATCTATACTCAAAGAGCACTTGTCAATATAGATTGATCAAGCTGAAGAAAAAAGTTATATTACACTTAAAACAACCTAAATATTGGTTCCAGTTCTATGGGACAGTATCTAGAGGGATATATCTGTGAGTGTTGATGGCTTTAGAACTCCTGGTTTTCAGATTAAAAAAGAGGGCTGGTGATTGAACTTGAGGGACAGGTCCACACCTCCCCCTGTACCTTACAGAAGATAATGAACAAAAAGAACTGTTTTCCTAGAAACATTCTCTGCTGAACTGGCCTTGTTGTGTGACCATACAAACACTCTAGGAAAAGTTCTGTTTCTAATGAGTTTGGAGGAAGACCTCAAGCTCCTCCAGAATCTCAGCCCAGCCAGGACAGCCTGCAGGGCCAAGGGTGGCTGTGTTCCCATGTGGACCTCACAAGATGCCATAGTGTGGCAGTAAGGACTTCATAGTACTGCCCCCGGGCCCCAGTGCTGGGTTCCACAGTGCTGGCTGAGACCTGGCTCTTGCACTCAGTAGCCATGTGACCACATCAGTCAACCCTTGTGCTGCAGACTGAATTGTGTCCCCTCAAATCCATATGTGGAAGCCCTGACACACAATGTGATAGTTTAGGAGATGAAGTCTTTGGGAGGTGATCAGGTTTAGACAAGGTCATGAGGGTGGGGTCTCCATGACGGGGTTAGTGTCCTTATAAGAAGAGATACCAGAGGGCTCTCTATCTCTCTCTCTCTGCCACATGAGAACACAGCAAGAAGGCAGCTGTCTGCAAGCCAGAAGGAGGGCCCACACCAGAAACTGACACACCCTGATCTTGGACTTCCAGCCTCCAGAAAAGTGAGAAAATATATTTCTGCTGTTTAAGCTACGCAGTCAGTGGTACTTTGCTAGGGAAGCCTGAATTGAAGACACTCTGGAGGCTTAGTTTTCTCATCTGCAAAATGGAAAACCACAACCCATATGTCACGTGATGGTTAAAGAAAGACTGACACATGTAAGGTATCTAGGGCAGTTCTCACACCCTGCAGGCCATCCACACACAGTAGCTACTAGTCTTACTGGCTGCAAACAGGAAAGGGGGTTTCAGGACACTTGCAGGCCATCCTGCACCTGTGCCATGGGCACAGGTACTCCCAGGGTTCTGAGTCAAGCATGGGCATCTCTGGCATTCCCACAGGGCACTGCAAGGGAAAGCCCAACAGGAGGGCCATCCCCCTGTAGGGGAGCAGGGGCAGGGCCTGGCCCAGCTGTCTCATCTCCCAGCAGCAACACACACACCTGCCTCTGTCCCGGAACGCTGGCGGCCTCTGGTGGTAAAAAAGGAAATTCGCTTTGTTTTAAGTACATCTTCATTTCTGCAGGGAGAAAAAAGTCAAAATTTGAGGAAAGCATGGCAAAGACATTTCTATTTTGGCTGTGACTGTACAATGCCACACATAGAGAAGGGAGAAAATTCCATCGGCAGGGTGTTTGGGGCCCCTGCAGCTGATGTGTAAGCATGAACAGCACAAGTTGTGCTCAGAAGTCTTTTCGGAAAAAAGCAAGCTGGCAGGACTGGTGGTTTCCACTCCTGAGCTTTTCCATCTCAGGCAGGTGCTAGCATTTCTGTGCCTGGCAGGAATGCCCATATCAGTGGCTGTTACTTCACGCTGTTCACTGAGGGAGTTCTCTTAGGAGTATAAGTTCCACTGAGATGTTGCAGAAGTGGTCTTCAGCAAGTGAACCAGGAAGGCTGGCCTTCAGGGCCCCAAGGACCAGCAGGGCTCATCCCCAGATTTTCCCCTTTAATTAGAAGACCTTGGAGGGTACTTTTTATTCAATCTCTATACACATTGGTTAGTGACTGGCAAAAACTTTTGAACAGAATGATAGGTGAGGCAAAAATGAGGAGATTCTCCAGGATCCTTTAAAAATTAGAAATGGGAGGACACTGTTTTGGGCTGAATTGTGTCCCCCCCATTCATATGTTGAAGTCCTAACCCCCAGCCCCTCAGAATGTGACTGTATCTGGAGATAGGCCTTTAAAGAGGTGATCAAGTTAAAATGAGGTCATGAGAATGGGCCCTGATCCAATCTGACAGGTGTCCTTATAAGAAGAGGATCCTCCTTTATCAAAGATAAGGTGACCATATGTGTGTGGGTTTATCTCTGGGCTTTCTATCTTGTTCCATTGATCTATATTTCTGTTTTTGTGCCAGTACCATACTGTCTTGATTACTGTAGCTTTGTAGTAGAGTCTGAAGTCAGGGAGCCTGATTCCTCCAGCTCCATTTTTTGTTCTCAAGATTGCTTTGGCTATTTGGGGTCTTTTGTGTTTCCATACAAATTGTCAAATTTTTTGTTCTAGTTCCGTGAAAAATGCCAGTGGTAGTTTGATAGGGATTGCATTGAATCTGTAGATTGCTTTGGGTAGTAGAGTCATTTTCACAATGTTGATTCTTCCAATCCAAGAACATGCTATATCTCTCCATCTATTTGTATCATCTTTAATTTCTTTCATCAGTGTCATAATTTTTGGCATACAGGTCTTTTGTCTCCTTAGGTAGGTTTATTCCTAGATATTTTATTCTTTTTGTTGCAATGGTAAATGGGAGTGTTTTCTTAATTTCACTTTCAGATTTTTCATCATTAGTGTACAGGTATGCAAGAGATTTCTGTGCATTAATTTTGTATCCTGCTACATTACAAAATTCATTGATTAGCTCTAGTAGTTTTCTGGTAGCATCTTTAGGATTCTCTATGTATAGTATCATGTCATCTGCAAACAATCATTAGAGGAATGCAAATCAAAACTACAATGAGATATCATCTCACACCGGTCAGAATGGCCATCATCAAAAAATCTACAAACAATAAATGCTGGAGAGGGTGTGGAGAAAAGGGAACACTCTTGCACTGTTGGTGGGAATGTAAATTGATACAGCCACTATGGAGAACAGTATGGAGGTTCCTTAAAAAACTACAAATAGAACTACCATACGACCCAACAATCCCACTACTGGGCATATACCCTGAGAAAACCATAATTCAAAAAGAGTCCTGTACCACAATGTTCATTGCAGCTCTATTTACAATAGCCAGGACATGGAAGCAACCTAAGTGTCCATCATCGGATGAATGGATAAAGATGTGGCACATATATACAACGGAATATTACTCAGCCATAAAAAGAAACGAAATTGAGTTATTTGTAGTGAGGTGGATGGAGTTAGAGTCTGTCATACAGAGTGAAGTAAGTCAGAAAGAGAAAAACAAATACAGTATGCTAACACCACATATATATGGAATCTAAGGAAAAAAAAAAAAAGGTCATGAAGAACCTAGTGGCAAGACGGGAATAATGACACAGACCTACTAGAGAATGGACTTGAGGATATGGAGAGGGGGAAGGGTAAGCTGTGACAAAGTGAGAGAGTGGCATGGACATATATACACTACCAAACGTAAAATAGATAGCTAGTGGGAAGGAGCCGCATAGCACAGGGAGATCAACTCGGTGCTTTGTGACCACCTAGAGGGGTGGGATAGGGAGGGTGGGAGGGAAGGAGATGCAAGAGGGAAGAGATATGGGAACAAATGTATATGTATAACTGATTCACTTTGTTATAAAAGCAGAAACTAACACACCACTGTAAAGCAATTATACTCCAATAAAGATGTTAAAAAAAAAAAAAAGAAGAGGAGATCAGGACACAGACAGGCACAGAGGCACAGAGGGAGGACACAGGGAGAAGGCAGCTGTCCCCATGCCAAGGAGAGAGGCCTCAGGAGAAACCAACCCCACCGCCACCTCCATCTCAGACTTCCAGCCTCCAGAACTGTGAGAAATAAATGCCTGTTGTTTAAGCCGCCCAGCCTGTGGCACTTTGTCATGGCTGTTCAGCAGGCTGGTAGAGACACCATCCCATGGGTCTGTTGACTGGGGTTACACACACATTTGAGCACTTGCTGGGGACAGAGACCCCTGCTTACCTGCCAAATTGATTTCTGGAGAGATCCAGGGTTTTGAGTTGTTTGCAGGTCCACTTCTCTTGAGGTGGCAGTGCCACCAGCTGATTTCCCTGTAACTTCAAGAACATGAGGGCCTGGGACAGAGGGAGGGAGAAGCAAAGACGATGTCAAATACCAAAGGGGCAGAAGACCTGAAGGGAACGTCAGTTCCCTGGCAAAGGGAAGCCAAAGGATTATAATCGATTCACTGTCACAAAGATTCCAACCGTGTGGGGCTTCACAGTGTCTTAAAACTCATAAAATTATAGCAAACAGAGCAGATGGGATAATTAATAGAAGATCCTTCCCTTCAGATCAGTGGGAGGCAATTATTCAAGAAAGAACGGAATCTAAGTACTTCTCAGAATTGAGGTTTCTTAAGAGTGACAATTATTTGTGGACCTGTCCTGGGAATAGTGGATGAGTCTGAAGGTCCTGGAGGCCACTGTGTTACCACAGGAGGGGGGTGGGCACAGCATGATGCCTCCTTGGGCTGGCCCAGGTGATGCCCTGCACAGGGGTCAGGTGGCATCAGTGACACTGAAGGTGACCCGCCCCAGTCGTGCACCCTCTGCTGGCTTGACACTGATGCCTTCAGAGTAATGCAGAATTTCCCACCTGGGGCTGGCCCTGGGCAGCAAGTAGTGAATAGGATCCATGCTCTGCTTTCAAAGGTTCCCAGTGGAGTGGGAAAAACAGACAGATGTGTGAACAACCTAAAGGTAGAAGGCAGCCCCACGCGTGTACACACACACACACACACACACACACACACACACACACACGGCTCTGGTAAAAGGCACTTCCTGAATTCACATCTGGGAATTCCAGTTCTGCCACTTCCGCAGAGGGAAGTGCTGCCAGGGCTTCACACACCAGAAGGCCTGGTGGGCTCACCCTGGAGCTGGGAAGGAACAGAGCCAGAGGTCAGTCCGAGGGGCTGCTGGGCTGTGCCTTCAACTGTCAACACTGAAGAAAATTCTGGAGGATAAAAATTCATCATCCTGCCACCCTCCCAGAGCTGTTTCATTTTGCACATTTCCTCTCAGTCTCTTTGCACACAACCATGCATGACTTTGACAGTTAAACTTTTCTTTCAACTTTTTTTGTCTTGAAAGCTCGGAAGAAGCACACAGGTTTCACTGCAATGTGGAGTGATTTTCTTACAAAAGCTGAAAATGAGAAATAAGGTGCTATTAGACTTACATCAAGCTGGAAAAGTCCCAGGGGAACTTCTCTGAGTGTGTTTTCTGAGAAGTCCACATCCTTAAGGTGGTTCTTCCAAAACACAGCCATTTTGTCTGGTAGAGACTCCAAGGCATTTTTGGATGCTTTGCAGCATTTCTAGGAATTTGATGAGAAAGAGAATTAATTAGCTTTTTAAATGCCGTGGTGTCTATGATAAAGACTGTTTCCAAATTTAATGTTAAAAACAAGACCATTACAATAAGGCTCTGTAATAAATACAATTCAGCTAATTAAGAGGCTACAGACTATCCTTGCCCCATTTTCCTGTCCTTGCTCCAAGGAAGGGATGGGAATGGTTTCCTGGGGAGACCAAGGTGGCTCATGGTCCTTTCCCTTCCCTCAAGAACATCTGGCCCATTGTCCTTGGAAATAATGGGACAATTCAGGACAGTGCTCTGAAGAGGAGCCCATGTCCCACACAAATATGCTTAAACTAGAAATGTTAATGTTAGAGACGGAGAATTTCCACATTTGCTATTGAAAACAGCAATAAAACACAAATATTCTTTATGCTGTTCCATCTGTTTTAACAAGCAAACTTCCCAAGAGACAAAACCACGATTTAACGGGCAGCACTATGGATGCAGACTATTCTTCTCTTCTTTATTCTTATTTTACAGCTGTCCTAAAGGAACGACCCCACCTTTTGGACAGAACTCATCCTGGGCCAGAAGTTCAGACTGTAGCTGTGGAAAGTCCTGTGGGTGTTACGGTGCGAATCTCAAACCCAGAGCCAGGTGCGCTGGCTCTTGGGTGAGTTACCTGCCTGAGACCCTCAGTTGCTGGATGCTGAGGAACATGCTTGTCTATAACACAGGACACCACTGCGTGGCCGCCGAGGGGACGCAGTGTGCCCCGCACCCACAGCTCTGTGAGGCTGGCATGGATGTGGACTGACAGCTCCTTTCACGATTTTCGGCAAGTTACTAACCAAGGGGCAGGCCCAGGCATTTGGAAACACCTTCACGTTATTTCTGGAGATGTTCAGACAATTGAGTGACTTGAAAGAATGAAGGAAAAGCGCAGGGAGTTCTGTCAATTTATTGTCAGAAATATCGAGTTCCTGTAGCTTCCGCAAACCAATCCAGTTCGTGGCTAGGGGAAAATAAAAGAGGATGAATTGTAAAAACAGCCCAATCAAGAAGAAAATGACAAAATAAGTCAGGTTACTGATGCTAAAACATACCATTTTCTTCTTCAAACAATTTTTCCAAATAATTTTTTGAAGCTGTCAGTTTTTGAAGTTTTGAGAGATGCAGGAATCCCGGTGGGAGGTGGGACAACTTGTTGCTGGAAATATCAATTTCGAGTAGCCTGTAGTTGGGGGAGAAGGAAGCCAAGGCATCAGAAGAAAGAGGTAAAGCATCATGGGTACATATTTCTCTGTAAACATGTTTCTTTTTCTCCTTGCACAAGGATAAAGAATGTGCATTGAAATACAGCAATATGATTTTTATTCATTGCATTACTGTCACTATGTCATGTGTAGACAAAGAAAACCAAATCTCTCTTTGGTGGTTCCTGGTCTCATTGACCAATAGGGATGTAACCTTTCTCACATATGTGATAACAGAACAAGCTGGTGCCCTGGAAGCTCCTGGAAGTCCAGAGAGCAGTGCTTTTAACCTTTTGGACCCTCAAGTCTGTCCTGGTTAAAGACCCCCACTCTGTGGCACTTGTTTAATATTTTTTTTGTGCAGCCTTCTTTCCCATGAGTTACTGCTGACCCTAAGCTCTTTCCAACATTCTTTTTTACTTAACTTAGAGCCTTAGCTTTTGAAATCAGCTCAGATCCCATATAGAATGAGGCTTTGCAGGTATGATCATCAATACATCAGTGAAGGTAAGGTCCTTCCTCTCCCCATGCAGCCTCAGCAGGAGGCTTGGGCCTCTTCCTAAGGCCTCCCAGAAAAGGAGACAGGACCTGCCTACACCATCAGGCTGCTGCCAGAGTCCTGTGAAGTTAACTGTTTCTCTGAGGCCCTGCCCACTTTCCCTGGGAGGTGGACCAAAAGCTGGGTTGTCCGGGCCCCATTGTTTCCACCAGCCCCTTTCCTCTGACTCCTGTGTGCAGGAACAAGACTGGGCACCTCGGGCAAGCAGGCCTGCGTGGCTGCCAGCGAGTAGTGGAAACGTGGGCCAGACAAGCCACCCTACTAGACAGATCTTTCTGCATTCATGTGGAAAGGAGGTGGGGACCTTGTGCCCAAGAGCTTGCATAAGGGCAGGCAGAACTTCCTTCTCTTATTTTAGCTGAAAATCTGTTTTCAAAAGCAACAACTACAATCAGGGAGCATGACTGCAGGAAGAGGACAGTGCAGGAGGAGGGTGGTGGTGGCAGCCGGGGCTCAGATGGCCAGGGCTCACCCCAGGGGCTGCAGGGCAGGAGCCCACCTGGAACAGATGATTTCATCTGATGACTTCACGCTGGGCAGCTCTCCCAGGTGGTTGTCTGAGAGGTTCAGCTTCCGGAGGTTGATGAGTCCCCAGGGGATGATGGAGGGGAGGGATGCCAGGCAGTTGGCAGAAAGATCCAGCTCCGTGATCTGGCAGGAGATGTCAATGAGCCAGTCCAGATCCACCCAGGGCAGCTTGAGGTGGGACCATTTCACACGAAGAGCCTGGATATTGGAGAAAGGGGAAAAGCACACACCAGCAATGAGCCCAGGGCTCGTGCAGACTTGAAATAAAGCAATGATTTATTCAAGTGTGAATCTGTCTGTTCATCTCAGCAGAGTCCCGAGAGGTTGGGACCATGTTGGCCCTGAGGAGGTACCTATGCCCTCCTGCACCTGCAACCTGAAGGTAATCTCTGCCCAGCTACAGCTATTCACTCTCCAGCCTCTAGAGGGAGCATGTGGGCTTAGCATCACCTCTTAGAGGGCTATCACCCTCAGGGGGAAAACACAACAGGAATGGCCCCTGCTCTGTACAGAGGAGCCCACCCAAGCTTGGAGCAGCCTCCCCAGACTGCAGAAGAAGGCTTAGACCCAAACCTGGTCTTCTCACTTCCCTTCACGGCACTCTTCCCTGTGATTAGAGCAGTTGCCGCCTGCAGCTGCTTACACCACGCTGGGTGCTTTGTGGATGAGCTGCTTCCAGAGTGAGAGACTGAATATACAGACAATGGCCAGACCATATATAAAAAAGAGAACTTTGACCCACAACCTGCAGCAACCTACCAGGAAACTAACCCCCTTATCTATAATAAAGAGTCCAGGAAGCCAAACTTGCCAGAAGCCATACTGCAATGTCTAGTAACAATCCAGGAAGCTAAACAATAACTTCTGTAACAATTGGCCCCAAATGTCCAGGACTTGATTGATAAGTGACAGCTTCCCTAATTTTGTCCCTGCTTCCAACTTAGACTAACCAGGGAAAGGCAAATATGCCCCCTAACCCATCACGTAGGACGCCCCCTTTCTAGTTAGCTGCCTCCAGCTTCCCCGTCAATAGCCTCTAGTCAGGGCACTCCTGAAGCCTTTCCTTTATCCACCATAAAGCTTCCCCACTCCTCTGACAAAATGCAAGTGACAGTGGCTGACTCACTTGCCACCAAAAGCTCTGAATAAATCTCCTTTGCTTTTCTCATTTGATTGGGTCAGAAAGGCCAGCAGTTTGCTGGCATATGGTGGTAAAAGAGATCTGGTTAAATGTGTATGAGCAGGGCTTTTCTCTTTCTTCTTGATCATCAAAGAATTTGGGGCTCAATGAGGTTTCTGGGAAAGGAAATCGGCTTTTTGGCTTGTTTCTCTAAAGCAGCTGGAAATCCGTATCAGAAAATTAGAGAAACAAAAATTAGTTCTTCACTAATGGGAAAATGTAACAACTGGGAAAGACACCGGAAACATGGGGTAAGTTTGCTTTCAAAATTGGCAGCAGCAGACAGACTTCCTTATCTGGCCACAAGGTGGCGATATGTGCCTTATCTTTGTCGCCCCCTTAGCTAACTTGCCAGGATTGGAAAGGCTCCGTCTACTACACCCTCTCAAAGCTCTGGTCTTTGAACCAAGTAGATGAGAGGCTCTGTCTCTGTCTGCCTGTCTCTGTCTCCATTCACCTGGATGAAGAGAGACAGTCGATGGTATACTGGATTTTGGGTCAAGCGAATGGAGCTTTAGTCTCAGTTTTTTGTTTTGTTTTGTTTTTTGGGGTTTTTATAGACTTGACGTGTAGGCCTGTTTTTGTTGTCATTATTGTTTTCCCCCATAATTTTCTAGTTTGAAAAATTTCAGAACTGCAGAGAAGTTGAACTAGGACACATGATTACCCATTCATACACCCTGCACTGTAGACTCACCAATTGTTAATATGTTGCTGCATCTGCCTTTTCTTCTTTTTCTCTACACACATACACAAGCACACACACTTTTCATTTATCTGCTGAGTCATCTGAAAGTAAATTATAGCTATCATGGCACTTTACACCAACATATATCTCTGAAGAACAAGAATATTTTCCTATGTGACAACCATATATTTATCATTTTCAAGAAATGAAATCAATACATTATCAAATCCACAACCCATGTTCAAATAGTCCCAAATACCCCAGAAATGTCTTTTATAACTATTTTGTATCTTGATCCAGGATCCCATCAAGAATCACACATTGCATTTAGTTGACATGTCTCTATTTTCTTTAATCTAGAAGAATCCTCATGCCTTTTAATGTCTTTTCCAACTTTGGCATTGTAAGTTTTCAGGTCATTCTAGTTGTCTTCTAGAATATTCCATAATCTGAATTTACTGAGTTGTTTCCTAATGTTTAGATTCAAGTTAAGCATTTTTGACAAAAATCTCAGACAATGTTGAGTCCTACCAATTGAACTCCACCAGAGGGCACCTGATGTCAGGTTATTTCACTAATGGTCTGATCCCTTGGTTAAGGTGGTATCTGTCAGATTCCTCCTTTGTAAAGTTCCATTTTACTCTTTGTGATTAATCAGCAATCTGCAGGGTGATATTCTGAGACTATCTGTGAATATTTTATGTTCCTACATCAGTTTACCCAGTGATTTCAGCATCCATTGTTGATCAGGGCCTGACTCACTTAGTACATTTGTGGTTACAAGGTGGTAATTTTTCTAAAACTACCATTCTGTCTACATTTGTTACCTGTCATTCTTCTGTACAGAAGTATGTCCCTCCCCACCTGTTTAAATATTACTATGGACTCACAGATCCTTTTTAAATTCAAAGTATTATAATTGATTATTATCATTATTTCTTTCAATGGTCAGTCCCCAATTTGACCACTGGGAGTCCCATCAAGGGGACTTCTGTGTTCCTCTGACATATCCCTATCAGTTTTGGGTACTCACTTACTTCCTGATAAAATAAGATGTTCAAGTTTCCTCTGGTCCTTTCCAAGTACCAGCCCTGATTCCCTTTAACAGAAAATGGTATTTAGAAACCAAGATCTAGGTGTTGGGTATGCTCATTGCTATTGGGTTGTCACTGCTTCTTGGCCCATTGATCCAACACAACCCTATATTTAACATGAGTGCATTCTGATGCCTCCAACTTGAATCCAGTCACATTGGCTTCTTCCTAATCTTTACATAAAAATTCATAGTTGTGTCACCCTTCACCTTATTATTGTTGGTTTTAATCTGTTAAATGAGCAGCTTGGACCAGATGATATCTAGGTCACTTCTGGACCCAGGATTCTTTCTGGCTTATACTCTTGAGAAGGACAATGGCTTCCCACAGAGAGCCTTGGAGTAATCATGACAGCCAATCTAGGAGCCATGCCAGTCTTTGCAATGCCAAGTCAAAGAAGGCCCTCTAAGGGTCTGGCTGCCTCCCCTTCCTGGGTTCTCAAAGACATATCCAGGCCCCAGGTCCAGGGCCAGACAGCTGGACATAAATCCAAGGTGTCCAGATTGCAGTCTGACTTTCTCTACTCACCCTGTGTGGCCATTCTGGTCATTCAATATCAAATAGTTTGGGCCTGAACTGAAATGGCAGTCAAATGCAAGATGAAAAGGAGGCTGCTTTTGGTTTTAAATAACAAACCTTAGGTGTCTATAAATAAAACTCTCTAAGGGCCATCAAAAATAAATAAAACAACAGGAAAGATTCAGGTTGTTATTGTGACATAAACCAGTTGCAGCACATCTTTGGAGGATCAGCTGAGATGTTCTGTCCTGACAATGGCAATCTTCCTCCTGCATTTCCTTCTTGCCCTCTGACCCTGGAGCTGCAGCCTAGAACTGCATAAGGAGCAGAGGCTCAGCCTCAGGAGACTGGAGCCCTGTGTTTGCTTAACTAACCCCATGTGGGGCCTTGGGCCAGTCGAGGTGGAGGTGGGTACTTTCACAGGCGCTATCAGGCTCAACTCCCCTTATACGAACCTGCCTGCGGATTCCGTGCTGCACTAAGTCAGCCCAAGGGTCATCTCTGTCTCCGCTGCCCCAGCAGGCAGTGTGGCCATCCAGAACCCGGACTGCATGCATCTCCAGTGCTGCACTTTGTCTGACTGCGTGTGAAGCTCAGCACCGTGCCTAGCATGCAGCAGGCACTCAATAAATGTTTGTGTGCTGAAAAGAATCAAGCCACTGGGACCAGCAATCCATCTATTAACACCTCTAACCAGAACGATCACCCTAAAATACCAAGGTCTACTCAAACCCCTCAGCCTTCCTGCGCCCCAGCCCGCCTGCAGCAGAACACCTTAACTCCCTCCCCAGACAGCCCCACACCTCCACAATCTGCCCCAATCACTTCCCAAATTTCTGTCTCACTGTCTCCTCCACGACCTCTGCCCACCCTCTGTGCTCCTGTTGGCAGATGGCTGGTGGGGTTAATAATTTGTTCTAGGTAGAAGAAACTGGGGAATGGGCCTACTCCTAGAGCAGAGGATTCAAGACCAAGGGGAAATTGCCAACTGAAGTACAGAAACTGCCTGTTCATAAATGAACCATAGGGCTCAGAAAGTGGACTGGAATTCATAGGAAGGCTGTGTGGGCCTGACAGTGAACTTACTGTCAGTACCTGACTGGCCAATGTGCCAAAGGGCTGCCAGGGTGCTCTGGGGCTGCAGGAGACACAAGGTTGGTGGGACTGGAGCTAAGAGAGTTTTGCAAGTTTTCACCAGAGAGCTGGTCTCCTTTTGATTGTGGGTGTCATGAAGTCACTCAAGGATCCCAGATTCTGCAGGTGGGCTGGCCTCTGCCTTTGCACCCTGTCCTGCCACCACGACAAAGGGGAAAGGGTGCTCCCTGCTCTGCTTTCTCTCCCCTGGAGTTCACAGCCCTCCACCCTCCTATCTAAATCCTACTAATCCTGAAAGCCCTGGGGCAAGGACCACCTTCTTCACCCCCAGTAAGTGTCTGCATTACAGCCCCCAATTAGGTAACAAGGATGCCATCTTGCTTCACAGTCAGCAGCGTTTACTTGAGCACTGCCAAGTGCAGGCCAGCCTGTCAGGCACTGGGGTTGAAGATATGGATGCTGCAGATGGAACCGGCTCAGGGAGTTTATGTCTCGAAGGGAAGAGCTGTGTGTGTATTGAACGTGCATCTAGTCACCTTTCAAGGACTAAGAGTATGTGATGTTGACCAGAAAGCCAGGAAAGAACACCTGCAGGGAAGCCTCTTGTGCTTCTTTGGGAGGTACTATTTATCAGAAGTAAATCATCAATAACAAGAGAGTGGCTGTGTGTGGCACTGAATTCTCTAGACATGAGGAAGAGGAGGAAGCAGATGTTGCCAGTTCCTAAAACTGAGCTCTTTCTAGGTGTTACACCCACCAGAGTTTCTGCAGGATTGAAATTTGTGAAACTCAAGCCCAGGGAGAGGTAGTAAAAAGCAAGAAGTCAGAAAACATGATGACACACTCAGAATTCAGACATGCTTGTGAAAAGACTTCTGGGCTGGATGGTGGTTGGAAAAACATGTAGGATTTGTACCTGGTCTTGGGTTAGTCTGAAAACTTTCACTTATACAAGTTACTTTCCATTTGGTGCACGAACATTATAAGGTGCGCAAGTTTTTCCAAAGTGGCAGAGGGGGAGAAGGAAGGAGAAAGGATGCACAGTACACCTGACATGGAAATGTAGCTGGGCAAGCCCTCATTACTTATTTATGTTTAGTCCGGGCAGGATCACAATAAACCAGGTTCTGAGGGGGAGAAGCCAGCAATTGTATAATTAAATCCATGCACGCTGAACCGCAAAATCAAAGACAGCTGGCTGTGGAGATCCCCAAAATTCAACAATGCCACGGTTAAGGCACATCTCTCCGGAGGAAACAGAGAATATGCTCATGTTGGTCCTTAAGCATGAGCCCTTTCAATTTTGGGCCAAACAGAAGGAAGTACTGCTCTCCCAGAAGACACTGTACGATGACTTAAGAAACTTGCTTTCCAAGGCAGTGGTGGTGACCAGGACCAGTTCAAGAAGGACTAGGGCACTTGGCTCATTACAGAAAGTGATGTTTGGGTTTACCTCTGCATAAGAAGGTCTCCTTGTCCTGCGATGGAAGCTGTGGTCCAGGAGGGCAATTACCAGCCTTTATATAATGCTGCCTGAAGCTTCCATACAAAAATATCACAGTGAATGAGCCAGTGGACTACAATGACATCTCTCATGCTTTTATGTCAGTGCAACCCTTATGGTTGAAGAATATAATTGTTCATGAAGGGCTGAAATTGACAATGTTTTTAGGCTGGCTTTAACCTTGAGAACTGTGGGGCTGGCAACTGGCCCCTGAGCAGACACAGAGAAGGGTTCTCTGTCCCAATGCTGGTGGGGGGGATGCCTCTGCAATTTTGAGAACTCACAAGAGCAAGTTCCAACACTGCCTCCTTACTAGGTCTCTACTGAGCCCACAAAGCAGAATCTGCATCTCTTCTCCCTGTGTTCCCATCTCACTGTCCCTTGAGGGGACAGACGAGAGCTCAATGACAGTACAGCATGACACAAAAAAGACAGTCAGTAGAATTAGTCTTTCCAGTCAAGACACACGTGTTAAAATGGTGGAGAAATACATAGAATGTTCTAAAATGTATTCATGAACCCTTGGCCTACATAAAACCCAAAACTTTCTTTTTGTGGGTAAGCAGATTCCTGGGTGGTGGTTCCTTGTTGAACCAGCCAGGAAGACAAGAGCCACCTTCTGACATGTGAAGGAACAGTCAGGGCACCAGACAGCCGGAGGAGTGCAAAACCAACAGGTCTAATCTGAAAGGAACAGACTCACTAAAAGGTCTGAAGAACAAGCCAAAAGAAACTCTAAAAATGAAGGTGCTCAGAGCAGCAGAGCCAGTCGCAGAATCTGAAGACATATCCCAAGCCACCTGAGTGATATCAGTGACTGTGCAGAAGGGGATCTGTGCATGAATGCCAACAAGTTGGGGTAAATTTCAAGCCTACAAGTGTCTTTCGGGAGCCCAGACTGTCAGAGGAGGCTCTAAGTGAGGTGGAGTCAGCTGGACAGGGGATCAGCACGCTGGAGACAGCAACTCTGGCCCAGTCTCCCTGTGCAGGTGAGGGCCGTGGCAAACGAGGACTATGCCCCACATCCTCGGCCCTGGAGAACCCCCCATGCAAGGCTTCCAAACGCCTACTGCTCAAGGACCTGCACCCTGGCAGGGACAGGCTCTCAGGAGGGAGGGGGCATTGTAAGTGAAAGGATGAGAAGGAGCCTGGACCTTGACTGGCCATCTACCTGTGCACGTGAGGTGGCCACGGCGGGCGAACCAGGCCAAGGGCAATGGAGCGACAGCCACAAGGATGGTGTCATGGGCTGAACTGTGTCCCTGAAAAAGATATGTTGAATCCCTAGTACCTGAGAAAAAGCTTATTTGAGCTTATTTGGAAATAGGGTCTTTATAGAGGTAATCAAGTTAAAATGAGGTCATTAGGGTGGGCCCTCATCCAGTATGACTGCTGTCCTTATGGAAAGGGGAGATTAGACACAGAGGCAGACGTGTGCAGAGGGAAGATGATGAGAAGACACGGGGAGGATGGCATGTGGCTGGAGTGATGGGTCTACAAGCCAAGGAACACTGAGGACTGCCAGCAACCACCAGACACTAGGAAGCGGCAGGGAGGGGTCCTCCGCTGGAGCTGTGACAGGGAGCACGGCCCTGCCAACACCCTGATGTCAGACTCCAGCCTCCAGAACTCGAGACAATACATTCCGGTTATTTTAAGCCAACCAGTGTTTGGTACTTTGTTACGGTGGCACTGATACAGATGGTAACAAGTCAAATGACAATTGGAGAAGTCAAGACCTGAGAATCCGGAACTTTCCATCAACAGAAGCCCACAGATTAAGAAAGGAAATGAAAGAAGCAGAGAGTCTTGAAAGCTAGAAGGATGTCTCTTAAGATAAGCAGATTAGAAACATAATAAAAAGGTGGGAAAAGGACAGTAAAACCAGTCATTAACTTAGGGAAAAGTCTGGGAGGACTCTATGGTGTAAAAGGAGAATTTCGAAAATGACCTGAGAATACTAAAGGGAGTAAGAGAAGGGAGAGGAAAAGAGAAAAGGGGAAGACAGCCTTCCTTCTAAACTCAGAAGGAAGATAAATTAAATGACTCACTTAAATGACTTAAATTAAATTAAACGACTTAGTGAGAGGAAAAAAATGAAATCAGTTCTGACAAAAGCCTGCCTGCTAAAAATATTATAAATGTCAGAATTAGTAGTGGTTAGCTACCAATATAATTTCAAACAAACAAACAAAAAGGGAAACATAACCAAGGAAGCCAGATCAATGAGAAATGTAAGTACAAAAATAACTTACAAGCAAACCTACAATGGCATTTTAAATAGTCAACTAGGAACAGTCTGTTGCCTCCAAGGGCACACTCAAACCTGAACCCTGTAGGGGAACCTTCTGGAAGTTGAGCTGTGATCACATGATAATACCTTCCTGGTGACTCTTTGCAATGCATGCACAGAACTTTTTCAAATGACCCTCACAGTAACCCTGTAAGCACAATTTGCACATAAAGAGCCTCAGTGAGTTGACCTGTTTGAAGGTAACAGAACCAGGATCACGATTCAGGTGCCTAATGTTCTGTCTGGTCCCTTCCTACCAGGCACCATGTTCATTCACATGGCCATGGAATAGCTGACACGATTTCAAAGGCATTAGGAGAGATAACCAAGGTGACTCAATAATGATAAAGACACTTAACCACAACCCCCAAAATACAACTATGCTAAATCTTTGTGTTCCAACCCAGGACAAGTTTGTAAAAAACAAACCCATGAAAATTCAAGAAAAATATTAGCAGGATATGATAGGTCAAATATGCAAAAAATGAATGGAGGACACTACAATAAGAATGGGAGATGACCAAATACTAGGGGACAGGAGAACGAATTCTGTTTTCAAATCAGTACGAACTTGCACATAAATTGATTACATTCTGTGTAAGAAGCAAAATTAAAAGGAAAAAAAGGGGGGAAAAGGGCAAGCTTCCTACATATCTTATGCCTGGACAAAGGCAAAGTAAAGGTAGAGACCAATGATGAAAGCAGAATTAAAAGGTGTCCAATTATTTGGCCATTAAAAATGCCCTTTCAAATAATGCTTGGGTAGGAGAGAAAACCAATTCACAACAGTAGAATATATTTTTAGAACAACAAAAACATCACAAGTAATGGGGAAAAAAAACGAACAACTCTGATCACAGTTCGAAAAGGAAAAAGTGAAGCATGATAAACTAGCTCTGCCCTGCTTAGAATGGAAAGCTAAAAGAAAGCAGGGAAATGAAAACAAAATTAGACTAAAAATAGAAAAACCAAAATGAGGTAAAAACAAGGAAGTTGGTAAATAAAACCAATTCTAGAGTTGTTGGAAAATAATAAAATTGATAATCAATTGACTAAAAGTAAAAGTACCTTAATAATCTAAGAATGAAAATGACAATCTAACAACTGCTGAAAAACAATGTTTAAGTTGTGGGAGATGTCCTCAGCCAGAGCTAACAAACCAAATAATGATGTTGAAATGCAAAATTTAATTCCAAAATAAAAAATTCTCAAAGTGACACAATAAGAGAAAAAACAAAATAATGTATATGAGACAAACAAATAAGGAAACTAAACAATCACTCTCCAAAGGCCCCTAATTCAATGTAATTCTTTTTCAATCCAATCTTCAAAGAACAAATAGCCTCTGTGTTACATACATGGTTCCTTAACAGAAGACTCACTTTATTTTATGAGTAAAACCAATTACTTTGCAAGAGCCATTAAAATTCTAGCCAACTGCATGTACACACATGGACGCAAAAACTGTAACAAAATCTTCCCTAATGGAAATCAACAAGTGAACTCAAAGGTTTCAGTTCTGCAACCAAGGAGGGTCTATACCAAGAAAATAGCACTGTTGGTGGTAACTTATGGAAAACCATCAGCACATTTTGTTAAAGAAAAGTGGCCCTCTTTTAATCATCTGAACGCCAAAACATAGTTAATAAAATTTATCACTTTTTCTTCGCTAAAATTCTTAAAAATAGATAAAAAAGGTTTGTTTTAAATCAACATTGTGCTTTTTTCCCTGTAGTATTTCAGTCATTCCTTTGAAAAATAGGAAACTTACCAAAAAAATCTCCCTTCCAACTCAAGAATTTTGCCAATAGCAATATGCAAGAGAGAGAAAAAAACAAGAAATAAAAATACTATCTCTGCAGTTACTAAGTTATTCAACTTACTGTTGAGAGAACCCTGTTTCCTCAACTTTTAAAAATTTATTTATTTATTTATTTTTTTCAACTTTTAAATAAAGACAAAAATTTCTACCTCACAGACTTGTACAGAAGATTAAAGTAGAATATTTGGCAAAGTACTTTGTTAGTCATGAAGTCCTATGTAAATGGAAGTTTACTACATATATAAAATTTTATCCATCCATCTATTCACCTATTCATCCATGCATCCATCCATGCATCCATCCATCCGTCCACCCACCCACCCATTTTCCATCCATCCATCCATCTATCCATCCAAGCATCCAACTCCTCCTCCTGTTCCAGGCCCTACACTGAGGGGCAAACATAGGGTGAGCAAAGCTGGACAAATCCCTGCTTTCACGAAGCTTCCAGTCACATGGGGGAATTGACATTAAACAAGAAAGTCACCAGAACAGACAACCCCAAACTTTGTTAAGTGCTCTGAATAAAATGGCAGGAAGCTCTAAGAGATGGAAGGGGGGATGTGACCCGGCCTGTGGGCTGGGGCAGGCTTTCCTGAGGACGTGGTGTACGGCTGAGGTGTGGAGGTAGTGCTGGTGTCCAGGAGCAGCGCTGTGCTGAGCATGAGGAGACAGGCACGCTTGTCCCTGTTGTGTGGTGTCCACCCTGCGGGTAATCATGGCCAGTAGAGTTCCCCCTGCTGCTGGACATTTGGGTTTTGTTCTCCTAGCTTCTCTTATAGATAGCAGTGCTTTGAGCAGTACAGTTGTGGCAATTATGTTTTTTTTTCTTTTGAGTTACATCCTAGAGGTATCTTTCAGAAAGGAAATACCAAATTCAGAGCTGTTCTCTGGGAGAAAAGAGTTTTATAGCTTTTGTCACATGACGCCAATTACTTTCCACACATACAGAACCAATTTATAGTGCCAGCAGCAAGGCTTTGGTGTCCCTTTCTCTTTGACGCTGCCAAGTGCCTTACTCAGCATTTATATTTATTTTTGCGAGTTTAGTAGGTATGTGATGGTACTTTCAAGTCATTTTAATTTGAATTTCTGTAATTGCCAATAAGATTGTATATGTTTCCATGCCATGATTTACTATCTGTGTTTTCTCATGTGTAAATTAACTGTTCGTATCTCTTAACTTCTTACCCAAGGGCATTTGTGAGCAATGTGACAGCAAGGGCCGTGGCTCTGGCTTGGGCACTGCTGAGTCCCAAGCAACTAGTAGGTGATATATAAACACTGACTGAATTAAACTCAATTATCAACTGACATATAATTGCGTCAATGGTGTTTTCTGGATTTCAGTTTCTGTCAATTCTTTATTCTCAAGTATCTGCTAATGTTTTCCTTTTTAAAATTTCTTTAAAAATTATATTTTACTATATTAGTATACTATAGTAAAATTATATTTTACTATAAATAATTTTAATATATATATATCATTTATCTTATTTGTGACTATACATCTTTATACATCTTTATATATCTTTAAAATTTTGAAATGGAATCATTTTCTTCTATAACTGGAATAAATTTGCTTTTTGAAAGTATATTCTGATGAATTTCCAGTGCTTAACTCTTACCTGTCTGGAATTTATTTACATCATTATGAATGTACTTGTCTATGCTGATATCCAATAGTTCCAATGACATTTGATAATGTTTTCTTATTCTTTCCTTATTGTGTTTTCTAGTTTGTCACATAAGTTCAAATAATAGTTTTAGTATTTCTGCATCTCTATGAATCATTTTCTCATTGTAAACTAAATGTAAGTGTTTTGCATAACTGCTGCTTTGTATTATGTGTGATGATCTAGTGGGACAGGCCACCAGGAACACCTACCTGAACGGTTACACAGTGCACCTGCTCAACTGTTCTACCCTGTGACCCTCGCTATCTGTTCTCAAGTTCTAGGAAGCACTCACCATGTGGACAACGTCACAGTGGCGAGTCTATTCCATAGAGAAAGCGTATGAATGGGGCATGAGAGTGGGAAAAGATTTGGTATTTGGAAACTAGAGAAAACAGTAGGATAATTGGCTAAATTTCAGGGCACAGGAAAAGTGGAGCTGATGGAAGAGGCCCATAATAATTCTGAGTTTGATCTCATAACTCTCAGAAGGCAGGTGAAGGCTCTTCCTTTCACACAAGCCGGTGGTGAAAAGGCCGAACCACAGGCAGTCAGGCTGCTCCCGGTGCTGCCTCTCACCTGCTGGGGCCCTACTGCCCCAGAGACTTACATCTGCTCTGTGAGACAGTACCACCTGCTGTGAGGAGGACGAGAGGAGCTGAGAAGGTGCAAGGTGTAGATGTAGAAATGCTCTGGAGAGTGTAAAATTCTTGAATAAGACTCTTGTACCAAACACTAGGCCTAACCTTGGGCAAGGATGTTCCCCAGAAGCCTTAGTGCTCACAATGTCAGTAGCCCTTGGTCAGCTGCTCATGAAGGCCCCAGCAAAGGCTGAGCAATCACACTTGCTGCAGCCTGCCCTTTCTGAGTATCCCATATATGCAAATCCTCAGACCCACCAGATCACTCTGATGGAGAAGGGCTGCTTCAGCTCCCAAAATGTGCAGCCAGGATGTTTGGGCACAGATACAGGCATCTGAATGGCCAGTCACTAGGAATGTTTAAGGTGCATCATAAGCCAGAGCTGATCCAAAAATGACAATAGTAGTAGTAGTAGTAGTAATAAGTGATCCTCTCTAGGTTTGCTGCCAGATTTGAAATCATTAGGGACTTGTAAAGAAAATTAATAATTCCCCAACTGTGTAGTTTCAGAATCAACTTCAGCTCTTGTGCACTTACTCCTATACTCAGAACAGCCCAGCGTGCCCTCCGGCCCAGCCCTCTAACTGCTGAATGGGACAAACACCGGGGTTAGTTCAGGCCCCGCTTAGACCTCTCCTGGCATTTCTGTTTTCCTGCTCCTTCCCGGGTGTGCCGGCATGAAAGTGCTGTTTCTCATGGCAACAAAGCAAACATTGACAGGACAGTCACCAGGAACACAGGCCGACTCATTAAACATTCAGGCAAAGGTTTGGCGGTTTTCCAGAAGGGCACCCATGAGCCAGAGCCAGGAATGGCTTTGGCCAGGTCTGACTTGGCTTCGCTTTTGCTCTTTTAAAAGAGTCCAGACCATGTGGTGTGCGCTCTCAGACTTTCCTTTCCAAACACCATCAAGACCTAACTGAGCAGCCCGCCCGCTGCCAGTGGAAAATCAACGTGGGCTTCTCAGCCATTCCCCGTTTGCCAGCAGAGGCAGGTTCTGGCAGCCTGAGAACTAGGCTGTGCCTGACACAGAGGCGTGGTGAACCTCGACTGGCCGTGGCTTCCACAGAGGCAGCAATTACATTAAAAAATATCAACTAGCTAGTGGGGGAGGCAGAACACAAATACAGAAAAAAACAAGATGACTGCTTCAGCAAGGTCACTGCCACGAATGCCAGTAGGCAAGGGAGTTTTCAGGCTGTGTACACATGGCAGCAAAGCACCCTTTCAGTGCCTGCCCTTGTCTAATATTCTGAACAAAATATGCCAGTTCAACTCCACTGCACACCTGGGAAGGTCGAAGCACTTACCTCTGGTTTCTGAGTCATCGTTCCTGACACTGGACCCCTCCGCGCTAACCCCCTCTCTTCTGCTGGCAGCACAGAAGGAAAGTGTTGTCACAGGTTAGAGATCATGGCAGCCAGACACACTGGCTGCACACACTGCACACACTGCACACACTGGCTGCACACACTGCAAGGCCCTTGAGTTTGAAATTCACTTGAATAAAAAAAAAAATACCACCTGCTTTGGGGAAGCCCAAGGAGTCTTTATGACTCAGGTTGCACTGTAATTTCATTTTCTCTTCCTATTCTACCCAAAAGGGCAAAGGAGAAGAAAAGCAACATTGTCTTTTCTTTGTCTTCTCCTTTGCAGAATGCAATAATCACTTCCATGCTCTATCCCTATCTTGGCAAATTAGCAGGAGTTACCCGTAGAAAAGATCACAGATACAGATGTCAACCATTTCTGCTTTTAACCTTAAGCCAAGAAAATGCAAGTCACTGGGTACACATTAGAATCATCTGGGGAGTTTTTAAAACTACTGATTTGGGTCCCATCCCAGAGATTCAGATTTAGTTAGTGTACGGTATGGCCTGTACATCAGGATTTTTAAAAAGCCCCCAGGAATTCCAATTACAGAAAAGTGTGAGAACAACTGATCTACATGAAAGATCTGGGAGGTGCAGTTCAGGAATCATGAAATGAGAAAATCCCCAAGTTAAGAAGGCTCAGGTTCTGGTCTGAGTATCACTGTTTAATATTTTCTGTTCTTGGACAAGTAACAGAATATCTCTAAACCTCAATACTTTCATCTGGTAAACAGATTATATTTCTTGCAATTCTTACTAAAGTGTTGTATGGATCACATATGAAAAGAAAGTGCTGGGAAAAACACTGAACACTACACACATGTAAGGGTTAGATGATCACTATTTATTTCCTTTTGCAACATGAAGCTGATGTTTAATGTTTATTGAGCTCTTATTATGTGCCAGGCCCTGTGCTAAGTGCACACCTGGCCTCCAAGGTAGATACAATGATTAACTCTGTTTATAACTGAGACCAGCCAAGGCACAGAGAGCTAACAAGTTATGGAAAATAGAATATCAGTGTTCTCTAGAAACTAGGAAACCAGCAATGATAAGAAAAAAGTAAAAAGGAAATAGCAATACATATAATCAAAAAGATGGGAGGAATAAACCAATATGACAGGTCCCACACAAATGTGAATTGGGTGGGTTCCTCTTTCAAAAGACACAGTCTCGGATGGGATTAAAAACTCAATACTGTTTACAAAAAATACACCTAAGACAAAATAAAAACTGAAAATAAAGGCTGGGGAAACTTAAACAAGGTTGATGCAAAGAAAAAAGAGCAGTGTGGCCATGTGAAGAGCAGACAAACCCAATTTTAAGGATAGAAGCATCGACAGGATTAAGGCAGATATTTGATATAATGAAATACGTTAAAATGGGTCATAAAGCCATAAACCAGGTGTATGAAGCAAAAACTTCTAGAATTATATGAAGAACTAGATAAAAATCAGTAGATGAGGAAACCAAGCCCCAGAGATGTAAGTAACCAGATGGAGGTCCTAGAGTAGTGAGGCCTGGACCCCGGATTAGAGCCAGGAAGTCTCCTGCCAGAGCCTCACCTTGACCACAACACCATCAACCAAACACTCAGAGAAGATGTCAAGAAGGTTTCAGTACAGATAAAAGCCAAAATGAATGAAGGAACAAACAAAATAAATCATAAAAAAATAAAGAAAATCTTAGATTGATTGATTTGCTCATAACTGCTTCTGGTCCCTTTACTCCTGGGGTTCGTTCTCTTTCTTGCCTATCTGTATCCTTCCGTAGTTCTTTCATGAGGGCCTGTGAGGAGTGAAGTTGTTTATATTTGTACATTTGAGAAAAGTCACAATTTTTGCCTTCATTCCTAAATGACGTTTAGCTGCGGGGAGACTCTGTGGTTGTTGCCAGTGAGAAAGCTGATGTCCATCTGATTGTCATTCCTCAGCTGGCCATCCATCTGTTCTCTTTGGTAGCTTTGAGGATCAGACGAAGGATCCTGTCTTTATCCTTCCTGCTCTACACTTGCACTATTAGGCACTGAGGTAGGAGCTTATCTTTATTTATTATGTTGATGTTAGGCTACCATTTTGAATTGGATGCTCATGGATATATTGAAGTTAGCATCACTCAAAAGATTCTTTTCCACCATTTCCTCTATTATCTTCTGGAACTCCTATTAAACGTATATTAGAACTTCTCATTCTATACTTCCTGTCTCTTCTCAATATTTTTCCTTCACTTAGTTTTTCAGTTAAATATTTCACTTGCATTTTGGTTGATTTTCTCAGATCTAGTTTTCATGTATTCTCTCTTTAGCTATGCTTAGTCTAATTTTTATTTCTAGAATTTCTATTTGGTTCTTTAAAATCTGCCTATCTTTTTCTTTTAAAAATAATCATTTACTCTTATTTACCTTATTTTCTATTCCTTTTTTTATCTCCTTGAATAATTAAACATACTCGTTTTAAGACTGAAAAAAATAAAAAAATAAAAAATAAAGAAAATCTAGGTCCTTGGTAGGACCACTAGAATATATAAATCCCTGGCTGGTCTGATTAAATTCAGAAGAGAAAAAGTAAAACTGTTCAACATCATAAATCAACAGCATAAATGGGAGTATAACTACAAATATAGAAGAAAAGAATTACCAAAAAAGGTAAATGTAACACACTATGATGGCAAATTAAAAAATCTAAAGGAAATGGATGATTTTCTACCAAAATATAACCTCCTGAACTGCACATAAGCAAAAGCAGACAACCTGAACTGATCAATGACTTCAAAAGAAGTCCCAAAACAAAGACCTGCTTTATCTAATCAATCTTTAACAATAAATAATTCCTATGAAACTTCTCCAGATTGTAATAAAATGGGAAGTTCCCTAAGTCATTCTGTAAAGCTAACATAGTCTTATACCAAAATCTCATAAAGATAATAAAAATAGAAAATTATAGATCAATTCACCTATAAATATAGATGCAAAAACTGTAAATAAAATATCAATAGGTCAAATCCAGCTGTAAAAACACCAATTAGCATTATTACAAGATTTCAATATTGGGTCAATATCTATCATCATCATTCATTACATAAACAAATTAAAGTAGAAAAGCTATGTGAATATATCCATAGCTGCTAAAAAGAGATCCAACAAAATTCAGCAACCTTTCCTAATAAAAATCCTAAGCAAAAAGGAACACATGGAAACTACCTAAATATAACAAGTCTATTTACCAAAAATCTACAGCAAATGACCATAAACTGCTGATGCCAAGACCTTTAAAAAAAGGAACAAGAGAGATACATCTGCTCTTTTCAGATGATTCAACTTTTGACATTTCTGCTGATAATCAGTAAGCCATGAAATAAAGTAAGTTAAGTAAATATTAGAAAAGACTGTCTTGCTTTAAACCTGCTTTAAATTTGCAGATGACTTGATAATATACCTAAAAGTTTCAAGGAACTCCTCTAAAAACTGAATTAGTAAGACAAGTTGGTAAGGGGACTGGGTAAAACAAATAAATAAACAGAAGAGCTTTCCTTCGTACCAGCAACATTAGGCTGGAAATGGGTAAGAATTATATATATTCCATTCAAACAGTGGCAAAAACAATAATAAATAAACAAAATAGGTTCAGGAAATCTTTATGAGGAAAACTATAAAATCCCATCAAAGAACATAAACGCAGCACAAATTGCCATGGGAGTCACCATGGGAAATGCACAAAATGGAAGAACGAATGTCTGATAACAGTCAAGATATTTTTGAAAAAAGCAAATAAGGAGTAGAAAAGTTGCATTAACAGATTGTAAGGTTTAAATGAAATGCCTATAATCAAAACAGTATAGCATTTGAACAGAAACAGATTAATAGGCCAGTGGACCAGTGCAGAGAATCCCAAAATGTATACAGGTATATATTGGGGGAAATGGCATTAGTGACATTTCAATTCAGAGGGAAAATCAAAGTTTATTTTAAAAATTGTGCTGGAATAACTGATCATCCACCTAGAAGAGAGGAATGCTAGATTCCCTCCCTCAAACCACATATACAAATAAATACAAGAAAAATTAAAGCTTAAAATATAAAAAATAAATGAGTAAAAATAGTATAAAAGACTCTAGGAGAATATTTATATTAAATCGAGGGGGAAATGACTTTCTTATATAAACCAAATGCCATAAAGGAAAAAACAAACATATTTGATTATATATTCTTATATCTTTGTTATCTCAAAAGATAACAGAAGACAAATAATGGATTGTGAAAAATATTGGCAACATGTATGATAAACAAAGGCTTAAAATCTCTAACATACAAAAAGACTCTCCAAAACGAGAAGGAAAAGGTGAGTAATCCTTGAGAAAAATAATCAACAAACTGTAACAGGTAACTCACATAAAGGGAAAAGCAAATAATTGATGATGATATGAAAAGATGTTCAATATTATTAAGAATAGAAATATGGACATTAAAACATGGAGATTCCATTTTTACCCATCAGAGTGATGAAAATTAAAAGGCTCCTGGACATCTAGTGCTGGCCAAAGTATGGGGATAGATACCCCCACGTAAAGCTGGTGAAAGTGTGAAACCAGAAATAATCTAAATGTCCACCAAGAGGAAAAGGGCTGAGTCAACTAAGCTACATTCACTCTAGACTTAAGGCACGTATTTAAAAGAATGAGATGTAGCCACATTGACTGATCTAGGGGGAGTCAGTGATAGAGTGCTAAACTTAAAAAGTCAAGTTGAAGATAATGTAAACAATGCAATATTATTTTTGTTATTAAAATGGTAAACTAACTAGAACTAATTCCTGTATGTGTTTTTTTCCCAGTTTTATTGAGCAATAATTGACATACGACATTGTATAAGCTAAGATGTTATGATCTGTTGATTTGATACATTTATATACTGCAGAATGATTACCGCTTGTAGCCTTAGCTAACACCTGTACTATGTCACCTAATTACTATTTCATTTTTGTGGTGAGAACATTTAAGCTTTATTCTCTTGGAAACTTTCACGTATATAATACAGTGCTATTAGCTGTAATCACAGTGCTGCACATTAGATCTCTGGAACTTATAGCTGAAGTGACCAACACTTTGGCTATATGACCAACATCTCCCCATTTGCCCCACCCCCCAGGGCGCTGGCAAACCATCTACTCTGTTTCTATGGTTTGCCTGTTTTAGATTCCACATGTAAGTGAAAACATACAGTATTTGTCTTTCTCTGTCTGACTTCTTTCACTCAGCATAATGTCCTCAAAGTCCATCCATGTTGTTGCAAATGGAAGGATGCACTTCTTTCTCATGGCTGAAAAATATTCCACTGTATATATACACCACCTCTTCTTTATCCATTCATCCACAGACAGTGACTACTCACTATTTTTCCTGGACAACTGCTGGGCAAGGCACTTGCTTCGACGAAATACTTCCTGAGGAGATATTTGCTGGGGTCAGGACTGTCCAGTAAGATGTAGGAACAGAAAAAGGCCCCATGCCGAAGCAGGAATATGGCAATGTCTTCATTCCCTAAAGGACAGAAAGTGGAGAGCTAAGGGCATTTGGATGCAGGGTGTGTCACAGTTGTCCAAAAGGGCAGACACTCACATGTGAAATAAAAATGAAAAGGGCACTGGTGCTGTTGAACTTCTCTATTACCTCCCTTGACACTGGAAGGTTCCTGTTAGTGACAGAACTTTTGTGGGGCTTTGCCCTTTGAAGTGCCTCCTAAGATGGTCCCATTTGCCATGGTTGGTCCCTGTCACTGAAATCCCCTTGCAGGAGTGAGTAGGGGGAAGGAGGAAAGAGGCAGACCTTTTGAAGAAGCAAAGAATGGAGTTGCGAAAACCTCCACAAAGGCCATTGGAGAGCAGAAGTTGAGTGTGAAGGATGGGCCCACATCTCGACAGGGTGATGGTTTTCATGGGCGGACTGACTGGGGACCCACCTGACTTGATGGCCGCGTAGAGTGGCAGGCGCACGATGACAGGGAACTCATTCTTCCTGACTGCATAACTCTCCGGGTCGGCCCCGTGCGTCAGGACCAAGAGCTTCACCATCGCCAGGTGCCCCCGCTGGCAGGCCAAGGCCAGCATCCAGTTCAGTAATCGCTGGGGGCTGCAGGGACCTGGCGGGGATGACAGGACAAAGGGAGAGGGTGGCTAAAGGGACTGGTTGTTCCTGCTCTGAAATCCCCTTCGATCACGGCCCTATTTCCAGCTGAAATTCGCTTCCGTCCAGTTGACAGTGTCTATGGAATAGTCCCTCTGAATTGCATATGACATTTCCCCACATCATTATAACCCACCTGCTCATCGAATAACACCAACTGAGGAAAAGCAGCATTCAAAAGCAGCATTCAAAACAGTGTGATCTTAACAATGGAAATAAGACTAGAAAGAACTACCTTCAGTGCTGCAGAATTATCTCTGGGTACTGGGATTGAGAGCATCCCCTTACTATCTTCCTCATCCCTAGCCCTGACCTCATCCCTAGACCAGCATCACACCTAGGGATATGGGTTTTGGAGATAGGCAGTTGAGGATTAAAATTTTTCAGCTTCCCCGGTGGCACAGTGGGTAAGATTCTGCACTCCCAATGCAGAGGGCCTGGGTTCGATCTCTGGTCAGGGAACTAGATCCCACATGTGTGCTGCAGCTAAGAGTTTGCATGCTACAACTAAGGAGCCCGCTTGCCACAACTAAGACCCGGTGCCACCAAATAAATAAATAAATAAATATTTTAAAAAAACATAGTGAATTTATCTGACCTCAAAAATAAAGATTTAAAAAAAAATATTTCAGCTGTGTCATCTTGGGCAAATTTCTTATTCTCTTTGTGACTCAGTTTACCCATCAGTAAAGTGGGAATAATAACAACCCACCTCCCAAGTTTAATGTGAGGATTACATGACATAGTGTATGTCAAGTGCCTGACTCAATAAATTGTCATAACCTCTGTCAAGTGCCTGACATAACTCATTATGTCATTATGTTCTTAGAGGAATAACACTTTTCTGCATTTCCAAATTATCTGTAATATACATATATTACTTTCATAAGTTAAAAAAATACTTTGATGAAAAAAATAGATCAGCCTAAAACTTAGAGAATTACTCCCTGAAAGAACTGCCTACTTAATTCCAGGATAAAATAACACTTAACACACTGAATGAACAGAGAGAGCGTGGGCTGAAATGTTACAATATCTTCAAGTTCAAAGTAGTGCAAAGTCTTTTGGATCTAGCTGCCATGGAAAAACGATCTCATCCTCCACATGGACACTTCCCAATTGCATCATAACACTGTCTCACTTCCAGAGGCGGAAAGTCCTCAGGAATCAAAGTGCTCTGAAGCCTGGAGAGAGTGACCCTCCCTCTGTGATAGGAAACTGACCAGGAAATAGGGGTGAGGCAGAGAAGGCAAGAATTAAAACCCAACACATAAGGTACCCGGCATCATGCCTGGGCTGCAGCAGGTGCTAAATAAATGTCCCTTCTTTGCCCTCAACTGATAACTAAAATGAACAATTCAAAGGAGGAGGTATATGAACAGAAAACAAATTATCCCTCTCCATTACTACCAGATATCTAGCTATGAGAAGTGCAGTCGTCATGCTGCTAACTTCTGTTGAGGATGTAAGTGTGTCAGTCTTAGGAGGCAGGCCCTGTATTTCACAGTCATAATTTTAATATGAGGAAACCGAAGCTCAGGGAGACTTGGGAACTTGCTGAGGGTCCCACAGTTGGTAAATGGCAAAGTCAAGCCTTAAGTTCTGCTTTATCTAAAACCAAAGGGTGCTCTCTTAACCATACAAACCCCTGCATGTATTCTATGAGGCCCAAATCCAGCAACACTCATAGAGCCCATCTTTCCACCTCCTCCTTCTCTTCAGCCCTGCTCAGCTACAAGACCAGGAATTACATAATGATGTCCTTCAAATGATGTTCATAATTACACAACGATGTACCCACACCCCATGGACCTCTCCTCCCTCCTCTTCTTGAACCCTGCCTTCATTCTCTAGCTGCCTCTTGTCTTACCTTACTCCCGACAGTGGCTGCCTTCCCTACAGGCTGGGAATTCCCAGAGAACACAAACTGTTTTGCCCACCTCTGCACTCCCCACAGGGCCCAGCACAATGCTCTGGACTCCTTCAGTCCTCAGCAGCTCTGTCCTAAGTTGAGTTAAAGACAGGACACCCCTGGGAGCAGCTGAGAACATGCTCAGGTCCACCCAAGCTCCCTGCTCTGCAAAAGCAGGCAAACCAGGCTCTTCCCTTGCTAATCTGCCAAGTAAACTCCTACTTAGCCTGCAAAGCCTGGCTCAGATGTCAGCTCCCTCTGAAGACTCCAGCCTGCACCCAGACAAGACCATTCCCTGATGTGTGCTTGCAAACCACTGTGTAAATATTTCAACCTTCGCATGGTTACACCTTTCTGCCTCAATTTCCTCTGCTTGACCAGGACCTACTAAAGGACTGGGATCACCTTTTCAAAAAGCCTCTGTGTCTATCAAGTTCTGCAGTGTGTCCAGTACTTGGAAAATGCTCAATAAATGTAAGCTGTCCAACGAGATGAGTGAGTCAGCTGGCATAGACTCTTTGGGACTAGAACAGAGCTACTCTTGGAGATCCCCGAGGAAAGGGAATCAGCTTTGGCTCCTTGGGGGCTCCTTCCTGCCCTCCTATACCTTGCTCGACCCAAACAGCATCTATGGGCCCTAACAGTGCCCTGATTTCTGTTCATAAACTCATTCTGCTTCCAGGCACAGGAGAGGCATGCCAGCTTGGAACCAAATCTGAGCACAAATCTACCTCAAAGCACATAGTTGGACACCCCCTAATAGTAGTACTGCATAATTGTGGGGTCCCATGCAAAACTTAAAAATGGGATCCCTTGGACTTCCCTGGTGGTGCAGTGGTTAAGAATCCACCTGCCAATGCAGGGGACATGGGTCCGATCCTTGGTCCTGGAAGATCCCACATACCGTGGAGCAACTAAGCCCATGTGCCACAACTACTGAGCCTGCGCTCTAGAGCCTGCGAGCCACAACTACTGAGCCCGCACGCCACAACTACTGAAGCCCACACGCCCTAGAGCCCACACGCCCTAGAGCCCACATGCCGCAACTACAGAGCCCATGCACCGCAACTACTGAAGCCCACATGCTCTAGGGCCCGCGTGCCGCAACTACTGAGCCCGCATGCTGCAACTACTGAAACCTGCGGGCCTAGAGCCCATGCACTGCAACAAGAGAAGCCACTGCAATGAAAAGCCCGTGCACCACAATGAAGAATAGCCCCCGCTCGCCACAACTAGAGAAAGCCTGCGCGCAGCAACGAAGACCCAACGCAGCCAGAAAAAACAAAAAAAATGGGGTCCCTTGTTTAAAAATTATTAAAAATTTCAAGAGGGCTGGGACTTCCCTGGCAGTCCAGTGGTTAAGACTTCGCTTTCCAATGCAGGGGGTGTGGGTTTGATCCCTGGTTGGGGAGCTAAGATCCCACATGCCTCATGGCCAAAAAACCAAAACATAAAACAGAAGCAATATTGTAACAAATTCAATAATGACTTTAAAAATGGTCCACATCAAAAAAAAAATCTTTAAAAAAAAATTTCAAGAGGGCAACTGCAGAGTGTTAAACCAAGAGTGGGGCCCTTCTAAGTGCAGGGCCCTGTGTGACTGCACTGTCACATACCCATGAAGCTGGCCCCACTCCCTCACAAAATCCTAACTCCCAAGACCACTGCTAAGGCAATGCCTCAGCCTATAGCTGCAGTGATGCCTGGATCAGTAGTCACAGATCCAAGGCCATCATGGGAAATCAAAGGAGACCAGGACACCTTGAGTCCACCAGAGAAAAAATTAACTTGTTATTTAAAAAAGCAACATAGTATGGTACATCCAGACAATGTAATGTTATTCAATAATAAAAAAATATATATATATATGAGCTCTCAAGTCATGAAAAGACATGGAGGAAACTTGAATGCATATTGCTAAGTGGAAGTAGTCAATCTGAAAAGGCTACGTACTGTATGAATCCAACTATATGTCATTCTGGAAAAGGCAAAACTATGGAGACAGTAAAGGGATCAGTGGCTGCCAGGGGTTGGGAGAGAGAGGGATGAATAGGTAGAACACAGATGATTATTAGGGCAGTGAAACAATTCTGTATGATGCAATAATGGTGGAAATATGTCATTACACATTTGTCAAAAGCCATAGATATACAACCCTAATGTCAACTATGGGCTTCAATTAGTAATAATGTGTCAATATTGGTTGGTTCATCAATTTTAACAACTGTACCACTCTCACACAAAACGCAAATAATAGGGAAACTGTGGGAGGTGGTATATGAGAATTCTCGGTACTTGTTCATCAGTTCTTCTGTGAACCTAAAACTGCTTTAACGGATACTCCCAGATTTCTGGATCTCATGACTGGTAAACAGCGTGAGGACATAAACATTTTGAAGTGCAGTCCCTGAGAGGTGGTGAAGAGCTCATGCTCTGGGATTTACCTGGCAAAGACTCGAGTAACTCCTGCACAACATCAGTGTGCCCAAACTGTGCTGCCACCACGGCTGGGTTGTCGTCGGTGGGCTCCGTTGGCAGCTCCACCAGTCTCTCGGTGAGAAGATACCGGACAGTCTCCAGATCCCCATAGGCCGCAGAGATGCTCAGGAGCTGGCCCTGGTCAAAACAGAACAGGGGCAGGATGTCAGCAAGACGAGTGCTGCTGGGAACTGCCAAGAAAATTGACTCTAAATGCTTCACGAAGTCCATGGGCAAGACTGGAGCTGTGCTGCCCAGGACGGCAGCACCAGCCACATGTGGCTGACGAGGCTTGAAACGTGGCTTATGCAAAGTGAGATGTGCTGAAAGTGTAAAATCACATGGGATTTCAAAGACCTAGTATGAAAAGGGTAAACTATCTTGTCAATAATTTTTATACTGATTACATGTTGAAATGATGATCTTTAATATATGCTGGTTAAATAAAACAGATTATTAAAATTCTACCTGTTTCTGTTTACATTTTTAATGTGACTACTAGAAAATTTGATCTTATAAATGTCTCATATTCTATTTCTTTGGAACAGCATCATGAAAGATATCTCAGGCAGGTATCAAAATTCTTCATGTTATTTGAATGTGCAAGCCAGGGCTGCTGTCCTGTGTCTTAAGTTTGTGCCTCTGAGAGCCCTCTTCTCACAGGAAGCCTGGTCTTTTTCTCAGTCAAAGGTCAGCACATGCCCCATCTCCTTGCTCACAGTGTCCCCTGCACTGGGAGGCCTCTGTCACCGTCTCTGCATAGCTAAAGCCTTTTCGGTTCTCTCACCCAGGCTGCAGTACCTTGAATGGACACTTATTCATCTTGCCACACAGGTCATTTGAGCCTGAACACATGCTCTCCTGTATTGCTTTAAAGTCAGGTTTCTTAAGATATAATTTATACATAGTAAATTCACCCTTTTTAGTGCACTTTGATGAATTTTGACTAGGTATAACTCAATCACAATCACCACCAGCAAGAGCTAGACTATTCCATTGTCCCCCAAAAGCCATCTTGTATTTGTGTGTCCCCACCCCCATGTCTCTGGCTCCTCTGCTAGACTGTGGGTTCCTCAGTCCAGTGTCATGCTGGTTCTCCACTGAAGAGTCAGGCACAGGACACTGACGTTGGTGCCAAACGGACATGCCACGTTGAATCCTGGCTCTGCCACTTACCACCTATATGTCTTTGGACAAGTGCCTTGACAGCACTGTACTCCAGTTCCCTCATAATAAAATGGGGATCATTACAACTCCCCTTAATCTCCTTCATGGCAGGCATTGAGGGAAGTGGGTATAAGGAACCCAGCTCACAGAGGGCAGCCATGCTAACGAATTTGTGAGTCGGCCAACCCATGAATGCATGGGCATGATATCACAACCAGGGCAGACTACTAACACGGGCAGAGGGAGGCACAGACTCCAGGCTGTCTGCTGAACAGCCCTCCTTGTGGGAGGCCACCCAGTGCCAACCCAAGGGGCCAACAAGTCTGACCTGCTCATGTGTGCATCCCAGTTCTCCCCATAAGAAGAGAGGCCTTTGGCCATATATGCTGTGAATTCATAATGGGAGGAATCAAAAATGCCCTCCCCTCAATAATTCTCAAGCACATGTACTTGCCAATTCCCCCCAAAAAATTCTCTTACAATTTTGAGAACAGGTTTAGTAATTGAGTTATTTCCAACTATTAATTATATGGAGACATTAAACCTGTTCTAATCAAAGTATTGCACACAAAACATCAGTAAAGTGCTTCCACGGTTGACAGCCAATAAGAATTTCCCACAAGGACCAGAATGTGGCAATGGTCTTCTCAAGCTGTAGGTGGGCAAGAGGGTTGATCTCCACAAGCTTTTTGGAAAAGTTTGGCATGTGTTTTAAAATTTAAAAATTGCCCATACCCACATTCTCAATTCTTGTTAACCTAGGCTGAGAAAATATATTGACAATAAGAAAAGGATTAGGCAAAAAACATTCAATACAGCATGATTTATAGTAGTAAAAAATTAGAAACAATACAAATATCTAACCAAAAGGAATAGCCAGGTAAGTGACACTGTCTCTACTAGATGGAATGTCATGTAGCCATCGAAGGTGACGCTCATAAGGAACTTATACAGAAAATTGTTCATATAATATTATGTGAGAAAAAGCAGTATGCAAAACTATACATAAATAGGCTTGTATCTATATTAGAAACAATAACAACGACAAAATGAATGTTCAGATCAGCAGGCTGGAAGAGGGTATACCAAAAATGCTAAGTGGGATTGTTTGGATGGATTAGGAATATGATTACTTTTTTGTTCTTTTTTTCTTTACTTTTATTTATTTATTTATTTTTAAACATCTTTATTGAAGTATAATTGCCTTACAATGGTGTGTTAGCTTCTGCTTTATAACAAAGTGAATCAGTTATACATATACAATATGTTCCCATATCTCTTCCCTCTTGCATCTCCCTCCCTCCCACCCTCCCCATCCCACCCCTCTAGGTGGTCACAAAGCACCGAGCTGATCTCCCTGTGCTATGCGGCTGCTTCCCACTAGCTATCTATTTTACATTTGGTAGTGTATATATGTCCATGACACTCTCTTACCCTGTCACATCTCACCCCACCCCCTCCCCATATCCTCAAGTCCATTCTCTAGTAGGTCTGTGTCTTTATTCCCGTCTTGCCACTAGGTTCCTCATGGCCTTTTTTTTTTTTTTTCCTTAGATTCCGTATATATGTGTTAGCATACTGTATTTGTTTTTCTCTTTCTGACTTACTTCACTCTGTATGACAGACTCTAGGTCCATCCACCTCATTACAAATACCTCCATTTCGTTTCTTTTTATGGCTGAGTAATATTCCATTGTGTATATGTGCCACATCTTCTTTATCCATTCATCTGTCGATGGACATTTAGGTTGCTTCCATACTTTTATGTATTTAAAAAATTTTCTTTTTTGAGCATGTGCTATTTTTATAGTGGAAAAAAGTGTAAAAGAATATATTAAGTTAAACTTTCAGATTGCCATTTTGTCCTTTATATTTCTGTGACCCCCCCCTGTCCCCTGGGAAGGCAGGAGCAGTGTGCTTAGGTGATGACAGGCTGAGAAGTCCACTCGAAAGGACTGGCACCCGTAAGTTTACATGAGAAACAAGGTATTCAGAACACAATAGAAATCCTCATTATGATTATAATGATAACAAGAAAACAACTTTAGTGGTAACCTTCGCCCAACCTGGGTCCCCAGTTCTGGCCAGAGGGGCTGGCATTGACCTTACCTTTTCCAGCTGGGACGTGCTCTCATCACAAGCTTCTCTGAGCAGGTGCTGGGCTCTGCTGGCGTCTCCTCGCTTGTATGCGGCATGAATGCCTTCCGTCCTGGGGTTCCGTGCTGTGGTGTCGCCACCTGGCATGGATAGTTTGCTGCCCATGTCCCCGGCACCTGGGTGGACAGAAGCACACTCATAGCATGACCTCCACTGCCAGCGCTGCTTGTAGGAATCATCAGAGAGGAGAGTGGGGTGTGCTCTCCAAGACATAAATCTGGAGGCTTTAGCAAGAGAAAGGGGTTGCCCTGAAATGCTGCCAATGTCACCAAGTACAGACTTTGGCACCTGCACCCTGCTGGAGGCCCTTCCTGCATGGGGCCATCTGTGAAGGCACGGGGAAGCTGAACACAGCTCGGGGAAGATTCTGCGGCTAGACAATGGCCTAGAGCGAGCGGGTCCAGGGCACCCGGGGCAGCTGCCTGGCAGGGAACTGCCAGGCTGACCTTACCAACAGCAACAGAGAAGCAAGGGCTTTGGTGGGAGAGCTGGTAGCCCACCAAACTGTCCCACTGCTATATCCCTCAGAGGGATATGGTATCTAGTGGAGGAAGAAAGGCAGGTCAAATCCTGTGGGTGTGGAAATCTAGACCCTCTCTGCCTAGAAAACTCCACAAAGGCATGGGACTTAGAATGGCAGCCCTCATTCCATACTGTGCTGGGTATGAAGACGCAGAAGTGAACGCAGTCAGCCCTTAGAGCACCCACTCTAGAAGGCTTCATAATTAGGAGGTCTGTGGATCTCAAAAGGCTTCAGAGACTTCCTGCACATCCTAAAGTTGCACACAGAAATCTGTGTGTGTGTGTGTGTGTGTGTGTGTGTGTGTGTGTGTATACATTTCTCTGGGGAGAAAATTTAAGGCTTCTACCAGATTTTCAAATGTGTTAGTGAACCAGAGTTAAAAGTTTTATCTCTACAGATATTACAGAAAAGACTGCAATGAATGAGGAGTTAAATTTTGATTGTGTTGAGTGACAGCAGAAACGGGGACAGAATTCTATCATTCTTGGCCAAGTTCACACAGCTTGTAAGAGGTAAACTGGGACTGAAGTTTGGTTCACCAGCTCTGAGGTTGGGGCTAAACCCACTCCATCTCTTTGCTACCTCTTTGAAGGGATAAAAAAACAGGTTTTTTTTAATGTAAAAATGTAAATGCTGAGGAAGGTTGGCTTCCAAACATTGACATCACAAAAGCAAATCACATTATAGCAGCTAACATTTGGAAAAATATTTTTTAAATTTATTTTCAATAGCATAAAAATTACATGCTTAGAAATAAATTTTTAAAAAGATGGACAAGATCTATACCTTGAAAGCTATAAAACACTGCTGAGAGAAATTAAACAAGACCTATATAAATGGAAAGAAATCTCATGTTCATGGATTAGAAGAATCAATATTGTTAAGATGTCAATTCTCCCCAATTTTATCTATAGATTCAATGTAATCCCTACCATAATTCCAATAGGCTTTTTTGGGGGTAAAAATTGACAATCTGATCCTCAAATTTGTATGAAAATTCAAAGGACTTATAATATCCCAAGCAATCTTGAAAAAGAAGAGTTGGAGGACATATACTACCTGATTTCAAGTCTTACTATAAAACTATAATAATCAAGGCAGTGTGGTAATAGATCCGTGGGACAGAATAGAAAGTTGAGAAATAGACCCATACTTGTACACCCAATTAATTTTTGATAAAGGGTGCCAACACAATGAGAAATGCAAAAATCTTTTCAATAAATGGTGCTGGAACAACTGCACATCCATTGAATAAAAAGAGACTCGGACCCCTACTTCTCACCACACACAAAAATTACTTTGAGATGGATCATGGATTTAAACATAAAGGTTAAAATTGTAGCGCTTCTAGGAAAAAAAATCACAGGAGAATATTTTTATGACTTGAGAGTAGGCAAAGCTTCCTTAGATGGGACACAGAAAGTAATAATCATGAAAAGAAAAAAATTCCTAAATTAGACTTTAACAAAAATTAAAACTTCTGCTCATCAGAAGGTTGATCTACCATTTAAAAACTATTTACTATTTGAAAACGAATAGGCAAGTTACATACTGGAAGAAAATATTTGCAAAATATATATCCAAAAAAGGAATGGTATTCAGAAAATAGAAAGAACTCCTATAACTCAGTAATAAAGGACAAACAACCCAGTTAAAAATGAGCAAAGATTTGAACAGAAGATATTCTAAAAGTTCAGTATCATTAGTCATTAGGGAAATGCAAGTTAAACACCACTACACTCCCACCAAACTCATTAAAATTTAAAAATACTGACAATACTTGGTGAGGATATGGAGCAATGAGAACATTCATACCTTATTGGTTGTGTCTAAAATGGTACAACCACTTTGGAAACAAGTCTGGTTGTTTCTTATGAAACTAAGTATATACGTACCCTATGACTCACTTATTCTATTCTTAGGTATTTACCCAAGACAAATATGTGTAAAAAATATATCCAAGAATGTTCATGGCAACTTTATTCATGGTATTTCCAAACTGTAAATAGCAAAGGTGTCCATCAACAGGAGAATGAATAAATAACTACTGTGGTATAGTAACTACTCAGCAATCAAAAGGAATAAATTACTGATCCATGAAATGACTGATGGGAAACTCAAAACACAATGCAGAGTGAAAGAATGACTGCACAAAATGATCCCATTTATATTCTGTTCTAATCAGTGGTGGGAAAAAAATCAGAACAGTGGTTCCTGAGGGTGGGGACAGTCATGAAGTTTACCAGCGGAGGGGTATGAGGAAATTGTTTGGGTGATGGTTCTTTATCTTAATGATGTTTTTAGTACACAGGTGTTGGTATTTGTTAAAACTTATCAAATAGTCTAATGAAGATATGTGCATTTTACTTTATATAAACTTTACCTAAAAAATTATAAATAATATTGAACTATAGTCAATAATATGAATACTGAAGCACTTGAGGGTGAAAAGTACAGATATTTCCAATTTACTTTGAAATGCATTAAAACTAATGGATTGATGGATGGATAGAAGAACAGATAGAAATGAGAGCAATTTTAGAAAAAGTTAATGGTAAAATCTTGGTGGTGGGTATATGGATGTACATGGTTCAGTTCTTTCAGTTTCACTGTATGTTTGGAATTTTTCATAACAAAATATTGGGAGAAGTGAATCAGAATAACATACCCTAAATGGAAGGCCTGCCATATGGCATACTGAACGAGCTCCACCACCAGCCCAGAAAAATCCTGCTCTGGAGAAAGGAAAAGACAAGCTGCTTACAGTAAAGCCCCTTGATACCATCCAGGGTCTTTACAGCTCACTCTAAGCCATGACTATTTCAAAGGCAACCATTCTGAAAATCCACCGTAAGTGGATTTCATGAGTGTCACGCACAATCTGCATCCTTCCTGAAACACCAATACAAGACTGCTGTGTCTGAATGGAGATTACTGGTGTTTTTTTTTTTTTTTTTGGCTATGCATTTTTGGAAAGGGGTATCAAAAAAGGGCTTAGTGTGTAAGTGGTTATACACGTGAATAAGGCAGCTTCACATCCCATCACACACTAACAGTCCCCATTAATTATTAACAGTCAGAGACTAAGACATTTGAGAGTCAGCTGCAGGGAGAAGCCATTGGCAGGGTAAGAAGAAGGCAGAATCCACGGCCGCGTCATCCATCAGAAGAGGCACTTAATTATGTCGCTGCTCATCTTTCAGAATTAAACAAATATCCTCCTTATCTCTGTAAAAGACAGGTGCACGTGCGTGAGGAGGTATAAAGTAACCTCTTCTGTTCACATTAGGAACATAAATAAAAAAGTTCACCTTTATGCCCAAGTTAAACAACACTGAGAAGGTAGAACCAAGGACATAGGATGCAAGGGTGGCTTTACTTTAACGTGATTTATAAATAATGCAACATATGTGGAATAAATGATATAGTAAGAAACAAGACTCTGCTAAGTTCTATTTACATATATATATATATTTAATACTGTGGTGTTTTCAGTTTGAATCTGATTTTCTTAAGTTGCATGGACAACACATGTACACTCTCACTGACCCAAAAGCTGGGGGGTCTGGTCCAATCAAATTGTTGGAAGGACATTATGGGAAAACATCAGGTAATGCATATGCATTTAATTTACTCTGCCAACTTCATTTAATTTCCTGAAATCATAAAGAGAATGATTAACATATATTTAAATTTTAAAAAAAGACCAAAATGCTAATGATAAGTACTAATGATGGGCTGGGGGGAATTAGTGATAGGATTAGAAAAGATTTTTCTTTATTTCCTAAATTCCCTGTAATGGAATTATATGACTGCTTTATTTAAAACTTTAAAGAAGTTAGATAAGTAATAAAAGAATACATTCTCATTGAAGAAAATTGAATAGTACAGAGATACATCATGTAAGGCAGAACCCCTCCTCCCCACCATGAAACACCGTTTCTTAGAGGTAAATATTTACTTTAATAGTAATTTTTTTTTTACAAAAATACTACAGTTTTATATTTGAGAATTGGTGTCCTTTGATTTAAATTTAAATCGGTGTAATTGTATGTATGTATACTATTTGAGATTATTTAGTTATTTGTGCCTATTAATCAACCATTATCTGTAATTATATTCTTTTACACAGTAAAACATCACAGTTCTAAATATTTTGCTCATACACATTTAAAATTCTACTAAAAATATAACCCCCCAAACTTACTCTATTTCAATACAATATTAATGTAGCAAACAAGTAACTAGGACTAGTAGGAAAATAATAGTAGAACATTAGAATGATTCAGTGTCAAATTTTTTAAAAAATCCTTTTTGTTCTTTATTACAATATGTGTAATTATTTTCCTAAATAGCAATGAAAATTCCATATACATATATATACTACAGCCAGACATCTTAATTCTTTGGGTGATGGTTCTATATCTTGAATTAATGTAAAGTTAATATGCGTAACAAAGAAGGCAACAAAAAACTAGGAGAAAGGGAAACCATTAGCACAGTTCTTTTTTATTTTTAAGGTTTGGTCAGTGTTGCTTGTTTGTTTTTAGGAAAGTGTCAATTAGAAGTAATTAGAAGCAAGAACGAGTGAGGGGAAGCTATAAATGTAGTGAATGAGTAGCATTATGGATTCAGCACATGTAGACTTACTCAAGAATACAAGAAATATTTACAGTAAGCTGTGAGGTGATAAGTGAATGTATTCCTGGTGGGTGATAAATGTTAATATCTACACAGCCTGGTATTTAAATATGCTGGATACGGACAGTAAATTAAAGTTCATTATGTGAAAAGTATTTGGTTAAAAAATATTTAAAAACCTATGAAACCAGAACATCATTTAGTCCTTGATAATCACTTTCAATTTAATATTCTATTTATAAAAAAATACTTTCAGTAACACTGTATATTCAGCCATTTCTAGGAGAAATGTTTTTAGTTGCTAATAACTCAATCTCTAAATGTTATTTCTGTAATTCAAGTTTTAGAAAAACAAATTATTCTGACTACAGGAAAACTAACAGAAATTATTCTTCTCTTTTATTTTGGGAAAGTAATAAAACAGAATTCCATGAATGTTATAGAGTGATGTCTGGCTGTACAAGCCATGTCACTTACACTAATAGTTCACTGTGGCCTTCCCCATCTTAAAGAGAGTCCTCCTTTGTCTGCTGATTCTGAGTCTGTTCTGTCCTTATATCCTAAAGAGACATTCTTACCTTTTCTTCTAGAACAGTATTTGTTAACTCATCCCTCCCAACCCAATAATCAGAATAAAATTCTCTCTCTACTGCTTTTTTCCTATGAATCTAGGACAATGGAGAGGTAATATGAAAGTGACTTTAATTCTATCAGTTCTAAATGTTGGTCTCTTATGTATATATATTATACATTTAATTCTCTCATCCCCGTCAAAGAACGCATGCATGACAGAAGGCAAATGCTCTCTCTTGATTCGAAATCTGTAGCATCCTCTGTACATCCTGGAAAAGACACTAACGTTTTACTTGAATATATACTTTTTAAAAAATTACGTTTACCTCCATCAATAGAGTAGCAAAAGGTAAACATATATCTAACAACCCAGAGGTCACTGCAGAATAAACAAGAGTAAACTTTAGGATGCTACTGACCTGGTCATAATTGTTTAATGACCTTCCTGTGCCATCCTCCATCGAGTCCCTGTGTGGCCAAACCCGGGGGTTGGGGGCTGTCCCTCCCCGGAGGTGACGCCCTCCTGGCACTGCAGTGGCTCACCCACTGTTGCCCTGGGCTTACCGGCCTCCAGCAAGAAGGATGCTTCTTTCTTTGCCAGCTGTCACTCTAGGGGTTTAGCCTCAGCAGCAGTTTTCATCTCTGGGTCACATTACGGTGAAATCCAACCCTTTATTTCTTCGGGGAAGAGGCAGAGGTTGGGGGGGTGTAGAGGGCGACATGACCCCAGGGTGACTCTCGGCAGTAATTCCTCACTGACTCCAGATGGCTGGTGCTCAGCCCCATCAAGCTGGGCCATCAGACCCAGCATCAGAAAAGAAAGCAAAGACAGCAGTGGCATTCACCAGGGGCCTGGCTCACGGCTCACGCAGAGCAGAGCTCCAGCCACGCAGGCTGAGCGTTTCTCATACCAGCAAAGCCTCCCAGCACAGATGTAAAACTTCTCTGTGGATATTCTCACCAAATCACTGGAAATGAATTTTTGTTAATAAAAAGGACATGGGCGGTTATACCTATGAGCAGGCTGTGCAGAGGGAAATCGCACATAAAAGTGCAGTTTTCTTTAGAAACAAAACATACAATTAATTGTTAAGATTCCATGTTATGTCCACCTGACACAGTGAAAAATTTAATGAGTTCTAATATTCATTGCTGGCCTGAGTGTGGTGAAAATTGTACACTTGTCAATGTGGGAAGGCTTACTGAGACAGGCTGGGACCTGGGACCCTTTGCTGTAGTACTGCAATGCTTGCACCTGGACATATGTCTTTTGGAGTTACAAAACACAAAGAAACTATAAGGGACTAAAAATAACTGCGTGCATGTGTACTTGGGGCAAATTATGGACAAAAAGATACAAAAAGACCAAAAAAGCCAACTGCCACTTCTGAGGAGCAGGGAGCAAAAGCAGGGTACTACGCATGCCCCCTGCACACAATACTACCAAAGAGGTGGGCAAAACACCTAAGCCACCCCTCCTGTTGAACCCCTGGACACACCCCTACCCTCACCCCATATAAGGAACCAGCTCGCCCCCTCAGGGAGCGGAGCAAGAAAGGGAAACTCTTGTTTGTTCTTGCTCCCCACTGCTACATCAGAGGTCCCAATAAAGTCTTGCTTGAATTTCTTGTCTGGCCTCTGATCAATTTCTATTGATTAAGGAAGGCCAAGAACCCTGGTCAGTATCAACAGCAACACTATGAGTAGGTGTCATGGCTGCCATTTTACAGATGAGGGAGGCCAAGATGAAGACACTTCACAGTGACAGGCTGGCAAGGAGCAGGGGCAAGAGTGACAGCAGCAGGTCTTTGTGACCCTAGAGCCCATAGAAATCCTACTACTCTTCTTTCCAGTTTATTTTTTTTTCCCATAGGAAACATTTTCAAATTGAAATATAGTTGATTTACAATGTTGTGTTAATTTCTGCTGTATAGCAAAGTGATTCAGTTATACAGTATATACAATCTTTTTTGGGGGCGGGCGGGGGGGTTCGCCACACCTCTCAACTTGCAGGATCTTAGTTCCCTAACCAGGGATCGAACCCGTGCCCCTTCAGTGGAAACACTGAGTCCTAACCACTGGACCACCAGGGAATTCCCTTATACATACTTTTTTTTTTTTTTTAATTTTTATTGGAGTATAGTTGCTTTGCAATGTTGTGTTAGTTTCTGCTGTGCAGCAAAGTGAATCAGCTAAATGTACACATCCCCTCTTTTTTTGGATTTCCTTCCCATTTAGGTCACCACAGAGCACTGAGTAGAGTTTCCTGTGCTATACAGTATGTACTCATTAGCTATCTATTTTATATATAGTAGTGTATATATGTCAATCCCAATCTCCCAGTTCATTCCACCCTCCCTTCCCTCGCTTGTATCCATACCTCCATTTTCTACATCTGTGTCTCTCTTCGTTCCAGTTTAATACTTGAGACAGACTGCATGTTTTGTCCCCCTAAATTTTATGTTAACCCTAATCCCCAGTATGATGGTATTAGGAGGTGGGTCTCCGGGAAGTGACTGGCTTATGAAGGTGGAGCCGCCATGATGGGATTAGTGCCCTCCCAGAAGACACAGAGACCTTACTTCTCTGTCCCACATGAGGACACAATGAGAAGATGGCCGTCTGCAACCAGGAAGTTGGTCCTCCCCAAGAACAGAATCTGCCAGTACCTCATCCTGGACTTCCCAGCCTCCGACGTGAGAAATAAATGTCTGTTGTTTAAGGCACCCAGTCTGTGGCAATTTTATAGCAGCCTGAGCCGACGAAAATAGTAGTACCTCTAGATACTTCAAAATGAGGAGCTACCATGCAGCCATTAAAACTGATGATAATGGAGACTAAGGAAAAGTACAGAAAAGACTTATACAATATTAAGCTAAAAGAATAGAATATGCAGCACAGACAGTGAAAAATGGAAAAAATGTATAACACAGAAGATTGGTTGACATCATTTGAAAATACGCAAAGTGAAAGAATTTATTTTGGGAAAAAAAGAAGATTTCTAATGAGTATAGTCTATTATTTTTGTTTATAAAAATTTAGTCTGTTTCTTTCTGTTTAGAAAGAAAAGCTGAGGAACACAAGTACATGATAGCAGCAGGTGAAATGATCAGAGATTTTTTTCTATTTGTGTTTTTCTGTGTTTGCCAATATCTTTCCCTTTTTCTCATCAGTTTGTATTGATTTTGAAATTAGGAAAAAGAAAACAATGAAGTGTATCCAGCATAAAGTTGACACTTTCAGTCTGACTTAATGAACTAGCTCTTTGATGGTATTATTTAAGCTAAAGCAACTCTTGGGTATACCAAGTCTTGACTCAGTTGCTCTGGAAATAAAGAGAACAAGAAAATTTCCCGGACAATAACTGGCAAAGGTGTCATGGACTTTAAAAGAGAAAATAAAATGGTCTATGATAACATTTAGTGTATCCGTAATTGGTACCATTTATTGAGTACTGCCAGATGCTATAAGAAATGCCCTGCATACATCTGCCTTCCTCCCAACACCCATGCAAGGCAGGGGTTCTCATCACCACTTTCCAGCAGATGACCAGTGCTCCAGGTGATTAGTGAAAGTGCCTCCACCCAGCTCCTAACAGCAGAGCTGGGACTTGAACCCTTGGCACCTGTCGTCAAAGTCCAACCCCCTACTTCCCAGGCTGGGTGCACCCAGCCAAACATGGGGCAATTATTCAGAATGTAATGTCCTTGGCAAACATGTAGGAACTAAAAGGTAAGATGATTCTGTCTCATTAGATGGAAAAACCAGAGAGGATATGGAAACCAATTCCTCCATGAATTCAGTAGCAGTGGAAGAGAGACACAGAAATACAGAGCTACAAAGATGAATTATTTCCAACACTTAGTTCCTCTCCCCAAAATTCATTTATTTATTGCTCATTCATTTTATAAACAATACTTACTATGTGCTGAGCTAGAGCCTGAGGACACACCTTGATGAGACAGGCAGGAAGAGCTAGAGTGTGAAGCTGTATTCTTCCCAGATTTTACTTTTTTTTTGTAATTGAAGTGTGGTTGAATTACAATGTTGTGTTAATTTCTGCTGTATAGCAAAGTGATTCAGTTATACATATATATATACACACATTCTTTTTTAAAATTCTTTTCCATTATGGTTTATCACAGGATATTGAATATAGTTCCCTGTGCTATACAGTAGGACCTTGTTGTTTATCCCAGATTTTACTTTTTTTTTTTTTTTTAAAGAAGACAGGGTTTTAAATTTTTATTAATTTATTTATTTTGGCCGTGACGCGCGGCATGTGGTATCTTAGTTCCCCGACCAGGGATCAAACCCGTGCCCCCTTCAGTGGAAGTGCGGAGTCTTAACCACTGGACCACCAGGGAAGTCCAGATTTTACTTTTAAACATCTACAACAAATGCCATGCTCGAGAGACTTGGGATGGTCAACAGACACTGAACTGGTCAAGAAAGATGAACCGTCCTTCTGAGGAAACAAAAATCACAGAAGTAAGACAGTTCCTTTATTTAATACTCACATAATATAAAAAGGTGCAATCTGAAGATATAAAAAGAAATAGTCATACTCTGATCTCTGGGGAGGTGATTGTGGGCTGGGCCCACTGAGGGCTGGGCCAACCTCTATCACAGCAATCCTGCTTCCAGGGAAGTGACTAAGGGAATAATTCTATACATTTAAAAAGCACTGGGCTTCCCTGGTGGCGCAGTGGTTGAGAATCTGCCTGCCAATGAAGGGGACACGGGTTCGAGCCCTGGTCTGGGAGGATCCCACATGCCGCGTAGCAACTGGGCCCGTGAGCCACAATTACTGAGCCTGCGCTTCTGGAGCCTGTGCTCCGCAGCAAGAGAGGCCGCAATAGTGAGAGGCCCGCGCACCGCGATGAAGAGTGGCCCCCGCTTGCCACAACTAGAGAAAGCCCTCGCACAGAAACGAAGACCCAACACAGCCATAAATAAATAAATAAATAAATAAAACCCAGAAGTTAAAAAAAAAAAACCCAATTAAAAAAAAAAAGCACTATGCAAGGACTTGCCTGGTGGTGCAGTGGTTAAGAATCCATCTGCCAATGCAGGGGACACGGGTTCGAGCCCTGGTCTGGGAAGATCCCACATGCCGTGGAGGAACTAAGCCCGTGCTCCACAACTACTGAGCCTGCGCTCTAGAGCCTGCGAGCCACAACTACTGAGTCCGCGTGCTGCAACTACTGAAGCCCACGCGCCTAGAACCTGTGCTCCGCAACAAGAGAAGCCCCTGCTCGCCGCAACTAGCAAAAGCTCATGCGCAGCAACGAAGACCCAACGCAGCTAAAAATAAATAAATAAAATAAATAAATTTATTTAAAAAAAGCACTATGCAGGAAAACAAAAGGAAATATGCATAAAGATGCTGATTTCTGTATGGTTTAGTATAGCAAAGAATGGTGGTTTTGTCAATTATGAAATGCATTAAAATGCTTATCACATCGAGCACATGGAGGGACCCCGCAACACAGGAAAACTGACCGGAAGGAAAGACCCCAGATGATAACTTTGGTTTTTCTTATGTGGTGGAATTTGAGGTGATCTTTTCCCCTTTCCTCTATTTTCCAGTTATTTCTCTGTTACTGTTATAATGGAAAAATAGGTTTTTAAAATACACTTTTCAGATTAACAAAGTGAAATTTCTAACTAAATCCAAATTCCTCTTGGCAAAGATGGACACAAGGAAAGAAGAAAATATCTCAATCCAGAGGGAAATTTAGGATGAGGCACCAAGATTTTTCCAGTAGTGTCTTTTACTGAGAACTGTGAACCATGCTAACACACGTGGCAACAGAAATAGAACTGTACTCAAATGAGAAGACTTGGGTTCAAGTTCCAGTCTATTGCTCAACAGCTGCATGGTCTTGGCAAGTATTTGAGATGTCTGAATCTTGTCATCTTCTTGTGAAAAACAAAAATGAAACAAAATCCCCAAACAAAAAATGACACATATAACAATATTGCAAAATGCATGCTCCCCAAAATAAAAGGACCGGCCCACAAATGGGGGTTATTTCCATGATGCCTGTCCCCTTCCCCCCAACTCCAGGCAACTGTGAGGCACTGACACTGCACGCCCACTTTCTCTGTGGACCTCAGGCTTCCTCAGCCTTCACTCTTGTGTCTCTCCCTCCTGGAAGGAGCCCCACCCCTTCCCTACTTCCAGGCCCAGTATGGATGCTACCCCCCAGGGAGCCCTGGGGCCCTTCCCATGGGCTTCCTTCTCCTCCCTCTGTCTGCACCTGGCCTGACTGGGACCACCCCTGTTGTGAGGATCTGGCTGCCTCCTTTCTGCTTGGTGTTGCCGGCAAGCTGGGCCTGCAGATACTCAATCAGCATCGTGTGTCCCTAGCACTGTGCCATGCACGTAGTAAGTGCTCATTAACAACTTCTTGAATTCAACTCACTGGGCTTCCAGAACTCTCTGTGTGCCAGTGAGGGGTTCACTCTAATCTTGCCCATCTGCAATATCATTCAGGATGGCCACAGGGCACAGAATTCTCCTGGTAAAAGAGAAGGACACCTTCAGGCCCTTCTGGATTTTCCTTTCCACCAATTCTTCTTTAAATGCTTGATAAAGTTCACCAGTGAAGTCATTTGGGCCTGGCTTTTCTTTGTGGGGCATTTTTAAAATTATTAATTCAATCTCTCTACTTGTTATAAGTCTGTCCAGATTTCCTATTCTTTCTTGAGTCAGTTTAGGTAGTTTGTGTCTTTCTAAGGATTTATCCACTTCATTTAAGGTACTGAATTTGTTGGTGTACAATTGTCCATAGTATTCTCTTACAATTATTTTTTATTTATGTACAGTTGACAGTGATGTCCCCTTTTCATTCCTGATCTTAGTAATCTGAGCCTTGTCTCTTATTTTTCTTGGTCATTCTAAGTGAAAATTTGTAAATATTTTTTTCAAAGAACCAACTTTTGGTAGGTTTCTCTGATTTTCTCTATTGTTTTTCTAGTCTCTATTTCATTTATTTCTGCTCTAATCTTTGTTCTTCCCTCTGCTTGCTTTGGGTTTAATCTGTTCCTTCTTTTCTAGTTTCTTAAGATGGAAGGTTAGGATATTGATTTGAGATCTTTCTTCTTTTTTAATATAGGTGGGTATAGCTATAAATTTCCTTCTAAGCACTGCTTTACATGCATCCTCTAAGTTTTAGCGTGTTGTGTTTTGTTTTCATTCATATCAATGTGTGCTCTAATTTCCCTTATGATTTCTTCTTTAACTCACTGGTTATTTAGGAGCATGTTGTTTCATTGCCACATATTTGTGAATTTCCCAAATTTCCTTCTGTTATTGATTTCTAATTTTACACCACTGTGGTCAGAGAACATGTTTTGTTTTATTTCAATCCTTTTAAATTTATTGAGGCTTGTTTTATGGACAAACACAATTTAAACACATAAGGAAAAATCTCCACAAAACTCTATGTGTCCTAAAACACACAAACTAGATAAAAGGACGAATGACAAATGAGAAAAGAAAATTAGAATGACCAATTAGAAAAGAAAACCCTATATTACAGACAAAGGGTTAATATGATGAACGAAGCGTGTTCTTACATTGCTGGAGGGAATACAAAATTGCACAACCTCCATGGAGGGGAATTACCAATACCTAGCAAAATTACATCTGCATTTTCCCTCTTAGCCCAACACTCTGCATTTTAGACATTTATGCCAAAGATACAACAGCAAAAATGCAAAATGATGTCTACACAAGACTATTTATTGCATCATTATTGCAGGGGAAACAATCTAGATGTCCATCTATAGAGAACTGGTTACAGAAACTATGGGACTTCTGTAATCAGAGTCCTATGCAATGGTAAGAAGGAAAGAGAAAGAGTTCTATATACTGGGGCATCATCTCCTACTGTTTTGTGATTCTCAGGGCAGCTCCCATTACCTCCCCCCTGGGTGGGACACACAACATCCCAGCCCCCAATGACCCTGTGTGCTGGGTCTGCTCACCCCATCCTAGAGCTGGGAAGGCAGAGGCTCAGCTGAGGGCAAATGAGGAGTCTGAATTACGCCCCAAAGTGGCAGCTCTGGCACAGTGCAGAAGAACAAGTGCAGCACTGGTGGTTCCTGGAAGAGGGAGAGGCTCACACCCCGTGCGTATGGGTAACTGCCAAGGATTCTCCCCATGCCCATCCATAATCTCCATGCATCCTTAAGTACTGATGGTGAGGAGAAAACCTGCAAGGAGGTGTCCTGCCTCTATCTCCTCATTCTCCTAGGCAGAGTGCACTTTTCTGGTGCAGGGCGGGCAGGGCAGGCTGCTGAGGTGTCTGCACTGGAAAGAGCAGAAGCAGGGCAGACAGACAGACATATACTCACCAAGACAAGACAGGTTGGCTTTGGGGGAAATACCTGGAGGTCTCTTGAGAATACAAGATTAGAGATTGAGGATAGAGACTGCATTTTGTGAACTTCTGGGAAAGATCTGGGCAAAGGAGTTCAGAGGCTTGGCTGTATGCTTTAAATGGAATTCCCTGTGGATGTCCTGTTGAGAAACTTCAGTAAAGATTTAAACTGCGTTTTGATTTTGTTTTAAGATTCCAGGCTGGAGTTTCCTTGGAATACAGAGGCTATGAGTGATTTCCCTGTATCTCACATATACATTCATTTCTCCTCTTCTTCCTTTTTAACAAATGGAATATACTATGATTATGTTCTACAACTTGCTTCCCTCACTTAAAAGTTCTGTGTCGGCACATGGAGATCCAGCATACCTGTTTTCATGGTAGCCCTTTGTCCTCATTGATGGGACATTTAGGGCATGTCTAGTTCTGTGTAATCCCCTTCACTGCTGTGCTGAACATCCCTACATGTGCATTTCTCACCTGAACTGTATCTCCAGGTTAAATTCCTAGCAGTGGAAGGAGCAGAGGATATAGTCAGCCTTGATTTTTATAAAGATTGCCAATTTGCTTTTCCAGAAGTTGCATCAATTATATCCTTACTTAATTATCAACTCAATGTTAGTTTAAAATAAAATATGCAAAACAGCAGAAGTTGTATCTTTGCTGTCTTAAATAATATCAAACTTCCTGATTGTTTCCAATCTGCAAAGCAAAATAACATATCTCATAATTGGTTTTGGTTTCCATTTCTTTCCATATGAATGACATTCAGCATATTTTCATGTTTACCCATCATCTCTATCTTTTTCAATGAACTAAACTCTCTAATTCTATTTTTTGGTTCATTTGAAAATTGGAATATTCTTTCTATCATTGATTTGCCAGTGCTCTTTGTGGTATATGTTGAAGATAGTTTTTACCTATTTGTTGGTTGTCACTTGAGAGGCTTTTCTACAGAATAGTTCTAATTGTTATGTAATCATTTTATTAATCTTCTCCTTTATGATATCTGGGTTTTGTGCTGTGCTTAGGAAAAAGTCCCTCTCCCTCCAAAATTATTTTAATTTATCATTTTCCTAGACTTTTAATGGTGTTGTTCATTTTTATGTTTAAATATTTGATTCATCTGAAATTGATTTTGGCGTGGAAGTGAGAAAGCAATATGTTATTTTTGTCCTATTGCCAGGTAAACTTTCTTTTCTGGACTAATTTGAAATCCTAAATAGTAAAGCAAAAGCAATGTGTATTTGGACCTATTTTTTTTTTTGGCTGTGAGGCATATGGGATCTTAGCTCCCCAACCAGGGATCGAACCTGCATTGGAAGGTGAAGTCTTAACCACTGGACCACCAGGGAAGTCCCATTTTGGCTTATTTTTGAGTTGCTACTCTGTCCCATTGCTTTCCCTGTCCTTTCCCTTTCTACTCTCCAACACATTTCATTACTATGGCATTGTAATAATTCTAACATATGATGGAACTACTCTGTCCTCCTCTCAACTGACCTCCTCCTGATTTGAATCTTCTTGGCTATTCTTATATGCTTATTTTTCTAGGTAGAATTTATTATTCTTTGTTCATGTTCTTTTTTTAAAAAAAATATTTATTGGAGTATAATTGCTTTACAATGTTGTGTTAGTTTCTGCTGTATAACAAAGTGAATCAGCTATACATATACATATATCCCCATACCCACTCCCTCTTGCATCTCCCTCCCTCCCACCCTCCCTATTCCACCCCTCTAGGTGGTCACAAAGCACGGAGCTGATCTCCCTGTGCTATGCGGTTGCTTCCCACTAGCTATTTTACATTTGGTAGTGTATATATGTCCAAGCCACTCTCTCACCCTGTCACATCTTACCCCTCCCCCTCCCCATATCCTCAAGTCCATTCTCTAGTAGGTCTGTGTCTTTATTCCCGTCTTGCCACTAGGTTCTTCATGACCTTTTTTTTTTCTTAGATTCCATATATATGTGTTAGCATACTGTATTTGTTTTTCTCTTTCTGACTTACTTCACTCTGTATGACAGACTCTAACTCCATCCACCTCACTACAAATACCTCCATTTCATTTCTTTTTATGGCTGAGTAATATTCCATTGTATATATGTGCCACATCTTCTTTATCCATTCATCTGATGATGGACACTTAGGTTGCTTCCATGTCCTGGCTATTGTAAATAGAGCTGCAATGAACATTTTGGTACAGGACTCTTTTTGAATTATGGTTTTCTCAGGGTATATGCCCAGTAGTGGGATTGCTGGGTCGTATGGTAGTTCTATTTTTAGTTTTTTAAGGAACCTCCATACTGTTCTCCATAGTGGCTGTATCAATTTACATTCCCACCAACAGTGCAAGAGTGTTCCCTTTTCTCCATACCCTCTCCAGCTACAGTAATCAAGACAGTTTGGTACTGGCACAAAAACAGAAACATAGATCAATGGAACAGGATAGAAAGCCCAGAGATAAACCCACACACATATGGTCACCTTATCTTTGATAAAGGAGGCAAGCATATACAGTGGAGAAAAGACAGCCTCTTCAATAAGTGGTGCTGGGAAAACTGGACAGGTACATGTAAAAGTATGAAATTAGAACACTCCCTGACACCATACACAAAAATAAACTCAAAATGGATTAAAGACCTAAGTGTAAGGCCAGACACTATCAAACTCTTAGAGGAAAACATAGCAGAACACTGTATGACATAATCACAGCAAGATCCTTTTTGACCCAGCTCCTAGAGAAATGGAAATAAAAACAAAAATAAACAAATGGGACCTAATGAAACTTAAAAGCTTTTGCACAGCAAAGGAAACCATAAACAAGACAAAAAGACAACCCTCAGAATGGGAGAAAATATTTGCAAATGAAGCAACTGACAAAGGATTAATCTCCAAGATTTACAAGCAGCTCATGCAGCTCAATAAAAAAAAAAAGGAACAACCCAATCCAAAAATGGGCAGAAGACCTAAATAGACATTTCTCCAAAGAAGATATACAGATTGCCAACAGACACATGAAAGAATGCTCAACAGCATTAATCATTAGAGAAATGCAAATCAAAACTACAATGAGATATCATCTCACACCGGTCAGAATGGCCATCATCAAAAAATCTGTTCATGTTCTAAAAAGAAATCCTGTTTTTATTTTAACCACAATTGCACTGAATTATAAAATCAACATGTAGAGAATTGATATATTTACAATGTTGTCTTCCTATACAAGAGGACTATATGTCATTTTTAAAATTGAAGTACAATTGACTTACAATATTATATTAGTTTCAGGTGTACAATAATAGTGATTCAATATTTTTATAGATTATACTCCATTTAAAGTTATTATAAAATATTGGTTATATTCCCTGTGCTGTACATTACACTCTTGTATCTTATTTATTTTATACCTAGTAGTTCATACTTCTTCCTCCCCTTCCTTGATCTTGTCTCCCCCCACCCCCTCTGCTCTGGTAACCACTAGCTTGTTCTCTGTAGCTATGAGTCTGTTTCTATCTTCTTATATTCACTTGTTTGTTTTATTTTTTTAGATTCTACATATAAGTGAAAACATACAGTATTTGTCTTTCTCTGTCTGACTTATTTCACTTAGCATAATACCCTCCAGGTCCATCCATGTTGTTGTAAATTGCAAAATTTCATTCTTTTTTATGGTTGAGTAATATTCCATTGTACATATATACCACATCTTCTTTATCCATTCATCTACTGATGGACACTTAAGTTGCTTTCATATCTTGGCTATTGTAAATAATGCTACTGTGAACATTGGGGTGCATATATCTTTTTGAATTAATGTTTTCATTTTCTTTGGGTATGAACCCAGGAGTGGAATGGCTGGATCATATGGTAGTTCTATTTTTAATTTTTTGAGGAACCTCTATACTGTTTTCCATAGTGTTTGCACCAATTTACATTCTCACCAACAGTGCACAAGGGTTCCCTTTTCTCCACATCCTTGCCAATATTTATTATTTGTAGACATTTTGATGATTTGATGATAGCCATTCTGACAGGTATAAGGTAGTATCTCATCGTGGTTTTGATTTGCATTTCCCTGATGATTAGTGATGTTGAGCATCTTTTCCTGTGCCTGTTGGCTATCTGTATGTCTTCTTTGGAAAAATGCCTATTCAGGTCCTCTGCCCATTTTTTAATCAAGTTTTTTTTTTTTTTTTATAGTGAGTTGCATGAGTTCTTTATATATTTTGGATATTTACCCCTTATCAGATTTACTTAAATATTCTTAAAGTTTCCTTCATACGATCCTGTATATTTATCATGATTTCCCCTAGACAGCGTACATTTAATTTATATTAATTCAATAATTAAGAAAAAAGCAAAACATTTCTACTTATAGCCCCTTGGACATTCAAAGTTCTCATTTCAGTTCTTCTGGGCTTGTAAATTGATCTGGATAGGGCATCTAGTTACCCACTAGATACAATGTCAATGCGAAGAGCTCCTAGGAAAGATAAGGAAAGATCAACGAGGTCCTAGAGGTTGATAAGCAAAAGATATGAAGAGAGAGTTCAAAAAAAGTAAATATAACCAGCTCTTACACACACTAAAACATGCTAAGCCTCACTTATCATAAGAGAAATGCATAGTAAAACTATACTGAGACACCATTTTTCACACATCAGATTAGAAAAAACCAAAAATTTGATAACAAACACTGTTGTCAGGCCTATAGGGAAACAAGCAAGCACATACATTGTGGAGGATGGGGGTAAACAGGAAAAACTCCCATGGAGGGTGATTTGGCACTATCTGGCAGATTTTCAGAAGCATATGTCCTTTGACCCATCACTTTGAGAATTTATTGTGTAGATATGCTTGTATGCATGTGAAAAGACATCACAGCATTGTTTGTTATAACAAAATATTAAGAATAGCCCAAATGTCCAGTAAAGGAGACTGCTTACATAAACTGAGGTACAACACAATAGAATTCTGTGCATTTGTCAGAAGAATGATTATGATGATGATGATAGCACGAATGTGTGAAAGAAATAGGCAAGGTACAGAACAGTGTGTGTGATCAGCTACACATTGTACAAAAGAGGGAAAATAAGAATCTATATTTGTTTTGTTTGTATACACATAAAGACATTCTGTAAGGATGTAAAAATCAAAGAATGGTTTTTGAGCTGTGTGACTATAGTCAAACAACTAAAATTTTAAGATCTTGGCAAGGAAAAATACATGAAGTCATTTGCTCTGCCTTTTCCTCTGCATGTCTTCAGGCAGAGATACACACCCTCGAGTTCAAACAACAAAAATTGACTCCAGCTGATTTGCCTCAAAACAGGGACTGCCATCTGCCTTCTAAATCCCAAAGCAGGCACACCAAAAAAAGCAATAAGCCAGGATCAGGGGTCCTCTGTAGCTCGCAGAGTTATGAGTTGATGTATTTAACTCGTAGATTTGAAGGGAACCCTTTGGGTGATTACAACGTGGCCTCTGAAAAGTTAAAAGCAAACACCGCAAATGTATCTGCATAAAAGATAATGCTTAACAGAAGCAAACGCCTGCAGCCTCACCCCTTTGCCCTGAGACAAAAACGCAGAGAAGATCTTCAGTCTGAGCAAGAGTTTACATTCCTGGGTGCCGCACTCCTCTGCAGCTGGGTTTGTAGCCTGTGGTTGAGTTGGACCAGACCGCTCTGCGATTGCCACATTCACAGCTATTTTCCTCTATGGAAATGCCCACTCACATAGTACAAACTTCTTCAGTTAATATAAACCCTGGCCAGACAACAATATGGCCCTTTGTTTTTATGAGTGATATTCTGATTATTAAAGCAAGAAGCTCCATGATTCCTCAGAAACCGCAAACATCCCAAGAATGCCTGGGTTCTGCTACTGTGGCCCTTTGCCCACCGAAACCTGACTCAGCCATCACTATTTCTCGATGAGTTCAAGGCACTCCTTATGGACAGCTTTCAGCTGAACATTTAAAAGATACTCATGAATATTAGAACTTCAAGCTTTAGTAGGAAACAAACAGATTTTGCTAATCTGGTCAAAAAAAGCATTCTGAAGATAAGGCGAGGAAAGATTTTGACTTTAATGAAAACATTTTCAATTAAAACTTAAGCAGTTTTAATTAAAACAATTTTGATGATTAGATTAGGGGTCATCACATTTCAGTGATAGACACATTCGAAAATGAGGACTGGACACATAAATTCCATGCTTTCTATGGCTTCAAGCCCAATAAAATCAAAGACCTCCCATTTTTAAGGACCTCCCCATTTTTATCAGTGTAATATTATTATCAGTTTCAGTTAACAGAACTAGAGTCCAGGTGAGGCTACATAATTTACTGAGTAATTACCAAGCATGCACACTTTGCATGGTGCTAAGCATTCTGCAAACAGATTCTAACCATTTCTGTGTTACAGACGAGGACTGGGGTGCAGAGGGACCAGTATTTGAACCCAGCTCCTTCCGACTGCAAAGTCCACATCCTTGACACCATCACTCAGTTTCTCCTGCAAATTGTACACCTCAGAGATGCCAAGGAGATGCTGGGAGATAGGATCCAGACAGCAGGCTTAGCCCTGGTTGTAGCCACAACCTCCTGCCCCAAGTCCTTAAAAGTTGTATACATATATATATACCAAACTCAACAAGCCATGCGAGCACAGAAAACAAGAAGGAGACCTAATAGGTCCAGAAACCATCGTGCATGAGGTAGGCAAGGTTCAGGAGTGCTCCAAGGCTGCCTGGAGGGCATACGGGAAGCAAGGCCCCCAGAGCCACCAGCAGGGGGACTGCTCGGAGGGAAAACCCACAGTAAGCGTTTCTCCAGCCTGCACCAGGCAGTGGGGGGAAGAGGTTTCTGCCCCCTGTGCACTAGAGAGGGAGTGTGGAACCTTAGGTGGTGGGTGACACTCAGGCAGCTCGTGGAGCCCCCCACCCAGAAGACATACTCTGGGTGCACCCCCAGGACAGCCCACTGCAGTCTCCCTGCCCCCCTATCTGCAGGCTGCGTTGACCAAAACTGCGTTCACAGACAGCTATGGGGAATCCCAAACACAAAGATCAACATCCAACCATGTACCCACAAACATTTGAGGAAGATGAACGCCATAAAGGAGAAGTACCCAGTTCCGATAACTGAGCCTGCAAGCAGGGCAGGAAGAGACCCCTCCCACCCCCATCCTTACACACAGAAAGTAAAGCTAAATTGAGTTCCCTGCTTATTTAGCCAAGGATCCAGTGCCACTGGGAGCATGTTGACCCCCCAGGGCAGGAGAGGATGAGGCATATCCCACTGCAGTTCCCCCTTGGGCCTCAGAGTCCCCAAGGGGAAGTGAGCAGTTGACAGTGACAATGCTTAGGCAAGGTAGGGTCTTGCCAGATCTGAGAGCCTGCATCTCTTGCTGCACCCTTACATTACTGTTCAGTGGGAAAACCTACACAAATAACCCAGTCACCGAGATAAGGGAGTGTGGACAAACTCTGGACTCTTTGGTTGATGATTAACTTGCTATCAGCAACCACTACCCTCATCTGGGAGGAAAAGACTGAGTCAGTGCCTGAGCTCCCCTAAGCAGGATCTTGGGTTCTGGCTTTCCAGAATCTCGGGGGCCCATCGCCATCTAGTACCAGTGTTAGTAAAGCAAGAACAAGACCTCAGAATAAATATGACTGACATCTTGGAGAGATACAGGAGGACACAGCATCCATACACAAGAATTGACTGAAAAGCTGGGAGATTAAAACAAAAGAGTTGATCTGTAAAACACAGTAAGTGGGTGGCAGAGTATAATGGACAGAGCTAGAGGACAAATCAGCAATGTGGAAAACCAAGCAGAGGGTGCAGCAGCAAGACACAAAGAAGTTAAAGTACAGACAAAAAAATTAAAGAGATATGGAAGATGATCCTTGATGTTTTTCAAAACGTGTCTAATAAGAATTCCAGAACCATGTACTCAAATAAATAAGAAACATTCTCAATTTGAAAAAAAGATGGGTTCTCAGAAGTTAGAGCATACTACTCAAGAAGTTGAAGAGGGGAGGAGTGAATTTAGGAAAAAGAAGAAAATAAAGATAAAAGCAAAAATTAATTAAATAGAGGGACTTCCCTGGTGGTCCAGTGGTCCCTGGAGAGGGTGTGGAGAAAAGGGAACCCTCTTGCACTGTTGGTGGGAATGTAAATTGATACAGCCACTATGGAGAACAGTATGGAGGTTCCTTAAAAAACTAAAAATAGAACTACCATATGACCCCGAAATCCCACTACTGGGCATATACCTTGAGAAAACCATAATTCAAAAAGAGTCATGTACCACAATGTTCATTGCAGCACTATTTACAATAGCCAGGATATGGAAGCAACCTAAGGGTCCCTCAACAGATGAATGGATAAAGAAGATGTGGCACATATATACAATGGAATATTACTCAGCCATAAAAAGAAATGAAGTGAGGTGGATGTAGTGAGGTGGATAGACCTAGATTTGTCATAGAGAGTGAAGTAACTCAGAAAGAGAAAAACAAATACCGTATGGTAACGCATATGTATGGAATCTAAAAAAAATTGGTTCTGAAGAACCTAGGGTCAGGACAGGAATAAAGATGAAGACGTAGAGAATGGACTTGAGGACATGGGGAGGGGGAAGGGTAAGCTGGGACAAAGTGAGAGAGTGGCATTGACATACATACACTACCAAATGTAAAATATATAGCTAGTGGGAAGCAGCCGCATAGCACAGGGAGATCAGCTCCGTGCTTTGTGACCACCTAGAGGGGTGGAATAGGGAGGGTGGGAGGGAGACACAAGAGGGAGGGGGTATGGGGATATATGTATATGTATAGCTGATTCACTTTGTTATACAGCAGAAACTAACACAACATTGTAAAGCAATTATACTCCAATAAAGATGTTAAAAAAAAAAAAAGAATTATCGTTCTGAGACTTACAGAAGCTTTCTAATATAATAAACCACTCCAATGTTAAACTTAAAAAAAAAAAAAGACTCTGCACTCCCAATGCAGGGGGCCCGGGTTCCATCCTTGGTCAGGGAACTAGATCCTGCATGCCACAACTAAGAGCCCGCATGCCACAACAAAGATCCCCCACGTGGCAAGGAAGATCTTGCATGCTGCAACTAAAACCTGGCGCAGCCAAAAAAAATTAATTAAATAGAAACCAAAGAGTTTTTGTCCGCCATCTTGGTGTGTGTGGTTGACTCTGTTCCTCGCCCTGTCCTCTCCCAAGACTTTCAGGATCAAGCGATTCCTGGCCAAGAAACAGAAGCAGAATCGTCCTACTCTCCAGTGGATTCAGATGAAAATGTAATAAAATCAGGTACAACTCCAAGAGAAGACATTGGAGAAGACCCAATCTGGGTCTATAAGGAATCACACATGAAATGGCACGCGTAGTTTTGCTGTATCAAGGTCATGTGCATCTTACCCATATCACTATGAAAACCACTACTATTTGGACAGCTGGATGTGTTTTATTGGGAAAATAATTTTCCTCTTTGTTTCAATGTTTCTGCACTAGTGGGTTGGCTCAGTAATAAATATGTGAGATCTTTCATTGGAAAAAAATAAGTAGAAAGCAAAGAAACTAAAAAAAGCAACAACAAAACCCAAAGCTGCTTCTTTCAAAGGACTCATGAAACGATCTTATTGAAAGATTGATCAAAAAAATAAGAAACGGGGATGGGGGGTAGCAAAAGTACGGACAATATCTGGAATGAGAAAGGAGACAAAAATATACACTAGAGAATTAAATCATGAGAAATGGCAGATGGCAGGTCTGGGACAGGAACTGGACCACAGGAGCCTGGAATATCTTGTCATATCAGAAAGCAAGGATGTTATCAAAGACTCCTGGGGTCATGTCAAAAGTTAGAGAAACCAACCCAAAGGGGCTTCTGATGGCAAAAGATGAATAATTTTAGCATCAGAAATAAAAAAGTAAAAATCCATGAATGAGTAATAATACTGAAAGGACACACTTTATCGGTCACCTTTGAAAGATTCTAGGGAATTGATCCATTTTCAGAAAATGGAATAATTAAAATAAGGGAAAGATTCATTCATCCTGACTTTCACATACAAACCGTATCTCAAGGTACCACAGAGTTGATGGGAGAAAGTCCTTCTTTAGAGATAGATTTCAGCTAGATGAAGAAAGAATGATAGACTTAAAATATCACCACTTCACAACCCCAAAGAAATAACTGATATAAAGCAACGATTGATGACTGATAAAATCATTAGGTGAAAAGCTGAAAAACCATTACAACCTTTATGATGAAGTATCATGCTGACAAGACCAAAATTACTGAAAAATTGAACATCAAAGAGAGACAATTAGACATCATTTGACTCCTGTGGTGAAACAATAGGAAATACACAACAGTAGTTATTTAGTGTTCTTGCCAAGCCTTACTGAATGTAATCAAGCCTCTGGATCTATGGAAGCACAGAGGAGCACCACACCGGATGCAATCACCAAAATCCAGACTGTGGGAAACTACAAAGGATAAGCAATGTGGTTTTTTTTTTTTTTTTTTTTTTTTTTTTTTAGAAATTTCATGTAATGTCTGAAACATTTATATTAACATATTTCCATACAAATAACCCAATGAAAGTTTAGTATTAGTTGTTTTGTTTGTTTGTTTTTTTATACTGCAGGTTCTTATTAGGCATCAATTTTATACACATCAGTGTATACATGTCAATCCCAATCGCCCAATTCAGCACACCACCATACCCACCCCACCACAGTTTTCCCCCCTTGGTGTCCATATGTCCATTCTCTACATCTGTGTCTCAACTTCTGCCCTGCAAACCGGCTCATCTGTACCATTTTTCTAGGTTCCACATACATGCATTAATATACGATATTTGTTTTTCTCTTTCTGACTTACTTCACTCTGTATGACAGTCTCTAGATCCATCCACGTCTCAACAAATGACGCAATTTCATTCCCTTTTATGGCTGAGTAATATTCCATTGTATATATGTACCACATCTTCTTTATCCATTCGTCTGTTGATGGGCATTTAGGTTGCTTCCATGACCTGGCTATTGTAAATAGTGCTGCAATGAACATTCGGGTGCATGTGTCTTTTTGAATTACGGTTTTCTCTGGGTATATGCCCAGTAGTGGGATTGCTGGGTCATATGGTAATTCTATTTTTAGTTTTTTAAGGAACCTCCATACTGTTCTCCATAGTGGCTGTATCAAGTTACATTCCCACCAACAGTGCAAGGGGGTTCCCTTTTCTCCACACCCTCTCCAGCATTTGTTGTTTGTAGATTTTCTGATGATGCCCATTCTAACTGGTGTGAGGTGATACCTCATTGTAGTTTTGAGTTGCATTTCTCTAATAATTAGTGATGTTGAGCATCTTTTCATGTGCTTCATGGCCGTCTGTATGTCTTCTTTGGAGAAATGTCTATTAAGGTCTTCTGCCCATTTTTGGATTGGGGTGTTTGTTTCTTTAATATTGAGCTGAATGAGCTGTTTATATATTTTGGAGATTAATCCTTTGTCCGTTGCTTCATTTGCAAATATTTTCTCCCATTCTGAGGGTTGTCTTTTCATCTTGTTTATGGTTTCCTTTGCTGTGCAAAAGCTTTGAAGTTTCATTAGGTCCCACTTGTTTATTTTTGTTTTTATTCCCATTACTCTAGGAGGTGGATCAAAAAAGATCTTGCTGTGATTTATGTCAAAGAGTGTTCTTCCTATGTTTTCCTCTAAGAGTTTTATAGTGTCCCGTCTTATATTTAGGTCTCTAATCCATCTTGAGTTTATTTTTGTGTATGGTGTTAGGGAGTATTCTAATTTCATTCTTTTACATGTAGCTGTCCACTTTTCCCAGCACCACTTATTGAAGAGACTGTCTTTTCTCCATTGTATATCTTTGCCTCCTTTGTCATAGATTAGTTGACCATAGGTGCGTGGGTTAATCTCTGGGCTTTCTATCTTGTTCCATTGATCTATGTTTCTGTTTTGGTGCCAGTACCATATTGTCTTGATTACTGTAGCTTTGTAGTATAGTCTGAAGTCAGGGAGTCTGATTCCTCCAGCTCCGTTTTTTTCCCTCAAGACTGCTTTGGCTATTCGGGGTCTTTGATGTCTCCATACAAATTTTAAGATGATTTGTTCTAGCTCCGTAAAAAATGCCATTGGTAATTTGATAGGGATTGCATTGAATCTGTAGATTGCTTTGGGTAGTATACTCATTTTCACAATGTTGATTCTTCCAATCCAAGAACATGGTATATCCCTCCATCTGTTGGTATCATCTTTAATTTCTTTCATCAGTGTCTTATAGTTTTCTGCATACAGGTCTTTTGTCTCCCTAGGTAGGTTTATTCCTAGGTATTTTATTCTTTTTGTTGCAATGGTAAATGGGAGTGTTTCCATAATTTCTCTTTCAGATTTTTCATCATTAGTGTATAGGAATGCAAGAGATTTCTGTGCATTCATTTTGTATCCTGCAACTTTACCATATTCATTAATTAGCTCTAGCAGTTTTCTGGTGGCAGTTTTAGGATTCTCTATGTATAGTATCATGTCATCCGCAAACAGTGACAGTTTTACTTCTTCTTTTCCAATTTGTATTCCTTTTATTTCTTTTCTTCTCTGATTGCCGTGGCTAGGACTTCCAGAACTATGTTGAATAATAGTGGTGAGAGTGGACATCCTTGTCTCGTTCCTGATCTTAGAGGAAATGCTTTCAGTTTTTCACCATTGAGAATGATGTTAAGCAATGTGGTTTTATCAACAATTAAATTGCAAGGAAAAAGGAAGTGAGGGAGAAAGGTAGAAATTAAGAGACTCAGTAACAAACGTGATTCAAGTCAACCATTGATAAAAATAAATTATGAGACAATCAAGGGCATTAGAATGCTGACTAGATATTTGATGTTATTAAGCCCATATTTTTTATTTTAAAAAATGTATATAAAATGTACTGAGGTTGGACTTTTTAAAACACTTCTTAACATATGACGTTTGGAATTGGGTTCTAAATAATCTAGAGAGAAATGGAAGGGAATATGAATAGATCAAGATTGGCTATGTGTGATAATTGCTAAAGTTGGGGCAATGGATACAGAGAGGTCCATTACAGTATTCTCTCACTTTTATGATGCATTCAAAATTTTCCATAATATAAAAGATGGAAAAAAAAACCTAGTTTAAAAACATAACAATTTCAAAATTCTGCCTAGGCTAACGATTTATGAAAAGAAAAAAGCCATTTTGAATCTAGGCCTAAGAAACTGATTTCTGAGGGAAAAAAAGAGAGAGGAAACTATTTTCTCTGATTCTTTGGAAGAAAGGAGAACTGGAAAACTAGGGACCAGAGTGGGAGGGAATACTTTTCACTGTATTCCCTTTTGTACTTTTGAATTTTATATTGAGTATATGATGTATCTATGAAAACTAAATGATATCATCTAAAAACATATTTTAAATCCTGAAGCCACTAGGAACTTTATGCTAATACATTTGAAAATCTAGATTAAATGGGTGACTATCTAGAAAAATGTATTCACAAAATTAACTCAAGAAGAAATGGAAAATTTAAATAAACCTACAGTCTTTAATGAAATGGAATCAATAATTTAAAAGTCTACCGATAAAAAAGCACCAGGCCTAGATGGTTTTATAGGTAAAAGATTTTATCCAGGGCTTCCCTGGTGGCGCAGTGGTTGAGAATCTGCCTGCCAATGCAGGGGACACGGGTTCGAACCCTGGTCTGGGAAGATCCCACATGCCACGGAGCAACTGGGCCCGTGAGCCACAATTACTGAGCCTGCGCATCTGGAGCCTGTGCTCCGCAACAAGAGAGGCCGCGATGGTGAGAGGCCCACGCACCGCGATGAAGAGTGGTCCCCACTTGCCGCAACTAGAGAAAGCCCTCACACAGAAACGAAGACTCAACACAGTCATAAATAAATAAATAAAAGAACGTGAATTTCTGGGAGGAAAAAAAAAAAAAAAAAAAAAGATTTTATCCAGCTTCTTGGGAAATAAAGCTCTTATACAGTACAAACTTAGTGTTGATTAAAAAATTAAATTACAAAAAGATTGGCACAGTATGAAAATATTTATTTTAAAATCTTAAATATGGAAACTGTTCTGAAAAGAGCAGGACTGCCCAAACGTGACTCTGGTTGCCACTCCTCAAACCTGGACAATGAGCCAGCTGAGGGATGCCCACTTCTCCCAGCTGAAGGGATGGCATCCAAGCTCAGTTTCCATGGGTCTAGTGCCTGGAGGTTCTATAACATCCCACAGCCCCAAGTGATCCCCTATAGGCGGCCAGCACCCACCCTGCCACGTCATGAACAGGCTAGCCTCTGGGAGTGGAGACCCATGCTGGACCCTCTGCTGGAATGGAACCCACGCCCATGCAGCAGATGCCCTGGCAAGCCTCCCTGTGAGAGGATGAGAGACTGGGGACCACAGGCAACCCATCCTGCAGACCCAGGCTTTGTGATTTCCTCTCCCTCAATGAAGCCTCTTCCTTAACCCAGGCAGGTGATGTTATAGAATTTTTGCTGACCAGAGGGGACTGCCTGGTGGGACAGAAACAATACTATGTATTTATAGGCACTGACATAATTAACAATGGTATAAAACATGGCAAAATGTCCATACTAACTTTGAATAATGGCTACCTTTGGGGGTTTAGGAAGAGCAGTTACCAGGGAGAGTTCCAAAGGGGGCTCTAACCATTCTTGTCATGTTTTACTTCTTAAAATAATTGTTGAAGTAAAAATGGCTAAATAGTAATATCAGTTAAATCTGAGTGTGGGTACATCCTTGATTCCTTTTTCTTTTACTCCTCACATCTAATGCATTACCGATTTCTGTGGTGTGCTGTGTCAAAGATGACCACAAACTTTTGGCATTCCTTCCTTTGGGAGCTGGAATCTAATATTTCCCATCCTGCGTGGAATCTGGACTTACCTTCTGACTTGTTTTGACCAACAGAGGGCGGCAGAAGCGATGAAGAGACAGTTCAGGCATAAGCCTTAGCAAGGCCTCAGAGTTTCTGCTTCTGAGCTCTGGGAATTCAACTGCTAAGCTGTAAACAGGCTAGGGGTGGACGTCTGGATGGGCATGTGGAAAGAGCAGTCACGGTGAGGAGCACCGAATTGTCAGACATGTGAGTGAGGCAAGAAGAACCACCTGCTGAGCCCTGCTGATTCCTGACTCACAGAATCCCAGGAAACCATAAACTGCTGTGGTTTTAAGCCAGCGAGTTATGGGGTAGTTTGTTACATAAGTCCTCAGAAAAGATTCCCACTCCATCCTCTTCTTCCTTTCCTGCCCCACCATCCTGGGCTACCCTGGGCCTTCTTTCTAGAGCTCTGGTAACAGCCTTCTAGTTGATTGCAAATTTCCCTAATAATGCTTTGAATCCTATAATTATTGGTTTGTCTGGAATTCATTGTAAAAATGTCTATTTTAGTCAATGAATTTGTATTAAGAAATAAATTAAGAAATTAACTGAGAAGATAGTAAGATTGACATCAAAATAAAATAAATGCCAATTAGGATCCTCAGGAGAATTCAAGAAGATACTGCATATATGTCACAGGAACAGAATGCTATGAAAAGAAACAATCAAGAATAGGAAAGACATTTTGGAAGTTAAGAAGGGTTGGAAAACGTGAGGGAAAAGATAACCAACAGGAGTTCCAGAAAAGCAAACAAACCAAAATAATAAAGAGAAAAAGCAGAGGAAGATAATATTATCAATGAAAATACAAGGACTTTTCCAGGCCTAAAAGGGATAAATTGTTGACCTACCCTGTACCAAGCAGCATGAAGGAAAAAGACCCTCACCCAGGTCTTTTGTTATGAAATTTCAGAAGACCAGACATACAGGGAAGATTCTAAAGGCTTCTAGAGAGGAAAAAACAGGTCACCCACAAAGCAATGAGAATCAGACCACATCAGAGGACAACAGAGCAGGCTCTTCCAAGGTCTAAAGGCAAATGATTTCCACTTGGGATCACGGGGAAGACCAATGGAAGATGCTTTCAGGAAAACCGAGTCTCACATGTGCCACCATAGCCCTTTCTGAGTTTTCTCACTCATGTGCTTCAGGTAACTGAGGGCTCAAAATAAGAGTTCTGAGTAAGAGGTGGGAACCAGGTGGAGGTATAAAGTAGGGAAGAGGTGTGCGTCTCCTGAGCCCCACAGAACATGGATGACGCTGAGTCCCCAGGCCAAGTCATAGCAATGTGAACATATCATTTAATGTTGCAAAAGCAACCCAGAGATGAGTCCACACTGGTAGAATTAAGTGGGAGGGAGCAGCTGGGAGGTGTGGTGCTAGGGGAAAGAAATCGTCCTCTATCGTGGCAGGCAGGCAGGCAGGCAGCAGACTCTGTCTCAACGGATGGAGCAAGAGAAACGTGCAGGCATATTCTTTATGTAGAGAAATGGTGATGACCTGAAGAACTAGAACCAGAAACAGGAAATACAGACACTTTTGGGAGCTGACACTGGGGCTTTGCCTTATAGTCCATCTGTATCACTTGCTTCCTTAACCAGGGCTGTGTATTACTTTGATAATTTTTAATGTGCTTACTCTTTGATCCTGCCATTCTGCTGGGGTATACTCAACTCTTATGGTAAGAAGCAAAATATGGAAAGAATCTAAAGGCTCTTTAATAGCAGATTGATTAAATAAATATTGTTGTATTTACACTATGGAACTTGATGCACATGAAAAAGACTCCAAGATGTACATCACTCAAGTAAACAAAAGTTGCACAATGCATGTACAATTGAATGTCATGCATGTAAACCCAGAAATATATACAAAAAAGAATTGTGTATGGACATGAGTGTAGGAAGATGATGGAAAAGAAACACACTCAGCTAACAGTGGTCACCTGGGCAGGATGGCATTTGACTTTACATGAGAATGTGTGTGATTACACACAAGTAACTTTTTCATAACTTCGGGGAGGCCCCTGCCCGCTATCAGGCAGGGGTTCTTTGCTTGTTTTTTGCTTTTGAACCCAGAAGTGCTGGTGATGTTTGCATGGGGACATGGGCGACCACCCATTGGAGTCTTTTGATTCTGACAGAAGAAGGGAGGGGTGCAAACAGCCTGAAGGGTCTGCCCTGGCCTCTTCCACCTCTAACTCCCAGGTGTGGGCCACCTGTAGCCACCCACCTGTCTAAGAGCTCACAGGGCCATCTGAAGTCCAAAATGAGCTACTAAAAGGAACTTGAAGAGTGTCATTCTTGAATACAAAATGTATTCAAATTCTAACCTCAAATTTGCATCATCACTCGGTTCTATGTTCAAAATAATGGACTAAATTTTTCAATGCCTTTAAATATCTCTATTTGCTGAGTTATTTTTGGTTTTGGTTCTCCTGAAATCAATAGGTAAGCAATTGATTTTAAACCAACACCTGGTGACATGCCTGGCCACTGGATGCTGGACGATGGTAGATGACATAAAAGCTGCGAGGCACAAACATAGCAAGAATTAGCAAAATGAAGTACAATCCTAAAAAGTTATTTACAACTGAAAATATAATTTCTAACTAATGTGTGATTCCTTCTATAACATCAGGGTTATGGGCTTAGGAAGGATTGTACTGCTTGAGATGCACACTTCTGTTTTTGCTTTTTTATCTTTTATTCTTTATAACAAATGTCAATAAATAGCAAGATGGTTAAGTAGCATCTGGAGAAACTGAACACAGGGGCAGCTAGGATGGTGAACAGACTCAGAACCGGGAATTCTAAGGAATATTGGAAGCCCCTATTTTCATTCATCAGGGTTCCTGAAAATGTGTGTGAAATCCATATACTAGAGTTTGGACTTAAATGTTATTGGGTGTGATAATTTATATGTTATTTAGTTCTCTCAATTCCCAGAGTTAAAGAATTTCATAAAAATCCCAGTTATAGTTTCTTCAGAGTCTGGCTGATGTGGACCAGGAAACCAGGGAAGTGGGAGAAAATCCTTATCCCTCTGCACCGGGGCCTGGGGACGTCCACGCAGGCACCTGCTCACAGGCCACTGACCTCTTCGTGGAGGCCAGGGCACAGAGCTGGAAAGAAAATCTCCTCTCCTGGCCACTGAGTAGCTGTCCTGGTGAAGGAGTCAGGGGCAAATGTGGGGAAGGGGAAGGTGGGTTGAGGCCCTGGGTGAGCTTCAGGCTCTGGCCGCCTAGAATGGGGTGGGGGGATGGGGCGCTCCAGAGAGCCCACACACACAGGGTGGAGGGAAGGGGTGGGAGGCTGCTCTCCCCTTGGGCCCAGGTGGTCATGGCCTAACGGTTAGTCCACAGACTAAAAGGCAAAAGCTTGGTGATATCCAAGTGAAAAGTGTAACATTGCGGGCTGCCTGCTCTTGAAGGCAGTGGGATGGTTTGCTCAGCCTAAAAAGGAATCCACAGGGAGGGCAAGGCATCAAAGTTAGTTATTTCAAGAAAGGGGTTAAGGGATGCCAATCAGCCTAGGCAGGTGGAGCTAGAGGCAGTGGAGACAGGACTGGCCTCTGCAGCAGCACACGCTTCCCAACAGAGCAGCCCACAGAAAGGCTGGAATATTTGAGAGGGAGTCAGGTCCCTGTTGCTAGAAGTAAGCAAGCATATTCCGAACAAATAATCAGACGATCTAAGCCTCAGATTTACGTTAATATTAAAAGCCCCATCAAACCCAGAGCTTCTGTCATTGGGCAGGACCTTACAGGCATGAAGCACAGCTGTGTTAACTGCTCCCACATGGATGGATGCCCACGGCCGTTTCTCCTGCGACCTGGGCCACCACTCAGCTTCCCTCCTCTTCACCTCTCTCAGTAAGGGATTCCTTACTGGACAATGGCTACGGTCCCTAGGGGTCCCAGTGCTGCTCCTGCAGCCAGGCTGGAGAGGGCACCCTGCTCACCACAGTCCCAGCAAAGCCCTGTCCTCCCAGCAGGCATGAGCAGGACACCAAGTCCAGGAACATCTTAAGATGTGGGCTGGCGGTTACACTCTGAAAGGCACACAAAACGATGGATCTGCCCCTTGTAGGAGTTCCTACAGTGGCTCACTAAGAAAGCATGCTGCCACCGGAGGGGCACTTCCTAGTCACGCTATTTCCTATTTCTATTTCTGGAAAGCAGGCAGAGCCCCCACTCGGGCAAATCTACTTGGCTCTTGTATTAAAAAGTTATTTTCAAAACAGATTTGAAAAAGCCAAAGGAAGAAGAAAAGGACATTGGAAGTAGCTATGTAAAAACCCAGGATTTGAAGGCCTTCCAGAATGTTCCTTCTCCTTCTTTGGTCCATGCTGTGAGAGGCAGGCAGCAGAAGTCAGGACCGCTCACAGAGAGGTGGGGGATGTGGACCACCTCAGGTGATGTCTGTCCAAGCGCCCCTCACCCTCATGATCCTGAAGAGTCTCACCAAGCATTCTCAGCCTGAATTATCTAGAAGTTTCCTTACTTCTCTGCTCCCCAGGAGCCTTACCTCAGCTGATAGGACAGGTTTTTCCACTCTGACTGGTGTGAGACGGATGTGGAAGAATGTCTAATGACATGTTTGTCAAACTGGCTGGGTCCGCAGTCCTGGCCCAGTATCTCACTGACCCTCGTTCTCTCAGCTCACACACTCTGAACTCATCCATGCTCTCTAAACATTCCTCCTGCACCGAAGGCCAGCTGAATGCTGACAGTACTAATAAGGTTGTAACACACGTTTCTGGGGCACAATTGTGCTGCACAAACATGGAACAGGCACACATAGCCCACAGGGCACCACAGGCAGTTGGAGAAGCACTCACATATTCATGGGCGCTGAAAGGGTTAACCATTCTCAACAAGCACAAGGTGAATTGTGTAAGTCAAAACAGGTAGAGGCACCAACAAACACACCCAGTACACACACACACACACACTCAAGACCACTACCAAAAGCCCAAAAGTAAAAAGTTAGTTTTTGGGCTTCCCCAGTGGCGCAGTGGTTGAGTCTGCCTGCCAATGCAGGGGACAAGGGTTCGAGCCCTGGTCTGGGAGGATCCCACATGCCGTGGAGCAACTAGGCCCGTGAGCCACAACTACTGAGCCTGTGCGTCTGGAGCCTGTGCTCCGCAACAAGAGAGGCCGCGATAGTGAGAGGCCCGCGCACCGCGATGAAGAGGGGCCCCCACTTGCCGCAGCTAGAGAAAGCCCTCGCACAGAAACGAAGACCCAACACAGCCAAAAATAAATAAATAAATAAATAAATAAATAAATAAATAAATAAATAAAAAATTTTTTTAAAAAAGTTAGTTTTTTACTAATTTTATTAAAGTTTGGATCTTTTCCTAAATCTACTTGGAAGTGTAATGATAACATTATTTCCAAAGCATGGTATCTTCCAAGGATTTTTAAAAGGTGAGAGAGCTACTCCTACATTGAGAATAACTTGGGTATCCACTGGCCCTCTTTCTGACAATCAGTTTCCCTCAGGCAGTGCTGGGAATTAGGTCTGCAACGGTCATCCCTGGGGTGAGACTGGTGGATTGGGGGGAAGGGGAGGGGAGGCATGACTCCTCTGGGGAGAAGGTGGGGCAGAAAAAAATCCAGCTCATCCAATGGGAACAGAACTCAGAGGGTGGGCCCCATGGGAGGCACAGCTGCAGGTTCCTGGAGTCAAATATTGCCCCATTTAATCCAGAAAGAAATTCGTGGGAAAGAGGCCAGTTAAAGCAAATTTGATCTTGGAAATGAGCACCCAACGAGGGAGGAGGTACGCAGGTTGGATCCTAATCACAAAACTTCCGTACTTAAAGAGAAAACAATTTTTAAAATAAGTTGCAATATTATTCTTCTGGTTGCAAAAGTAATGCAAAACAACCACAAAAGAACGCATGCTCATTATACCCCTATGGGTAAGCAAAGAGCAGTGGCTATAATCCCCAGTGACTGTGCTACTCTTTGAGTGTCACCTGCTCCCAGGCTATGGTCTTGGTGTATATAGTTCTATTTTGTGAAAATGAAATCCAACATGTGATGTTTTAAAATTGGGCCCACAGAGCTCTGGGGTCAAGGTGAAGATCAGCGGTGGGATTCACCACCCCCAGTCCTCCACGACTGCCCATCAAAGCAACTCCACTGTTATAGCTGTCACGTGGGCTGGGGCTCCAGGTAAAGTTTCATGAGAGAAAAGCTCTGTGGGCTGCTTAAATAAATAAATAGAAATATGTAAATAAGACACAATTTTAAAGTACTGAAGCCCACCAACTCCTATCACGGTAGATGAATGATGGACAACAATCCTCCCCCTCTGCCTGAACCCACAGCCTGGCTGTGGCCTCCTCGTGCAGGGAGCTCTTCACTTGGGCTCCTCCATGTGACTTTCTTTGGCCAAGGGCAGAGGCGTGGAGGCGACAGCGTGCCACTCTGAGCCTAGGCCTTAAGAGACACGGAATGTTTTTGCTTTCTCCGCTTGTACCTCTGCAACTGGCAGAGAAGAAGGCGCCCTGCCAGGCTGCTGGTCTCAGGAGTCACATGGAGCAGAGTGCAGACTGCAGCGCGCAGCAGAGCCCCCCCCAGACCCCTGCTGGCCAGGAGGCACATCCCACTAAGATTCTGTGTCTGTCTGGATCAGGGTTCAGAGAGGTTGAGCCACTCAGCTGAGGTCACCCAGAACTAAGACTTGAATGCAGGCCTAATGAACCCCACAGACAGGCTCTTGAGCCCTCATCACACTGTGTGAGTCCCAGAAGTGTCTCCCCACCCCTTCTCACTCAGTGAAAGGAAACAGTCATAAACCGGCTGTGGGGTTCTAAACAAGACAGTGACAGAAGTACACATCACTCTAGGTTACAGCTAGTTAGTAGTGGCTCCTTAATCCAGAGCCCTAGGTAATGGATTCAGCATTCCCAGTACCCACGCAGGTCCCCGTGGTGTCACTGTCTTCCCCTGGACCTGGCAGGAAAGCAGGGTGGGTCCTCTGCTGCCCTCATTCACTGCTCTCAGGTGAGCTGAACAGTAGCTGCAAGAGGCCAGGAGGGGCCTGATGTCGGGCTGCTAAGCCATGTAAGCAGCCCGTTGCCAGCAGGAGGGGAGTGTTGTAGGGTTTCATCCCTGCGGGTCCCAGGGCAGGCCCTCCACACTCAGCTCTTTGGCTAACACCTATGGGACCTTTCAACTCTTGGAGAATGGGCATAAATTTGTACTTTCTTCATAATTTCCATAATGCTGAGCCATAGGACAGAATTTTACAATGTATTTCAGGTCACTTTTCTCTCATCTTCTTCAACTCTGTGGTTTATGTGTTTTCTTCTGTGCTTAAACACATCCCTGAGCATCAGGGTTCACAAGACACCACCTTCCCCTGTCGGCACCCTCCAGCCCTAAGCAGTAGAACAGTACCAGTGGGGGCTGCACGATTCCCATAGGCTCTTCAAGCCTTGTGTGTGTCCTGAGGCTCATCCAGAACAGGGAGGTGTGGAGTCCTGAGATTCCACTGGGGAAAGAGGCCCCTGAGGCAGAAAAGACCTTTCTGAGCCTGCTCCCTCCCACCTGGTGATCACAGCTGTCAGGGAGAGGCAACTGGCTGTAGGAGCAGTGTAAAGTTCAGATCCAGACCTCAAAGGAGAAAAATGAGGGCTAGGAGTGTCAACACTTTGGCCTCTCGTGCACATGAACCTTCTCTGGTTATTGTCCTACCTCAGGCCTGGAGGCAGGGCTGGTTCCAGGTCTGTCCAGGGTCCCCTGACCCAGGTCCCCAGGAACTGTAAGAGTCAGTGAGGGGCTTCCCTGGTGGCGCAGTGGTTGAGAATCTGCCTGCCGGTGCAGGGGACGCGGGTTCGAGCCCTGGTCTGGGAAGATCCCACATGCCGCGGAGCAACTCGGCCCGTGAGCCACAATTACTGAGCCTGCGCGTCTGGAGCCTGTGCTCGGCAACGAGAGGCCGCGATAGTGAGAGGCCCGCGCACCGCGATGAAGAGTGGCCCCCGCACCGCGATGAAGAGTGGCCCCCGCACCGCGATGAAGAGTGGCCCCCGCTTGCCACAACTAGAGAAAGCCCTCGCACAGAGACGAAGACCCAACACAGCCATACATATATACATAAATAAAAAAGAATGTAAGCAGACAAGAATAGCATTAAAAAAAAAAAAAAAAAGAGTCAGTGAGGATTCCTGGGCACCTTGAGGTCTCAGCCTTGCCTCTCTGTTGGTGGAACACTGGCACGACCTGGGAGCCTGTAAGAAACGCAGATTCTCAGTGCCCCCAGACTCACAGGATGAGAATCTGCATTTCACCAAGATCCCCAGGGGACTGGAGTATATACTGCAATTTGAGAAATGCTGCTCTAATTTGCTTGTCCAAATCATTTAGACCAGTTGATTCTCAACCCCAGCTGCACAGTAGGATCATGGTGGTGGGGAGGCAAGAACTTTTAAAAAATACCCCCAGGATGCCGCTCCAGTGGAGCTGGGGGTGCCTGTGCACTGACAGTTTTAGGCACTGCCCAGTGTTTCTGGGGGCCAGGGTGGAAGCACTCGCTTAGATCCACCAGCTCTTGACCAGGACGAGGATGGGGCAGAGTCTCCTCTGGGGCTTTTTCAGATGACACAGCCACCCACCCAGTGAGTCCCAGAAGGACCCAGCATCCCTGCCCCCACCATCATTCCTCAGGATTGCTGAGGAGAGGCAGATGGGATACTGCAGCTGAGAGTGCCCTGGAAAGAGGTTCTACCCAAAATCAGGAATAGCATTCCACGCATGTCACCTTGATCTCATGCTAATAAGGCACGGCCTTCCTAACAAGCAACTGAAAAAGGGCATACATCTGAAAAAAAAAAAAAAAAAAAAAAAAAGAAGGGCTTCCCTGGTGGCGCAGTGGTTGAGAATCTGCCTGCTAATGCAGGGGACACGGGTTCGAGCCCTGGCCTGGGAAGATCCCACATGCCGCAGAGCGGCTGGGCCCGTGAGCCACAACTGCTGAGCCTGCGCGTCTGGAGCCTGTGCTCCGCAACGAGAGAGGCCCGCGCATCGCGATGAAGAGTGGCCCCCGCTTGCCACAACTGGAGAAAGCCCTCGCACAGAAACGAAGACCCAACACAGCCAAAATCAATCAATCAATCAATCAATCAAACATACGCATCTGATTCAAGAGCCTCATTAAAAAAAAAAAAAAAAAAAAAAAAAAAAAAAAAAAAAAGGGCTTCCCTGGTGGCGCAGTGGTTGAGAATCTGCCTGCTAATGCAGGGGACACGGGTTCGAGCCCTGGTCTGGGAAGATCCCACATGCCACGGAGCAGCTGGGCCCGTGAGCCACAATTGCTGAGCCTGCGCGTCTGGAGCCTGTGCCCCGCGACGGGAGGGGCCGCGATAGAGAAAGGCCCGCGCACCGCGATGAAGAGCGGTCCCCGCACCGCGATGAAGAGTGGCCCCCGCTTGCCGCAACTGGAGAAAGCCCTCGCACGAACCGAAGACCCAACACAGCCAAAAATAATAAATAAATAAATAAATAAATAAATAAATAAGAAAATCCTTTAAAAAAATAAAAAAAAAAAAAAAAAGAAAACCTTTCAAAAGGTGCAAGTCAAACACTCTGGGAACATTTAGTGCTGGACAATGTCAAGAAGCAAATTCTTTTCTCATTTCATAATCTGACTTATGTGTAAAGAAATCTTCCAGAATCATCACCTTAGTTAGACTCTGGGCATTTTCGATGGAGAAAAAACACTAAGTAACTGAACAAAATGTCTACTGAGCCAGGTACAACACTGAATCGCTAACTCCACAGAGGTACAAACCCACAGGTCCTCTCAAATCCCACAGGATGACCTATACTTTGAGGACGAGAGTCCAGGGTTAAGACAGGGTTCAAAGGGCAGTTCTGCCCATTACAAGTTGTCGACCTTGACCAAGTTTCTACATCTCTCTTATTCTCATGTTCCTCAGTTATAAAATGGGGATAAAAGTACCATTTATAGGTGGTCGTGAGGATTAAATGAGGTTACTTCCTAAGACACTGAACCCATTGCCCCATATGTACTAAGGGCTTAACAAATATTTATTGTTAACAATATCAATGATATCCTATTGGGGATAAAAGTGATGCAACTCTGCTGAACAATCCAGCAATATGTGTAAAGAGGCTTAAAAACGGTCAGACCTAATAGTCCGGCTTCTGTAAATCTATCTTAAGGAAATAATCTCAAAACCATGTATAAAAAGATGGACATGGAATGATTTTGGTCTGAGTCAGCAACTAGAAGCAACACAAATGTCCCAAAACATCCAGTGGGAGAGTAAGAATTAGGTCAATCATTTTGCACAGCGCTCCCAAATAAGATGATATTTCACTGGATCACACAAGCTAAGTGACTGACACAAAGTTAGGGGAAAAAAGTAGGATACTGAAGTATATACACTATAATAAGTAAATAAAGTTAAAACAAAGTCCCTGCAGCCCAGAGAAGCTGACTAGAAGACAACATACCTAGATAGTAACTGTGTTTAGGACAGTGGGACTCTGGGTGATTACCTTTTCTACTTCTTTTTTCTTTTTTCAATTTTTCTTTAATAAACATATTATTTGTATAGTGAGAACACAAAACCAAATCCCCATTAAAAAAAATCTTTTTAACCAACATGAAATGATGCCCTGATTCTTAAGATCCATATAAATCTTAACTCCACATAAATATTGTCCCATGGCTCCTTCAATGTTTAGAATTTCAGTGAGAATCCCATGATATGTTTTATATTGAAAAACCATACAATTCATCAAATAATTGGCAATTTATATCCTTTGGTTGAGAACCCATTGTTCGTATGTAGAACATGCAAAGCAGGCTTGGCCAGCCCTGCCCTTACCGCTGTTATGGGTCTCCATGGCGTGTCCTGGACACACGGCTGACCCTTCTGGCCCCACACACCAGTACATGCTGGGTGGTCGCCGAGACATTCCAACCATCAAGCCTCGAGGTGGCCGCTCTCGCCAGTCAGTTCCTGCAGTGGTCACAGCAGCCGCGGCTCCCTGAGGGGTGGACTAAGTCATGGCTTACAGTCCAGGGTGGACCAAGTCACAGACACACCGTCATGGCTGAGCGGAAAGCTGTCTCGTCCTAGTGGTGAAAAAACATCAAGTCAGAAAGCTTTTCTTAACTGTCAAGTCACTTCCTGCACCCAAGTACATACTTATTTATAAGGTCACGTAAATATGCATTGGTGTTCCTCCTCCCCCTTTTTGCAACACTTCTCTTCACATTCCATCTATCCAGTCACACCTGGTCAGATGGCGGCAGTGAAAAGACAGAGGTCCCCCACCCCACCTCACAGCTGGGCTCCAATCTGCCCAGCTTCTCCAATCTGCCTGAGAAGAGTTCAGATACCCCAAACAACTGTAGAACACCTACTGGTAAAGGGCTTAATCACTGCTCCATCAACACATATTCATAGTCACTGGCATGGTGACACCAAGACAACCAAATGAGGCTCCTTCCTTCCGGGGTTCACACTCCAGTTGGGGTGGGGCAGACACACACGTACACAAAACAAGGCTTCCCTTTGCCCAGGACAGACTCTCCTGGAAGCCCAGAGGTGGGCACGTAATGACAAAGAGGTAATCACGCAGCAATCTCAAAGAGAAGGGTCTGGAAGGCACTGGTACCAGTTATCAAGCCAAGTCAGTTTGAGCCCTGGGGGATAACAGAAAGGAGCTCCCTACATTCTACCTGCCCCCACCACCCCAGGGGATCTTTGGCAATGTCTGGAGGCATTTTTGGTTGTCACCTCTGGGGGTGGGGGTGCTTAAAGGCATTTAGCAGGTAGCAGCCAGGAACATTGCTGAACATCCTACAGCACACAGCACAGCCGCTCGCAGCCGAGAATTATCCAGAGAAACTCTGAGTTAGATTAAGACACATCTCCTAAGACTAAGGAGACTGTGATGAGGCAAGGCACTGCTCTCACATGCTGGGCTCCCACTGACCTTGGGTCCCTGACACAAGGACACAGGCTGCTATGCTGATTAAATGACCAGAAGCACCTTGAGGGTGAGATCCAGGCTCAGCTTGGCAGGGCCCGGGGTGAACTGCACGATGGGAAGTGATGACCATATGAAATGCATGTGTCTCTCTCAACATTCATGTGGTGTCTATAGTACAGACATAAAAAGTATGGTGTAATTAGCAGCTGTTCTCTGAGATAGACAACTCTGAATTAGAGGGTGATAGGGTAGTCCAAAAAGAAAATTAAGGTCATGTAAATGATGCCTAAGACAACATCATCTATTAAAAACAGACATGCACCCAGGCAACTTTGCCCGGTTGCTGTGAGATTTTCAGCAAGGTCAAGTTTCTGCAGTCACTTTCTACAATAGGACTGGAGGTGGTTCTTACTTGCAATAATAATAGTGGGAGGACTGGGAAGCCAGCAGGGTCTTCCACCTGCCCTCTGATTAACAATCTCAGAAGGGGACTTCCCTGGTGGTCCAGTGGTTAAGACTCCCCATTTCCAATGCAGAGGGCATGGGTTCAATTCCTGGTTGGGGAACTAAGACCCCACATGCTACACAGCAAAAAAAAAAAAAAAAAAAAAAACAAGCTCAGAAAATCAGTGCTGGAGGGCAGACCCACTGTCTCCCCAGTGAGCAGGTTCTAGAAGGTACCCTGAACAGGGTTCAGGAACAAGGCTGTGAGAGCACCGGAACTTTCTCATCTTAGAGCCTGGAAATCAGGCCCCTGGCCCAGGTGGTCTGTACTCTTATAGGCAAGGGGAGATGGGGCTGGGAAAGCCCTGAACCAGAGGTCTTGCCCTTTGTGAGCCTGCACCTTTCTGAACTAAAGAGCAAAAGGTTTAGAGAAATCACACTTGGGAAAATCCATATTTGAAGTTTGGGAGCCTGAAAAGTCCAAGAAGGAAGGAAGGAATGATCAATCTAGACACTATTTAGGAGACAATCAAAGCTTTGTAAATTGCAAAACCTGATTAGGAAAATCAGCTTGAGAGGGGACAGGGAGAAGTAGCAAAACAGAATCTCCGTTTTAAAATAAAGGCTCCAAATCACACAGCAACATTCAGAAACCAAGGCGCACAGTTGTTATCTGCTTTCAAACGCCTCTCAATATCAGCTACCAATTATACCCAACAACACCTGAAAAATCCAAATGCTAGTAGATGTTCCTTCTGAAAACAGAAGTGTCTTACCATATATGTTTTTAAGTTAAAAAAAAAAAATCTTAAGAATATTTTAGGCCAACCTTCACCCAGCCATTTTGTTCCCCTTTTCATTTTCAGTTTCCTTTTGAAAATCATTTTACCAATGGAGGATTTTGCCACTGGAGCAGTTTTTCAGTTATAATTTGTATTTTGGCTTAGACTCTAAGGTAGAAGTTTTAAGATGAAGTAACTCAAGTTTTGCTCAATCTTTGCCCTCTAACGGATCTTTGCCTCTTCCTGATTCTTTTGGGTTCAGATCAATGCAACAAATAATGGTTGCAAGTTACATGTTTTCTTTACATTATAGTATATATATCCTAAAGAGGGTTTCAAGAAGTGTCCGGCAATAATAATTATTTTAATAATTTTCAAAACCTCACCATTGATGGAAAAGAAAAAACGGAACCTGATATTCCTTCTACAAATGTTTTTATTGGGACCTATCCATGGGGGGTGAGCTTCATGAGTTCATGAAACTTACAGCTGGTGGGGAGGACACAGTTAAGTAAGTAAACTTTCTGACATGGAAGTAACATCCTGAACCTGCTCACTTGTCTTTTCAGGAGGCTTGGAAAGGGCTGCCACTGCCAAAGAGCTGGAAGACACTTGCAAGTGAAATGTGTTAGAAATGCTCTTATCATCCAGCTCTTTTTTGAAAAGCCTGGTCAAGATGGTTGGCCCATGGTCTGAGACACCCCTTTGCACTATTGGCATCCCTTGACCAATATTGGTCAACAATTGACCTACAAAATGTGTTTAATGCATTTGTGGACATCAAAATATTACAGAGCTACAAACCGGAGATATGTGTAGTTCTCAATCCCAGATGAGAACAGAAGCCTTTCATGAGTCTAAAGCCAGAAACAAGTTAAGGCTGTCCATTCACCACTCAGTCTCTATACCTGCATGCATTTGGTGCCTCCTGGACAACTCTGGGAGTAAAGATGAAGCAGTGAGCAAGGTAGGCACATAGGAAGGGTCTCTGACACCTGGAGTGCCAGTAGAGACTTCCAGGTAAATTAAAGGAGTAATTAAACAGATAAAGTAGGAACACAGACAGTGGCAACCGAAAGAAGGACATAGGGAGAGGGATGTGAGAGTGAGGCTGGGTTTGGCGAGGCTGGCTGGGTGGGGAGGCAATGGCCAGGTGGTCTGAGATGGCAGAGGCCAGATCAATTGGGGGATGTGCAGGGAAGGAGGTCTTCTGGATTTCATGCCAAGCACAAGAAGAAGCTATTGAAGGGTTCCAAGCAGAGGACTGACACTCTCTAATTTACCTTTTTTCAAAAAATAAATTACTCTGGTAGCCAAATAGAGAATGGGGGGGGGGGGCGGGAATTACTGCAATTGTACAGGAAAGAGATGCTAGTACCTTGCACTAGGTGGGGTGGTGAGAAAGAAGGGAATGGACCTGGACACATGTGAGAAGTAGACCCAACAGGACTTGCTAACAACTGAATTCAAGGGACGAGGGAATGGGATGGAAGACAACGCCCACGTTTTTTATCTGAGCAGCTGCGTTTACTACGGGCCACTACCTGAGGTGTGGAAGCCTGGGGGTGGGAGAGGTTTGGCAGACCCCCAAACCTCCTGTAGGGACACATTAGGTGTGAGGTTTGTATGTTTTTAACTTAATTTTTTATTCTTCCAGGACATAAACAAAGATAATTAAGTCAGACCACAAAAGGAGTTGAATGTTAAACATTTTTCAAAACCGTGTATATTCTAGTTGCCCCTTTAATGCCCGGGGAATTTGGATACAATGGGAGTGAGTAGCAAACTCTCAAAACAGTGCATTTGGTGAGAGGCTCCCTAAAAACAAAACTGCACGCTCCTGTTTTTCTACTTTTCTGATCCTTGCAGGGTGATGTGCTTGTGGGAGAAAAACTTCATGGCCTCAGAACGTGAAGGAGCAGGGTGGACCGACCGCAGAGATCCCTGTACTCCGCCGTTACCATCTCCCTCCGACCCCCAGCCTTCCCCCACCCCCGACCGCACTCATCTGCGCCCCCGCCTTCGAAGGTCGGCCGCAGAGACCGCCAAGGAGATGGCGGGTTTTATCCGGACCCTCGGGCGAGTAGCGTGCCCCGGACTTAGCGGAGGGCGAAGGCGCTCGGCCGTCTTGCATTGCCAGGCCGTGCCGGCAGAGAGCCTCCCGGGCAGTGCCTCTCCGACACCCACACACTCAGACTCACACTCCCGCACACACGCGCGCTCACACGGCCCGCTCCAACTTGAAGGAAGGGGTTTTCTCCCAAGGCGGAGGAAATGTGTAGACGTCCCGGTGTATTTTCCTTTTGTTGCTTGCTGTCTGCTCCCCCCGCCCCGGTGCCGTCCCGCGAGGCCTCGGGTTCCCCGCCTGGGCCCCCCACACCCGGCACCCCGCGAGCGCAGCGGGAGGCGGCGGGGCCGTGAGCCCGGGGTCGCCCCGCGCCCCGGGCCTGGGCTGCAGGGCCCAGGACTCCACGCGGGGTCGCAGCAGGAGGCGGCGGGTCCACGACGGGACGCGGGCCGGGTCAGCACTTACCTGCGGCGACTGCGGGCAGGGCCGCGGGCGCCTGGGACGCGGGGCTGCGCGCGGGCCGGGAGGACAGCGGCGGATCGGGGCCGGGCCGCCCCTCTGCCCTCCGCCCCTGCGCCTCGGGCCGCGCGCCGGGGCCGGGCAGGGCCAGACGCACTTCCTCAATCCTGAGGAGGGCGGGCGCCGGGCGGCGCGAAGAGCGAGCAGGGCGAGGGTCAGCCGCTGAGAGGCCTCCCCACAATGGGCACGAGGAGTCCCTGCGGCCGCCAGTCTCTGTTTCCCTCACCGTAAACCCCGGCTGATCACACTCACTGCTCCCGCCCGGGTGACCACAGGGCCCGCGGGCCCTTCTAGCGCGAGGTCTCCTCCAGGTTTGGGTACCCTGCTCTCCACGCGGGGCAGGAGCAGCGGTGAGATTGGTTGGTTTTCGGCTCAACCCAGCTTTCCCTGCCCCCCTGTTCGGCTCAGCAGCAAGATTCGCTGATGAACTTCTGACTACTATATGTGGGTCGTAGATTCTGGCAGTAAATATTAAAAAGACGGGAATATTCATTTGTGTACAACTCTTTATAGAGCAGACTAGAAATACGTAATTTTAAAGCTTTAATAGTTTGCAAACTATTCCAGTTTGGTGGAAGGTGGAACCCCTTCCACCACATGAATTTACTACTTTAATTATGGATATATACAAAGATGTCACTGGTGAATCATTTTAAATTGGGGATTTTTTGGTGGGTGGTGTGGTAGATAAACATGAGGGAGTGTAGGCAATTTATTATGTTTCAACCTAATATAAGTATGTTCCCACCATTGAGGGCATTATCAAAACGCAGATCATAAACATGCACGTCCATGCTTGCAGGCAGGCATCGGATTCGGCTCCACGTGCCCACCGGAGAAAGAGAAGCCTGCTTGGAAAAAAGCGGATGGTTCTGCACCCTGGCAGGACCCGCACCCCAGGCTCCTCCTATGTAATGACCGGAACATTCTCAAGGCACAGAGACAAATTGCCACCAACAAAAGCCGGGCAGTTGCAGCCCCACCCCCACCCCCACCCATGACCTTTCAGACAATCCGGGCAGTGACCACTTGGACAAGCTCCTTGGGCCCCTGTTTGCCGAGGGGGCCACGGGGCAGCTTAGCTTTGCTCCCTAGAGGCTGCCCCTCCAGCTCTCCTAGACCAGACTCCCTTCCAAAAGGGTGGGTGCAGTTTTTCAATCCTGCCCTCACCACTGCGGTTCTAATTCCAATATGCAAAAGGAGGCAGTATGATTGCTACCGAGAAGTCCCTAATAATTTGCAGGGCGTGGCGTCCACGGTTCTGGGTGAGCCCGGCGATGGCGGTGCGGCGCCCCATGCAAGGCGCGCGGCCCTGCCATCTAGCGACACCGTGAGGAAGCGCACGCCCAGTGCGCAGACCAGGGAGCTGACGTAGCCCACGGGGATGGGGGCAATTCAATTTCCCTTTTATTTAATTAATTTATTTATTTATTTATTTACTTACTTATTTAAACATCTTTATTGGAGTATAATTGCTTTACAATGTTGTGTTAGTTTCTGCTTTATAACAGTGAGTCAGCTATACATATACACATATCCCCATATCTCCTCCCTCTTGCGTCTCCCTCCCATCCTCCCTATCCCACCCCTCTAGGTGGTCACAAAGCACCGAGCTGATCTCCCTGTGCTATGCGGCTGCTTCCCGCTAGCTATCTATTTTACATTTGGTAATGTATATAAGTCCATACCACTCTCTCATTTTGTCCCAGCTTACCCGTCCCCCTCCCCGTGTCCTCAAGTCCATTCTCTACGTCTGCGTCTTTATTCCTGTCCTGCCCCTAGGTTCTTCAGAACCATTTTCCCCCCCCTTAGATTCCATATATGTGTTAGCATACGGTGTTTGTTTTTCTCTTTCTGACTTACTTCACTCTGTATGACAGACTCTAGGTCCATCCACCTCACTACAAATCACTCCATTTCGTTTCTTTTTATGGCTGAGTAATAGTCCATTGTATATATGTGCCACATCTTCTTTATCCATTCATCTGTCGATGGACACTTAGGCTGCTTCCATGTCCTGGCTATTGTAAATAGAGCTGCAATGAATATTGTGGTACATGACTCTTTTTGAATTATGGTTTTCTCAGGGCAATTTCCCTTTTAAATGAGCTTGGGAATTGGCTTGGAAATGTCTCCACTGTAGAAAATAGCCAGGACACTCATCACATGGGTGGCCTGTTTCGAGCTGGTTGTATCCCAGCATTTAACTCTATCCATTGGCATGTGTTAGAGGTTTGCATGAGGTGACTGTTACAGGTCAGTTAAGATTTCTTTCCGCTTCTTCTTGACCCCTGCTGACCAGCATCTCATGTTGGAATGACCCCTCCTAAGGTGGGGTCAGTTGGACGCTACCTCCCTGACCTACCCTTTCTGCTTTTTGAAGGTGAGGTGATTGACTGACCCCTCAGTTCTTCTAGTCACCTCCCTTCAGCTGGGTATTCTGTTTCCTCAGACATTTCTCTTTGGATACTTAAAAAATGTCCCTCATTATCCACCTTCAAGCTCAAGTCAGCCACATGCTATGAGCAAGAACATTAAAAGGGCTTGGTCCACCATCAGGAGAAGCTAGGGCATTCCAAAGGGTCCACTTTTAGAGAATGTGCCAACCTACTGTGCCCCACCCCAACAGGCACACAAGGGCAGGTGTGTACACACACACATATACACACACCACAGCCAGTATATGTCCTCAGAATGGTTACCTTCATGGTAAACCAAATGAAGGTAATGCCCTTTTCCTTGAATTTTTGGCTCACATTTTGATTGGGAAATGGGAAGTTTCTAAAAGCATTAAAGCATACACAAGTGCATATATTAAAAGGGATCTGATCCAAGCCTCCCTTAAATTTTCTCTGAAAGGGTGGAGCTTTACCTCTACATGGCCAAAATGATATGGACTCTCAACACGAGAGGCATGGTTGAACTTGGTGGAGCTAACCAAATACAGGAATGTTCTTGATCCAACCTCAGTGTCAGCGTATGACTTGGTGATTGAGGCTTACTGGTTTGAAGCCTTAGAAACTTTAGGTAAGTTAAACCCAGACACCGAGATCCTCGTGGAGAAAAGTGGCAAAAATGGATGCTTGTGCACACAGTTACAGGATACAGTGTTTTCCCTAAATCCCCGTGCGATCTTCCCCACCATTTCCCACACTCACATCTCCTCATCACTTTATGATAAAAAGGGACTCAGTCAGCTCAGATGACAGCTTCAACTTCACCAACTAAGATGCAGAGCCTCTGAGGCCAAGCTTGCTGCCTGGTCCACCCCCAAAACCATAGAAGTGAGTTTCACACTCAAGCTGAGCATGGGACTTGATGGATTGAGCAAATGTAATTTTGTCCTTAAGTGATTGATACCACTTTATTACAAGCCATTTTGTACCAAAGTTCTAAGAAAAAGGTCAACCTCAGAATTAAAAGGGGTCTGATCTTTAAATGAAAAAACATAATTTTCTCAAATATCTGATTTTATTTTATAGTTGTTGCATTGTTGAACACAATCTGCAGTTAGGGTCAGAATTCCCAGGCCAGTAGATTTTTTAAACCATACCACAGGAGTAAACCTTAACAGAAGTGAAATCTAATACTATATAGATAAATACAGTATATTACAGAAGGTTAAATACATCACCTCTGTTTACTTACAACTATAAAAAGATACATTATACCCATTATAAATAATGTAGCATTTCATATTAAAGGCATTATTGTACAATGAAAGAATAAGAACCCTCTAATGTATTACTATCAAGGTTAGTGTTTATAGTTACTTTAGATAAAATCCTGAAAATTCAGTGTATGAAGTCAAATCCTGATTTAACAAGTTACTGATAGTCTAAGTGATGTGTTAACTGATTGAGAGAAGGTGAATTGCATAGTGCATATTTCCAACAAGAATGATAACCTCACTTCACATAAGACTTTCTCTATACATACACTGGTTTTGACACTGACCTCCATTTTATTACTGCCGCCCCATTTTAATTCTCAAACATAACTTAATTCTCAAACATAAGCACCGTTAGAAAAGTACTAGTTAGTAATAGTAAAAGTATCTGAATAAAACAATTTCAGTTTGGTTTTGTTTTTTTAAAGCTATATGGGAACACTTTCAGTTTTCCAAGTTAAAACTTGGAATTGCACATCCTTTGGATACACAAAGAGGAAAAGAAAAATTCACAACCTGTTATTGCTGTGCTCAGGCCACTGTAGTAGCAGACCCAGTTCCTCCATGAAGTCCAGATGTTATTTGTTAATCAATCACTAATTAATATCAAAATAGGACTTTGAAAAACCAGGGCTGTATTATAACAGCAGTCTTTTCAGTTGTGTATGTCTTACTAATCTAAAGTGTTGATACCCCAACTGGAGAAAAGGAAAACTACATAGGCAAGTGGTAGAAATGCATAATTGGGAAAAGCAAATTATGGCTCTAATTTGTAAAATGTGGGACTTAATGATCCAAGGATTTGCTATACTGTTGTAGTGCCAGAGCACTGGGTCTTTAGCAGCGATGGTGACACTAGCGACATTTCCTGCCTAAGAAAGTGCCTTGGTTAAGGTAGACAATGACATAGCATTAGATAAGCTCTTTGGGCTGTTGATTTGGTCACATTCCAAAGGCAGTATTGGTTTTAAGCTGAGTCCCATTGTCAATGTCAAGATACAGTCCTTGAAGACCGTTCACACCCAAGGCCTTCAGGACCTTTCCATGGTACTTGCTTCCCCAAAGCTCCCCACATCTGATACTCCCAACCTTGTTTTTAAATGTTTTTAAAACTTAGTGCTATTCCTTCCCACTGAATGGTAGGAGGGGCTTGTTCTGTGGGCAGATAACCCTGAGGAACCCGCAGGTACAGAGCCCTGTTTGCAGAACACGCAGGGATTTTTTTTTCCAAATTCTTACTGGAGTCAGAGTCAACAAAGCATTTTTAAGCTACTGCTCGATACTTCAAATACCACTTCCTGTTGACAACACCCTGAGCCTCCTCACTGTCCCCGGGATCTGGTGGAAAGTGGAAAACAGAAATGGCCACTAGTCCCATCCCCAGGCAGGACTACAATTTCACACACAACATTTTGGTCAATAAAACAGGAGTGTGAGAGGAAAATAAAAATCGTTCAAATCCAGTAGATTTAAAGTCTCCAGAAGAAAGTATCCCAGGAAGGTCAGAATGTAGGTTTCTCTTCAGCAAGTTAGATCTGCCACATTCAGCTGTCAGATGTTTGAGGAAGGAGCCTGCCTTTCCTTCAGGGGTCCTTGTCGTCAAGTTTGATGGTGACAGTTTTCACTTCTGTGTATTCAGCCAGCGCATATTCACCTCTGTGATCACAGAAAAGAGGGAGATATAACATGGGCAGGCACTTAGCCATTCTGTGTGAACCGAGTTCTAATACTTCACGGGCTAGTACTCTGTTGGGCAGTCTGGAGTCTGTGCAAAGGCCAGAATGTGAGGACTTAATAGAGTCTAAGGACTGTAAGACCATTAGTAAGTTTAAGTACCTGGATATGTAACTGAAGGTTAAATGTCCAGTTTTTTGTGTGTGTGATGCTTCTGAAATATTCAGAAGGACTAAGGGTTTGCCTTCAAAGGATGAAGGGGATTTAAAACAAAGTGGTAAATCCCTGGGTGGAGCTGCTTAAAGAGACAGAAGAGGCAGAGGCCTGAAGCTATTGACTGGGTATGTGGCCAGAGCATCCATGATGGGCAGGGACATAGAGGACCTGGAGCTGGGGACCAGCTGTAAGAAGAATGAGGCCAGTATGGAGCGGCGAGGGGCGCGGACGTTAGCAGAGAGGACACGAGGGAGTCCACAGCCTTTGAGTCCGTGTTTCTGGTATACATCCTTTCCTTAAGTCTTGCAGAGTCCAGTGACCCTTCTCAGGCATCATGAGTCATCCTTAGGGCAGATCCCCTTCCCAGAACCAAGAGGTGGCTTTGGATCAATTTAAAAGCCTCTACAACACTTGCTCTGCCATTATGTAAATAAGAATGTGTACCTGTTTAGGAAAAGAGGTGGCCATGGAGGCTCTGTAGCTAGAAACACTCGAGACAGAATCCCATCTCATCCCTTAGACCATTGCTTCTCAAAGTGTGGCCCCCAGACCAGCAGCACCAGCCTCACCTCAGAACTTGCTCGAAATGCAGAGACTCAGGTCCCCTAGACCTACTGTGGTAGGCAGAATAATGCCCCCCTCAAGGTGTTCACATCCTAATTCTCTGAACCTTTGAAAATATTAGGTTATATGACAAAGGGGAATTAGGGTTGCAGATGGAACTAAAATTGCTAATTAGCTGACTCGTGTCAGATTTTTATCCTTCAGAACCGTGAGATAATACATTAACGTTGTTTAAGCCACTAATTTTGTGGTTATTTATTGTAGCAGCAATAGAAAATTAATACATCTACTGAACCTAGGGGTGGGGCCCAGAAATCTGTGCCTTAACAGCCGGGGGATTAACAAGCCATGGGATTCTGAGGTAGCTCAAGCTGGATAGCTACTGGCTTGGATCTATGCAGTTTAGGCAAGTTTTTTTGCCTTCCCCGAGCCTCAATATCATCATCTGTAAAATGGGAATACCATCACCTCCTTATAGTTATAATGATTAGAGTTGATTCAAATAGAGCAAATTTACCTACTATGTGCTAGGTAAAAAGTAAATGGTAGAAAGTAATATTATTATTTTATTGTTAATATGTCATTGAGCTCTTTGGTAGTGTCCTAAAACGCAGTTCAAGAATGATACATGATAATGGGTGAATCATTTTGTAATTTTTTCTAAACATAACAAAATATAAAAGCCATATACAGAATGCTAAATTCAACTTTTGCAGAGCAGAAAACTCCATTAAAAAACCCAAAGGCAAATTATAAACTAGAAAAAAATTACATTTACAACACTGTGTGAGAAACAGAGTGCTGTTTTCCTTAATGCACAAAAAGCTCTTACGAACAAATTAAAAAAAAAAAAAAAAGGAAAAATCAACAAAAGACACGAATAGTCAGTTTGCAGAAGAAAAATAAAGATTATCAATAAGTGTTAATAAGGTGCTCAACCCCTTACAATTAGAGGAATGCAAACCAAGAGAGTGGGAGCCCATTTTTCATGTGCTGGATTATCCAATTTTCTGAATTTATTCTGAGAACAATTTCCCACAAGTGCATAAAGATTTATGCGCAAGAAAGAACATCAGCATTGTCTGTAGCAGCAAAACCCCTTGGAAATAACTCAAAAGTCCATCATAGGAGACCACCAATAAAAAGAAGGATAGGATATCCAAAACCCATTCTTAAGAGGAAAAAGTATTTTCCTCCCAAGTCATTTGAAAACAGAAAAAAAATACATGTTTACATCCATTGTATGCATAGAAAATGTACAATAACCTTTAAAAATGAGCACATAGTATTGCACTGTAAAAATTCAAAGTAGTTACTGATTTCTCAACTGCATAAAGAAAAGAAAAGCAAACCAAGTGATAAAATCATGTTGAATTAGCACATAACTAGTAAGTCCAATATGAAATCACTCCTGTAAGATTAAGTGCATGAATCACCTCATTCTTTTTATTCCTGCAGTCACTGCCCTAGTTCAAGTTCTTGTCATTCTTATTTGACCCCCTGTGGCACTTCCTAAATGGTTTCTCACCCAGTTGTGACCGCCTTGGCGCTCACTATCCATAAGCTCAGCCTTCCTCCCATTGGACCTCACCAGAATGTTGGGGGCGTTGGCACTGCTGCTTATAGAGTTCACTGCTGTGTGCTCAGAGCCTAGCACATGCCTGGGGTATCAAAGGTGCTCAGTAAATATATGCCAGTGAACAAATGAACAAGTGAACAAAATAAATAAAATGGATGATGGGACAGTGGTTACCTCTAACAAATGGGACTGAGGGTCAGGGGAGGGAGACCTTGACTTTCCATGTGTCTCTACAGTGTGGATCTTTTTTGTTACTATATTGCAAAGCAAAACAAAGAACTAAGAAAAGTGTCCAGGAGGAAGAGAAATTGCAGGCTTCATCCCAAGACCTGTACAGGGAGAGATCCCAGAGGGGTCCGTGGGTGGGCGGCAGATAGCCAGCCCTGCCCAGGCGGCCAGGGATGGGGAAAACCATGGAATCCACCGCATAGTGCTCCAGCATAAAAAAGGGGAACTTATTGCAACGTGAAGACATTAATTAGAGACAACTGAAAACGGAAATTGGTTTTCAAGCCAGTTTCCAGTCTCCTTGTGAATTAGGTTAAAGTACTTTATCAAAAGCTTTGAGAAAAATATATGCCAAGAGTCGAAAAAACAGACATCCACAAAAGTCCCGATTGTGGCTAACCGGTAGGATGACACATGGACTGAGTGCAGCGGATACTCCCCGGCCCTGCTCTGCAGCGGGCAGGCGGCGGTGCCACCGGGGATGGGGAGGGAGACGCAGGTGAGAAAGGCAGTGAGGGAAGAGTGGGTGTGAGTCAGTTGCCTAGAAGTCAGGTGGGCCCCACACACCCTTCCTGCATCCAAGGACATCTGCTTTGGGGACTGAAGTTCTTGCTGTGGGAGGAGGCTGTGCCTGGCCTCTGCGAGGAGGGCCTTGTGGGGTTCTGGGTCCCCCAGCTGTCACAACCCGACTGGTTGAAGCAGCAGAGCGAGGAGACAAATGACCCTGCATACCCTGGCTGGCTTCATCCCAGGTGGCTCACAGAGGTGACCCCTACTGAGCAAGGCCCTGTGGTATGGTGGGTTTAAGAGTTCAATCCCAACTCTGTCACTTACTGGTGGTGTGACCTGGGGAAGGCACAGGTCTTCTCTGGGCACCCCTGAGTTTCCTCATCCAAAAACAGGGGTAGCAGTAGTACCTACCTGCAGTAGACTGAACATGTGTGTCCCCCTGAAATTCAAATGTTGAAGCCCTAATCCTTAATGTGAAGAAATTAGGAGGTGAGGCCTCTGGGAGGTGATTAGGTCAAGAGGGTGGAGCCCTTATGAATGAGATTAGTGTCCTTATAAAGGAGACCCCAGAGAACACTTTCCTCCCTTCCACTCCATGGGGACACAGAGAGAACACGGCTGCCTGTGAACCAGGAAGAGGGTCCTTAACAGACACCTGGATCTTGTACGTCCAGAAGTGGAGAAATAAATGTTTGTTGTTTAAGCCACCCAGTCTACTGTATTCTGTCCCAGCAGCCTGAATGGACTCAGATTATCCCAGGGACTGTTGTAATGATGGCATGCCTTAACGTGTGCAAGGCTCTCAGATAGAGGTCGTCAGAGTCCGTGCTCAGCAAATGTCAGCTGTGGCCAGTGCTATTGGTGGGCCCTAGTGGTGATGCGGGTAACCCCAGCCCAGGTCTCATGTCCCTCGTGGACAGGTGAGTGTGAAGAGGTAATGAACAGAGGCTCACAGAACACAACACAAACAAGCCATTCAGCAGAGGGAACAAGGTTTCTGTAAAGGGTCTTCATGGCCAAGAACTTACTGAGGTTCTGGAAGGGGAAACCAATTTTAGGAATTAGGGGGACACAAATGGACACACTCTACTCAGATGTTCAGATGGCTCTGGTGTTTTGCCATGAGTCAGGATGAATGAGAAAGAAGGAATGAGAAGGGGGAAGGGCCCCCAATTCCCTGGAGACTGGTCAAGAGCATTTGCTCAGGGATGGAAGCCAGCCCCGTTCATTCCTTCATACATCTTGATTAAGAATCTGGAAGGGTAGCTGCCCAAAGGCCCCACTAAGGCCCAAGCCAAGGGGAAGCATTTGAGTGCTCCTACTGGAAGATGTACAAATAAGTACGAAGTGATGCATCTGTATATAAATAATACAAACTGTTTAAATAAGAGGAAGAGCTCGGAGTCCTTTGAGATGTTCCAGGAATGACCCTGTGTGTTGTCACAGATGGTTTCCCTGGGAAGATTGATCCTACAAGCTATTTGTCCACAAAGGCTAATAAAACCCCAACGACCACCAAGAAAGATGTGGGAGAGAAGGCAGCATCTGGCTGGAAACCACAGCGTGCCCACCCCCAGAACGCTCCATCCAGCTCTAGGCCTGGGCCTTTTATCTTGGGCCAGACACGGAAGACCCATCCATTAGTCTAGGTCTATGGAGCACAGCCTCCCAAAGGGCAAGACAGAAGGGCACCATGAAGGAGTGTGTGGTGGGTTTGACAGAGGCTCGGAGGCCCGGCATGTTGCAGTATCCCTTTGAAGAGGCAATGAGGAGGAGCCAGAGTCACCCACGGTCTGTCCCTGGGAACTTGCTAGTGGGCAGAAGGGCCACAGCCTGACCTGGGAGAGAGCCCATCCTCCCTGCTGAGGGCCAGGGTTTGATTGAGTAATGACATCCCACGTCTGGTGGAAAGTGCACTTCCCAGCTCTGCCCTGTCCTGCAGTGGGCCTAGGTCAAGTACCTACTGAACATCTCCACATGGGATGGGTGCTGGGGAGGACACATATGCTGAGGCTGGGGGTCGGTCCTGGGGTGGCGTGAGGATGAGGGTAGGGAAGGGCAGGAAGGGGAGAGAAGATGGGGGACACGGCCCAGCCCAGGGGGAAAGCACAGCACAGGGGAGGGCTCAGTGGACTGGAGGGCGGGCCACCATTCACCATACACTGCGGACCTAGGGTATCTTTTGTCGGCCCTGCGGACAGGCATGGAGAGACAGAAACACTTACAGTTCTCTGCCGTTCCCCGACATTTTAAAGCCACCAAATGGAGCCTGTGCGTAGATGGCATTGTAGCAGTTGATCCTGGAGAGAGAATAAAGAGAGGCTCAGGGTCACCAGGAGAGGACCAAGCTGGACCTCCGGTGTTGCAGTTACTAGGCACTTGGTGTAGAGCGTCACCTAAAGGATGACTTTCTGTCAAGGTTTTAACCATGAAAACAGTGTTTTTGATCTCTGCCTTCTTGCTCTTACCACCAGAAACTAAAATTGAATATTCTGAAGTATAAAGCTTCTCACTGGGGTAGGAAGGGAATGACAAAGGGAGAAAAAGGGAGAGGAAAATTATGGCGAAGGGAATAAGAATTAGCTCTGAAATGAGACAGGCCTGACCTCAAAGTTCTCCTGCTTCTTGGCCTCCAATTCATATTTATCTTCTAATATTATCTTTAAAATGAGGATAGTGTAATCAGCAGAATTATTGGTGAAACAGGGACTTTCATCCATACTTTGCACAAGAGCATGTGCTGCTCTTAGAATTAGAATAAAAAATAAGGGGTGGCCCAACACGGTGGTCAAGAGCATGGGCATCAGAGCTGGACAGTTGGTCCTGAGCTCTGCTCTGCCACGTACTAGCTGTGTGACCCTGGACAAGTCACGCAGTCCCTCTGTCTCTTGATTTCCTCATCTGTGAAATGGGGGTGATAACAGTACCCCTCTCAGAAGGTGGTCACGAGGATGGAGCAAAGTGCTTAGACAGTGCTTGGCACATAATATACGACTAAAAGCTCTCTGTTAACAGAAGGGTAAGGAAGCCAGCTGGCCGGCAGCTCAGGGGGCGGAGCACTCATACTCTACTCACCAGACAGTTCCAGACTCTAACGCGGAAGCCAGCTTCAGTGCTTTGTCGAGGTTTTTTGTGAACACAGCTGCTGTTAGTCCGTATTCAAGGCTATTTGCTCTTTTTATCACTTCTTCGATATTTTTGAACTTCAGTATTGGCTGCACCGGTCCAAAAATCTATGATTAATTGGAAGAATGGCAGTGAGAGTCTGCTGGAATGAAGCATGTATGACCTGAGCAGGCACTTTCTTCGTTTATGCTTTTTTCAAAAACACCCACAGTGCTCACACGCACGAAGAGGATAACTGAAGGAGAGAGTCCAAACATCTTTTTAGCTGTGTGATGGTTGAAATCTGAAGGGAAAGACTGAATTAAACAAAAATAAAAAATAACAACCAAAATAATACGTTGGGTCGAAGCTCTCTCAATGTGGTCAGGGCTTCTAGAAGCCCCAGCTTCAAGCTTTGGAGGAGCCCCTGCATGCTGGGATGCACTGAAGACAAAACCTTGGAAGTCATTCTTGGAAAGTTATTGTGAAGGGTGTTTGCAGGCACAGACTGCAGGTCCTGGTCTCTTGGTGCTGCATTTTCTATCAATGAAGATGACCTAAAATGTTTCCCTAATAACTCCCAGGGGAGGGAATGAGGCAGTGTTCCTCACCATCTACAACATAGCAAAGGAAAGGAAAGAGCTACAGGCTGAACATTTAAAGGTGATTTTGAAAGGAGCTTGTAACTGATTCAATGTTCGGCACCATAGCCCAGCAGGACAGGGTCAGCCTGCTGAAATACCTGCCCTGGTTCCCATGGAGCTTGTCATAGAGAGGTTTAAAGAGCTGAGTTTCATGCCATCAGGGTACAGTTAGTAACCCATAAAAATCTCAAGGAGAAAGTGTATAATAGGCTCGAACCGGGAAGACTTCGGCAGTGATTCACTCTTTCATGTGCCCCAAAAGGCCACATTCCGGGGTCCAAGCACCTGGGACTCAGGTGGGAACCACTTCTAACTAGCTTAACAGTGGCACTGAAAGACACAGTTAGAATTACACTCTTATTGGGGGGGGGGTCACCTTAATTTCCACCATTTCTAAGGATGCTCATGATGGAAAACTTCAAAGAGACTTCTAGCCAGAACACGTTTTTGGAATGAACACTTGTCATTTAAGTTCGGTCTGGGGGAACTGAAGGCAGCTTTGGGCCCTGAATCCATGGCTCTATTCCTGACAAAATGCACAGGTTGCAATGGCCCTCCACCCTTGGCTAACCTGAGGACATGTTAGAAGACAGAAGAGGGATTGTTGTTCCCTGGAGACGATGAGCAATGCGTGGAACTGGGGGCTAGGACAAACTCTACACAGGGCTCAGGGGTCCCAGGAGCAGGACGGCTTCCCAAAGGACCCCTAAAGAGAGGGAAAAGGCCACAGGAAAAAGGAAAACAGTCCCTTCACAAAGATTTCTGGGATCCCTGGGCCCTGGAGAAGACTCTGGTTTGAAAGGCCCAGCCCCCTTCCCCACCCCCCGGGCCCCAGCTCAGCACAGGGCCCCACGGGACATGGTTTCTCCTGCAGCCCCAGTACCTCCTCTTTGGCGATCCGCATGGTGTCGGTAACTTCTGAGAAGACAGTGGGTTTGATGAAGAGCCCCCTGTCTTCCATGGCCGAGCCCCCATATTCCAGCTTGGCTCCCTCCTTCTTTCCGCTCTCAATCAGATCGAGGATTTTGTTGAACTGCTTCTGGTCAATCTGCAAAACAGTGAGAGGTAAGCCCGGCTTCCTTCTGGGAGGTGACTACCAACTTATGTGTCCAACGGCCTCCTATGTGATCACTGTCCTACCCATCATGTTTTGGCCAAGAAAAAAATTCATGGACCAGATGTTCCCTGTATGCAAATATTCCTCCGATGCACAAATCTGGGCTCTTTGGAGCAGGGGAGAGATGGGCTTTTCTCATCCTCTCCAGGTGTAGGTTTATCCATACGTCTGACCCCCTCCATGCTGTTAAGCAAATCCGTGGGTGAAACAAGATCTGAAGTGGTCACATTCTTTGCTCTAACTCTCGCATCCTTCTAGGGTTGCCAGATTTAGCAAATAAAACCACAGGACGCCCAATTAAATTTGAATTCCTAAAAAACAATGAATGATTTTTAAAGTATAAGCATATCCCAAACAATACTTGGGAAACACTTACGCTAAAAATGTATTCACTGTTTATTTGAACTGGGTGCCTTGTATTCTAACTGGCCACCCTGCACCCTGCTCCTAGGGCACCAACAGTTATTGGAATTCTCCCTCCACTGTGCAGAGAAGTGAGACGTAAAGCTGACCACCGTACTCATCACCCCTGGACACAGAGTAGAGGCGCAAGGTGAGGTAGAGGGGCTGCTCCTGGTTGATGGGGAGCCAGCTCATCAGAAGGGCTGCATCTTCTGTCACCTTGTTTAGGGGTCTCCTGGGCTGGGGTGTACCCTGTACCACGAGCCTAACCTCCAGCTTGTGGATGCTGTATTCGACCGGCTGGTAAAGGGCACCTCTCCGGGAGACTCAAGGGGGAAAGTGCTCTTCCCACCCAAAATGATCCCTCTTCCCGAATCCCTGGGAACCCTGTTCTTGACCCTGACCCTGTTGCAAATCCCCTCCCTCTGGCTGGGAGAGACAGAGCTTTGTCAGATAGGTTTGCTGTAGCTGTGACTTTCAGATAAAAAAGTGGTTTAATGTAAGCAAATTTGAATGAAAAAATAAGCAAACCCAATGGTGCATTTGGATGACTGTCTGTCCCTGAGGAGTAGGCTGGCTTTCTTGGAAGGGGTGGGCACAAACCATGCAAGCCCCTTGACCAGTCATCTTATGAAACGTGGATCCAGGGTTAAAACACCAAGTTGGATCCATACCTCACACTTTGTACCAGGATAGATTCCAGGTAGATCAAAGACTTAATCATGAAAGATGAAGTCATAAAAAGTTTTCAAATTCTCTCATGTGGAAGAATGCCTCCATAAGTTTGGAGTGCTGATGGCCTTTCTATGGCTTGAAATCCAGAAGCCAAAAGAAAAGATTAATAAATTTGAGTATGTAAAAAAAAAGAAGGTGAAAACAGCATAAGCAAAGTCAAAGGGCAAAACAACAAACTGGAAAAAACTGACAAGTCATATAGAAATAGCACTAATCTCTCTAGTATGTAAAGAATTCTTAGAAGTGACAAAAAATGATCAGCAGTACAAGAGAAAAATATGCAAAGCACATGCACAGTTGATAAAAAAGGAAATATAAATGGCCTTTAAACATGATAAGATGTTCTACCTTACTCATTATAAGAGATATATGTACATTAAAAACAAATGAGATATCATTTTTAACTATCAGATGGGCAAAACTCCATACATATTCTGTTAGTAAGGCTGGAGAAACAGGCAAGCTCATACAAGGTTGGTAGGAACGTAAGTTGGTTCAGCCTTTTGGAAGGTAATTTGGCAATGCTTGTAGAAATCATAAATGTGCTCTCACTCAGCAGTACCACTTGGGCAAGCCGTCCTGTGGATTTCCTTGCGTATGTGCGGAATGACATACGTGCACCGTGCGTGACCGCACACACCCACATACTCATCAGTACGTGTTACTTGAATTCTGTTGGATTCATACAGTGGAAGTCTATGTACATATAAAAAAGTTCCCATGGTTTGGTATGGTATGGAAAGCTCTTCAAGTTTCTTGTTAGGGGACAAAAATCAAGGTGCAGAACAGTACTGTGTATAGATATTTTGAGTAAAAACAAGGGAAACCAGAATTCTTATTACATTTTGTATACATACTCAATTTTGCTTGTATATACAGAAATTCTGGAGAATTTTCTTCTAAGAACTAAGAACACAGGATACCCATGGATGGAAGGGTAAAAACCATGCCTATGAATGAATGGAAGGAAGCTTTTTCACTACTGACCTTTATATGTCTTTTGGGTTTTGACCATGTGTATGTACTGCCACCTAAAATGTAACTCAAACTGCAGCAGATCTCATAATATCTCAAGGTTCCCTCAACTTCTCTCTGGGAAGTCTTAACCAAGTCTTGGGTTAAAAGTGCCAGGATTGCTCTCTCCTTCTCCTTGGAGACCAAGAGGCTGGGGGGGCTTCATCAAACTACAGACCCTCAGCGGCTGCTGACCATGTTCTGCCTCCAAGACTGTCTGTCCTGAAGCCAGCGGTGGGTCCCCATGGAAACTCTACCGCCCAGGCTCAACTCTTCCTGGCAAGTCCGTGTGAATGTGTTGTTTAGATCTAATAATCCTCCATGAATGTCAGCTGGTGCCTCACAGTGCGAGAGAAGAACCTGCTGGGAAGTGAAGGCTGTGCCAGGGCACAGCACCAAAGATGGAGAAATAGGGCCCCGCGGACAGCCAAGGCTGCGAGTGGCTCTGCTGGAGAGGAGAGGACAGAGAGGATGCAGGACCCCGCCCCCCACCAGGTGGCCTGCGTGAGTCTGTGCACATCTTTGCTCAGTTGCCAAACAAACCTGAATAATTTTGGAGTGTCCTGGCTGCCTGCAGTGGACACCTATCTGGTCAGCTAGCTGTTTTACAGGCATGAGACAGACAGAACTATTTAGACAGCTGTAAATCCTCTTGGAGTAAAGCCTTATTAATGTAGATGAAAAAGCACTTTGGCAGAAAAAGAACCCAACAACATCCTAAAATAATATGCTGAGGTTAGATGGCTTAAGTGAGTTTTCGAAAGGACTTTCAGCAGCAGCATCAAAAGCACTGATGAAATCAACACCACCGTGCTGTCTTGGAAGAGATTTCTATATCTGGCTTCAAAAGTCAAGCCTGAAGCCTTGGAAAGAGACTTATGAATAATGATGGGGTAAAAGGGATTCCTTAGAATGGGATCAGCTCACATTATTTCCCACGGATCCTGGGTTAGCTTTACAATCACAGCAGATTCGATGATGACTTGTGGCCATGTCTGCATTCATACCTGAAATCCAACCAAGGCCGATGGACAACTTTGTGTCACTGGCTGCTGGGTTTGGGGTTGAGGCCTGACAGGATGCGGAGTGTTGGCCACAAGTGGAGATGTTTCTCTCCACCAGGGTCACGTGGCACCAGATCCCACAGAGCATGTGGGATGGGGCAAGGCAGGGGTGGGCACGGTAGCCAGAAACACACCTCTTCCACATGGTCCTTCGCCATCCCCAGCCAAGATGGTTAAGCAAGACCTAACTGATGTGGCTTCTAGTCATGCACAGACATTTGCTGCCACTGAGATCAGGGAGCCTGCCGTTTAACGCCCACCCCCTTAAAAAATAAAAACTTATTAAGTGCCTTGAAATTTTCATAATATTCATCAATTACTCTATTTTCCAGATGAGGAAACTGAGGTTTGGAAGGAGCTTGTGGCTTTCACAAAATCACAGAGCCAAACTTGCCCTCAGATCCGTGGCTTTCTGTGGAAACACGTGGTGCCAACGCAGTGGGTAAGTAGCCAGCTCCCGGGACAGACACAAATTGGGTGAGTCCTGACATGTGACTTGAAATTTCCTGGCTGGAGCAGGACTTTGGCTACGAGCAAAGTAGGCTGCTGTTGAACTCTATTTCAATAATGCATGGGATGGTCGGGCTGCCCTCTTTTAAATATTTATCCATCTGCCGCACTGCATACTTAGTAAGAAAGTGATACAGGACCTGCCCTCTTAAAGAGGTTATTAAACCTCGTGGTTATGATCATTTTCATCCTGTCGTCAGCTTCAAAAACCAGGTCTCCAGAGACGTGTTCCTACTGCCTGGAGATGTATCCCCATCCTCCGAGCCCTTTCCAGTGGGATTCTTTGGTTTCTGATGGTCACTTTGTCTTATAATGCACATGGGCTCAAGGGCCTCCAGGCTGAGGCCTCTGGGTCCAGCTGCTGCCTCCACCTGTACTCTGCTGCCTTTCAGCCAGGGTTACAACTCGCTTCTGCAGAGAGGCCAGCCAGGCAAGACAGCCTCTGCCTGAGGCTCTCTCCTGGGGACCCTGGTGGCTCAGAGAAGGGTTGGTCCTTTGGCTGGAGGGTGCAGTCACATGGACTTATGAACCGGGAATGCCTCCCTTCTACCAAGGCCTGGAGCTCAGCATTATCTGCTGCAAAGAGCAGAGCTCTGTGTGTCCACCCCCATTTCATAACACTACCAGGACCTGATGGGATTGAACTGTTGATCAGCGTCTGAACAAAAGCCTCAAGTGGCTGGGCAAGCGGGTAAGGGAGTCCCCTGGAGTCACAGAGCACCAGAGCTGTACAGGGCCAGGGCCAGAGGCCTGCCTGGTTCAGCCCCCAGACGTGCACCTCAAGATCTGACACGTCAGTAGGTTACCTGGGGCCCCTGTTCGGTCCTGACGTCGAAGGGGTCTCCAATGGACCGTTTCTTGGCAAACTCCACGCTCCGCCTGACAAACTCGTCATAGACCTGCTCCTCCACGAACACCCTGGAGGCGGCCGTGCAGCACTGGCCTTGGTTGAAGAACACTCCCTGATGGGCGCACTCCACTGCCAAGTCCACTGGAGAGAGGGGGCGGTGAGGGAAGAGGAAGCGATTAAGTTGTTAAGGCCGGACTGGCGACAGCTGCAACTCTAATTGCCCACATGAGAAAACAGGCCCCGGGATGGCTACGTTTCAGAAATTAATTTTGCTCAGCACTTCCCAAACAGAGAGGATGGGAAAGGGGATTTTTCGATCCATGGAGTTTGGGGTTAAATAGGTCCCCTGACTGCAGGACTTAGTGTCTTTACTGCACTAATGAGCACAGAGACTTGTCACATCCTCACCTCACTTGCCCATGACCTCACTTGCTCACAGGACCCTTATCAAACCAACCCTCAGGCAGGAGTCCTGTGTTTTAGCTGTAGTTTTCCTCACTGGGAGGGAAAGAGGGTGAGCGGAGGTGCAGAAGGGGCACCCAGATATGGAGGCACAAGAATGCAAAACAGGAGTCCAGCTCTTTGGAACTGCAAATGTGGGTCACAGTGGGGCAATACCCAGAACTGTTCCATGTGGCTCCAGAGACCACTAGCAACACTGATGATGCTTCCATGAGGGAGCACCAAGCCAGGCAAAAAATGAGCAGTCCACCTTCACACCCAGCCTCCCTTTCTTTCCTTGGGGCTTGTTTCCTCACGGCAGTCCTCTCTCCCATTGAAAGCCAGCTTCAAGGAGTAGAACTGAAACCAGTTATTTACACCTTGGCGAGAAATTGTGCTAGGGTCATTTTTCTCAGGGATATTTGCAATTCCAAACTTATCTGAGTGTGGAGTGGAAGGCTTTGTACTCCATGAAAGGAATTCCTGGCACCAGTGGGCAGGTGGGGGAGGCTGTTCTTTAAGGCAAAGGTGTTTTAGTGTACTTGGGAAGTCACACGAAAAATCTGGCAGCGGACCATGTCAGCAGGTCGATGAATGTCTGATGTGGCCCTTTCTTCCCTCTTCTGGACATGACAACCAAGAAGAGTGTCTATTTTAATATTATGTCATGAGACACAAATTGCCCCCAAGCTGCTGGGCAGGGTGGCTTTCCCAGGGAAGAGGTAGTGAAGGGAGAGACAGCACCCAGGCCAGCAGGATATCTTTAAGGGTCACCTGCCACTGGCCTCTGTTTTGTCAGATCTGAGACAAAGAAGGAAGAAACATCTCAAGTCTTCGAGAGCCTGAAAGCATCATAGGAAGTACTGACTTGGAGGGTAGAATGATGAATGCTTGTGGGGGGAGCACATGCCCTGTTCCTCCTCCTCTTGGCCTTCCCCCTCTCCCCCGACACAGGGGGCTCTGGAGAAGAACCCCAGCCCGCTTGTCATGGCCCCAGCTCTGCAAGGACAGGGAAGGCAAACTCATGAAGGGCAGACACAGGTGGCCTCTCTGGCTACCACATGAAACATGTCCTCCTCCAACGCAGCTTTCTACCAGCAGTAAAGCTGGCATTTGGATCTCCATCTGCCTATTATTTATGGAGGGATAACCCGAGATGGAGAAACATCCCCATTGTGTGTGTGCTTGTCTTTCTCAATTGGTTCTGATTTGGGCAAGGAAGTGGGGAGAGATTTACGGGTCCTGTAAAGCCCCAGCAATGCCCGGAAGGGGAGAGACTCACGGTCGGCATCAGCACACACGATGCAGGGGTTTTTCCCACCAAGCTCCAGTGTCACCCTCTTCAGGTTGCTATGGGAGGCGGCTTCTTTAACCAGCTTTCCAACCTTCAGGATAAAAACCATACCATATTAAGCCTCGGACACAGCTGGATGTGGCCCACACATTCTGGACAAGCTTGCAAGCATGAGTGTGGCATGGCCTGGGCCACGGCCTCCCTACCCAGGCACCCTGGGCCTTGATGCTGTCCCCTCACTCCCCGGGCCTCTCCCAGCATTTCCTCTCGGATCAGACCTTGACATGGCTGGAATCCCGGATCTGAGTTGCTCCACATACTGGGGTGGACGGGGAGCCTTCGAAGGCCCAGTGACTTGCCCACGGCCACACAGCTGGCTAGTGGTGGAGCTGGCTATCACCTGTCCTGGTGCCTGTCCCTCCCGGCAGCAGGCTGGTCCAGCTCAAGGGACCAAGGGGAGGTGGGTCTGTGTGGTCCTTTGGTATAATCTGAGGGAACCTTTGAGAATTAGGGAAATAGGGGAGTTAACCTTTAGGATGGGAAACACACCCTAAGACTGAGGGCCCCCAGGGGGTAGGGAGAGAATTGCTTCGCTATGAAGTAACGGAAGGACCACTCACCAAACTGCAATGTCCAACCTCCCGCGTGTACCTACCATCCCCTGCACCGCTAGAGGTGGGCTTGGCCCAGCACACAGCAGTGACTTGTCTTGGGCCGGGTGCCACCAACTTCTGAGTTGGAAGACTCTCAGAGACCAGTGTGCACACGGGGCCTAGCGCTGGATAGCCAGCAGGAGGCAGAGCTAGGCTCTTTCAGGGCTGAGGCTATTTCCTCAAAACTAAGGTGAGAGTGCATTTTTTTTTAAAGATTTTTTTTTTTTGATGTGGACCATTTTTAAAGTCTTTATTGAATTTGTTACAATTTTGCTTCTGTTTTATGTTTTGGATTTTTGGCTGCGAGGCATGTGGGATCTTAGCTCCCCGACCAGGGATCAAACCCGCCCCCCCTGCAGTGGAAGGTGAAGTCTTAACCGCTGGACCGCCAGGGAAGTCCCTTGGCCAGCTCCTGGGTGATGGCCTGAAGGAGGTGTGGATGGCCTGATCCAGGTGATAAGGACTGTCCCCAGGGAGAGTACCTGAAGCAAACCAGCCTGCTGTGGGCCGGTGATCTCTTGTGTGGCTGAGGCACAGCTGGGGGCCTCGGTGGGAAGCACCCCTCTTAGGGAGACGCCTGTCAGTTGAGCAATCCCTGGGGTCACAGAAGCCACCTTCTTGTGCAGGAGGCTGGCTGCCTGGTGAGAGCCCCACCCGGCTGGACCCCTGGGTAGCTCTAGTCACCTAGAGAGGGAAGCTGGGCAGGGGCAGGGACGCTTCTGCTGTTGGGTGAGAAGACTGGGAAGACATAGGAGCTGTCGGGGGGCAGGACCCTCTCTGCCCCTCCATCCCCCTCAGTCCCCTGTCTTCCAGCTATTGTCCAGCAGCCATAGGAGTGGGTCTTGGGCCCCCGGCTGGACTAAACTAGGAGGGAGATGGGAGCACTTATTGCCTGGGAAATTTTATCCATTTATTTTTTTAAGTACAGAAGAAGTACTTTCTCATTAGAAATAATACCCACATATAGATGTGTGTAAATTAAAGGGGAAAGTTTTTATCTCCCCTCACTCTGTTAATGCCCGAGGACCTGCCCCAGAGGAGGCCACAGTAAGAATTTTTTGGGAGTCCTTCCAGGCAATTTCTATTTCTCTACACACACCCTTTTACTAATGGTATATACATGTATATATAGTATATACTTTCCTACAGTTTACTTTTTTTTTGTGCTTCAGCAATAGATCATGGACAGCTTTCCTTATTGTAATGGCTGTAAAACATCATATAGGATGGATACAATATACTGGAAAGTATGTTCTTGAATGCTCATGAGAATAGTAGGTGCTAAGTAGTTGCTTCAAAATGGAATTTCTGAAACAAAAGTTTACACTTTCAAATGTACGATCAGTACTACAATATTGCCAATCACCTTAGGCTTATTTTTTAACCTTGATTATGCTGTTTATCCTATGGATATTTCAATTTTTATTTTATCTTATCTATTAATATTTTCTTCTGAGGCTTCTGAGTAAATAAATTAGATATTTATTTAGTTTGGAAACTGGACAAGTAACTTTTTTTTTTAACTGATTGTTAAAAAAATGTACTATTTTTTTAGTACAAATATGTACTAAAATGGGGTCATCATAGTTTAGCCTCTAAAGGGAGAATTCTCAGTGACAGCCATTGTCCCCCATAGTCAGCGAGGAGGGTTACCTCTGTGGACCCAGTGAAGGCTATCTTGTTGATCTGAGGGTGAGAAGAAATTGCTGCTCCCACCGTGGGCCCAAATCCTGGCACGATGTTCACCACGCCCGGAGGGAATCCCACCTGGGAGGAAATTGAGATGGTGTTCAGAAGAGGAGGTTGGGTGAGGTCCCTGAGCAGAGCAGCACCCTCACCTGGAAGCTTGGGCCTGGTTCCTATCGCCACCCCAGGACCAGACCCAGTCAGCCAGTGTGCGGGTGGGGCCAGGGCGAGGCACACACCCTCCTTCTGGGCGGCCCTGCCTACCCTAAAGGGCTTCCGAGCGAAACGGCAGTGGCCGTTTCATAGCAGAGCACCATTCTGTGTGTGTGTGTCTGCATGGGTCTGTCTCTGTGTGTGTTTATGTTTGTGTCTATATGGGTCTGTCTCTGTGTGTCTGTGTATGTGTGTTTGTCTGTGTGTTGCGGGGAGAAGGGACACCTTGGTCATAGTCCCCAACTCGGAGGTACCTGCAAAATACCCTTCCTGGGCTTCAGCTTTCATTTTTAAAATCTGCCCCATTAATGTTCCAAATGGCAATATGGTCTCACTCCCTCAGAATCCCTGCTGTTGAACCTGGGTCACGCTGAGAGCCAGCACATCCTAAAGGTAGGGAGCGACTTTTCTTTCACATTCATGCTTGGTGCTCCTCATATGCTGGGTCCTCTTTATTAACCAAGAGCACCAAAAATGAACTGGTGGGGGATACTGAACCACTGGGGCATGCTGAACCCCTGGGGGATGCCAGTGTCTTCATTAAAACACATTATTTTAGTAAGGCAAGATTTTACAACATCGTGCTTGAGTCTTTAGTTTTCCTAAACACTTTTTTAAACAGTTGTGACTTTAGAATCTGTAAGTGTCATTACTACGATGTCATCAGGTCCTACATCACGGGTCAAAGGAAAGTGGGAAATTGGTCAATTATTGGCTCTGCAGCCTTACATCTAAGTAATAAAGGTCTTGTTTTCCGGTCGTATTAGCCCAGCTGAGAAGTGGAATGAATGGATCTTACTTCCTATCCCTCTTTTCTTTCTGTTTCTTTTTAAAACTCTTTGCAACATACGAGTTGGGGACAAAATGACTGAAACACATTGCCAGGTGTGTCTGGAAGGAGGTGTCCCTTTGGGCTGTTCATTTCCCTACGCGGTGGTTGCCACGGAGAGGACGGTCACCCGAGAGCAGAGCATTGGTGAGGAAGCTCGGGGCTCAGCAGTAGCCCCTCCAGGGGGAGCTGGCGAGATCACCCACCCACGAGAAGAATGGACCATTTCGTACACCACACGTGCAGGGTCCGAAGAACCTGTCTCCCAAGTGACCCTCCTGTAAATTCTCTAGACAAAATATTTGGTCATAAACCATGGGTTTGAACTCATAATAAGAGTAAAGTATTCTCATTAGGCTCAGTGGGAGGAACGGAGTCTCTTCTAGCTCAGCGACCGCAAGCAGGAGAGGGAACGAGCAGCTGCCAAGTGAAACCCAGGAGGCATTCCCTTCCCACTCGGCCGGAAGCCGGCTGGCGCTGGCACGCACAGCACAGCTCCATGGGGCAGACTTATCTTGTGACGATGGCCTGGTTCCTGGGAGTGGGAATGTAATTGAGGACACAGAATATTTTCTCTTTGGACGTCTTACCTCTTTGATCAAAGAGCCGAGATAGAGGGCGGTGAGGGGAGTCTGCTCCGCTGGCTTCACGACCACGGTGTTCCCACAGCAGAGAGCGGGTGCCAGCTTCCACACCAGCATCAGCAGAGGGAAGTTCCACTGCAGCAGAACACAGAGTGGTTGGGGGGCCCAGACCCACTACTACGCTGTCCTGGAGGCCGTGCGATGCCTCCATGGAGCACTTGCTTTGCATGGTTTAGATTTGGGGTACAGGAGGTAACGTAGGAGTATGCGATGATCAGAACTGCATTCCTGCCTGGCGCCTCCTAAACTGCATTCTGGGAGACGCTAATAGGTGGTCATTGCAAAGAGGATTCTGCTATAGGTGTACTACCTTCTCCTCTTGGAGGTTTACAATGCCATCAGCATGTTACCATCTCCGAAAAGTCCCACAGAAACAAGCCCCGCCTCTCCTAAACGCAAATGCCACAGGATCTCTTTCTCTCCTTACAGAACACGTACTAACCCCCACCGAATGGATGTTTGGTGAAATACACCTTGGGAAATGCTTTCTTGTCATCCTTTCACCCCAGAGGCAGGGATATCGAAATTGCTGTGACATCAGGCCTGACAAGCACTCTCGCCCGCTGAGCGTCCACTGTGTGCCAAGTGCGGTTCCAAAATCTGAACTCATTTGATCCCCACACACCTGCGTGGGGCAGTCATATTACTGCTCCTGTTGACAGAAGAGGGAACTGAGGCACAGAGGAACTGTGCCTCAGACGAAGGCCAGGATTCACGGCCAGGCTTCTTTCCTCCACTACACTGCTGCCTAAGTATCATCTTTGATGAGACGAGATGAAACCGAGCATCTCCAAGAGCGCAGTTAGCTTGATTCTAGCCGTGCCTCACCTCCGACCCCCCAAACAGTCCATTTGGCTCCTTATACTCCAATGATGTCCCCCCTGCAGGGCTGACCAATGGCTAGCTGGATTTCTTCCCCCAGCTCTGTCTGGAATTCCTACCACTAGACAACAAAGATAACATCCCATTTCCCAGGGGCCTGTGTGGTTGGCTAATGACAGCAGGTATTGTCTTAGGGGTCCCCCAATAGTGATCGAGGTCCCCTCTTCTTCTGGATCCCCACTCCTTAGCATATAAATGCCAGTTCTCCTCACCTACAAGCAAATCTGCACCTTCTCCTGGCCTCTGCCTCTTGTAGCAGCTCCCTTCTCTCTCACTGCAGCTTTTGGAAGGGCCATCCCCACGTGCCCAGCTCCCTTTCCATTAGCCCCAACTCCCCCGATGCCTCTCTTGGGGAGCACATCTAACAGCTGTGTTTCTGTCTTTTTGAATTCCTACGTAGGAGATGACCCCATTGACTACAGTCTCTTTCTGGAAATGTATTACGTCCCTGGGAGGCCCCTGACCCTGGCTGCTCAGACTTCTCCATGGGATTCCCTGGTGGTCTGTGGGATTGGCCCCGGGCCCTCTTCTTTTCTCACTCTACACCCATCTTTAGGTGATCCCTCCCAACTTGATGGGCAAGAGCACATTTGGCCTGACCATTTCCCGGCTCTCAAAACTGGTTGCTGAAGGACACGTCTGCCTGGCCCCTGCAGAGCCCTCCTCCAGCCCTCTTCACACTGCCGCCTGCCTCCCAAGCCGGTGCAGTGGCCTGGTGTTTCCTCCGATAGATGGCAGCATCATAGCATCCCCAGCACCTGCCAGACTCTCCACGGCCCAGTGAATAAAGTCCTGGGCCCTGGGAAGCAAGGCGTACTGGATGCTGAGCCAGCACCACCTGCTGGCTGCTCCTCCTCTTCCTCAGTTTGTCCCCACCTAAGCTCTGATCTCACCAGCTATCTTGCTACTGCCCTCCAAGTAGTCCAGACACTTCCACACCCTCACTCAGGCCATTCCTACTGCTCAGACACCCCTTTTGCCTGTTGAACAACTCTTTCTTATCCTCAAGGCCCAGCTGAGAGACCACTGCCCGAGGGGAGCTGGCCATCCCTGACCCCTTTGGTTTGAATCCATGTGTCTTCTGTTGCACTCCTGGAATCAGCCCCTTGAGAGCAGGCGTGGGGTCTGATGCATCTTGATGACCCTCAAGCACCAAGCTCCATGCCACAGAGCAAATGCTCAATTAATACCAGTGCAATCGAATCAAAACCCACTAGAAATTGGTTCCAAAGGCCACAGGGGAATGGGGTGGGATCTATACAGCTCTATCTAGAGAAGTTGCCATACTTACAGGAGTGATGGCCCCACACACACCTATGGGCTCGTGCCTGGTGAAACACACAACGTTGTCATCTGGAAAAGAGATTAAACAGAGAAGAACGTGCTCGCATGAAACTAGGTTAAGGATCTTAAGGAGTAAAAAGACAAGAAAGAAACCCAGAAGCCCACCAAGTGTCAGCTCTAAGTCTTATCTGTTCCACAATGAAGCGATTTTTAACTCAATTTCAAAAGTAAAATTCCTTAGAGGAAGGACTGACATAGTGCCATTTCCTTTTTGGGTGTGGGAAGGATGCTCTGGGGAAAAGACCCGGGGCTGCTCTGAAGAGGCTAGCTAGAGGAGTGAGAAGACAGAACCCCTAAGAGACCCCGGACGAGGCTGAGAGTCCTGAGTTGGCTCACCTGTGGGGATGGTCCTGCCCTGTATTTTGTCTGCCCACCCTGCAAAGTATCGAAGGGTTTTGATACAGCCCTCCAGGTCGATGAAAAAGGCGTGAAGGAACGGCTTCCCTGTGTCCATCGTTTCCAGGGTCTGCAATAGTAAGACAACATATTTTTAAGACACAGTTTTCCTTTTAACTGTCAGGTTGTTAAAGACAGGGCAGGGAGACAGAGCAGAGTCCTAGAACGTTGTTCTCAGTACCTCACAGCCATGGGACTCATCAGAAAGCAAGATGCCTCATTTAAAATAAGACCTGTCCCAGGCTGTCAAGGACTGCTTTTCTTACAAAACACCTCAGCCTGGAGGGTTGGCCAGAGCACAGGCACGGTTCCCCACGAAGGACAGTGGGTACAAGGCTGGTTTGGAGCCTTGCTGGGAAGGAATACACCTCAGCGTTGGTCTTCTGTCATCTGTCTGGAGTGCTGTTGCCCCAGCAGTGGAACCTGGACACATGGGTTTGTGCGCTCCGGGGAGCTCTCAGAAGGTTCAAGGACTTGAGGGGGTGGCTGGGGAGGGACCAGCTCCTCTAACAAAAGAGAAAGGGGGACGCAGGTTCCTTCTTCTTGGCCCTGCTGACCAGCACAGCTGTGGAAAGAGTGACGGGGCCCAGAGGGGTCTTGCCACCAGCACAAAGACGCACTCCGAGCTCCTCCCGCACTGGGCTGCCAGCCGGATGCGCTGCGCGGTGGGAAGGGAGCAGACTGGCCTTTGGTGGTGAGGGGCGACTCCTCAGGCGAGCGCACAGTCACTCAATGGCAGGGATTCTTTTCTGTTTCCAGCCAGGCTGAAGAGAACCCCTTTGTCCCTCAGACAAGCGGCCCCAGTTGAGCCCAGCACTGAAACCTCCCGTCATCCATGGCTGCAGGAAGTGGCCACCCCGACACATAGCCCAGGGCAGGATTCTCATTTTAGAGTCACTGGGCTGAGAGAATGATTTACAAAGGAAGAGAGGCCCCTCCGTGTGCATATGCCTCATTTCCGAGATGGATGGCTCTGCTCCCACTTCAAGGTGCAGACACAGGGGCTAACAGAGCCCAGGAACTCATCTGTGTTATCCAGAGGGTAGGCGGCATGGCTGGCACTGAATTTGGGGCATCTGACTTTCAGTAAGGGCGGTGACTGCTTTTTAGGCCACTGCCCCTGGACATTTGCATCTGCAAAGGATGTAGGATGGCCGCATGAATGGCTGGGCTACTCTATCTTTGCTTCAGGAATGAACCAAGAATTCTCTGAACAGGAGGCAACCACTTTCCTAGCTAAGTGGCCTTGGCAAGTCCCTGAATCTCTCCCTACCTCAGTTTCCTCATCTGCAAAACAACAACAATAACAGTAATGGCACCTACCTCATAGGACTAGTGTGCAGGTTAGAGGAGTCCTATACATAAAGCACTAACAGCACTGTCTACCCATAGTAACAGCCACAGCCACAGCCACTGTTCAAATGATGATAATAACAGCTCTGACTATTGTCATCATTTTCCCTTTTAGGGCCAGACAGGTGCTCCACAATCCTCAGCTGGGGACAGCGAGGAGACAGGGCTGTGTGTTGCTAGAGATGACAGGGCTGGTCTGGGTCTGGGGAGTGTCTCACCCCTGGTAGATGCTGCTCAGGGACCAAGTCAGGCCAACGTGACAGCCAGTACACTGTACCTTTGGCTCCTATTGATTTACATTCCAAGTTGGAACTTGCATTTTCCTGGGGAAACCCAACAATTGCAAATAATGCCAAAATTCTCCAGGGCCCAGCTGCTCCATACAGCATCCGCACGTCTGTCAGTGGAATGGGGAGTTTACTCTTGGCCCTTTTCTGGGATGGGAGAGAAAGGCAGGAGACTGGGACAGAGCTTTGTGGGGACGTGTGAGGCCTGGAGCCACTGCCCACATCCAGCCCTGGCTTATTCTCTCTGGTTGGATAAACTAGGACAGGTTACCTAAACTCTCTGGGCCTCAGCGTTCTCCAAATAGGATAATAAATACTACAGGTCAAGTGCCCACAATAAGCCTGGTACATGAGGAGCATTCAACAAGCATTGACTGTTTTTTATTATTAACTTAGTCACGTTTGCTTACTGGAATGACAACAACAGGAATTTGCCAGGTTGGTGTTATGGAATCTGTCCAAGCAAAACTGGGTCACAACAGGTTTAGAAAGGAAGTTCTTTAAAAAAATAAAAATCAAAAAAGATTCGCAGGTGAGTACACAGGCCTGAATCTGAGAGATCAAGTGTTAGCTACTCACTGGGACTTTTACACAATTATTGTGTCTGGACCATGTGGGAACCACAGCTGCTTCTAAGTTTATTTCTTTTAACATTTTAGGAGAAAAATATGCCTTTTGAAAAATTAACACATGGTAACCCTCAGATACTAAAGAATGAAGGAAAAGTGCTGTGGGACATGCCTCAGACGCCCCAGCGCCAAGGCTTAAATGAGGGGCTCAGAAGTGGGGCTCTGCTTGAGGAGACAGCAAACAGGGACAGCCCCTATTTCGAGGCTACCAAGATGAGCGCCCGAAGGGCCAGAGTCTGGGTCCAGGTGCTTAGTGAGGGAGAGAGAGAGCTGGGGCTGCTGGATCTGCCACATGGTCTCCAAACACTGAACACAAAGTAATTGCCCAGCTCTGTCAAAGCCACCAAGCTGGCAAGAGAACATGACGGAAAGCGGCACTTTGTGCAGGAGAATGCAGGAAAACCCCATCAAGGACGTGCTTTCCCGTGATGTGGTCTGGGTTTTCAAAACTGTATTTGCCAGTCATTCTCTTGTCCCTTTCACAATGTGGCGAAGAACTGGATCTTATTTCTTGCGGGCAGCGAGGTCAGATGGCAGAGGGGACTTGCTCTGTGTGCTTTAACACCAGTCTTGCCAGGACAGCCAGGAGGACTGAAGGTAAAGGTGGCCTTGCAGCCACTGCTCCCCAAGATGATACTGACACTTGAGGTCAGGGTGGGGAGGGTGCCCAGGCACATCCTCTCCCGCCTGCTCTTAGTCCTCACGGACATTGCAGACCGATGAGCTCATGCTGGGTGAAAACAGAAATGTTTTTGAAGAAGCCAGTTTGGCAGCTTGAGAGTTGAGACTGGCTTTCATTGCAGGAAGAAACCAGAGGCTCTGCGGAGAGAGACACTGACCCTGGGAGGGAGCTCTTCTCACCCGGGTTCGGGCTGGCCAGCTGGGGAGGGCGGAAGGAAGGTGCAGTTCTCTCTGTGTGGATGCACCCTCAGGGCAACGCACCCCAAAGGAGCACCCGAAATGTAGAGTTTCTCCACCCTCCACCCCAAGACACACACTCAGGGTCAAGAGCAATTTCAGAGTCCTAGCTGGCACTGACCTCCACGCAGGTGTCCACTTGACTACTCATTCCCGGCATCAGATCAAGAAAGGAAAGAACCATTTTTCCAAATCAGAGACCAAAAAGGAGATTTCTTCCCCTACCAACTGGGCCTCCAGGTCTGGGGCAAATTTTACACAGGAGTCTGAGCCATATGAGGGCTGCGTGTGCAGGCTGCAAAGGACCTCAAGGCACAAGGGGGCCCCAAGATTTCCTCTGATCAAGCACCCACTGCAAGACCAAAAGAAGGTCTGAGGATCTCGTTAAATTCCGTACTTACAACTCCTAAATGTCTTCATAGCCCATCTCATGAGAGCAGGCCAACCTCATGCAGTGGGATGAATAAAGATCCCCATTTTGCAGCTGAGGAACTAAGGTGCTAGAAATTTGCTGGCCAGGAGAACACGTAGCTGAGGTTAGAACCTGAGTCTTCAGATAGCATTATTAATAATAGCTATCATCTATTTAGTGCTTACTGCATGACAGGGACTGCTAAGGATTTTAAATGGATCGTTCTCACAACACTCAGATATCATTATTCGTGATACTGTCCATGAAGAAACATATGCTCAGGGAGGTTAAGCAACTTGTCCAAAGTCACACAGCTAGTAAGTGGCAGAGCTGGGGTTTGAACCTAGGTCTTTCATACTCTGAGGTTTCCTATAACTAGGTTATCCTGCCCTCACCATCACTCCACACACACTCACCACTGCCCATTTCAGGGGTGAAATAGGGGTGATTTTTAAGCTATATGGGGACACTTTTTCTATGTTAAGTGGTAGCATTTATTTTAATAAGTATTAGAAAAAATACACCAGCACATTAAACCTGTAATTTAATGGATACTGTCACTTAGGATGAGGTTAAATTTCACTTTAAAAGGGAGTTCATGTAAGAAAACAAGTTAAGTTCATAACTGTACAGGTGGGACCAGGATACAGCCCAGCCCAGCCTAGCTGTCTGTGAACGTCTCAAGTCTGGGAACCACTAATGGAGCTGAACTTCCTCCAGGCCAAGAAGATGAGCTGCAGGGGACAAAAGTCCGACTTCAAAACAAAAAGTATGCGTCCAGTAGCATAGACGCCTGCCTATGGCCGGAAAGCCACACCTCAAAGGACCAAGCAGTCCCACCGCCACACAAAACAGCACCCTAGGTCCTTTCTCCCACACTCTGAGGGGGGTGGGCCCTCGGGGAGGCCAGCTGGCCCCACGCCTCCCCTGTGTGCATGTACTCACGGCCAGGACGGCGCGGTCCCTCTCCACGAGATCCGCCAGTTGGTGCAGCAGCCGGCCGCGGCTCAGGGCATCCAGCCGGCGCCACGGCGAGCCCCTCTGGAAGGCGGCTTGTGCAGCCTCCACGGCCTTGTCTACGTCGAGCTGCACGGCCGAAACAATAGAGAGAGTGTGTCACCTTTCGCTGAGGGCTCAGCTGTCGGAGAACAGCAGAGTCTCCGCCCGCTGCAGAGGAAGGAGGGGCAGCAGGCAGCTCAGAGCAACAGCAAGGTTTCCAATCACTTTAATGGCTGGGGGCTTTCAAGTGGTTTTTTTCTTCTTTATATCTTAAGTCTTTCAAGTTTTCTACAATGGCCAAGGATTAACTTTCCTTCTGATTATACAAAGCTTTTAAAATAGTCATAAAACCACGGACCTTAATTATTTTTCTTGGTGACCAAAGTAGGAAAAGATCATCTACTTGCTACCTCAGTTTGGATACAAACACACTCCCACAGCTCACCAGTTAGGTGGGAAATGTCTGTCTTGGCATTTTACTCCAGCTGAGGACTGCAGTCCAATAGCAAGAACGGGGGTACGAGTCCTCCTCTGGATCTCAGAACTGACCACATTGAAAAAGTCCCTGGATGGGGAGGATCAGGGACTTTTTCTCCCTTTAGCCTCACCTCACCTACCCCCGGGGAGCAGAATTGTGATGATTTTATAGAAAAAGAACTGGATCATTTATGCACTGATAGAAGAATTACAATCAAAACTTCTTCTTTACTGGGAAAGGATGATAGCTGTTTAGAGTAATGACACCCATTCTTTTCTAATTTTTATTTATTGTTATTTTTTTGGCCGTGCCACGAGGCATGCAGGATCTTAGTTCCCCAACCAGGAATCAAACCCCTGCCCCCTGCAGTGGAAGCGCGTAGTCCTAACCACTGGACAGCCAGGGAATTCCCTGACACCCATTCTTATGTTCAGGAAAATGGAGTTTGAGGCTCTGGTTGCTGATGGGCAGGGGCTCACCCCCCAGGACCCTCTGAACCTCTCTTCCTTAGGGAGGTACAGCCAGCAGTGGACACCTGGCACCAGTCCAGAGGGACACTCCACCAAGATTCTGTGTCTCCAAAGTGGGTTTGGAGGGGAGCAGAAGCTTTGGCAAGGGAGAAATTAGGACTTTGAATCCCTTGTCCCAGGCTCTGGGGTGGAGGCCAGGACCTCTCCAGCTGCAGGAACAGGCCAGCCTCTGTCTTCTGGTGCTTGGAACAGTCACTCAGACCATGGGACAAGCCAGAGCCGGGGGCAGGGATCTTACTCTCCTCCCTGATACCTGTATACTGCACCTGGGAGTCCTGCTCAGCATCATGCTCCACCCCTACACCCTCACACCTTCACATGAGCTCCTCAGTGCTAGTATCTTTGTAAACAGAGCTTAGCATGGGGCGCTGCACATGGGAGGGTATGTATAGGTGGAAACACTGTGCATTGCATACCTATCACAAAACCATCACTAGTAGGATCAAATTCAAGCCTATTTTACACATGTGTCATTCACCCTGTTCACATTCAACATTACCTACACACTTAAGAACATCAGATGAGTACTCTAGTGGTTGAGGAGAGGGTAACGTTTCCCTTCGCTCCTTACAAAAGCTGTACCTTCAACCTTTCCCCCAATGATACATATTCAAAAGATACTCTATGGTTCAAAATGTATCAAGGACACATCCAGGAGTCCCTTAGCTTTATATATATATAATATATAATGTATACATATAATATAGCTTATAAAATATACCCTGCACTATCAAATAGGGTTATAGACTATAGCTTTACAAGATAATTTAAGTTTCTGGTAGAAAAGAAATCTGGCAGTTGCATGACATTATTACCTCTGCATGACTTAGCAAGTCGTTTTCCTTCAAGTCTTTTTTTTTTTTTTAAAGTGTCTCCTGCCAGAATGCCGCATTTGGTGAAGCACACCAGCCGGAAATACTTTCTGGAAAGATTATTTAATGCTACCAGTATCAAACAGTTGATAAAAACCTTTCCTTTAGCCACGTGATAAGGATAGCTGAGGTCATCCTCATAGATGGAGAAACATCTATCAAAGGAGAGTGACTCTGCAGCACATCGTCCCTAATTGATCCCATTCTGGGCCAAGTGTCTGAGAAGCAGCTCGCTTAGGTCCAACCTCAGTGTGGGCCAGTTCTGCCGTATAACTGAGCTGAAGCGTTTCCTTTCCCTCTAGTGATCTGTAATTGAATTACTGGAGGAGGTTCACCCACCTTATCTCCTTCTTCCACTTCACATATTTTCTCTAGAGTTGAAGGGTTATATGTGGCAAACTTTTTTCCACTCTTGGATTCGTTCCATTCATTGTTGATGAATATCTAACCAGGAAAGGAAGTTGTAATGCATTAGGCTTAAATCAAAATCATATAATTCCAACATACTGAGGACCTTAGGTAACGTCTTCTCCTTCCGTCCCTCCAACCTACCTGTCTGCCTTTTCTATAGGCAGGACCTGGAAGGGGGTTGGAGCCACATGCCCAACCGGGAGCACACTCAGAATTAGAATCCAAGTCTCCTGACTTTTAATACATTTTCAGAGAACTACATTTTTGTCACAATAAAACTAATTTAGAATTTTTTTCTAAAATGTTCTCTCTCTTTTTTTTAAACAATGAGATGGATTCACAGAGAAATAGCAGGGTTAGATAGTTACATAAACGGTATAAGTTAAATTTTACACACTCAGCAAGTTCGGGGGAAGATTACATATGCATATATATATATATATATATATATATATATATATATATATATGGTGCCAAGCAATCCACCTGCCCCTGAAGAGTATGTCAGCAGTGAGCACTACCTTCTCCCTCCTTCCTGCTGCAACCCCCAGCTAGATCACCAAGGAACTGGCATTATACAAGAATCTTACTATAACCCTTTAGCCCTCATTAATGCACATCAGCCCCCCTCCCCCATTCTCTTTACAATGTCTATTTTCATGTTGGGCTTAATAAAAGCCAGTATTGGAATACAAAGATAAATATCTGTGTTAGGAAATGTTCTGGTTATATTAACATATGTAGCAAATAACGGCTTATATCCAGAACCAAAGAATTCACTCACAAAAATCACTTAGTTCAGAGACTCAGTTATCTAGAACACAGCCGAGAATAGAGACATTAAAAAGAAAAAGACATCATGAGCAAACTAAAAAGAATTCACAAGTCCATGCACTGAAATGTGTGTACTATTTACTCTTAGTTTACCCTAAGTTCTAACTGCCTTAAAAAAGCATTAAAAGAGACAGCTTTGGGGAAAGAACTAGGAACAGAGGTGACAGATAATACATAAAACATGTTTTGACAGAATGGAGGTCCTGGCTACCCAGTGAGAGGACAGGCAATCTCCTGCTGTACCAGCTTGGGACAACTTTGTCATCAGAGCCCATCGTGGCATCAGAGAGACCCCAGTCACAAACATGACTGATATGCTTTAGAAGCATTTCCATCAAGTAAAATGCCATCAATAATTTCTAAGTACAGAACTAGCTCATCAGATTCCATCTCTATATCTATATGCATATGTTTATATGCACATCTCTATACGCATTTATTCTATCTCTATATCTCTATGCATATCTTTGAGTCATTTAAAGAGAGAATTGCATCACTACAAGGATTAATTTCAATGACTATGAATTTCATTCATTCGGAATACTTGACTCCCCAGTGAGGATGGATGAGAGGGGAGCCAACTCATCCAGTGTGCAATCTGACTATGTTCTCTGTCCTGGGCTGTCCTGTAAAAAATCCTAAGCTCGCAGGGAAGGAAGCCCGCTCTGGGAAGCCGCTGGTGCACTGTTTTGATAACTCTCCCTGGAAAGCAGGGAAATTTGAGTGCGGTGGGGACAATGCACAGAAGGCCAGCTCTGGCTGGGCAGGTGGGCAGAGGGCCCCTGCCTCCCTGTGTGGGGTCCAGAGCTGAGAGCGACCCTCGACCGTGAGATGTGCCCATCTGACTTCTGGAAGCTCAGCGCCTTCAACGTGAGGCCAGGCCCCCAGGGAAGCGCGCGGAAAAGGCCAGGCTACAATTACAGGTTTATTCTTCCAGCTGAAACCAAATCCAAGAGTTCACTTTTGCCATCCAGCAAGCAGTCACTCGGTAACAGTGAGAAATTAATAAGTAGAGAAGAGGAGTTAAGTTAGCGTGGGGAGGAAAGTGCAGCCAGGAAGAGAGGCCCATTTGTCGGAAGATGAAATTTCGTGGGTTAGATAATAGAGACTGTCAGTGAAAACTGCTGATTCTAGGACCTTCCTGGTATCAATTCCAAGGAGGAGGGAAAATGAGAAGGTGGTAGAAGAGAATATAAATAAGGGGATAAAAACAGATTGCAATGATCAGATGTCTGTTATACTTCATCTCCAAGCATGCTCCTCCAAAAAAAAAAAATTACTTGGTCGTTCATGACATTGATCCATAGTCCCTTCTAACCAGCAACTTAAAAAAAATTCAGACTGCTCAACTCTACTCATATTTTCCCATCACAATGTTTCTAATTTAGCAAAAATTTTTTCTTTATACTACATTAGTAAGTAATTTTGTAAGTGGTTTCTACTGTTGCTTTTTCTCTCCAATAAAAGAAAACAAAAACACAAATGAGGAAGGGGTAAGTGTGGCCTACCAATTATGCTGGTTGTATTGTTTTGAACCCCAAAACAGGAAAATGGGTCTAGAAAAAAACTGTTCCCCTTGACTTGTGAATTGGTATGAAACAAAACTTATAGAGGAATAAAATTATGTTACATTGAGTGGACGGGATTCACATTTTGAAGGAATGGAATGGTATACTATCCAGACTGAGCTGGAAAACCACAGCTATTGTCAAGATATGGGTGCCCCAGAAGAGGCTAAGGTGGTGGTTACACAAGTGAGTTCTGCTGACGCCACTTATAGAAACTTCCATTGGACCTCAGCGATACTCAAAAGGAATATATTTTCAGAAAAGGAAATTTGAGTGAATTTTATTTTTCATAAAAGAGATCATAAAAACCAGTGTTTTAATGAGCCAGAAAATCTTAAAAAAGAATTTCTGCTACTGGAAGGAAAGGAAGGGGCCCTATGAAGTGAAAGGGGCTGCTACCCTCTGAGACCTATGTGGGGGTTTTGGGGGGGACCCCCCTCACCAAAATCACAGAGCAGAGCCCAGTGTTAAAACATGAGAACAAAGGAACTTCGTCCTTCTGGAGACTGGACTTACCCTGGGAAATGGTCCCCCAAGGCTGGGGCTCAGACCCACCATTTCCAGCTTGTCCTCCATTAACAAGAAGCACCATGAGTCAGGTTTGAAAAATAACAGACCATTACTGCTCACACACTCCACAGTCAGGGGGCCTCGGAGGCCTCGGGGGCCTCGATACTGTAGTTCTGTTTCTCCCGCTTCTTTCCTCAGCCCTGTGGGCTGCCTCTGCAGCCAGGGGCTCCCTAAGCATTGCTTGCCTGGGCTCCCCACCCTCAGTCACAACCACACAGGCTGCCCCAACCCCACAACTGCTAGGAGGAGGCCTCTGTGGAGGTGGGCCTGGAGCAAGGACAGAGAGGCAGAGGTTTTGCCCTCCAGAGGAAAGGAGGGTACAGCAGCCTACTGTCAGGCTGCCGCAGTCATCATTGCCTAGGAGCCACTAAGGATCCCGGCTCTCCAGCCCCCTCCACCTCATGCCCTTCCCTCAGCCTTAGTCACAACCCGATTCTGTTCCACTAAGAAGAGGGGGCACCCAGCAGGACAACAAACACCGGTCACTCTGTGAATGTGCTACAATGCACCTCTCTACCTAAGGGCTGCATTTACACTTGTGAAGGGGCAGAAAGAATTGCACACAAAAAGGTAACTTTCCATATGTGGCTCCATTGCTCTGATAGCACTAAAAAAAGGTAAAAAGGAATAGGAAAATAATATATGTAATTTCCGGTTTCTATACTGTTTTTTAAAATCCAATAAAACAAAAATAAAACAAAATGCTACTACCAACAACAACAGGTGACCACCACGAGTGTTAGGGGCTAAAAAAATTTAGGTACTATTTTCACTGTTCCCAGAATATGAGTTGGAATTTGCACTCTGAAGCTGAGACTACTTAGGAAACTACATTAAAAATAATGTCCATCGAAGTGTCTCTGTTGATTACAGAGCCCTCTGGAAACTTAGTCAATTTTAATGTCATGTGATCAGAGGTCCAGCCGACAATAAGCGCCAAGAGATCAAAATCTGAAGGCCACACATAGTGGCCTACAACTTTCTCTGCTTGATTAGAACTATTTGAGACATAATTGCTACTTGTGAAAGTAAAACTGATGGAGGAATTTTCTAAGTGCTGTGCCAGCTGGAGTTGGGGGCAATGGATAAGATGCAAAAATAAAAGGAGACAAACTTGGGGAAAGTGGAGCCAACCGTGGCTCTTGGCCTGCACCCCTGAAGTGCCCCCAGCGCCAGCCCAACGGCCTCCAAACAGCCTCGGGGTGTCTTCCCACCGGAGGGGACACGCTCCCCGCTGGCAACGGATCTCCCAGCCCTGCTCAGCCCGGGCTCCAGGCCTCGCCATCTTCCTTTCTGCCCTAGGCAGGTGTTCTCACCGCTTTGCCAGTGCTCCAGCCTCCTAGCCCACAGCGCAAAAAGGACAGCGAGCCTCGGGACTCCGCGACGCGATGGGGCCCTGCCACCCGCGGTTTCCCAGGCCCAGATCTGACACCATGATCTGCCAAGACCAAGGTCTCTGGGTTCCGGGACAGTCTCATCAGTGAGCACCTTCCTACTAGCCCTCGTTCTAGTGGTAAGCTGGTAAGAGCTAAGCACAGGAGGTGCCCGACTTCTCTCCGCTTGCTCCCGCTGACGTTTCCGGACACTTCCGAGGCAGCCTGACCTCTCAGGTCGGCTCTTGGTGTTTTCAGGCACCCTCTGACCTTCTCGAAGCCCGACCCCCTCAGCCCCGGAAACTACGCCGCAGGGTCTGCGGGAAGACCACCGCGCCCAAGTCACGGCGCACCACCGCTCGCCTTCAAAGCGGGCCCTGCAGGGGCACGTCGGGGCCGCACCGGGCTTCATCCTGGCACCGCGCGGCCGCCGCAGAGCCTCCCTCGCCCGGTTTTCGCGCCCGAGAGCCCGTCTGGGGGTGCGGATCTTGGAGTCCCTTTTGGGGTGCGCGGTGGACGCCCGCCCGGGATGCCCAGTGCTGAAGGCTGCTTCAGGAGGGCCCGGCTGAGCGGAGAGGCTCGAGTCACAGGAGCGCCAGGCGAACTCAGCTGAGGGCGCGCCGCCCCAGCTCCCCGCACTCTCGGAGCGGAGCAGCGGGGCTCCCGGCCTGCTGACCACTGGTCCTCGCCACCGTGGCCGGGCAGCCCAGCGCGGAGCCAGGTGGCCGTCGGGTGGGACGCGGGCCCGTCTCACCTTGGTGAACTTGACCTCCAGGTTGCGGACGGGGCGCGGCAGGGCGGGTGACTTCCTGTCCGGCTGCCCGTTCTCCACGGCCCCGTTGGTGGTGGCCATGGCTCCTCCACGCTCCCGGGTCCGAAGCGCCCGAGTCTTCGGCGCCTGCTCCGGCCTGGGCGGTGCGCAGCCTACTCGCGGGGTGACAGCTCCGCGCTGCTTTATGGAGCGCCCCACGCCTCCCGCCCGAGGGGGCTGTCTAATTGGCTGCAGGACGGGAGGAAGGGAGGGCGGGCGGGAGGGGAGGGGGCCGGCCCGCCTCACCCCACCCCGCCCGCCGCCCCTGCGGGAGCCCGGCCACCCCCCGCCCGGCCACCGCGCCGCGCGCTCCCCGCCCCGGAGGCTGCCCTTGGAGGAGCTCCCGAAACGCCGCCGGGCCCCGGAAGTCCCAGGGCTCGGGCAGCGGGCCGGGGCAGGAATCGGGGGCGCGGGGCCGCAGCGCTGGCTGGCGAGTCCGCCCGCGGCACCTGCCGCCCCCGGCCCGCTGCCGCTCCGTGCACTCGCCCAACTTCGGTCCGCGCCCCGCGCTCCGGGAAGGCGCGCCCTCCCGCCCGCCTGCTGGGGGCCTTGCGCCGCGTCGGGGGTCGGGGACCCCGCGGGGAGGCCCCGCGTCGCTGCCCACGTGCCTCGGCGTAGAGTCCAGACGCCGGGGCCGGGCTTGCAGGACCGACGCCCGGCGCGCCCCACTCGGCCCGTGATGGGACTGCGGGCAAGCGGGCGCGGAATCTCCCCCGGCCCTGGGCGTCACACGCCGAGGGGCAGAAGGCTAAGGAAAAGCCTTTGGCCCTTCCTGCCCCGTGCTGTGGCGTCCCAGCGCGGCCGGGCCCCTGCCCTTTACAGGCTCACAGCGGGGCTCCAGCCCGAGGCCCTGGGATGCAATTGTTCTGATTTTGTTTAAAGGCATGCATTATACCTTATTTTTTTTAAAAAAAATGAACAAAAGAGAAAGCACGTGAGATCTTTGCAGCTTTAAGTGTTGAAGCGCTTATCGCGTAGGTTGCTCAACTTGCCAAGGAAGCACGTCCAGCTCCTTTCAAACGTTCCACCAAAGCCAGGGACTTGCTCCAGGTCCTATCTGAGACATGGAAGCGGCTTCTCATGTATGTCATCCCTCAGGTTTCTGGAACGATGATGTGGGGCATCAACTGGAGGACAAAAGCAGTGGTTTAATCCCCAGAACCCTCAGCCCCTCAGTCCATTTCCTTCTGTGAGTAATCTCAAGTGCCAAGCAATGCGGACACTCCTTACTGTCCTGAGGCTCCTTCTGTTTGTTTTGGGGCTCTCAATGTCCATCTCTGTCCTCTCTCTCCTTCCTCACTGCAATGCTGCTGAGTGTTCTGGATAGTGGAATAAGCTTTTAAACTTTTGCAAACCTGTCATCAGACCACCTGCCTTCTGGGAATGAAAGGGTCCTATGCTGTTGTGGCTTAGAATGCACAGGTGAAGCAGGGAAAGGGGATAATGGGTCCCCGGGGGCTGACCGACATCAGTGAGTCTGTTCTTGATGCCAGGTTTACTGACACTGATGAGTCCCAGAACAATGCTGTCTCTTTCCTTAGATGCTCCTGCCAGTCCCTGGGCTCCCTGTCTTGCCTGGCTGGCCCCGTGGCCCCCACTCAGGCCTCTTGGAAACATGTGGGCAGATGTCTTATGCCAGGGCCTCTACCTGGATGTTGAGCCCCAGCGTCTGGGTGCCTGGGCCCAGCAGGGCCTGCAGGGTCTGGAGACAGACCCTCCTGACCAGCAGCAGTTGGCCTTGGGGGCCAACAACCTCACCTGTGGCTCCTCCTGTTGACAACCACCCACATGATCCTGGGAGCCTGGGATCAGAGGGGGGTACTCAGCCATAGGAGACGGCTCCCAGAGAGCAGGTTAGGAGGATGGGCCTGGCTCGAGATTTGTTCAGACCAGCAGGCTACCTCTGCTCCCGTCTTGCCACTCAGTAGGAGGGATGAAAGCAAGATGCTCTTCTCCCCATTTTATGGGTAAGTAAACAGAGGCATGCAGAAACTTGTACCAGACATCACCTGCAGTGGAGGAACCAAGGCCAGACTGTGTGTGGGTGGATGGTGCAGGGTGTGGAGGAGGGATTTCTCTTACCTTCCTCTGCACCCTTCTTTCACCAAAGGCAGCACCTGTCTACTGTGGCCCCATGTCACTGGGGCAGCAGAGAGCACAGCAAACGTATAGGTGCAAAATGGTAGCAGCATCCCTCCAGGTGTGCCTTGTATAGAAATCAAACCCTTAGGTACCAGCCTCAGAGGTGGTGACCATAGGTGCCAGGAAAGGAGGAAGGACTGTTTTCTCCCATTATCAGCCATTGGATGTCTGGTTGGCGGGGGATTGCCTGAACATCTAAAGCTTTAGAGGCCCAACCTTTTTGACCACATCCCTGACCTGGATTCCAGCTGTGTGCCCTTCGGTTGTACACTTCATTCTGAGGCTCGGTTTCTTTTTCTGTAAAATAATCTCGCTTTATAGTGTTTAGGGAAGCTAAAGTAAGAAAATGGTGCTTTATAAGCTGTAAAGTGCTGTATACATGCCAGCTCCTCATTTTCGTATTCTTCCTTGAGATTGATTCCTCTTAGCAGGCTTTCTTCTGGGAAGTTAGCAAGCCTCCCTGCCTTCTCTCTGGCTTCCACCAACTTCCCTGGTCAAGCAATAGTCACTCTGCTAATTTCACTGTAAAAATAGTATTTGTATTTTGTATTCAACTCTGTGGTGGTGCTGTGGCTGTCTGCTGCTTGGCTTCTTGGCATCTCAAATTATATAAGTCCAGGACATCTCACGCCGAGGGCCTACTAGTTTGATGAACATTTAATAAAAATAATCATGAATAAAGACAAAGATAAAAGACTGAGATAAAATTTAAGTTAGATATCCCACCCCCTCCAAAATCTCAACCTAATTCATTTTTAAATGCATAAACTTTGTGGGAGATATTGAGGTCTGTAGCAAATGTAATTCATAATGATAAGGAGAATGATCATAATGGAACCCCATTTTGTTTTACTTCATTTCCAGTCGGGTACCTAAGCCTTACTGGGGGTTCCCAGAGGCCTGTTGAGGGCCCTCAGCACCTCCAGAGCTGGTGGCCAGCTGCAGAGCTGCCTTCCACAGGCCACTCACCTCACCCAGCACCCAGGAGTCAACGTCAGCCTCCAGGACCTGGGCATGTGGGAGCCTTTCATGGAAAGCCAGGCTCCTTGGGTGAAGGTGGGTCTCTAAAGAAGGGAAGCAGTGTGGCCCTTCAGTGCAGGTGACCTCACCTCATTTTTCTTGGCTAAAGACTGGGCTGACGGTGTGAGGAAAGACTTTACTGCGAGCACCTCCCAATCGGTGTCAATGAAGTGGATGCCACGTTTCATGGGTATTGTTCAATGTTGCCCAAACTTGACTTGAGTAGGGGACTACTTGCCTTTCAGGCTCCCTGTAATTTAAGACCCCCATGCTACTACATCATTCTCTCCTCAGGGAACATGTAAACACATCTGCTTTCCTGCAAGATTTCATCAGTGATGACACCAGAGGCAGGAACGCCCAGGCCTGAGGAAGATGAGCCAGCTGACACCCAACCCCTCCAGCCCCTCTAGTCCTTTCTGGCCTTGAGGGAAGATCTTCCACACACAATATTGATCTGGGGTAAATCAGTTTTAGTCCAGGCGGAAGCAGAGAACTAAGTACCTAAAAGCAAAGAAGACACATCAGAATCTTTGTGGGTCAGGCTTTGATTAGGTCTCACACACTCAGCCTGACAGTTCATGGCTGCCAGAATTTTCTCCTGGTCCACCTTCCACCAGTAACTGCTGTGACTAAGAGTTGTGAAAAGGGCAGGAGAGAGCATGGCAGGTAAGGTAGAGACAACTGATTGACCACACAATTCTTCACTTCTTTCTTGCTGGTGGAACTTTATATTATTGAAGGCAGCAATGTGCTTTGATAAAACATATTTTCCAGCCTCTCTGGCAGACAGTAGTTGTTAATTAGATATAAGCCAAAGTCTTTGGTTTGGGCTTCTAAAGAAGCTCGTTACATGGGACTGAGTCAGCTGAGAGGCTCTTCTTTCTTCCTGCTGCCTGGAACATAGACATGAGGGCTGGGCCTCCATCAGCCGTCTTATGACCATAAAGCAATGCCGAGAATGGAAGTTGTATGGTAAGGAGGTTGGAGCAGGCACACAGGAAGAGCCCAAGTCCTTGATGACCCTGGAACTAGGCTTTATGCCCTGGATTTCCTTTCTTGGATTTCTTACATGTGAGCAAAGTGTAAATCCCTGTCTTATTTAAGCCTGCTATTTGGGCTTTCTGTTACATGTGGCTGAACCTCATTACTCAGAGATACAGCTGGCTATTTAAACCATGCCCCATCACCATGACTAGAAAAATAAACTTCTAAACTCAACTGGAATAATTATGTCATGTTTGTATAGAAAGAGCAGCACATTTAAAAAAAGTCTTATCACCATCTGTACGTTTTTGGCTTTAATCAAATGCTCTGAACATTCTGTGCTCAGGTTTACAGTAAAATTTTTTGAAAAGACAAAACTAACCCTGGGATAGAATAAATGAAGCTAGCTCATTGATTCATCTACAGCTTTAACTGCCTAAATTGGATGGTGAGGTCCTATCTAGGGAAGAGAGACCTTTTGTTGCAAAGGCCCTCATGGGGCTGGGCAGGTAGCCCACCTTTCTATGGTGCCCGTGGGTGTTAGCTGTTGCGGCTTCACTCTCCAGCCTGCTGAGGAAGGTACCAACACTCAGAAAGCTGATGGGACCGCACGGGTCCTGGGCCACCCAGACCTGGAAGCTGCTTGGGCAGGCCAGCACTGGATCCAGGCAGCAAAAAGTCAGACTTTTGGCTTTAAAGCACATAAAATGTCACTACATGTAATCATTGCATCTCACTCGTAATACTCTACACATCTTAGTACCGCCACCGGACTTTCTCAGTGACATGAAGATTTGTTTGTAAACTTTCCAACCCTCTTAAAAATTCGGGGATTCTGAGTTCTGAACCAAATTTGAATTATTTGGGCGTTTGAGTTCAATTTACTCCTGACAAAACACACTTCCTGGTTAGAAGGAAGGTTGTTTAAGGGGCTTATAAAAGGGTTCTGGAAGATTCTTGGACACAAAGTGGCTCTCACTAAACAATTGTGCTGAGTTAAGCCGAATTGAATCCGAAACATACATATTAAATTTTCCTTGAAATCCACAGGGGTATAAAAATGTCGGGAAAGGGGGCTTAGCAAGATACAGTTTGCCAAACCCAAAATGTTTGAAAACTAATTTGAGTGTGTTAGTTTGGCGAATCACTCCTGGGCTCATCCATCTTAACCTCACAGTGACAAGACTTTCCTCCTGCCTTTCAGCCAGGACTCCCTATAAAGAAGCATCAATTACCAAAGAATCTTCCTTTGGATTTTTGCCATTACTTGAATCCTGCAGTGGAGAAAGGGTGGGAGAGGTTGTTAAAATCTGTGTTCTCATGAGATGACCTGGGGATTCTCCTGCACTTGTGTTTGTGGTGTAAGAGTTGCTCAGTCGGAGCTCTTGAGGTTCCCCTGTGATTAGAAAGTCTCTAGAAAGTACATCATGTCTTAGCATATGTTTAGGTGTGACAGATGGGAAGGCTATTTATGTATACTTTTATCTGTTTTTTTGTTTTTTGATATGGCAGTATGGTGATTCGAAGACATCCATCCCACCCCCAGGGGATTAGATTAATTAGTGACCTGTAGCATTTTCAAATTTATGTTTTTCATTGTTGAGCATGTCTGCAAGCACTGGGCTTGTATTATATTACATATATTATTTATATTCTATTAATTCTATTATTTATATTAATTATATGTCATATCATATTATCATCAAATACAGTTTATCAGTTAAAAGACAATGGATTGGATAAGGTATATTTTCTACCAGCAACAGTTAATAAGCATAAACATTAGGAACAAAACTGGAATTATAGATTTCACATGTTTTAAATGTGCATCTTATAAATTCCACGGACACTTCAATTATTATGAATTTCAGCCCATCTTTTATCCCAGGAAGTGTCAGCCTTTGCACCTGCTAGCAATGTCCAGTAATTCCATTGCACTCTTCCAGTTGGCCACTAGATGGGACCAAGTTAAGTAGGAAGTTGCCAGTGAAGTTTTTTCCACTGTGAGAAATAGGACTTCCCCAACTTACAAAGAAATGGGTGTTGACATTAGAGTGCCCCAAACTTCAATTGTATCATAGACACAATGCTAGAACTGGAGATTAGTGTACAGACTAGCCCACAAAAGCCCACTCACTTCTTATTGAGCCTATAAGGGGTCCTGCCTTTTGAGACCAGACACATGTGGGTGTGATTCTTTGCCCAGGGAGTACTCAGACCCGGCACCTGAGCTTTTCAGGCCTCTACTTCCTCTTCTGAAAATGGGAGTCACGGTTCCTGCCCAGATAGGGGGTTGTGGGGATAAACGAGAGATCAGGTGTGACGCACCAAGCACACTTGCAGTGAAACAGACACAAAGACATCACTGCTGCCCAACTCATCATTCATCTGACAGAGACCTGTCCTGCCTGCCCTCAGCTCCCAACCATCGATCCCACCTGAATACCCACCCAATCCTCCTCCCTCCCTGTCCCTCACACAGGCAAGACAGCCAAGGACTCTCTAATGGAAATTTGCCAAGAGACTGCGGGAAATAGATTTTTTAATGCTAAAGGATAAATATGTATGCGCCTAGGAGATGGGCCTTGTAAGCATACAGACTGGGTCAGATTCCCGCTAAGGCATTTTCTAACCTCTTTATTCAAACCTTCTGGGACTGTTTCCTCACCTGTCAGAAGGGGATGGTGGGACCTCCATCACAGGTCGAGAGACCTAAATGAGATCATGATGTGACAGGGCTGGTCTCTGCCTGCTGTGTAGGGGATGCCCCATTTATGCCCCCTGAGACTCTCCTGCTGGTGAGACAGACCCCAGCCCCTTCCTTCAACCCTGGCCAAGCAACTCCCAGTTGGGTGGGCAGCTTTTCAACCCTTCTAGAACCTTCTTCCTGGTTTTCTCCCTGATCAATGCCACAGGTGGCTTTCAGCAGGTCCAGACCTCAGAGACCCTTCTCTGGCTGACTCTAGACCTACTCCCCCTGAAACATTCCCCTTCACATATATTTATGCTTCATCTCATCTTTGCAGACACTTCCTGGGATCCTTTTAGAAATCTTTTTGGTTTGGGGGCTTCTGCAAGCCAGACTTTGCTCTGACTTGTTTCTCTCTGCCGTTTCATTAGCCATTTATGAGGGCTGACTCTTCTTAATCTTACTAGTCCAGACCAGCCATAAAGTTTCTTTCCCAGGCTGACTGTCAGGCATGAGTAGGGCACTTGTGGCACTGTGCAAAGAAGCATCTCAAATCATCATGAGAGTGGTGATAGATTAGCTATGTCTGCTGTGGGCACAGCATGCAGGGAAGCCCTAGAAACCAGCCTTGTCATATTGTATGGTGCACAGGAATCCCCTGGGATGTTGTTAAAATTCAAACTCCATCGGTCTGAGGTGGGGTTCAGGATTCTGCACCACTAACAAGCTACTGACAAGTATCTTAGAAAGTACCCTTCTAGGTTGGCAGAATCACCCTCTTCTGGGAGCTTTTTAGAAATGCAGACTCTCAGGCCCTGCCCTAGACCTACAGAGAAAGAATCTGCATGTTAACTGGAGCCCCAGGAGTTTCACATGCACATCATGGCAGGAGAGGGCCACCAAGCATCATCTTGTGAAAAGTGCCCCCTGCACCCACAACCTGAAGCCCACCTTGTCGGGATGGCTGAAATAAGTCCTTCATCTCTTTCGAGTTGTTACTTTTCAGATTGAAGATGACTTTACATTTCACCATGAGCCCAAGGAAATTCCAAGAAAATTCTTCAGAGGCTTCTTCAGCTGCCCCCAAGGGAATGGCTTTGCAGAATTTAAATCAATACAGTTTTACAAGATCAAAGCCCAGAAATACCAGGACAATACTATGAAGAGGTTATGTTTTCATTACATGGAATACAAATTGTTCTTTATATCCATCTTGAATTCAGGGGCTTGAGGATGGCAGGTTTAACAGGAAGAAATACAGACTTGGGGAAGGTAGGGGGACTTTTAGGGCACTTTGGTGGTTAGGCCTTGTGCCCATTGGAGGGGCTTGGATGGATATTACTAGGCCCAGAGGCCCACACTGGGACATGAGACTCCCCTCCCAGGGGGCAGCAGGTTACAACAAGGTGTTTGCCCAGAATGGCTGAAGTGGTGACATCCAAGGGGCAAGTGTGGCAGTGGATGGTCGAAGCAGGTGGTAGGAGGCCAGAGCATGGAGATGGCAGTGGGCCTCCAGCTTCTTCATAAGAGCATCAGCTCTAGGCATTGTACATATTCCAACTAAGGGGGTAGCTACATTATAATAAACATATGATTTTGTGTATGCAGAATTATAATTAAGCATCTATTTGTGTAGTCACTGATTCAGTATTGGTCTTCTTTATTAAACTGAGCTCTGTGAAGAAAGGGACACTGTCTAGTCTCTCCACTGTTGCCAAGCCAAGTGGCCAATATAGTGGAGGTGCCAAAAAAGAAATCACTGAATGTTGAGTCGATGCATTGCTTCCATATTTTATTATGGACTTCTTAGGTGAAATAACTATTCTCGGGCATCCTGGCTCCAGCAGTTGCTGGCTGTGTGACCTGGGGCAGGCCTCTAACCTTCAGCTTCCTACTCTGTGAAATGGGACAGTTTAGTAGCACACAGCTGTGTAGATGGCCTGGTGCTCTGGGCTGTTCTGAAAATGAGCCTCTCCAGGTGAGGGTGCCTGGTCAGGCTAGGCATGTGGTCACCCTTCATCTCCTCAAGGAGGGGTTCTCCAATGCCGCAGGGCATTCACTGGCGAAGGTCAGGGTCTTTTTGCTCCCAATGGGATGGAAAGGAAGGTTGATTAAGGGAAGAGAACTTTTCCTAGTCCAGCCCTTGCTCGGAGATACCCGAGCAAAGGCTGAACTAGGAAGAAACACCTTACTGCATAAGACACAAAAGGAACACAGCATAGCAGGACCATGCCCTCTCCTCTCTGACTGTAAGCCCTCCCACAGTGAGGCAACTCCTCCCACCCTGCAAGGCTGCTTGTGACTGCCCTCCTGCTCTACGCCATATCCACACCATGCTGTGTACTTGCCAGGTGCTGGCTGTGCAGGGTATCTTTCAGTTCTGAAAACATGGTCATCATGTCTCCACCTCAGGACCTTCGTGATTGCACTTGCGTCTTTCTGGAATGCTCTTTGTGACCTCTTCTGTCATGAGAGTCTTATTTCAAATGCTGCCTCATAAGAAAGGCCTCCCCGAATAACCCGTCTAAAACAGTGTCCCCATCCTTCTCTCACAGCACCCAACTCTACTGTCTTTATAGCGCTTCTCATACTTTTCAAATTGTTGGTTTATTGTCTGGAACCCTGCTTCCAGAACCTAAGTGCACAACTGTAGAGATCCCCGCACCAGCCACCAGGTGGTGTCGTGGACCCAGGACAGCTTGGTAGCAGATGTCGCAAGGGGCCCCAAAATATTCAAAATGCAAATGGCCATTTATATATTTGGCATATTCATCAACTGTGAGTTGGGTAGCTTATTAGTAGGTCTGCAGTGAATGTATCAGGACTAGTTCTCTTTCTAGAACAAATTAAAATGAGGCTTTGGGTTGGAGTAATACAAACAAATTCTGCTTGTCTTCCCATCCATTCCTGGGACATTAATTGATGAAATAACATTATCAACGGTTAGCTGATGTAGTAGACCTAGTAGAGGCCATACAGATCTCCAAAACCTATTTCTTTATTTCACAGGCAAATCAACTCTGGACTCGGAGGGGTAGCCTTTGTCCATAGTCACAGAGTTAGCTGATTCTCAGTCCAGGATGTTGTCCTCTGCACCATGATCCTCAGGCATAAGTGCCCAAGCACCCTCTTGATTTGTATCTTGCAAAAAGTAGTAAGGCAATCCTGAGCAAAATGGACTTCTGCTAAGCCAAAAGGTTTGACACTTTGTTAAAGCATTTTATGAGCTGGGCTTGATGACTACAGAAAAATAGGATATGGCTTTTGCTCTCAAGGAGTTTGTAACTTAGCTGGGAAAATATGTCCAGGCAGCATAATTACTTATCAATTCAAGATATTATGCCATTCTGGAGAGGCAAGAGATGCTACTCCTGAGTATAGGGAAGGTTTTTGTAAAGAAGGACATCAAAGATCACATACTTGGACCTTTGTGTTGTCACCCCACTTGGGTAAGATAAGAGCAGGCAGCATCGGCTCAATTCTACCAAAGATACCAGAAAGTCCCAACTTTCAAGTCTGCGTGGGGCTTGTGCGCATTGCACTGGGGCCAAGGGGCTGGTGAGCTGTGGCCCAATGTATTGCCTGGCACCGTCATCCTTTGGACCCTCCACTTCTGCCTGGCCCCCAGCATCTCTCTTGTAAGGCATTCTAGTGTGTGCTTTAAAGATAGGCAACTCCTCAGGGAGTCCTCGAATGGCTGCAGAATCTGGAAGTGCTGAAAAGAGGCCTGATTTGGGCATGATTGGGGGTGTCTGGCCTATGTGTTGGGACACAAAATAAAGGTCACCAACTTAGAGCAGAACCACCTTCCAAAGGAGAGAGAGAGGCGACCTCACCCCCAATCTGTCTCCTCCACCCTGAACTGGCACTCAGGAAGCTGCGTTGTCAGGATGCTTGGCGCACCCACGCTGGGCATACTGTTTAGGGTGTTGGTTCTCAAGAGGGAAAACATTCTTTAGTTATTGCTTTTCTTAAAACGTAGCATGTAGGACTTCCCTGGTGGCGCAGTGGTTAAGAATCCGCCTGCCAATGCAGGGGACACAGGTTCGAGCCCTGGTCCGGGAAGATCCCACATGCTGTGAAGCAACTAAGCCCGTGCACCACAACTACTGAAGCCCACGCACCTAGAGCCCATGCTCTGCAGCAAGAGAAGCCACTGCAATGAGAAACCTGTGCACCGCAATGAAGAGTAGCCCCAGCTCGATGCAACTAGAGAAAGCCCATGCGCAGCAATGAAGACCCAACGCAACCAAAAAAAAAAAACCAAAAAAAAACCCCCAAAAAACATAGCATGTAGCTATGAACAATCACATACTGCTATTTCAGCTCTACCCAGTATATAGGGACTAATAGACAACTTACTTTTTCTCCTCCAGTTGTACTGGGTTTATTGTCTCTTATGGGCATTAAACATAACAAAGGCTTGAGTATAGGTGGCCTGGCATACCTTTGTCTATAACAGCACTTACTTACCTACAGTCTCTCGTCTTTCAAATGATGGAGCAACTTCCTTTGTGTTAACCTCTGTGATTGAAAGAACTTATTTTTGGTAACTTTCCCAACCCACAAAACCAATCCCATTTTAAGGTGGAAAAGTACAGTGTAACAATGGCATCACTGTCTTTTTGTTGGTGACGTGAAAATGTTTGAAGCTTGACCCTAACACCAGTCACCGTCAAAAGGTAATGCCTTGTACAAAATAACAAACCAAATCCCAAACGTCTGTTTACGGTCATCACGGTTCATTTCATTAAGCCATAACTCTGATTACATTCTTTCTCCTACCCTACCCTGAAGGCTGAGCTCTGAGGCCAGGAGGCCTGACCTACTCTTCCCTGGGAACTGAGTGTCCAAAAACACATTTGTGCAAAATCGATGCAGGAAACCCTCAAGCTCTGTGGGGACCTTACTTCAGGGGCTCCTTCCAGCCTTGGAGTAGTGCTTCCATCTCCCCCCTTCTGAGCACCTCGCCCCTCAAGGCCCCTGGTTCCTGTTGCACCTGCAGAGATCCCACTGGGAAATTCCTGGCTGAGGAGGGAGAGGGTGAGGAGGGTGAGGCAGGTAATGTGCGTGTGGGAATATGTTTTCACCTGCGATAATGACGCACAGGCAGAAATCTTAAAAGAATGGGATGGAGTGGACAGAGGGAGCCAATGGCTATGGGTGTGGGATGGTGTGGGTGACCCTGTCCCTCTGTGTGTGAGCCTCCCATCAAGTCACCTTTCATCTTGGCAACATTTTTCCCAGAGCCCCCTCACTACTGTAAATGACAGATCTAAAACATGGAGGAGAGAGCTGTCCTCGACCCCATGCATGCAACCCTTGACAGTGTGTGCTTTGGCCTCACATTTGCCTTCAGGAACACCCCTTTGTATGAAAGACCAAGTGAAGAAGAGGGCAGGCTGTGGAGGCAGGTTGCCTTGGGTTCCATTCCCACCCTCAATGGTGTGGGGCCTGGGCCAGCCCCCTTGCCCCTTTCAACCTAGGCCACCTCACCTATAACATACAGATTGTCACACCTATTCATGGGGTGTGGCAGGGGCAACTAATCCCCAAATATGGCTCCCATGAACGGTCCTCCTGGGATTCACGTCCATGAGTGGTCCCTCCCATGCTAACTCTGGACTGGTTCTGCCTCTGGTTTAACTACAGTCTTAAGTAAGGTCTTGCAACTTCTGCTTCTGCACTTTTGGGGGCCTAAGCTGCCATGTAAAAAGTCCAGATATCCTTCAGAGAGACCATGTAGAGAGACTACAGAGAGACGGAGAGGCCCTGAGACGAAAGAGACAAGACCAGTCATCCTAATGTCCCGCCTGCCTTCTATCTATTCCTGCTAAAACTCCAGACAAGTGAGTGAAGCCATTTTGGATGTCCAAACCTGTCACCATCTTGAACAATCAGCCCTAGCTGCCATTTTGGATGACCAAACCCAGCCATCTTCTGACTGTAGCTACATGAGAGACACCAAACTAGACCAGCAGAAGGACCTTCTAGCTGAGGCCCAGACAGCACTTAGAATCATGAGAAATTATAAAATGCCTATTATTTTAAGTCACTGAGTTTTGGGGCAGTTTATTATATAACAATAGATCACAAGACCTGGGGCATATACTAAAGTAAGAAATGCTAGCTATCTACACAGTATCCACTCTGAGGATTGGAAAGATTTTTTTGTTAAGTCCCAATATAGTGCCTAGCCTAGCATATAGCAGGTACTCAAAAATAGCCATTTTATTGTTATAAATAAATATAAATAGGTGGTTTTCCCTCTTCTGAGCCCTAATTAGTCTAAACACTCACCTCTCATGGGCCTTGACTCCTGATATCCTGGAAGCTTGATTAACTCTATAGAAAGGGGCTCCCAGTGTGCCTATCCACAGGCAGAGCCATATTTCAGGGGCCTCTCATTTAACAAATATTTATAGGGCTGCTACTATGTGCCAGACTCCAAGCCAGGCAATGAGGCTCCAGAGGTGAAAAGAACAGATACACTGGTGATCTCATAGCTCTTACAGACCAGGGAGAAGTCAGACTCAGAATGAGACATTGCAAGTGTGAATAGCATTATGGGGAAGTGCAGAAAGAGGAGGACATAGTTTAGTTTAGCTGCTGGTGAGAGAGACTGGAAACCATGGTGACTTAAAGAAAATAGAGGTTTATTTTCACGTAAAAGAAACGCAGAGATGGGAAGTCAAGAGCTGGTGAGGTAGCTCCACACTCAGTCACTGGAGAGCCTGATGTCTTCTGTCTTTCCTTCAGCTCAGCCATCTTAGCTTGTACATTCCATCCTCAAGTTGGTCCCAAGAGGGCTGCTGGAGTTCCAACCATCATGACTACATTCCAAGGGGAAAAGGCAAAGAAGAAAGTCTACTTTCAGGTTTAACTATCCCTTTTTTTGAAGAACTTTCTCTGAAGCACCACCCCTCTCCAAAAGATGTTTACATCTCCTTGGCCACAGATGTCTGAAACCTGGGAAATGTAATTTTTTTGCTGGGCGCATTGTTGTCCCCAACAATATAGGGGTCTGTTAGTCAAGAAGAAAAAGTTATAGGTATTGGTTGGCAACTAGCAGCTTCTGCCACAGGGACCACTTCCTAATCACAGAAGTTCCATCCTGGGGAAGTGACATTTTTAAGCAGAAAGAAAGGATGAGTTCATTAGGGAGAAAGCTTTGCAGAAGCAACCTTTGCATAAAGTCCAGAGGTAAGAAATCTCAAGGAGCTTTCAGCAACGCACAGGAGTCCAATATGGACCTTTCGTCCCTAAATATAGTTCCCTCATCTGCCTAGCAGGAGCTTACTTTAGCTTAAGACCTGTGAAAATATGAGCCTTCCCCTCCATCCAAAAAAGCTGGAGTCCCCTTTCACACTTGGGTATGAGCGAGTTTCCACTCTACAGAACAGACTGGCAGGCTGAGGGAAGTGAGGAGCTGAGGCTCTGGAACGTGATGGGGAAAGAGGAACTTGCAAAGTTAGGGGAGATGGACCTTTACCTCCCTCTTCTTTGCCCTCAGGTGGCCTCTGAGGGCAAGGGGCACAGGTGACCCTCTAAAGCAGTGGCCAGAGAAGCTACAGCTGTAAGACTTTTAGTAACTTCCGAGAGGACTTGGCCCCACACTATCTGTTTGCTGATTTTGTATCATAAATGCATGAAGCAATATTTTACAATTACAACTTCCTGCGCTCTGGGCCCTATAGAAAGGCCTACTCTAAATTCCTTTTGTTCTGATCCCACACATCAATTCAGCATGTGAGGGGGTCTGGAGAGAACTCAGCTAGATATGCAAGCCAGACAAATGGAAAACATGTATTTTTTTTTTTTTTTTTGCCTTTCAACAACTGGACCTGCCAAGCCCACTTCAAGGAAAGGAGCTGCATTTTAAGTTAGCCCCATTTTCTGGAACTGGTGAAAATATCTTCATTTTTTGGGTTTCCGCCTGTGGTTACCTTGTGAGGCTTCCCAGTTCCTCATGTCCCCTCCCAGGCTGCATCCTGGCTCCTCGGGCTTGATTTCCCATCACATCTGCTGTGGGCTGACTGCCCAATCATTTTCCATGAATGCCTCTGTACAGAGAGGTCTCCACAGCTGCACAGCTCGAGATGCACCATACCCAACACAGACCCCTGGCAACCCTGGCCAGAGAGCCATTGGAAACTGGCATTTACTGGGAAGCGATTTGATTTTGTGATCACATAGCCCTGCTCTACAGCTGACGCGGGCCTGAATACTCCCTTCTCCCAGGAGCTTCCTGTCCCTCGCATTGTTGCTGTTTGGAAATGTGAGGCTCAGAAAGGGAAATAGAAGGTGGTAATAGCATCATAATCTGGGAATAAAAGGGTATTTCATACTATCATGAGAGGTGCAGGCCGCTGTACACATTGGGTGAAATGTTTATTGTTGCTCCTTGGAGAAGTGAGCTATATAACTCTTTAAACTCACCAGAGTCATCACTACCAGATCTGATTCTCATCTCTTAGAAGGCATTGCATTGCTTTAATATGCAACAGTCTAACATAACATTAAATCATTTTTTAAAGTTTCATCTAGTTGAGCCTGAGCCAAGATATTCTTGGGTTGGGTTTTGCACAGCCACCCTTTTTTTATATAGTTAAAAAGAAACACACGACAAAATACCTATCAAGTGATTTCACTCTTGCCAGTGTCCAAGAGCGATCTGCGTAAGTGGGCCCTTTGGGTTTCCAGGGGCCCGGTGCTATGGCTTCATCATCAGGATCAGTGAGTATTCTCGAGTACCCACCACACACACCACACTGCAAAGGGGGAGGTGGGAAGGCATGGTGGGCCAGCTGCAGATTAGAAAAGTCTCAGTTTTCCATGGATGCCAAGGACTAGGTTGGAGAGACAGGCTAACCCAGGGCCAGGAAGAGAGCACATGCTTTTGCCCCTTTTGTAAGCAATGCTTTTGCAAAGCTGTCACCTCACCTCTGCTCCATTCCCTCTGCAAGATTCCACTCACCCACCGAGGCTGAGTGAGGGCAGCCCCTCTCAGGAAGGCTTCCTCTCTCCTGACCAAACCTTTCTATTTCCTCCTCATTCAGGACACCTTTTGAACCTTTGAAACAACCCTCAGTAAACCCCGCCTTGGGTTGTGTGTATTTGGTCATTCACGTGTTGCTCTCTCCGACTAGTAAGAGAGGGCTCATGTCTTAACCAACCTAGAATCTTGGTGGCCTTCCAGAGTTCTTTGGTGACCCAGTGAATGCAGCAGGAATACACAGCTGGGAAGACGTGAATCCATCGTGCCATCCAGCCTCCTGCCCAGGTTCCCCCCGTGTTTCACTGGTCCCTCCCAGTGGGCTCCCCAGCCCACTCCCCTCTTCCCCCCAGCTAGGTTCTTCAGACCACATGGCTGGTGGCAGAGATGAATTTGAGGACAGCTGGTGAGGGTGACGGGAACTTCCTCCCAACCTCAACCACTTCTGGGGAATGGCCCTCACCCTTGGGGCTGGGCAATGGTTAGGAGGAGGTGCTTAGGTTGGCAGAGGCCAGATGGCTGCCTGGTCCTGGCAGGAAGCTCGTCGTCAGGGGCCCAGCATGGTTCTGAGGACTTGCTAGATGATCCACAATCTGTCCTCAGCCAGGGACCCGGCCTCTTGGGAGCCTCTTCCTGGGCCTTGCCCCACCCTGGTGCTGCCCAGATACGGGGATGCATCTAGTTCTCCCTAAGATGCTAGAGTGCTGTGTTGCAAGCCTGGCCTCTTCCCAGGGCCGGGAAGACAGTCTCCCTGGGCCTGGCTTCTCCTCCCCAGCTGGCTTGGCCAGTCTGGAAACAATGACTGTGGCCAGAAACTGCTTCTCACGGGGTTTTGGAAACCGCGGCGGGACATCCACAAACAGCTTGTGCACAGGGCTGTGGCTCTGAGTAGAGGAGATTCTTCAGTGCTGGGAGGGTGGAGAGGAAGCGACAGAGACAATAGGCAGCATTGTGTTTTCTCCCAGGAAGCTCTGCTCTGCGTCGCTTTCAGGGAAATTGACTCTGGGGCAGCTCAGTCTGTTCCAAAGCAACAGCTTTATGTGATTATGTTAGTCCCAGGCTAGGACAAACCCGCCCTTCCTACCTCATTAACAACGCCAGCAGGGACCAGCCATGCCACGGTGGGGCTCTGTGCCCTAATTTGTCAGGCAAGGGCTGAGTGTAGGAAGTTGTAACAACAATGCATCTTGGAGCAGAAGCTGTCTGTGGAGGGGGTGCAGCTTTGATGTGGGGCCCTGTCCTGATTAGGAATGATGGCTGGGGCCCCAGCAGTGCTCGAGAAGGTGGCATAAGCCTGGATGGCATTTGGGATGTGGGTTTTTGCACCTGGGTCTGATGAGGTTTGATGGGGTTTAACACATGCAAACAGCGGCTTTTGTTCTGCAGGACAAAGGCCTCCCCAGTTTGGGCCCGGGCTGAGACCCTGGTGGCACCCGTTTCCTCCCCGTCGCCTCTTGTCACTCTCCTTGTCGAAGTTTAATTAGGACAAGGAGCTTTCACAGGCTCATTTCTCACTCCAGCAACTTTCTAACACTTCCTAACGAGGAGGCTGGAGTCTGAGGACTGGGGGAAGGAGCAGGGGCTTTGGGGAAGGAGAGAAGGGCCGTTGAGGGGGCTGGGAGGGGCTGGGCAGGGGGTCTGTGGAGAAGAGCTGAACAGGCAGGCACAGAGGAAGCTCCAAACCACACTGGCTCCTTGGGGAACTGGGGGTTGGTCTGCTAAGAAGAGAAAATAAAACAAACCCTAACTGGCCTTTGTTTTCTGGGTGGCCAGAGAGTAATTTTCCCCAAATTCTTTATGGTTCCGGAAAAGAAAGCAAAGGATCAATCAGCGTTGACTTTGTGACTTTCAGAACTGGATCACATGGGCCCTTAACACCTTAAACTCCTCTAACTCACATGCAAGCTTTTCCCATCCACTGGGTTCTAAACAACAAGAGCCACGGTGACAGTACCCAACCTCCCAACCCACTCCCGAACCAGACTCTGACATGAGGAAGTGCTGTTCCCTGTGTGGATGGTGGGAATCCCATGTTAAGGGTGAAATTCTGCTGACCTTGATGGAGATGTTGGCTTTCTCCTACCCAAAGAGAGGTAAGAGATGGAGGTGGGGGGATGGAGGATTCCTATTCCTGTGTGGCCTTGCTTATTTTAGTTAGTATAGTTCTAGTCATGATGCAGTAACAAACACCCAAAAAGTAATTTAAAACTCCCAAAGACCTATTTCTTCTTCTGTTACATGTCCATGGTCAGTTGGCTAGGAGCTCTGTGACACATCACCCTCACTCTGGGCCCTAAGCTGATGAAGCATTGTTCCCTTATTGGAAACACTGATGATTGGTTTGGTAGAGGGAGAAAGATGGTGACAGTGTGTTGGCTCTTGAAGTGCCCTCGATGAGGTGACCCACATCAGTCTTGCTCACATTTCACAAGCCAAAGAAAGTTATATATCTATATCTAAAACTTCCACAGAGGAAAGATATATCCTCCTGCCGTTAGAAGGTAGACCAGAAATATTTGGTTATTAGTACTAAAACCCTCCTGTTTTAGTTATCTATTGCTGTGTAACAAATCACCCCAAAACTTAGTGGCTTAAAACAATAAATATTTATTTTCTTATTCAGGAGTCTGGGAACAGCTTAACTGGATGATGCTGGATCAGGGTCTCTCTTGAGTATGCAGTCAAGATGTTGGCTGGGCCTGAATCATCTGAAAGCTTGACTGGGCTGGACAGTTTGCTGCCAACATGTCACCTCACATAGCTGTTGGCAGAAGACCTTGGTTCCTTACCACGTGGGTCTTTCTACTGGGCTGCCCAAGAGTATTCATGACATGGCAGCTGGTTTTCCCCAAAGATAGTGATCCAAGAGAGAAAGAGAGAGAGGAAGAGAAAGAGAGAGAGGAGAGGGAGAGAGAGAGAGAGAAAAAAAAGAAACAAGCAAGAAACTACAATGCCTTTTAAGACATAGTCTTGGAGTCACACACCATCACTTCTGCTTTCTTCTATTTGTGAAAATGGAGACATTAAGTCTAGCCCACACTTAAGTGGAGGGGAATTAAGCATTGCCTCTTAAAGGGAGGAGTATCCAAGAATCTGGGGTCATGTCTTAATATCCCTTCACCTGCATGAGCTCCCCAGCTAACTGTCAGATTCTGGGACCAATCTGCAGGGCTGCGAGTCCATTTGGTCCCAGTGCAACCCTCTTCACTTGTAGCTAGGCCTCTCCATCTGTCCCTGTTGGTCAACAGGAGGAGGGTGAGAGGAGAGTAGGGCATACCTTTCAAAACAGTCTCCTACTGAAAGGGAAAAAGAACAAAAGAAGGGAAATACTTAAGCCCACAAAGTCTCCCTAACTTCTTCTCGTGCTTAACCCAGCTCAACTCTGCCACAGGTGGGTGGACCGTTGGAGTCAGGGATCTCAGCCTAAGCAGCCGAAGATGCCCCTTTGTGTAGAGGTGAACAGACAGCTGGGCTCCCTCACTAACTAAGCATATACTGAGCACATAAGCTTCCAGGGCCTGGGGTCCAACCTTATGCTACCACAAAACTACGAACCACTATGCACCCAACCCTTTGAGTTACAAATGAAACTTTCAAGGCCAAGGGCCTGCTGAACATCCTGGCCCATGTGAAACTCCCAGCAGAGATTTCAACCAACCAAACTAGAGTCTAGAGGAAGGAGCAGAAGTTCTAGGGGAAACCTAGGAGGAATTAAGCAAATGGAGTGATGGAAGCGGGGCGTGAGGTGGCCAAGGTGCCTTAATCCAGAGGCTCTGGCCACTGCCAGTCAGAGGGCCTCCAGCTTCACTCTTTGGCAACCCACACAGATCTTGGTGGAGGATTCTCAATTTGGAGAGAGAGCAGCAGGTATATTAAGTTTTAAAAATGACATCATGGTGGTTGTTCAGAAAAGTTGTCAGTAAGGACAATTGTCTTGTATCAACCTCTGTCGCCTTTATTTCTAAAATTGCTTGGGAGTGGTGTTTTGGGTTCCTACCTCCCTTGGGATTCTGGCTTAGTTACAGCCCAGAGCCCAGAGGCCTCTTTCTGGGCCCCACGAGGGTCTGAGTAAAGTGGAGAGGATGTGGTGTTGTCCCCAGGGCAGGCAGGACCCAGAAAGGGCAGCAGGGCCACTGTGAGTTGGGGGACTGCTGGCTGTGAGGGTGGCAGACTTCCTTAAGTAGTCCCACTATTTACTTTTTGGTCAATAATTAGAAAGATTTTTGGAAAAAGAGAACGTATGGAATTTGGCCTAAATGAGAAAGGCTCAGGTGACTCACTGGATTAATTAGGCAAGTCACACAAGTGTCAGTCTTCAAGGCCATGAACTGGGCTGGACAGTGCTAGAGGCAGCCTGACCCCAGAAAGCCTTGTTTGTCCCGGGAGAGCCCCGGCCACGCACATGGCCAAAAGCCCTAAGGATGTGAGCTGCCCAGGCAGCGCTGCTGGCCCGCCCTCCCTGACCAGAGTGGGTGGGAAATGGGGCACTGTCAGACCCTGGACAGAGCCTGTGAACCTGGAGCCAGTTGCTTCCCTGGGAGTAGTTTTCAGTTTTTGAATTATTTTTTCCTCCCTCTCCTGTTGCCCAAACACAGTGACTCCTTTTGGGAGCAGTTGAGACTTTGTGTTCAATGGTGAGATTGCACCCATTATTGATGTTCAAAAAGTGTTCAATGGGCTCCTGGTGGCAGGGCTGGTTGATATAACCTCATTGGAAAGTGGTTTGGCAGAATCTACCAAAGTTGCACATACTGGATGCCCCAGGAATTCCACTCTTACCCAAGGAAAACAAGTGCTTACGTTCACCCAAGGACATGAACAAGAGTGTTCCCATCACCCACAGATGCAGAGGAGAATGTTCACAGCAGCTTTCTTCCTAAGAACTGGGACATACACAAACATCCATAAAAGGTAGAACGGACAAAGGGTGGTATATGCACACAAAGGAAAACTACACTGTAGTGAAGACACCAGAGCCCAACTAGCCAGGGCAATGTGGATGGATCAGACACATAACCTTGAGAGAAAGAGGCCAGACAGAAAGATGTATACTGTATGGCTCCATTTACGTGAAATCCAGGGACAGGCAAAACCATTCTGGAGGATAGAAATCAGGATGGGGGCTCTCTTGGGTGGGGTGATGACAGGAAGAGGTTAAGAGCCTTCAGGGGTGGGAATTGTGATTTTTTATCTCAGTGGTGGTTACACAGATATATACCCAGGTGAAAAATTCATCAAGGTATATACCTTTCAGATGTGTACACATCATTGTATGTGTGCTCTGCCTAGAAAGAAAGATAGTTCAAGTGGTAACCAGTTTTCCTGCATGTTCTGGCTCTTTCTGGAGCTTTTAGAAATGTTTCCTCTACAATGAAGAATTGATCGTTCCATAAAAAACAGTATAGTGTCACTCTACCTCCTGGATTTTAGAGTCTTTTCAGGAAGAAATAATCTGAGGGGAGTGACATTCTAGTAGCAGAACTTTCTCCCTCTGACGAGGTGAGCCCTGCCCCCTCCCTCTGTGTCAAGGTTTGTGCAGCAAATAGTTTCAACTTTCAGATGTCATCCTCCAAGCAAAAAGTTCTCATTATGGTCTAATTACCTTGGCTGTTGGAAACAGGAAACGAATAGCTGAGCTATTGAATTTGGGGAAAAAAAGAAGAGAACAGCTTCCTACCAATATTTTTAGTTTCAAAAAGATCACTACTTAGTCTCCTCAGGGCTATTAGGTACATTAAAAATCTGCATAATTATATATTTTAACAGGAAACCAAAGAAAGGAGCAAGAAAGTGCAGTTTCAATCTTTTGGCTAAATAAAAATAAATGTGTGGGTGTAAGCTATATATAAATACATCTTATATTTTAAAATGCCTAATCACATATTTGCTTAAGGAATTTCTGCACATCATGATAAAAATAATATATGTCATATATTTTCCTCTAAACGATATGAACATACAAATAAATAGAAAACACTCCATTTAAAAAAAAATTGTGTAATGAATTCTGGTCAGTAGGGCTCCTTTTTCTTCATGAATTTTTATGGTTTGTGTGAACAATCTAGGCAAAGGAACATTGTGAAAGAGATCGTAGTGACAGAAAATTCCCAGAAATAGGGGTGCTTGTCTTTCTGCTGAGGGCTTTATATCACAACCATTGACCCACCACCCCCACTTCTGCTGCAACGAGAATTTCTTCCATGGGGAACAGTGAAAAGTGAATCCCACTGATTTCTCATTGTTCTTGTAAAATATATGTTACGCCTACAAGCCCAGAGAATGGGCCCCCATCAGAAGCATTTCCCTGTCGTTCTGCTGCCAACCTCTGTGATACTGGATACTACATGAAAACTAAGAAAGCAAGGAAGATCGACGTGAAAACGCTGGGAAACAAAATCTGTATATTTTATTTCAAAGGGAAAGTCTTCATGAATGTCTCTCCCTGACCCTTTGGAGACACATTGAACATAGGCATACTTTTAATCAAGTAAATTAAACTTGCTTTAAAAAGAGATGAAGCAGCTGACTTGCATCTTGCTAGAGAGATCAGCTTAGATGAGTAGAAGCACACCAGGTCTCTGGAAACAGAGCACTGGGCTGGAAATAATTAATAGTACTCCCACCATTTTAAGGAAATAATCTGCAAACCAATAGAACCCTATATCAACAGTTAAGAAGTAAAGGAACGCACTTTTAAAGGGTCAATGAGGTGTAGACTCCCAATCACTTTTGTGCAAAGGATAGAGTCTTAAGAGTGGCTTTACCTGGTTTTCTGTCCCTCTCAAAACACAGCAGAAAGACAAGCACCCCTATTTCTGAGTCTTTAGCAAAAGTTAATGGTTTTTATTAAAATTTATTTAATAAAATAAAAAAATTATTAAAATTTATTTATTCATTAAATTTTATTTATTTATTAAAATTTATTTAAAATGATCATTGCTATTTGCAATAGTTCAGTGCAGCTTTCTGTAAAAAAGTATTCATTCCTCAAGTTTTTTTTCCTCAGTTCCTCATCTAAAGTGCTGATGAGTTGCTTAGATTTATTCTTCATATTCACATGTAAATGATTGGACTAATGACACAAGAATAAGCACACAGACATTATTGTTGTTTTTTGCTGGGGTGAAAAAAAAGCTATGTTCATACAACTATCTTAGATACTCAGAGTCAAAGATAGGAATTTCACTGAATGTGGGAAATTGCCTGCTCTGTAGGCTAGTAACTGTCATTAGGACATCCCTTTTTAACTCAGTGTGGCCTGAACCAGCAGCCGCAGCATCTCCTGGGAGCTTGTTAGGAAAGTGCTGCATCAGGCCTGACTCCATTACTGACTCAGAATCTGCATCTCAGGGCACTACTGTTCACACGAGGGTTTGAGAAGACTAGTTCCAGTAACATGGGGTGACTACTATATACTCCTTCTGGGCATCGTAAGTGAGGGGCCCAAAGATGAGTAAGAGCGTGTCCCCTCCAGCAAAGACCTTATATTTCATTACGATAAGACTAAAAGATGTGAACAAAGATGGAATATTATCTTCAAAAAGTTACACTGGTGTTTGGACAGGATTTGTCTTAGGATGGCCCCTGGCTCTCCACACTGAGGAGCCTTCCTGTTCTCTCAACGAGGAGGGGTGAGGCCGTGGTTCCACATCCTGACCCCTACATGCCAGCCTTAACTTGCGCCTCCAAACTGTCCCAAGTTAGATTCCTTCCTGTGACGGCTGGATCTGCCATGGTGTGAAGATAAAAGAAGCAACACAGGTTTTCTTACAGAAAGTCAATGTTTTGAAGCAAATGTGGAAACGCTGGGTTTCATTGGTTACCAGGGGAAGCCCTCCACAGCTGCTGCACACCCTGATTGATGCCATGCCAAGTGTCTGCCTGCTCTCTCAGACACACAGCCAGCATTCTTATCTGTTAAATGCTTCAGGAGGGTGAGAGCGGTCTGGGGGCAGGAGATTTGGTTCCCAGCCTCCCATCCCTGAACCCTTAGCCCTTTCTCCTCTGTCCCATGGAACGCTGCCTCGCAGCTCTGTGGTCCTCACCAGCGTGGCCCTTCCATGTAGATGCAGGGCTCCCTCTGCCATGTGGCTACAGCTAACCGCAAAGCCGGATGAAACTGGGCCACACGGAGCTTTGGGCGGGCCGGCCCTCCACAGGCAGGGGTGTGACTGGGTCCTGGGAGCCCCCTCTCCACTGTGGGCCCAGGGAGGCCCCCCTGGATAACGTGTTCCAGGTGTTCAATCTCAAAACAAAGAAGCTTTTCTCTGTTGCCTGAGAATGAAGTGTCCTCGCTAGTTGCATAAAGTTTTTCCGAGATGGTAATATTTGGTTACAGTAAGATCTGTTATTTCACAGGAAACCCAGCAGAGGTGCCCGTAATTTGATTCATGTAGTAACTGGGAAAACTCAAAACAGGGAGCTGGGGGGAAGATCCCAGCTCATTAATGCAACATTCAGTGGGGTCAGTGTTCAGCCTTCTGAGCAGAGCCTCACATGATAGGCTGCCAGTTCCCCAGCCACCTCTGAGGTCGGGGTCGCCGTGGAAGTTTTGCTGGCATTTCTCTAAGTATAACACACCAAAGTGTGTTATATTATTCCTTGTGATTTAGTCTTTCTAGTAATTGCTAATGTGTAGCTCTAAAGCCCAAACAAATAGCATTATGTAACAGAACTAAAAGTCAACATTTAAGTGTCAAAAGTCACTTGCTACAAATTTGTCGAGGGTGCTATAGTATTTGGTATCTGTAGAACATAATTTTATAAAGTACCCAAGATGGGTTGAAATAATACCTCAGGTTTTCCTAAACATATTATATTAATTCATGCCTTTCCAGGAATTTTTATTTAAAGTACTACTACATTAATTCATAATGTAGACTCACATATATGAAGGGCTTAAAATATTAGAATTTATTGGAACATATTTTATCTAAAATCAAGAGCATTAAGAAACACGTACATGTAATGTGAGAGTGATTAAAGGTGTTTATCGGTGCCCAGATCTGCTGATGCATTTACTTAAGCCTCTTAAAGAGTCCAGGGCCAGGCAGCAAAATGCTGAAGGATTGAGAATCTTTCTGGGGCAGCTCTACAAGCCCTGATTCACTCTTGCTCCCAATTCCAAGAGGTGCCCATGGCTAATTTCTCAGATGCAGAACTGGGACAACATCTGGAGACGTTTAAAATATCTGGGTGACGGGTATTGTGGTAAACTCACAGTTCTAATGATTATGTCTTTGTTTCTCATTCTCTTGAGTCCATTTGTTGGGGAACCAGAACTGATGAGCAGTGGGCCTTCCTGGTGACCTGCAGTCAGCAATTTGGGGGCTGGGAGAGGACGTTGGGGTTAAGGGTGGCATACATAAGGGTTTGGGAAGAGGATGGAAACCACAAATGTGGGCACTTTGAGTTATTGATAACTTTCAGTTCCATGTTCCCAGTCTCCCACCTCCACCCTGGTCCCCCAGGTGAATGCTCTCCATGCTGGATGCCTATATATACAGCACTGGTCCAGGCAAAGCACATTTGTCGGGTCACAAAGCGGCCATCTGGACACCTGGCTGATGACAGCTGAGATGTGCTTTGGCCCATTAGTGTTGGACCTGGCTTCCCAGATACATATCGTAGCAGGTGTTGTCTGAATGGTATAAATAAAGTAGAAGTGCTCAGTAAAATCATCACATGCCACCCTCTCTCCACCCCTTTTTTCCTAGGTTTTAATATCTTTTGCCTTTCCTCCACTAGAGTTGTTTCAAACTAAACTCAAGTTGGTCTGTCCCACTTATACTTTTGCTAAAGTCCCAGACCTTTCTGTTCTCTAGTTTGATTTGTAACATGGGCTGAATATGCTAATCATTTATATTTATACTGTGTAATTATCTATCAATATTATTAACTTATTAAAATTAATAAACATTTAAAAAATAATTAGTAAAATATTTAGATACTTTACATTTTAATTTTTTCCAACTTTATCAAAATTGTGAAAACCATTAAAAGGATAAATAAACACTTAATGGCAATATTTATAATACTTTATTTTAATAACTATTAAATATGTTTACTTTCTTCATCTTTGAAATGATAGGCTGTCTCAGTTTCCTTCTGCCCCTAAAATGTTATGTTCTAAGTTTTGGTTATGGGTCTCTTTTTAGTCAGCACACTCCAAAATAAGTATAATCAGATCCCTTTTTTTTCCAACTTAAATTATGAAAAATTTTAAACACACAGAAAAGGTGAAAGAGCAATACAATGAATAATTGTGCACTCCCCACCTAGATCCTGTGACTATGAGCATTTGCCATATCTGCTTTATCTCTGTATCCTGTGTGCCCTTGTAAACCATTTGAAATTAAGTTGCAGACATCATGATCCTTTACTCCTGAAGACCTCAGCATGCGTTTCCTAGAGACTAAGGACTTTCCCCTGCATGACACAACACAGCAGTCACCCCTGAGAGAATGAACAATACTGAGATATCATAATTCTAGTACCTCTGATACTGTAATATTATCTAAGAAGACACACTGTGTCTTCCTAGTCTCTTTTCATCTGCAACAACCATCCTCCCTCTTTGTGCCTTGGTTTCCTCACCTGGGGAGAGTGGCAGAATCTTCCTGTAGCTTTGTTGAGAGGACTCACTACATTTTAATATCAGCAAAGTGCTTAGGACAGTGCCTAGCACACAGTAAGCATGGGTGAATATGCAGTTTGGAAAAACATGTATTTAGCCAGAGGAAATCAATTATCAGAAGATGTAGGTGCCTTTCCAACCACCTCTGTGAAGAGACCTCAATACATACACAGCAGTGTTCATTGAAGGCTCTGTGTTGAATGGATACCACATGCTGGTTCTGTATATCCAGCAAAGGGACAGTGTGGGTAGCTCTGGGGATGCTGAGGTCATTCTGAGGGACACCTTGCTTCCTTCATCACATACAAACTGCACACCCACATGCATGCTGCATGGGCAGCACTGTTGCCAGTTGCCAATACTCATCATACCCAAGTTACACCACCGAGAAACATGCAGGTAAATATGGTACTGAGAGCCTGCTGAATACAATTAATTGTGTTTCATTACCCCTATCCACCTGTGCTAGGTTTACTGTACTTTTTCTTGAATGGCAAATAAGAATGTTTTACTTTAAATGACAGCCGGGGGAAGAATCAAGTTGCTAATTTCCCTGAGATGCATGAGAGTGTAATGACAGATAGAGGCTGGAGACCAGGAGTCATTTTCCTTAAAAGGTACAACTTGAAAGTCCTTCTTTAAATGACTTGGATCTAACCTAATGAGCTAGTTCCAAGGTCCTATTAAAAACAAAAAGTAGGAGGGTGGAGGAGGAAGGAGAAACGGTGAGATCCAAGTGGGTAGAGGTCCGGAATACATTGCCCCGTGGGACTGAGAGACTATCTGCGGCAGCTTTTGAAATGCCCTTTAACACTGATCCAAGTCATCAGAAATCACCAGGAAATGTTCGGACTTCCCTTTCAAAGGCAGTGGCCTACTCCTTCTGGGGCTTTTGCCTGAGGAGAAGGAGGTGGAGTCTCTTGTTTGCTCTGGACTTCTCATCAAAAGCCCAGCAGGCCTCAGTTGTTTTGTCCATCTGTTTTGTTACTGACCTGATTTGTAACTTCAGGCAAATGAGTCTCAGACTTTTCACGTACTAAATAAAGGATGAGGGTGAAGTGTCTCCTGCTTTCCTCTCCTCCTAAGGTCTTTTTGAGCTCTAAAATTCTATAAACAGAATAATATCTGAATTCTGTTTTATATTTCTTTTGATGTTTTATTGTTTTCCACTGTAATCATTTCAGAAAATATATAACATTTTTTTTTACATCTTTATTGGAGTATAATTGCTTTACAATGTTGTGAAGTTTCTGCTGTACAACAAAGTGATTCAGCTATATGTATACATATATCCTCATTTCCCTTCCCTATTGAGCCTCCCTCCCACCCTCCCTATCCCACCCCTCTAGGTCATCACAAAGCACTGAGCTGATCTCCGTATGCTATGGAGCAGTTTCCCATTAGCTATCTATTTTACATTTGGTAGTGTATATATGTCAATGCTACTCTCTCACTTTGTCCCAGTATAACATTTTAAATATTTTAATGATCATGAAAATCAGTGAGTATTATCTGGAAGGGGCCCACTTAGGTTCCCAAGGTTGTAATAAAACTGGTATTGCTTGTGGGGTTGCTACTGGTGGCACTGGGAATTGATCCTGTAATTTTGAGAAAGTAACTTAGTGATATGTATCAGAATTATAAAATATTACATGCTGTCTGACTAATATCCCAGGTTTGGTTCACAATTCAGTTTAGTTTAAGGCATGCATTAGGAGAGTTATTTACTTTTTAAAATATCCAGCAACAAGGAGCATAAAAACAAAAACAAAGAAAGTCAGGGCCATGTCACTGACTGTTCATGAGTGAGCCTGTTTTTCCAATACTTGGTCCACGCAAAGTGGACACAAGGGGTAGCAAGCATGCCAGCTTTGGATCAGACAGGGCTGAGCCTCAGTCCCAGCTTGGACCTTTCTCAGCTGGATGGCCTGTTTGACCCAAGCCTCAGTTTCCACATCTGTGCAATGGGAGAATAGCACCTGCCTGTGCAGGGCAGGGATGGTGTTGGTGTACCTGGTGAGTGTGGACTCAATAAATAACAGCTTTTCTTTTATTTAAAATTTTTAAAAATTGTATTTTTGTAACATTTATCACACATAGTTACAAACTGTTTTTCTTATGATGAGAACTTTTCAGATTGACTCTCTTATCCATTTTCAAACATGCAATACAGTATTTTTAACTATAGTCACCGTGCTGTACATTACATCCCCAGGTCTTATTTATTTTATTACTGGAAGTTTGTACCTTTTGACCACCTTCATCCATTTTGCCCACCCCACCCTCTGCCTCTGGCAACCACCAATCTGTTCTCTGTGTCTATGAGTACAGGTTTTTTGTTTGTCTGTTTGTTTTTAGATTCCACACATCAGTGAGATCATAAGTCTTTGTCTTTCTCTCTCTGACTTACTTCATTTAGCATAATGCCCTCAAGGTCTATCCATGTTGTTGCAAATAGCAGGATTTCTTTCTTTTTTATGGCTGAATAATTTTCCACTGTGTATATTATGTATTTACACACACCACAGTTTTTCTTTTAGAGCAATTGAAGATGTTTATTTTCCCCTTTATTCTCATTTGAAAAATATATTAACATGCACAACAGATGGTATGAAACATTGTTTAGTTATAAAGTATCATAATGATAACCACTCACAAAGCAGGACCAGTCGCTTGACGGGTTCCTGCCCTGCCCAATGCCCTCACCCTGACACTGCCCACCTGCACAAGGACACCCATTCTCTTCTCATTTTCAAAATAAGTTTAAAATCCCAAATGTACACATGCTTTAACCACATCAGAAGACATTGCAAAGCATTCCGAACTGTCAATTCTTGGGGGTGATAGAAAGAAAGAAGTTATTTCTGGGTGAGGTTACTTCAGGAAAGTGAGTGACTTCTCAGTTGAAAATATGTCATTTTGTTGTTTATGCATTGGATTAAGATATCTTAGGTAAATAAGAAGTTATTCTGATTAGGGTCTTGAACTGAACCTAACCATGAACCAAAAACCAGAGCAGTCTTCTAATTCCTGATGCCCTGCTGTCTTTCTGAAATACGCCATCGAGGGTTTTGGTGTGTCCAGGCTTCTGCTCCTTGAAAGGGTTGTGATGCACAAGGTCATGATCAGCTGTCTTCTGGTCCCTCATACCTCTCTCTCCCTCCTATTCTTGATGATGCTAGAGGGCCTCTGAGCTGCTGGAGTCTGGCACCTGTGACCTGAGCTCCTTCAAGGGCAAGTCTTGGTCAGTAGATGGAACCCTCTGAAGTGACTCCATATGACCTTGGGAAAGTAGTCCTAAATGATCTGGGGACAACGGCTAAGTGTGGCTTGGGTCTTGTCGATTCGAAGGCTGTTTGGCCCTTCAGTAAGTCAGATTCCACAGACGTGACACCAGAGAAGCACGCCATTCAGGGTGCAAACCACATACTACACAGTTATCAACTGAGGCCACAAGGCCATGCTTCAAAAACACTGCCCTTCCACAAGTAGCCAGTATCATCCTGAGAGGAGTGGGCTCTTCCGCGGGCAATGCTCTGCTCCAGAGATCCAGCCCTGTCTACAACATGACCGAAGAGCTCAGGGCAGGTGGTGCAGGATTTTGATTTTCCTCTGGGATGAAAAATCTTTGTTTTTAAGGGTGAAAACAGTTCTAAAATCATTCAGATCTGGTGAAAAAATAATCACTGTAGGTAATGCCATTTTTAATTTTAAAATCATTTTGCTATCCTAAGAAAAGTAAAGAGACCACTTTTTTGGGGGAGGCTTATTAAATAGCATTTCCAAGAATGTTCTAAAACTCCGTCATGGAAGTGGATGTCCAGCCTCTCAAAGAGGCAGAGCCCAACTGAACATGCAAGTTTGGATTCAGTTCTTTGGGGATCTGTCTATTTCATTCGCCATGCCTTATGCTTTTCCAACACAGCTGTGTTCTGCAAGAGACACCCTTCAGCTTGATGTCCACTCTATTTCACAGCATTTCCCCACAGATCAAGCCACGTGCATGTTGCTTCCAGGTTCAAGAAGCATTTATCTAAACAATAAATTCTATAAATTACTAAATTTCCTCAGCCAGAGATCATAGCACTGGAATTATTTGAGTTATTTTCTGCTTTCCTTGAAAATATTGTCCCAGGGCTATTGTGGGTCAATGATGTTTACAAATTATACTTACATCAAGATTACTTTGAATTCAACTAAAAAATTTTTTTACTTCTGACTTTATACCAGAACCTTCTGTTACTATTTCCATATTACCAACCTCTTTCTTGTTAATTTCCCATAATCTACATAAACGAGATCACGTTCCAATTCAGTGACTTGAGCTTATTTTTATGAACAGAACTCTTGATGCTGGAATAGTCAGAGTAAAGCCAATAGTCCAGCTGTTAAATACAAAAAGTTTCATATTTCTTTTTGTTATATGGTGAAATATTTCCTTTCCAGGAAGACAGCTAGAGCTAAGCAACTTCTCTGTGAGTTGTAAGACACCACTGTTCTCCTCGGAGGGGATATCTAAACTTCTAACTCGTCTTGCTGGTTTCAGATCGGGTGTGTACGTAGTTTGGGGAATGCATACAAGCTTCCATCTTGGCTGTATTTATGTACAGTGTTTATGTCGACTGAGTAAAGTGGTAAGTTTGCCAGACCCCATCTTCCATGCCACAGACAAGGCTGCCGTTGCTCCTGAAAGCACAATGAGGATGGTACTGAGGGAAATACGCCCAAATCATAAATAAAGTTAGAAACAAGGAATTGAGCCAAAACATGGAAAATATGTGCACACAGTTTGAAATGACCTGGTCCAGAATTAAACAAACCCAGCAGGAGAAAAGCTTTGCAGCTCACAGAGGGTTTAAAGGCTTCCTTCTCTGATTGTTATCTGCTGCTCATTACCTGGTTTTGAAGGTAAAAGCAATGTGTGCTCACGCCTCCAAGGATAACATTAATCCTCTACACAGAAAACCTAGCACCAAATCCAACGCAGGCTCTCTGACCGGAGAATTTCACTTTTTGCTTTATCTCTGCCGTCCATCTGGCCTGTCAGGCCTGTCGCATACCTGCAGCCTATAGCCTGGAAATCAGGGACTTTGATGTTCTAAAGGACACTTTATCTTGGGTAATTTTCGCCAATTCTTACTTTATTGTGTAGGATGCTCAGAGATTCAGAGAATGAGCAATGGCTTTGTCTACTAAGATCAGAGTAATTTGCAAGCTTTATTGAGGGACAAGATCTAATAAAGGGACTTTTGAGCTGGAGCCTGTCAACACCACCAGGAACTGGCATGACATCAAGCTCTCCAATTATTGATAGCTTAAGCATCAGTGGGCAGAGAGAAAGGCTGTGGGCATGTGGAATTCCTCCTCGCCTGGGCAGGAAAGCTTTCAGCTTATTACTGGCTTAATACTAGATTTATTTGTTTAATTAAAAAGGGAGTTCATACACATGGGGGGGAAAAAATGTCAAACTATACAATGAAAGGCAAGTCTACCTACATCCTAAATTCCCAGTGGAGTTCTCCTCTCCAGAAGTGAGTGTAAATATTCTAGGAATTCACAAAGCGTGGTCCTCCCCAACCTTCTATACCAAAGGGAGTGCCCACTCACTCACATCTGGTTCCTGCTCTTTTCAATTCTCCGTGTATTTTGCAGGTTATTCCTCCACAGTACTAATGGCAGGATACCAGCTCGGTGCTTGTACATATACTTTTAATCCTCTCAACAACCTTATGAGGTGGGTACAATTACTTAAGCCGATTTTACATATGTGGAAACAAAGGCATGACTTGCCCAAGGCCACCAGTCTGAAGGGGCCAACCCAGGATTCTGACCCCAGAACCTGTGTGTGACTACTGCCTATGTTGTTGCCTGGAGCCAACTCTTTCCTTAAAAACAGCTATTATTACATAATACTTGACAGATACAATAGACTATATAAGGGGTATGTGGTATTAAGCACAGTAATAAAACCTAGACCCTTGAACCAACAAACCCAGCTTAGAACCAGATCCTATCTAAATCTTGCATAGTCCCTTAATTTATAAAAATCATTTTACTCCATATGTAATAATCTCTAACTAATATCTCATTTAGTTTTACTTTTTCTTTCTTTGATAAAAATAGAGTTGAATTTCCTCATTCATTTATACAACTGTAATATTCCATTGTCAGGATGTACCATAATTTACTTAACCACTCTCCTAGTCGATGACCATTTAGGTTGTTTGGATCAAACATTGTAGCCAAGAATCTTCTTCTGTGTGTGTCTTTGCACACCTCTATGAGTGTAATGATGGATAAAATCCTACGTCAACTGAGTCAAAGTGCAGATAGTGTGAAGTTTACCTCCCAAGAAGTTACACCTGTCACAGCTGGTGAAGGACAGTCCTGCTTCACCACAGTGTGCACAACTAAACTCTTTTATAATTGCCAATTTGAAAGGTAAAAGTTTTATACTTTTAGATCAAATGAAGTTTATTTAATTATGATTAAATTATGATTAAGGTTAGGCAGTCATTTGTTGGACATTCTTTTTTACATGGAAAAAGGTTCAATTTCTTTTTAAATCTCAACAGATCATGGCATATTATGGAAATCAACCCTTTTTCTATCTTATCTGTGACAAATATTTCCCTCTAGGTTGTCATTTTTTTTGACTCTGTTTATGATAATTTTTCCTAAACAGAATTGTGTGGTCAGATTCATAACTCTTATTATGTCAGGATATTATGTCTTGTGAAGAAAGGCCTTTCAAAAACACTCAAGGATGTTTGTTTGTTTGTTTATTTATTATATATAACAATTGCTTTTTTTATGTTACACTATATTTTTTTTAGTTTTTTTTTTTTTTAATATTGTGGTAAGAACACTTAACATGAGATCTACCCTCTTAACAGATTTTTAGGTGCACAATATCATATTGTTATCTACAGGCACAATGTTGTAGAGCGGGTCTCTAGAACTTATTCATCTTGCATAACTGAAATTTTAAACATGTTCATTAGCAACATAGTATTCCATTATATGTATATACCACATTTTCTTTATCTGTTCATCCAAGGGTATTTCTTTAAAATGTTCCTGAGTTTTATTCTAATATTTTGGTAGTTTTATCTTTTGTATGTGTTTAAATTTTTCATCTATCAAGAAGATTTTGGTTAAATAAAATGAGATAAAAATCTCCATATCATCTTTTGCAGATTGCTACCCTGGTGCCCAAACTCCATTTTTGAATCATTGACCTTTTTAACCTCCTGACTTGAAATGTAGTTTTGATCATATACCAAATTCCCATATGCATTTGGCCTGTTTCTGTACTCATTACACAGTCCCCTTGATCTTTTGATCTATTTGTACACAAAAACCAAACTACAGCTTTGTAATATTTTAACATGTGGTGGGCCGATCCTCTCATTGCTCTTGAGTTTTAACAGTTTTTCTGGAACTGATCAAATGTCTATTTTTTTTCTATGTGAATTTAGTACTAGCTTGTGTAATTTTTAAAAAAGGAGATCCTTTTACTATTTTTAGTGAGATCACATTAATTTAGGGAAATTACCATCTTTACAACATTGAGTTTTTCTACCCAATAATAAGGTAGTTTATCCCATTTTAAAGTCTTTCTTATGTCCATTGGTATCATTTAAAGATTCTTAATATAGGGCTTGTACATTCTTATTAGGACAGAATATCTGGGACAGAATATCTGTCCCAGATATTCTCTCTCTCTGTTTTTTATAACTCTTTATTTATGTTATATTTTCTAATGAGTTGTTGCTTGCACATAAAAAAGCTACTGATTTTTGTATAATTTTGTCACCAGCCATCTTATAAAATTCTCTTAATAGTTTTTCAGTTGATTCTTGTGTGTGTGTGTGTGTGTGTGTGTGTGCTTGAGGTATACTATTCTGTCATCTGCAAATAATGAAAAACTTACTTCCTTCCCAATTTTTATGCATTTTGTTTCTCTTACCTAATTACATTGGCTAGTAATTCTAGTACAATTTTACATAACCATAGGAATTGTGAGCATCCTTGTCTCTTTCCTGTCATCAATGGAAATACTTTTAATGTTTTCTCATTAAGCAAAATGTTGCTGTGCATGTGTGTTTGTAAAATCAAGGTGAGTGCCTGTTTCTATCTTATAAAGATATTAAATTATGAATTATGTTGAAATTAATAAATGCCTATTCTGAAGCTATGGATAAATTAATTTACTTTTTCTTCTTTGACCTATTCTGTGCTATATTAATAGATTATCTAAGTTGGAACAGTCTCACAACTTGGAATGAACTCCAGTTGGCTGTGGTGCATTTTTCTTCTAAAGCATGGCTGGATTATTCAGACCTTTTGGAGCTTTTCTTAGTGAGATTAATCTCACTAACAAAATCTAATATCTTTCCTTTAGGAGGCCTTGTCAAATTTTGTTACCACTATATAATTTTTTTGCCTCATAAAAATAATTTGCTAATTACAACACAGTATCTTGGTTTGGATACTGGAATAGAAAAAGGCCATTAGTGAAAAAACTGGTGAAATCCAAATAAAGTCTGTAGTTTAGTTAATAGTTTTATACCAGTGTTAATTTATTAGTTTTGACAAATGTATTCAGGTTATATAAGACATTAACATTAGGTGGAGCTAGGAGAAGGATGTGTGGGAACTCTGAACTATCTTTGCAACTCTTCCGTAAATCTAAAAATTAATCTAAAATCAAAATAAAAATTCTGAAATAATAAGTAATTTGGAAACCTTCCTTCTTTATTTACAATCTAGCGCAGTTTAAAGAGCACTGAAGGTATTTGTACTTTGGATATTTGGTAGAATTTATCCATGATACCAACGGAACTGGGTGTTTTTGGGAAAGTAACTTTTTGATAACTTTAAACATTTCTACTATGCAAATCATTTTGTTTCTATTTCTATCTCTTTTGATTTCTATTTTTATCAATTTATATTTTTTAAGAAAGTCATATAGATTTTCACATTTATTTTTGTAGAACTGAGCAGGGTAATCATTTATTATTTAAAATTTTTCCTTTGTCACTAAGAATTTTCTCATTTCCATATTTTTCTTTCTTTTTGTGTTTTTTTCCTTCATTTGGTTAATTGTTTATTTTACTGGGGCAGGGGAGGGAAGAGCTCTTGGACTTTTCTGGAAATTCTACTGTGTTTTACTTTTTCATCTTTTATTTTTACTATTTCTCTCCCTGTAATATCCTCAAATGTATTTTATTGCTTTCTCCCTAATTTCTGAGTGCAAATATTATTAATTTAAGTACTTAAGGCTATGAAATTTCCTCAGAGTATTGCTTTAGCTATATCATATAGTTTTTGTAACATATATTCATTATTTTTATTTTCTAATACTCTGCAGTCCTGTTTTCTATTTCATTTTGGACTGGAAATTTGTTGCTTTTAAAAACAGCACTTGTAAGACTGATTACATTTATTTGTGAAAAATATTTATCTGTCCTTATAGATGAGTAACACTGTTAACTTTTTCTCTATGAATATTGTTTGGCCTTGAATGTTCCTGATAAATCAAAAGCAGATAGAGCAAAACTCTTCATTTCTGCCATGTCTCCCCACACTTTCAGAAGTTCAATTCTTTTTTTTTTAACTAATTTAACTTTACTTTCACAATTTACCAGGATTGAGATTTCAGTTAAATGAAAGAAAATACACAATTAGATCATGTCATTTTGAGAGGTTGTATAGGTTTAGAAGTTTAGGTTCAATGAGGAGTTAGAAAAAAATTGCAATGTTAGACACATATAGATATAAAGGACATAAATATGCTCCAAAGTCTGTGTATTTCATATCTTAGTAAGCCAAGTGACTCCAGTCTCCACTGCTAAGATAGCATGCGCTTGCAGTCCCTGGCAGACATAATATCTTTGGTACAATGCAGCACGACATTACTTATATCATTAACTGGGTGGCCATCACTTTCAGCTCTATTTCTCAGCTAGGAAAATTGACAATCTAGCCAACAACCTCAGAACAGATAACTTCATCTCCACCAGATGGGCAATACTCCCCACTCTACTCCTTGGCCTTCAGAGTGGTCACGCTCCATCCCTTATCTTTCCCACGTGCCACTGCAGAGGTCAATAGCCTCTCCAACAGTTTTACAATCTGAGGTGCCTCCCTCCTCTGCTGTGTGTCTCCAAGAGAAGGTGTTACTTCAAATCATTCAGAATCGTAGCATGTAAAATACAACGTGGGTTTTATTACTATTCGCACGCAACCTATAAAACTGTGACTTTAGCCCTGAGTGCTTCCGTAAGTAATGGATTTTGACTTGCTCCCCCAAATCTTCCCACAATGACTCAATCTGATGAAAAAAATGATATAATTCTCAAGGGATTCATTTGGTTCCATTGCCCACACCATTTGCCATTTTTCACCCTGTCCCAACGTGGTGGGTCTTTTCTGGTTGTTTCATTTGGCTGATTGCTGTCCACATCTTCTGTGCCAGCCCTTGGGTGTGCATTCTTGCTCAAGACACATCACCAAATCCAAATATGTAGTGAACTTCCCCTTCCTCCTGGGTATTTATTTATTTAGGTATAAAGAAAAATGACAAATGTGTTTTGTATTACATGCTATCAGCTACAGCAGGCTACAGTTCCAATGGGACTGAGGGGTGTTTTCCATTAAGGCTCTAAGTTGCCCCTGAACCAGGCCTTCCTTCTGCTGCCAGCTGGCGGGAGTGGCCTGGGTCCCCTGCGTTGGTCAGCTCAAAGTAGGGGATAGAGTACATGACCTGTTATTTCTCCCTTGTACTTTGCCTTTTATGTCTTTTTGCTTCTCTTTCCACAGCTTCTTTTATTTAGAGCAAAAACAGCTGTATATGGATTTCAGGGCAGCTTGCTCATGTCCCTTATAAATTCCACCAGTACTTGACTTCAGTGCCATGTAGTAATAATAATTATTATTTTATAGTAATTACTATTGTTTTATAATTAAGAGCCAGAAAGCAACCAGGCATTCTAATGCTTAATAGCTTATAATTAAAGTCAGTTGTATGTGAGGTGTGTGTGTGTTTGTGTGTATGAGAGAGAGAGAAAGAGAATGAGGATGTATTGGTATTGTCACTGATTAGGTCAACCATCAGCTCAGGAAACAATACAGCATTTCCCAATTCGAATGACCTCAAGGTATCATCCATCAAATAATAACCATGACAATGATACTAGCTAAATTTTGTTGAATCTTCACTCTATGTCAAGGCATTCTTTGCTAAAGGTTTTACATGTGTCTTTACATGAGGACTAAAGGCTTTAGTCCTCACAACAACTCTATAATATAGGCATTTTTATTCCCATTTTACACATGAGGAAACTGAGGGCTCTCAGCAACTAATTCACCTAAATCGGAAATGAGATAAAAGCCCAGATCGTAGTATAACCAGTGATGGTGGGAATGCCATAAGGAAGACATAGCCATGATTACTAAGGCCTTTCTATAGCTTTTTAAGAGTCTCTTCCCCCCAAAGGGGCAATATATCCTTTCTCAGAGTCAGGCGAAGAGTTCGAGGATTCAGAATGGAGTGAAACAATGTCTGGAGCAGAAAATACAGTCCTCTTATTATCTACCTGCAATTCTTCTCTCTCATGAAGGCCCTCCTTCTAACCTGATCTACTTTTAGCAAATCAAATTGATATAATTAGAGGATTTTAGGCTATTTTTTCTTGTTATGAATGCTAATTTTTATAACCTGTTATTCTTTATTTTGTCTCATTGAAACTACATTATTTTGCTTCCCATATTTATGAAGTGGAATCTAAGCTTTAGAGTGTGACATTATTTTTAAAAGTAAAATTTCATTTCACAGACAATTTATGTTTTCAACTGTTTAGTTTACTTGAAGGTCATTCTTTTTTTTTTTTTTTTTTTTTTTTTTTTTAAAACTCGGTTTCTTTTTTTTTTTTTTTTAAAGGATTTTCTTATTTATTTATTTATTTATTTATTTATTTATTTATTATTTTTGGCTGTGTTGGGTCTTCGGTTCGTGCGAGGGCTTTCTCCAGTTGCGGCAAGCGGGGGCCACTCTTCATCGCGGTGCGGGGACCGCTCTTCATCGCGGTGCGGGGACCGCTCTTCATCGCGGTGCGCGGGCCTTTCTCTATCGCGGCCCCTCCCGTCGCGGGGCACAGGCTCCAGACGCGCAGGCTCAGCAATTGTGGCTCACGGGCCCAGCTGCTCCGTGGCATGTGGGATCTTCCCAGACCAGGGCTCGAACCCGTGTCCCCTGCGTTAGCAGGCAGATTCTCAACCACTGCGCCACCAGGGAAGCCCGAAGGTCATTCTTTATTTACTGAATAAATAGATCAAAGCTAAAAAATGCTCCTTAGAAAGATTCAACCAGAGTTTGCTACCAGTTTTCTTGGATGTAAGCCCTTGAAAAATGGTAAATATGGTAAACTTTTTTACCTTACATTAACTTTACAATTAATGCGAGGGAGGTAAACATCTCAAACTCATCCAATCAAATTTTTGTTAGGCACTAAACCTGCCTAATCGGCCTCACTCTGAGCCTGGCAGTGTTTAGGAGCAAGTTCGGGGACTCCCGTTTGTGAAATCCTTGCCATAACTACTTTCATCTCAAAGGGTCATTATGGAAAATGATCTTTTATAACAGAAATATTTCAGAGCATGCCAAGGAGATGGGATTTTTTTCTTTAATACACAATTAAGAAACATGAGCTCTGCTTCTTCAGTAATAACAACAAGAAAGACATTTGTAAACTTTCACACAAGAAGTTATATGTTCAGAATAATATTTCCTGTGGTTGAAAAATCTCAGGAGACAGTGATCTGGAGCAACAAGGAGGTGCAAACGATTACTTTAATGAGAGGCAAGGCTCGCTGCTCACAGGAGGGGATGAAGGCTTCCATCAGCCACTCTCACATGAGCCCCGGTGGCAGTTGTGTGACAACCGTGCTGCTGCTCTCAGGCGAAATCCTGAGGTATAATTGCCTGGGCTGCCCTATAATTTAGGGTGCTGTGTGTGATATAAGAGGACCATTAAATCAGGACATTAACCATGTCAGAAAATAAATGTGGACTTGCCTGGTGGCGCAGTGGTTAAGAATCCACCTGCCAATGCAGGGGACACATTTAATCCCTGGTCCAGGAAGATCCCACATCCCGTGGAGCAACTAAGCCCATGCACCACAACTACTGAGCCTGCACTCTAGAGCCCATGAGCCACAACTACTGAAGCCCACGCTCCTAGAGCCCATGCTCCACAACAAGAGAAGCCACCGCAATGAGAAGCCTGTGCACCGCAACAAAGAGTAGCCCCTGCTCGCCACAACTAGAGAAAGCCGGTGCAGCAATGAAGACCCAATGCAGCCAAAAAATAGATAAAGGAATAAAAAAAAATTTAAAAAAGAAAAGAAATGTGCTCCTTTGTTGCATGGGTTCTATTGTCTTAAAGTCATTGGGGTAAATCATTCACATGAACACGGCTCCCACGAGGGATCTGCACAGGCAGAGTCTGGGGGTCTGCACAGAAAGAGTGGGTTTCATACACACCCACACACACTCACACACAAGCTACACTCCACATCTTATGAGGACAGTTTTCAACCTCAGCTGAGGTCAATGCATTTTAACAGTGGGTCCATCTGACCACTAACTGGAATGGACAAGGGAACGACCTCATTTCTATTGAAAGGCGGGGACACTCTTCTCCAAGAGGGTCTCCAGAGGGCCACCTTGGAGCCAGTGATCACTACTTTTTGGTGGTTTTGAGTTAGTGCTGCAAACTTTACCTTGTGATTCCAGAATTTAATTTCAGATGACAGATATTAATCTTTGGATTTGTTTTGCAATTTTTTTCTCTGTGTGTGTGTGTTTTAAACTAACATTTATTTATTTTTCCATGAACAACATTCCAGGCAGTGGGCCATGCCCTTTCACATATATCTTCTTATTTTAGGTAGTAAAATGATCTCTGATTTATAGAAAAATTGATATAAAGAGGGGGTACAAAATTCATGTTAATATTGGCCAACAGAACAATTGGACATCCACAAGCAGCAAACAAAACAAAACAAAAACCTAAGAACAATTCTTGAACTAAGCCTGTTACCTTATAAAAAATTAACTCAAAATAGACCATGTAGAACTATAAACCTCATGGGGGAAACAGGAGAACATCTTCATGACCTTGGGTCAGGCAAAAATTCTCATATATGACATCAACTGCATGACTGATCAATAAAAGAAAAACTTTGTAAACTGGAATTCATCAAAATTATAATCTTTTACTCTGCAAAAGGCTCTGTTAAAATGAAAAGACAAACCACAGACTGGGAGAAAATATTTGCATATCATTTATTAGATAAAGGGCTTAGATCCAGAATATATAAAAGACCCAGAATACATAAAAAAATTCTCCAAACCAACTGCAGAAAAATAAACAACATGATTTTTAAAATAGGCAAAATATCCGAACAGACATTTCACCAAAGAAGATGTAATGATAAAAAATAGGCACATAAAAGATGCTCAACATCATTAGAGAAATGCAAATTAGAACCATCATAAAATATCACTCCACACCTAGGAGAATGGCTAAAATGAAAAAACAAAACTGGCAATACCAACTGCTGGTGAGGATGCAGAGCAACAGTCACTCTCATGTGTTGCTGATGAGAATGCAAAATGGTGCGGTTGTGGCTACCTTGGAAAACAATGTGTCAGTATCTTATAAATGCAATCACATACTTACCATATGATCCAATAATCTCAGTCCTAGATATTTGTTCTAGAGAAATAGAAATACATTCAAAAAAATGTTCAGAAACCTGCTCATGAACACATATAGACACAATATTCATAATTGCCCCAAAGTTAAATAACCCCAGTGTCTTTGGATGGATGAATCGATAAGCAAACTACAGAAATGTACACCATGGAATAAGCCATAAGAATGGTACACTCAGCCATAAGAAGTAGTGAACTATTGATACACACAATGACATGGATGAGTTTCAATGGCATTATGCTGAGAGAAAGAAATCAGTCTCAAAAGGTTACCTACTGTATGAGTCCTTTGTATCGGGGGCAGCATGAGGGAGTTGTTTGGGGTGAGGGACGACATGGTTACAGAAGGAGGTGAGCAGCAAGTGAGTGAGCGAAGCTTCATCTGTATTTACAGCCACTCCCCATCACTTGCATTACCACCTGAGCTCCGCACCCTGTCAGATCAGCGACGACATTAGATTCTTATAGGAGCGCAAACTCTACTGTGAACTACGCATGTGAGGGATCTAGGTTGCGTGCTCCATATGAGAATCTAATGCCTAATGATCTGAGTGGAGCTGAGGCGGTGATGCTAGTGCTGGGGAGTGGCTGCGAATACAGATTATCATTAGCAGAGAGGTTTGACTGCACAGAGACCATCATAAATCAATTGCTTGCAGACTCATATCAAAACCCTATCAGTGAGTGGCAAATGAAAACATGCTCAGGGCTCCCACTGATTCTGCATTATGGTGAGTTGTATAATTATTTCATTATATATTACAATGTAATAATAATAGAAATAAAGTGCACAATAAATGTAATGTGCTTGAATCATCCCAAAACCATCCCCCCCCCGCCCGCCCCGGTCTGTGGAAAAATTGTCTTCCACGAAACCATTCCCTAGTGCCAAAAAGTTGGGGACCACTGCTTTATATGGCATCCTGGAAAAGGCAAACCTGTTGAGACGGGAAACAGATCAGTGGTTTCGGGGGTTGGGTTGGGGGAAGAGTTTGACTATAAAGGGGCAGCATGAGGGAATTGTTTGGGGTGAGGGAGCTCTCTGGACCCTAACTGTTGTGGTGGATATACAAATCTACACGTGGGAAAACTCATAGAACTGTACACCAAATAAAAGTCAACTTTACTGTATGTAAATTCAAATATTAACAATAAAAGAAAATGAACAATTGGCTAACATTCATTGAGCACTAACTATGTGCCAAGCCCTATTCTAAGTATGATTGGTCCAAGGTCATGTAACTCATCCATTTCAAATTTGGTATCTCTGATCCCAGCTTTCCACCACACCTCACCTACCTGCCTTTTCAGATAAACTGGAATAAATCCCAAACCCCAGAACAACTTAATGTTATCACTGGTGATTACTCTTAAAATGACTTTTCCACTTGCTTTTTATAGTATCTTCTTCAGTTTCACAAATCGCTGCATGGGATTTGGTCTCCTACTAAAAGACCTGGCTTTCCCTGTTTAGATGGGTCTGCAAATAGCACTGAGGTGGACTCAGGTGTGTGCCAGGAGGCTGAGCAGACCGTGGCCATCCCCAGTAGTCAACCCTCTGGATACATAGAAAGTATTAAAATCTGATTCTTGATAGCCGTGTAGTATGGAAAAAGACCATCCTGGTTCACTGGACGGTGCTCCTGATCAGGACCGCCCAGGGTGCCCTGGCACTAATCATCACACAACTTAGGGCTTAGTTAAGACAAGCATCGCCCTGACATAGATAAAAATTAAAAGCATTCTGCACAAAATCTATAATTCTTCCTGCACACAGTGCAGGAAGAGGGCTTTATCTGGCCAGCATCAGATGTCGGTTTCAGAGCCTTAATGTGATTCAGGGAAGGTTGGGGTTGATTTGTGGCTCTGCCCCAACTCTGTGGAGTACAACCAGATGAGGCTTCCTGGGGGCTGCCTGGACCATCCAGTCCTGAGGGTGGCAGATGTCTGTGTGCCCATTCATCTACACTTGCCCCCTGCTGTTTGTTCACTGACCTTGCTTGTTGTAACCCCACGCTCTCCTGGGTGTTCTGCAAGTCTCCTGGATCTGCCGTGAAGGTTGTGGGGCCTATGTTGCAGACTGGCTGGAAGCTTCTCCTCTGGGTGGACAGGGCACTGTGTGTAGACTGAGTGACTGAGATACATGACACATATAAAACAGGTTTTGTAAATGGAGTGGAATTTCAAAGCCCGAATTCCAGAAATAACCACCGAAAGACAGATACATGCTTGAAGGGTCTTAAGACATAGGGAATGTTTCTCAAACAAAGACTGTGAAGGCAGGACAACTAAGTGGGTTGGGGACCGAGAGGACCCTGCTTTAATTTATTTTCTCAGGGAAAGAATGAGGTGGATGGGATTACCACAGTCACGCAGAGCAGAAGATGATGTCATTAGGTGAACAGAGAGCCTTTTGGGCTGACGGGGTGGGCTCACCTGCACTCCCAGCCACCTCTGGAGCTTCCAGCCCCCCATCGCAGGGAGGTGTGCAGTTTTGCAGGGAACAAGAGCAGGGCTGCAAGCTGAGGCAAGCTCGCACTGTGTGACTTTGTGTAGCCCATGAACCTCTGGGAGTCTTGGTTCCCATGTCTGTAAATGGAAGGGGAGGGTAATAAGAATGATGCCTGCCCTGCTGTGAAAATTCTATAAACAGGCACAGGCTATGTGTACGCTAAGGGTCCATGTACACACTAGCAGGCTATGTGCATGTGAACACGTGACACTAATGCAAAGAAGGTGGGCCAGCAGACTGACCTGGTACTGCCCCAGGTTCCTTCTCACGGTGGCTCTGTAAGGTAGCTTGCTTGTCCTGGGCCAAAGTGCATCTAAGCTGACATAAAAACATGTAGCAAACAATATACAATTAACCATAAAATATGCAATACTCTTTGTTGTAACTTCCACATAGCCGTTCTATTTTCATAGAACTTTTTCCCTGCTTTTTGCCAAACTCTTGTATCCATAACGAATGAGTGTAGTTCTTAAATAATTGTTAGTTGCTATTTCCATTTATGTTACTAAGTATCAATAAGACAAAAGTGAAACAATAAAGAATTCTTTTGGAACTTCATTTGTCTTGTTCCTAAATGATTTGAGCGACCTCTTTGCTATATCAAATATTCATTTTCAAATGCTAGAAGAATAAATACTTCCTTGTTTTTTTCCTGCTATTCACAATATAATGGCTTCAAGCAGGACACATTTTAAAGTTTAATCTACATTCTTAACCATTTCTTCATTATTTTCTTAAGCGTAGACCATCAAAATAATAAATCAAGGCCTGATTTGTAACTTTTGCCAATTTCCATAGTATAAATACTCCCACCTTGGCCAATTTCAAGCTACCAGTGTGACATCACTGAACAAAGAGTTGGGGAGAGATGTGCAATGGCACATATGATATACTTCTACCATCCGGATACAAAAACCATAAGTAACCTCAGGAACATAAATATAAGGAAAAAGTAGTAAAATAATCAGAAAGAGATGAATTTTGAATATTTATTACCTTTGTTTTAAAATATAATTTAGTTAAATATTAGTTTATACAAATTAATTTTAGATAATGGCTTGCAAATTTCCTGAATATTTAACAGTGGGGTCGCACATGCTGATGCCAGCCAGCTCCCTAGGACCACTGCACAATGGAGCCCACCACCCAGAGTCCCCATCCCACCGCAATATTCACAGACAGTACTCCAGGCCTGCTGCACAGCTCTTGGCCTCGGAGTTCCCTTCATCGTTATTCCACAAATTTCCTTTACCTTCCTCTTCATTGCATCTCATTTCCTGGAACCACATGGTCCTCTTTTTTGCTTTACTCTATCATTTTTGTACAACACGTCCTCCCATAGCTTCCTGAAAAAAAAGGAAGTGGAATTTTTCTGTTAGATCATCTGGGCACACATTGAATGAAATGTCACTTGTCTCAGGTGTTAACCATTTAGTTGAGATATGCTTCATTTTCATAATTAGTTAGAAACCATCACTCACTCTTTCTTGTATTTCTGATCAATTTTTAACAAACATTGGCAATCTACTGCAGTGTACTATTTCTACCCTCTTTTTTTATAGTCATGAACATTCTTCTGCTACTTAAAGTCTTTCATGTGGAATATTATGCTTTTCAAGTCTTGAGCTTTGATATTTTTACCCTGCAAATTCCATCATCAAACAGCAGTCATCCACGGCTAGTTCATGTTCTTTCCTGTCCCCGTCTCAGATGCTACACCATGCTTCACTCACCATAATTTGTCATTGGTGTGATAACATCTTTAAAGACATTGCTAATGTCTGACATTGCACGTGACTTGTGTGCTGGTTTCTAAAATGTGGTTTAGCTGAGACAAGGTATTATTTATTTGCCCTGTATTCATGATTTGTGGCCTAATTTCTTCCTTTAGAATGAAGGCATGTGAGTTAATGACAGTTTAAAGACTTCTTACTGTAAAGTTCTAGAATGATGCTTTATGAATAATCTTTGGATGACTTTACCCAGGGAAATCTGCGAAAATGAGGGTAGAGGGAAGCGGGAGAAAAGAAAGAAAGAGCAGGCTGATGGTGGAGAAAAGATCATCAGAAGCCAACTGCTTGATTTGATATCTGTAATGAAAAGATCCACTCAAACCAGTATGTTTTGAAACAAGATAAAGGAATTCTTATGGATTTCCAAAAATTGTGGAAAAAAATCCTCTACATTTCAGAAAATCCGGTCTGGGTCTATGATCTGTTCCTTACTGAGTTAAATCCTAATGATCGTGGATCAATGAGCATTTAAAATGTCAGCATCACTGAACATCATTCTTAGGGAATATCCCAGAAGTGTTCAAATTGCCTGGGAAATTTGTACCCATTTCCTGTGCTCCCTGGGAAAGAAGCCAGGTAGGGAAGGATGAATTTCTTGAGGGCATTTGCCTCTGTGCCTGGTGAGGCTAGTGGAGCTGCCTATAGAGTCCTGAAAATTGGCAGTTCCCTGTCCCCTTATCCCTTACTCTCCACTATTCTCCTCCCATTGAACCGACCATCTGGCACCCCCTGTGAGTGCCACTGGGGCAGCCCAACTGATGGCCCAACTCCCTCCTGACCCCCATTTCCAAGGGTGTTTCAGGTTTCTTCAGGGAATAGTGGCTTGGGGGAATTCTTGGGGAATGGGCAGAGTAAAAGCAAAGGAATTTCCATAAGGGCCAGAGACCAAAGAGGTGTGCTGCTGAGGAAATGAGCCCAGAAAGCTCACTCCTGGAGTGACACCATCAAGGAAGGGTGTTGCTGGGACACTGCAGACATTTCCTCAGTGGAAACTTGCAGTTTCCTGATAGGTCAGCCTGGAGATAAGTACATCAAGATCTATGAATTATAAGATTTAAATTCTGCAGCTTTTTTGATATTTGACATGGGCCATTTGGGGATATAACTTCTAAATCCAGTAGCTAATAGAATGGGCATCATCAGAAAATCTACAAACGACAAATGCTGGAGAGGGTGTGGAGAAAAGGGAACCCTTTTGCACTGTTGGTGGGAATGTAAATTGATACAGCCACTATGGAGAACAGTATGGAGGTTCTTTAAAAAACTAAAAATAGAATTACCATATGACCCAGCAATCCCACTACTGGGCATATACCCAGAGAAAACCGTAATTCAAAAAGACACATGCACCCCAATGTTCATTGCAGCACTATTTACAATAGCCAGGACATGGAAGCAACCTAAATGCCCATCGACAGACGAATGGATAAAGAAGATGTGGTACATATATACAATGGAATATTACTCGGCCATAAAAAGGAATGAAATTGGGTCATTTGTAGAGACGTGGATGGATCTAGAGACTGTCATACAGAGTGAAGTAAGTCAGAAAGAGAAAAACAAATATCGTATATTAACGCACATATGTGGAATCTAGAAAAATGGTACAGATGAACTGGTTTGCAAGGCAGAAATAGAGACCCAGATGTAGAGAACAAACGTATGGACACCAAAGGGGGAAAGCAGGGTGCTGGGGGGGATAATGGTGGTGGGATGAATTGGGAGATTGGGATGGACATATATACACTAATATGTATAAAATGGATAACTAATAAGAACCTGCTGTATAAAAAAATAAATAAAATTAAATTCAAAAATAAATAAATCCAGCAACTAAAAAAAAAAAAGGTGAGGTGATAAAAGATTACCTATAATGATAGTATTGCTGTATAGCAATAGTTTCCTCTGTGAGAAAATATAATTACTGGAGTTTCATATGATCTTTTCTTTTTAAAACAAATACTTCTCTACCTAGGTGTGATTTTTCTGCTCTGGGACAAAGGTAGACATAAAGAAATACTGCAGGCACCTCAATTTATAACAGTCTGAGAAGTTCAAGTCAGCAAGTGGGGCTTCCCTGGTGGCATAGTGGTTGGGAGTCTGCCTGCCAATGCAGGGGACGTGGGTTCGAGCCCTGGTCCGGGAAGATCCCACGTGCCTCGGAGCAGCTGGACCCGTGTACCATAGCTGCTGAGCCTGCGCTCTGGAGCCCGTGAGCTGCAACTACTGAAGCCGGCACGCCTAGAGCCCGTGCTCCGCAGCAAGAGAAGCCACTGCAATGAGAAGCCCATGCACCGCAATGAAGAGGAGCCCCCGCTCACCACAACTAGAGAAAGCCCGCGCGCAGCAAAGAAGACCCAACAAAGCCAAAAATAAATAAATTGTTATATATATATAAAAAAAAAAAGTCAGCAAGTGCTCACAGGGTTGACATGGCAGCTCTGGGACTGATTTCTTTTCCCTAATTGTTGGCTTTTGCAGTCTCCTGGTATTGAAGGCAGGATGTTGGGACTGTTCTGTGGCACAGCTATGGTGTTCAGGGGACAGAAGTCCTGTGGTGAGGATACTGCGGTTGATTCCCCAGCACAGTGAGGGGCAGGCACCATGCACGCAGACAAGCCAGGATGCCTCTGGCCGCAGAGTCATTTTCAGCCATGACTGTGGAATCCAGAATGTGTTCCATGATGGCTCCAAGACTCCCAAGCGCCTTGAACTTTCAAGAGGAGCCATCTCAAGTCAGAAAGCAGCTCCCTGACCCTGGAAAAGGTCCCTCTTGCTCAAGTGGTGCTATCCTCACCTGGTCCCAGAGAATCCTCTGCAGGTGGTAAGCCAGCCAGGCAAGATGGAGGAGGCTTATTTCTCCCTAACCCTCCCATAAGAACAACTGAAAATCTTTGCTATAAAACAACAAACAAACACAAGAAGCCTCTGAATAATAGAAAGAAGAGGACAGACTGGCTAGGGATCTCAGCACTTGAGGAATAACACAGCAGTGAGTTCCTGGATTTTCTTTCTGTCTTTCATATATCCTGGATTGGGCACTGGAGAAGCTCACAACCCAGAAACACCAATAGGTCCAGATTTTTAAAATATCCAAGAAAAGTCTGCTCTCTCTTAGCCAAAGGACCAGGAAAAAGCTGCCTAGCAGAAATCATTTTGACAATACCTCACAAATGCAGCTCTCCCCAGCCCCCAATTGCCAATGTAGGCTGAAAAGTGAGCCTGGACATCCACCCCCTGTCCAGCAGTAGCAGGGAGCACTCTGATTCCCATGCCAGAGTGGTGTCTGGGAAGCTGAGTGGGGAGGTTAGACTTCTATCCACCACCCAGAAGTGGCAGATTGGACTCCTCCTTTCTCAACTAGAGAGTTGGGAGGATTACAGAGTGAAGAGGACTAGAGAAAGGGACTCTTTAACCTGTATACGAAGTGACTCCAAGTGACCCACACATGAAACTGACCAGAATTAACAGACAAAAAGTTTGAGAACTACAGTAGAGAATACCACCCAGGGTTTCAGATTAGCCTGGAGGTAACACGTAAAAGAAGAAGATTGGACCTGCATGCTAAGTCTAAACAGATGACTCCCTGCTAAAATGGAAGATTTTAATAGGACTCAGAGTCTCATACATAATTCCCAAATGTCCAGGATATAATTTTTAAAAAATCATTCATTATACCAAGAACCAGGAAAATCACAACATGAAAAATAATCAACTGATATGATTCAGTTGTTGGAATTTTCTGACAAGAATTTTAAAGCTACCATCATAAAAATGTTCTAATAAGCAATTAAGAGCACTTTTGAAACAAATTGAAAAATGGAAAATAGAAGATATACAAAGAACTAAGTGGAAACTGTGGAACTGAAAAATATAATAGCCAAAATTTAAAAATTCTAAATGCTCTTGATAACAAAGAAGAGATAATAGAGGAAAGAATCTGTAAACTTGAAGTCAGATGAGTAGAAATTACCCAGTCTGAACGAAAGACAGAAAATAGGCTGAAAAAAATGAACAGAGCATCAAGGACCTGTGGGACAATAACAAAATATTTAACATTCATGTCATCAGAATCCCAAGAAAAAAAGAAAAAGAATGGGGCTGGAAAAATATTTGAAGAAATAATGCCTAAAATTTCTCCAAATTTGAAAAGAGGCATAAACCTATATTCAAGAGGCAGAATAAATCCCAAACAGGATAAATCCAAGAAATCCATGCTCAGACACATCATAATCAAACTTTTGAAAACTAAGGACATAGGAAAAGCATAGAGAGAAATGACACATTACATACAGGGGAACAAATATTTGAATGACTGTTGATTTCTCATCAAAAATCACCAAGTCTAGAAAGAAGTGGCATATTTTTCAAGTGCTGAAAGAAAAGAATAGTCAACCCAGAATTCTATATCAAGCAAAAATATCCTTCAGGAATGAAGAGATAATAAAGACATTCTAAGATAAAGGAAATCAGGACAATTTGTCACTAACAGACCTATCCTAGAAGAATGACTAAAGAAATTTCTTCAAACAGAAAAAAGATGATAATAGAAGGAAACTTCAAACACCAGAAATAATGAAATGGGTAAAATAGAGTTAAATAAAATAGACTCTCCTTCTCCTCTTGAGTTTTAAAATTTAAATTTGGTGGATGAAACAAAAATTATAACATCATTCAGTGTGGTGCTCAGTGGTACATAGAGGACATATTTAAGGCAATTATAAAGTGTGGGGAGGATGCTAAAGGGACCCAAATGGTAATATTTCTACATTTCACTCAAAGTGGTAAAATAGTGATACCAGTAGACTGTGGTAAGTTATGTATGCATATTTTAATCCCTAAAACTACCACGAAGGAAACTACACAAAGAGATGTACTTAAAATACTTCAGATAAATAAAAATAGCATTGTAGAAAATGTTTAAGTAACTCACAAGAAAGAAAGAAAAAGGAAACAGTGGAATGAGAAACAGAAAACAATAAAATGGACCTAAGTGCCCTAATACATCAATAATTATATTAAATGTAGATGATCTAAATTCACCAGAGATTGGCAGAATAGATTAATGATCATGACCCAATCAATATGCTGTCTATAAGAAACTTACTTCAGTTATAATAATATAGGTAGGTTGAAAGTAAACCATAGGCAGGGAGATGGGCATTGCCTGGGTGGACACAGGATGAGTTGATGTCTGATGCTAAGTCAACAAATCAGGATGTCATCAAGTTCAGAATCAAATTCAGAGGGACAGTTCTGAGCTCCCACTGTGAAGCAGGTGTTTGACAAATATTGTCCTCAATGATCACCACTGCCTTACAATATAATGCTTTAATCTCATTTCATTGATGAGGAAACTGTTGCTCTAAGTCTTGACCTAAGACCAGACAGCTAATAAATAGAGACCAGGGGCATTCATCAAGCACAGGCAGATTTTTCTTTTTTCTATTTTAGACTTAAAGCAGAGATGGAGGACAACGACAGTAGGACCAAGTAAAGCAGAGCTGGAAGGCAAAGCAAGGCGACTTGAAAGTTAGAACAATGGATTCTGGCAAGGTTATCAGATTTCTAGGAAGACCCCATCCTGGAACTCAGAACCTGAGCCCTAACCCATAGCTCTTGCATCCCTTACTCCAGTGCTCACATTGAGGAGATATCACATATATTTGATGGCACTTAGGCTTTTTGTTAAAAAATAGATGTGGTCCTGATATTGAACTTATTATTAGTTTTTCAAAATGAGTCTTTAACTTTTTGGATATGCATACTTCATTATTTACAGACAAAATGGTATGATGTCTGGGATTTGCTTTGAAATAATCTAGTATGTTGGGGAAGTGGGGAGGAGAGTCAGTGTGTAGAAGTAACAAGCTTATCTGTCACTTATACTTATTGAAGCTGTTCATTGGTACATGTGGGTGCATTCAACTAGTCTATCTACTTTGAGTGTATTTGAAAATTTCCATAATAAAATTTTTTTTTAAATGGACCCCAAAGATAAGCTAGAAAAAACAGAGAAGTTAGGTTCCTGAGGGAACAAGGAAGGCCAGGCCACGTTCCCACAGGATTGGTTCAAAGGTCAGGGGAGAGATGCTGTTGATGGGCTGACTAGGTGTAAATGAGTTTTGAGTGTTTCTGGGCATGAACCAGCAGAGTTGCCAGTTCTTAGTCCAGGATGCCTAGAATCCCAAACCAAGGAGAGCTGTATCTGCCAAAAGGCCATCCCTTTTGAGGAGCTGGAGATCTGAGATGTCCCCAAATCAAGGGGACGTCAACGGGATAAGACAGAAGCCTGTTCCACACAGCCTGCATCCTCTTCGGGTTTTGTCATCCACCCCCTCATCTTGCCTGTATCCACCTGGCACTTAAATATTCAAGCCCTTTATCTTTTCACATTCTGTTCCTGTTCCACCCTTTTCCCAAAGCCATGTCTGTGTTAGAATACCCACTCCCTGACAGCTCACTAAAGCACTCTGCTTCCCAGCTCTTAAAACATTTCTGAGATACGTATCCACTAAGAAATTCCCCCAGTATTTAGATAAAGGGTGTTGATTTCCTACCACAATTCCTTCCTCACACCACCAAACACACTGACCCATTTGCTTTTCATTAATGCAAAAACATAAACCCCCAGTTTATTAATTGATGTCTGTTTCTAATATTTCAATCTGGCACAGTATAGTCTGTGCTGATGTGTCAGCTGCCAGGAGGTGGAAACCATACCAGTTTTCTTAACTCACTCTGTGTGAGCAACTCAAGGAAATGCATAGTCAGGCACCTGACAGGTGCTTTGGGAGATCTTTGTGAAAGGAATGATAAACATGGTGAGGTGTAGATGTGTCCCTTGGTGCTCCCCTTCTCTCAGGCCTCCAGTACATTGATGTAGCCCCCTCAAATGTAGGACCGCCCCAAAGTCCTAGATTCTAAATGCTTTCTTCCCCCAAAGCAGTCCCATCTCCCCAGGGCTCTCCTCCTTGATGGAATAGCCAACCACTTGGGTGGTGATGACTTAATGGATTACTCCATCCTGGTTAACATTTGCATTTTAATAACTTGGTTCAAAGGGTAAATATTGTAGGCATTTGGGATATCTTTGGAGGCCAATGGAGGAGATATTTAGGAGAGTAGGTGGTTTCCAGAGCCCTTCATATCAGTCCATGTGGGCTGCTGCAAGAAGCTGGCACAGAGTTCAAGGTATAAATCACCCAATAAGTTGTGACAAAGCCAAACACTGGCAAGTCATCTCCCACTACTTGGTGAAGGCTTTATGGAAATAAGATTTGTATCCACTCATAAAGAAGATGGGAGCCTCTTTAAAAAACTGAAGTCCCAAGTTGAGCACTGTCTCTAATCACAACTGGATTTGCCTCCAAGGGGCTGGTTTCAAGGGGACCTTTCACCTCAGGGTTCCACAGTTTGGGAGAGATTTCATTGTGGGCTCTGTTGGGGAGGAGATACACTGTTGGAAAGAGGACAAGACAGAAGCCTTCCAGCTCCACAATCCTGGGCTCCTTTTAAAGTATGCACTGGGATTTTTTACTGAATTTCCACATGCTGTATCATTGTGAACTAATTTGAAAAGGTAACCTTCTTATCCTGTACAGTAAGAGTCAAATATCTCCTTCAAGGCAGGCATGGACCCTGGGAGGATCCCTCCCTCTCTTCCTCTCCAGTTTCGGCCTCCTGACGTCAGTGAGGGTTTTCCTGGCCTAGAGGCCTTGGCCTTGGGCCTAGAAAGCATCACTGTGGACAGCTCAGACTTGAGGCTGATGGCCCAGATAATTGGACAATCTGGGCCCAAATGCCAGTTTCCAAAACCAAAGAAATTTCTGTGCTGTTTGACCTATCATTTCAGCCAGACAGAAAAGTTTTGACATTTCTCCCCCACTCCCTCTTTCTAAACAATGTAGAATGCTATTCCATATCTAATTATACCCAAGAAATGTGACAACTGTAATTTTAGGAATCCAATTCCCATGACAATTTTGTAAAATGTACAGACTATTCATCAATAAATAATGTATAATTAAGCATTCTAAAATGATTTTTTTTTCTTTTTTTCCTCATTTAAAAAATTTCTAGCTCATCAGTAACAGTTTCATATTACATAATGACTTTCAGATATATATATATATTATATACATACATTTATATGTTATATACATATAACTTGAAACATATATATATCAATATATATTAATGCTTTAATTTATATACAATAAAATTAACTTTTCTTTGTGAACAGTTCTGTGAGTTTTTACATATGCAGAGATTCTTATAACCACCATCACAGACAGAATACATAGCAATTTCAACACCCCAAAAAAATCCCTTGTGTTGCCCCTTTGTAGTAAAATCCTTATTCTGCCCTTAGCTCTTGGCAACCACTGATCTGTTCTCCATCACTGCAGTTTTGCTTTTTCCAGAATGTCACATAAATGGAATCACACGGTAGGTATTTTTTGAGAGTGACTTCTTTCACTTACCATAATGCCTGCGAGATTCATCCAAGTTGTTACGTGTAAACGTAGTTTGTTGTAACAAACTGCCGATCTATTTTCCAGAGTAGCTGTACCATCCTGCATTCCCACCAACAATATATGTTTGAAAGCTGCTTTCTACCCTTGTCAACACTGGGTGTTGTTCATGTTTTTGGTCTTTCATTTGTTTATTTTTTTGCCATTCTTATAGGTGTGTGGTGGCATTTCCCTAATAGTTAATGCTATTGAGCATCTGTTCATGTGTTTATTTGTTATCCATCTGTCTCCTTTGGTGAAGTGCTTTGCTGATTTTATTATTATTATTTTTCTTATCATTGAGAGTTCTTTATAGATTCTGGGTACAAGTCCTTTGCTATGTGATTTGCAAATATTTTCTCCCAGTCTATGGCTTGTCCTTTTATTCTTTTAACAATATCCTTTGCAGAGCAAGTGTTTTTAATTTCGATTAGATTCAATTTATCAATTATTTTAGTGGAAAAAATTTATTTTTGGTGTCATGTCTAAGAACTTTTTGACTAATCTAAGGTCATAAAGATTTTTCTCCTAAGAGTTTTATAGTTTCATGTTTTACATTTAGGTCTATGATCCTATTTGAGTTAACTTTTTAATATGGTGTGAGGTGTATGTAGATTGAGGTTCTTTTTTTTTTTTTTTTTTTTTTTGCACATGGTGTTCAGTTGTCCCAGAACCATTTATTGAAAAATCTGTTATTTCTTGACTGAGCTGCCTTTGCAACTTTGTCAAAATTCAGTTGACCATATTTGTTTGGCCTATTTCTGGATTTTCTTTGTGTTTCATTGATGGGTGTCTCTATTCTTTCGCCAGTATTACATTGTATTCATTAATGGAGTTTTATCACCTATTTTAAACTCAGGTAACGTGAGTCCTCGAACTTTGTTCTTTTTTTCACAATTGTTTTGGCTATTCTAGTTCCTTAACTTTAGCATATACACTTTAGATTCAACTTGTCTTTATGTACAAAGAATCTTGTTAAGACTAAATCTATAAATCAATTTAGGGAGATTGACATTTTAAGTAAGTCTTCCAATCTGTGAACATAGTATGTCATTCTATTTGTTTAGGTCTTCTTTTGATCTTTTGTATTTTTCAGCATACAGATCCTACACACAATTTGTTATATTTGCATGTAAGAATTTCATTGATGCTCTTGTAAATGTTACTATTTTTAAAAAATCAGTTTCCAATTGTCCATTATTATTATACAGAAATGTAATTGATTTTGTATATTACTCTTGTGTGCTATAACCTTGATAAACTCAATTATCAGTTCTAAGAGATTTTTTAAAAACTCAGGTGTTTGGAATTTTCTACATAAAATAATAATATCATCTCTGAATAAAGATAGCTTTTTTTCCTTTCAAATCTGAATATTTTTTTTTCTTGCCTTATTATATTTGCAAGAGTTCCAGTATGATATTGAATAGGAGTAGTAAAAGTAGACATCCTTGTCTAGCTCCTGTCTTAGAGGGAAAGCATTCAATCTTTTACTATTAAGAATTATGTTAGCTGTAGTTGTTTTACATATGCTCTTTATCAGATTGAAGAAGTACATTTCTATCTTAGTTTGCCTAAATTTTTTAAAATAAATTTATTTATTTATTTTTGGCTGCGTTGGGTCTTTGTTGCTGCGCACAGGCTTTCTCTAGTTGTGGCAAGTGGGGGCTACTCTTCATTGCAGCGCGCAGACTTCTCCTTGCGGTGGCTTCTCTTGTTGAGGAGCACAGGCTCTAGGCCCGCAGGCTTCTTTAGTAGCACGTGGGCTAGTAGTTGTAGCTCGCGGGCTCTAGAGTGCAGGCTCAGTAGTTGTGGTGCACGGGCTTAGTTGCTCCACAGCATGTGGGATCTTCCCGGATCAGGGCTCGGACCTGTGTCCCCTGCATTGGCAGGTGGATTCTTAACCACTATGCCACCAGGGAAGCCCCCTAGATTACTTTTTAAAATTATGCTTTGATCCTTTTTTCTATGGGTATTGATATAATCACATATAATCGTGTGATTTTTCTTGTTAATTCTTTATGATAGCTATTTTATGTTGTCAGTTTGAGGGTGTTTGGGGATGGGATTAACATTTAAATCAGTGAACTTTGGGTAAAGCAGATTGCCATCTATAATGTGGGTGGCCCTCTCCAATCAGTTAAAGGAATGAGTAGAACAAAAAGACTGGCCTCCCTGAGCAAGAGAAAATTCTCCATCAGACTGCCTTTGGGCTTCATCTGCACCACGGGCTCTCCTGGGCGAAAAACTTGCAGGCCCACATTGCAGATTTTGGACTTCCCAGACCCTACAACCATGTAAGCCAATTCCTTAGAATAAATCTCCTTATATATATATTTATATTTTATATTTATATATAGAAGTACACTTCTATTATATAAAATCTCTATAGTTATTATGTTTATAATCATACATTTGTATATATATACACATATATATACAAATATATATACACACAAAATATATTGACCAGGGAAGCCAGTCTTTCTGAATAAATCTTTTTACATATTACATATAACTATAGTTAGCCAGATATGTAAAGAGAATTATTCTAAGGAATTAGCTATTTATTCTAAGGAATATAATATGTATTAATTCTATTAATAACTACATAATTATATATATTCTATATAATATATAATATTATATAGAATATACATTATATTCTATATAATATAAAATAATATACAGTTGACCCTTGAACAATGTGGGGTTAGGGATGCTGACTCCCTCTCAGTCAAAAATCTGCATGTAATTTTACAGTCAACCCTTCATATTCACGGTTCTACATCCATGGATTCAATCACCATGGATCGTATAGTACTGTAGTATGTACTTATTTAAAAAATTTGCATATAAATGGACCCATGCAGTTCAAGCTTGTGCTGTTCTAGAGTCAAGTGTAATGTATATATTATATCTCCTATGGGTTACGTTTCTCCACAGAACTCTGCCTAATACAGATTTTGGTAATGAGGGTGATTCTAGAGGAACAAAATGTTAAGAATAAATTTTCTGAATTGGTTCCAGGGTTTCTGGATTTGGCCCTTTAATCTAGACACTAAGCATTTTATTTTTGGTAGTAAAAAGAGCACTGATAGTCTATGGCATGATCTGGCCAATAGAGATATGTAAAATATCACCATTGGATATTCCTAATCAAACACTTATAAGAAACAAGAATCTGAGTGGCCATATATATGATACTTTCAAACATTTTTGTCAAACTAATGAGTATAATGAGATTGGCTTGTTGCTTCTAGCATTGCTGGGTAAAGTGGTGAAAGAAAAGAATGAGCTCAGGAATCAAATTCCCAGCTCAAGTACTGAATAAATGACCTAAAAGCTTCTATGTCTGCCCTGAAAGAGACCCTTATTTCCAGTAACCCCATGGCTGAGATGGCTGAAAACCAAAGGTAGAATCTCATCCAGTGAGTGACTGACTTACAATGCAAATTGAATTTCCAAATTTGCAAGGCATCTACTGTTAAAGTAATTCCCATTGGGAAGGAATGGTTTCCTGAAAGTTGGAATGGGGATGGGTGAGGAGACCCAAAAGAACCTGGGGACATTGACCCCCTAAATTCTGATGAGTCTTCTTTTCCAGTAGGAAACAGCCTCTCCACTCCCAGTAAAAGCTGCCTTTTCACCCCATCTGAGGGGATTAATCCTACATTGGCAGAGGAAACTGTAAGAGCGCCCCCACCCCAGGCAGTTGCCATGCAAGACAATTCTGATTCTCCTCACGACCCTCCTACCCACACACCCTTCACTCCTGCCAACACACACACACCCTCTTTGCTACAATGAGGCTCAAGTTTGGAACAAAGCCCTTCCACTGTCTGCAGATAACTACTCTGAAACAGCTCTTGGTCTGTTACTGGGCCTTAGTGGAGACTGAATGCTTAACCATGGGCCATAAAGTTACCGTGTTACCTGAGCTGTCCACCTTGAACTGGGTTTTATGTGACACACCAAGCCATAATGTTGAGCATGCACAGCAGCAGTCCATCATCAAATGGAAGTGGTATATATGTGATTGGGCCAGAGCAGGCCCTGAAGGCACAAGTTAATTACATGAAGAAGTGGCCCAAATGCCTGTGTTCCTTACTCTTGCTATATTACCTTCTCCCTCCCAGTCTGTACCTATGGCCTTATGGGGGGTTCCCTACAATCAATTAACAGAGGAAGAGAAAACTTGGGCCTGGTTTACAGATGGTTCTGCATGATATGAAGGCATCACTCAGAAGTGGACAGCCACGGCTCTCCAGCCTCCTTCTGGAAATCCTCCCAGTTGGCAGAACTTCAAACAGTGCACCTGGTTGCTCATTTTGCTTGGAACTAGACATGGCTAGACCTGGGATTATATACCAATTCATGGGCTGTGGCCTATGGTTTGGCTTGATGGTTGGGACCTGGAAGAAACACAATTGTAAAAATGGTGATAAGGAAGTCTGGGTAAGAGGGATATGGATAGACATCTCTGAATAGATGAAAAAGGTGAAGATATTTGTGTCTCATATCAATGCTCACCAAAGGGTGACCTCAGCAGAAGAATGTTTTAATAATCAAGTGGATCAGATGACCTGTTCTGTGGATACCTGTCAGCCTCTTTCCCTAGTCACCCAATAAGCTCATGAACAAAGTAGTGATGGTGGTGGGGATGGAGAGCATGCACGGGCTCAGCAACATGGACTTCCATTCACCAAGGCCTCGTGCCCAATTTGCTAGCAGCAGAGACCAACACTGAGTCCCTGGTATGGCGCCATTGCCCAGGGTAATCAGTCAGCTACCTGGTGGTAGGTTGATTATATTGGACCACTTCCATCATGGGAGGGGTAGGGTTTTCTTCTTACTGGAATAGACACTTTAGATATCAATTTGCCTGTCCTGCACATAATGCTTCTGTCAAAACTGCCATCCATAGACTTACAGAATGTCTTATTTATTGTCATGTTATTCCACACAGCACTGCTTCTGGTCAAAGAACTCACTTCACAGCAAATGAAGTGTGACAATGGGCTCATGTTCATGGAATTCACTAGTCTTGACCTGTCCCCTGCCAATCCCCATACTGAATCAGCTGGCTTTATAGAATGATGCAATGATCTTTTGAAGAATCAGTTACAGTGCCAGCTGAGTGGTAATACCTTGCAGGGCTGGAGCAAGTTTCTTCAGATGGCTGCTTATGCTCTGAATCAACATTCAATATATGACGCTGTTTCCCCCATAGCCAGGATTCACGAGTCCAGGAATCACGGGGTAGAAATAGAAGTGGAACCATTTATTATTCCCCCTAGTGATCCAGTAGCAAAAATTTTGCTTCCTGTCCCCACAACCTTATACTCTGCTGGTCTAGAGGTCTTAGTTCCAGAGGGAGGAACACTTTCACCAAGAGACACAATAATGACTCCATTGAACTGGAAGTTAAGGTTGCCACTTGGCCATTTTGGACTCCTCATGTCTCTGAATCAATATGCAAAGAAGGGAGTCACAGTGCTGACTGGGGTGATTGATCCTGATCACCAAGGGGAAATTGGACTGCTACTGTACAATAGAGGTAAAGAATATTATGTCTGGAATATAAGTGACTAAGTGTCTCTTAGTGTTACTATGCCCTGTGATTAAGGTCAATGGAAAATTACAACAACCCAATCCAGGCAGGACTACTAATTGTCGAAACCTTTCTAGAATTAAGGGTTGGGTTACACCACCAGATAAAAAATGACGACCAACTGAGGTCGTGGCTGGCTGAAGGCAAAGGGAATATGGATTGGGTAGTAGAGTAAGGTAGCTATGAATACCAATTATAACCACATGATCAGTTACAGAAACGAAAACTGTAATTGTCATGAATATTTCATCCTTATTTTGTTATGAATGTGTGTGTGTGTGTGTGTGTATCCTATTGGTTCTGTTCTTCTGAAAAATCCTGACTTTTATAGTCTGTTATTGTGGTGAATTACATTAACTACTTTTTAAGTGTTGAGCCACCTTTATCTCAGGATAAACTCCACTTGATCACGATGTATGATTCTTTTTAATATTCCTATATTCATCTCGCTAACATTTTATTGAAAATTTTTGGATCTATATTCCTGGGGATATTTGTTTGTGGGTTTTTTTTTAATACTTATCTTTGTATGGTTTTACAATAAGAATAATATTGGCCTCCTAAAATGAATTATGAAGGGCCCCTCTTTTTTTATTTTATGGAAGAGTTTATGAGGAATTGTCATTATTTCTCCTTTAAGTGTTTGGCCAAATTCACCAGTGAAACCATCTGTGCCTGGAGTTTACCTTTTTGGAAGGTTTTTAACCTAGAAATTTAATTTCTTTGGTATAGGTATATAGGACTATTTAGGTAATCTATTTCCTCTTGATTTAATTTTGGTAGTTTGTGGCTTTTCAGAAACTGGTCCATTTCATCTAAATTGTTAAATTATATGTGCATATAGTTGTTCATAGCATCCCTTTATTATCCTTCTGATATCTTCAAAAGCACCCCACTCCCCACCTCCTGGCTGAACATTGGTAATTTGTTTCTTCCATCTTTTTTCTTGGTCAATCAGGCTAAAGGTTAACCAATTTTATTGACTTTTTCAAAGAACCATATTTACTTTCATTGATTTTCTTTATTTTTTTCTGTCTTATATTGCATTGATTCCTGCTCTTATATTCATTATTTCTACCCTTTTCCAGCTCCATGGAAAGACTAAACACTAGTAAATCTCAAACTAAATTGTGAAAGCTCTGTTTTACCTGCAGCCTTGCTGCAGGTAACAAGTTTTGGTACAAGTTTTGGGATGTGCATTTTCCAGAGTTTCCCAAAGTGATCAAGTGTAATGTGTGTTAGCCATGGTGGGGACAGGTGGGAATGTGGGGGAGAGAAGAGAGCTTTTTGCCTCTGTGTCAGGCTCTGAAAAATGAAGTTTAGAAAAGAGATTGAGAAAAACTTTCTTCAGAAGAGCCTTTCTGAGCATTGTTGGACTCTGGCTTGAAAACAACACATTTAATAACATTTTTAAGTTCTTCATATTATAACAAAGGGTTGTAAACTAAGGAAGGTGCTACTCTGTGTAGGAGATTTGAGGTCCAGTGGTTTGGCCATGGAGTCATTCTCTCCTGTTCTGGCCTATTGGGCTTTCTCCATTATTTCAGCCTCAAGGGCCAGAGGACACATAGCTGCCATCCACATCTCCCTCACATTGAACATCTGCTTCAAGAACCACTCCAATTAAAAGGGCAGGAAGCTCCCTAGTGGCTGTTTACCAGGTCCCCCACAGCCTGGGAAGTGAACATCTGATATCTGGCCTTGGGAGGGATAAACTCACTTTCGCCCACAGTTCCGTGTTTTACAGGCCCCTGTGTGTTTATTCACAGTGTTCCTGGTTGGGTAGATTTGAGTTTAAATTGTTGACAGGAAATAATGCCTTCTGGCCTGATATCCCAAGTTCATCCAGAGCCCGAGGGTGGAAACTTGAGCTATATTTCCCAGGTTGGTTTACTGTCCCTATAAATAAGTATAATGTCTTTATTCATAAAGCACCCACTGCCTCCAAATAGCTGGAGCTTGAATTGACATCCTTAATAAACACCCAATGTGGCAGAAGTAGGCCCCTCAGACCTGGAGGCTCTTAATGACCTCTGGGTGCCTTCAGCCACGGGTGACCCAGGGTGGACAAACAAGTCCTCTGGACCCACCATTAGGGCCACTGGAAGCTTCAAGCTCACAGATCCTTGTGCACATGTAATTAGCTGGTGAAAGTCGCAGGACATATTCTTAAGCTCTGCTCAAGAAATAGCTTGGGAGAATGGGCCCTAAGGAGCTTCATTAAACCCAAGGGTGGAAACTGCCTAATGAATTCAATAGGTCTTTTGTGTGGTAGGAAAAGAGAGCAGTCAGGGCCCTGAGATGCTCAGTGCTGTCCTGCTTCAGGGCTTGCTGGGTGTGGCAGGGAGCTTCCTAACCTGTTGTGGACAGAGGGCCATGCTCAACAGGCACCCGCAGCCGACCATCCCAAGGACTTGCTGCTGGGCTGTGCTCTGGTGCCTGAGCCACACCCACCTCCATGGCAACTGCAGCCTGAGCACAGCCTGGCCCTGCTGGGAATGGCACATTCTAACCTCAGAGGCAAAATTCCATTTCCCCATCCTGTCCTCTGTGCCTGTTATCTGTTTCCAGAGACAAGCAAGGATCAGAGAACCTTCTGGGCTGCTGCAATACATCTGATCTATTGCTGCCAACATCATACAAAGTGGCCACTAAGCTTCACCGTGATTAAATGACAGTGCTGCAAAGCGGCAAGCAGGCATGGCTCACTGCACAGGCCTTGCTGTGCTGGCTATAAGGCCACTTTTCCCTTCGGTTCAAAGCTAACTGACCAGGCAGTGTCTTAGTGTTTGCTGGTACTATCTAGATACTGGTTATTGGCTTCAAAGATGAGAGTTTTTTCATTTGTTTTGTTTTCTATTTGGTTATTGTTAAATCCAGGCTGTTGCCTGCTCTGCCTTTTTCAGCATCGCAGGAAATGCTGTGACCTATTTGTAGGGATAAACACAAAAATAAACACAGGCAGAGGGGACATCAGAGGACACCTGAGACTGTTTAACTTGTGCCTATGACTAAGGGGAAGTAGGTTCTAACCTGGTCGCCTTTGATGTGTGGTGGGAAAGAGGCCTGGGCAGCGGGGCCAGTCACGCAAGAACATCCCTGGAGGCCCAGGCCACCTCCCTAATTGGGCCCAGGAGACAGCAATGCTGGAAAGGGCTCCTGGGATTCATGCTCCATGTCTGGCATTGGCCTGGGCAGGCAGCCGAGCAGCCCGCCGGGTCGGGACAGTTGTCTGCTGTTCAGCGGAGAATGAGCCTGCCAGATTGTGTTTCCTGCAGGAGATGGGTGGCTAATCTCTGCCCACAGTGACAAGGGAACCTGGAACCCTGTCAGAATCACTGCCCCCAGGTTTTGGCTGAATAGCCCAATGGCACTTACATTGCCTGTGCTCCCAGGGGTGGGTGCCTGAGAGGCCTAGACACCTGAGAGCAGAGAAAGCTAATGCTGTGTCATTAGACCCCAGGCTTCAGGGCTTTGCTTGTCCCAGGCAGGCGGTGGACAGGTATGCAAGAACCGACACCCAACACCATGCGAGGGGATGGAGGGACACACACACACTCTGGGCCCTGTTCCTCACAGGTACAAAGCTACTTGCTTGGAGGAAATTCTCACATCTGCCAATGATGATAATTACAGAGATAATGATAAAAACAACCCATGGTGGCTGGGTTTCTTGTCAAAGAAAATTAAGCTCATTCAGGGGCACCAGCACCTCTCCTATAGGTCTGAAACAATCCGGCTCCGAAGACCAGGGGGATCTTTTGTATGGTGGGACTATTCTGGAACTTTTCAGTTGTCATAGAGCCCAGATACAATGGCCAAAATGAATGAACAGAGCATAAAACACTCAACCTCATGGACAGCAATTATGTCTTCCACAGGCCTAGGAGTATTGGTTTGGGGACATCATTTGAGGATTCCAGCAACACTCAAACCCCACCCCCACTCCCACCTCCACGGGGCCACAGTTGACATTGCCAAATTAACTCTGAGTCCTTACAGATGCTTGGGTTTTATAACTGCTGTTTCTGGACCCCAGACAGCCACTGGTTCCTTTTTATTTTGCTCCAGATACCCCAGATTTTTGTCTGCAGAATAATTTTTGTCTCCAATTCTCCATTCCCTTGGCACTGCATGCCCCTCTTAGACTGTGCCTCTCTCCTGGACCCACCCAGTCCTGCCTGGGAATGAAGTCCTGGGCCCATGCCCTCTGCTCACCCTGAGGCCTAGAACCTCCTCCCTGCCTCCTGCCATGTTCCTGTCCTGCTCGCCCATCTCCCTTCTCTCTGCTCACCCTTCAGATAGAATAACTGAAATGTTCAGCCTGACTTTTGACCCCAGGGCTTATTCCAGGACTTTTTGTTTATCTTTCACTCACTCCCTAGCTCTATTCTCCCTGGCTTCCCTGGGTCACATATCTCCCCTTGTCTCCCCAAAGCCCCCACCTGTCCCCCACCTCTTTGGTCTAGCTTGATTCTCCCTTTAGGCATGAGGGCCAGGTGTCTTCTCAGTCCCTTTTAATCTGTGTATTTGTTTCATTCTAGTTCACAAAACGAATGACCAGTGGAGAGACAGGTGGGACTAGTTTGAGACCTTACTCCTTCAGCAGAATCATATTTTGAAGTGTCCCACCCAACGTTAAATCAAACCCAGTAATGCACCTGGCCCCTCACTGAATGCATTTATACTTCACTGCATGAGAGTGGAGTTGCTTTGCACATGCAGACATGTTGTTAACTGGGTAGACATTTAATGGTGATTTCTGCTTGCAGCCTTCCTCCCTTATTTTGGAGCTGATGATTCCTCCGTGGTCCTTGTCCTTGAGTGGCAGCAGCTGGTAAGTTCCCTGAGTTTGACCTTCACAGACATGAAGGCTCCCATGGAATCTACCTATCTGTATGCTAAAGTGTAGATAGGTACTGTACACCAGGGAATGTGCATGGAACAGTGGTGAATAAAGAGACAGAAACTGCCTCCTCTTCCTGGACCTGATGAAAACTTGCCCTCCTCCTATCCCCTCCCAAGTGCTCCAGAAAGTTAGCCCAGAGATCACCCTTTCCCTCTACTAGGCTTACACCCTGCCACTCACCTGGGTCCTTCCGATTGGTTTTTTTGCACTCAGGTCATTAAAACACACACACACACACACACACACACACACCCCCCAAAACAAAACTGCCTTGTTCCCACATCTCCTTCCTGCTACTACTGCCCCTCTTTCCTTTCCTTCACAGCATTCATCTGGAATTTGTCTTTCTGGGTCTGAGTGCCTATTCCCCAGGCATATCGATGCTGCCACTACCAAACACTGCCTTCTGATAAATGCCCAAGCTCTTTCTGTGTGCTCCATTGTAATCCATTGCTCTATTTGTCAGTGTCTGCACAAATACCACACTGACTTTGTAAGATAGCTTAATGTCTGGTAGGGTGAGGTTTTCTTTGATGACAGTGTTCAAAATTGATCTTGCTATTCAAATTCCTTTATTGTTTTATATGAATTTATATGAATTTTATAGAATCTGGGAGGAGGGACAAGGTAGCAGAGTAGAAGGACCTTGAGCTCACCTTCTCCCACAAGGACACCAAAGTCACAACTAACTGCTGAACAACCGTCAATAAAAAGATTGGGACCTACAAAAGAAGATATTCTACACCCAAAGACATAAAGAAGAGACCCAACGACATGGTAGGAGGGGTGCATTCGTGATATAATCAATCAGTCCCATACCCCCTGCCCCGGGTTGGTGGCCCACACACTGGAGGATAATTATATGCCACAGGAGTGAGAGTTCTGAGCCCCATGTCAGGCTCTCCAGCCTGGGGGTCTGGCTTTGGGAGGAGGGGCCCCAGAGCATTTGGATTTGAAGGCCAGGGGGACTTGATCACAGGAGCTCCACAGGACTGGGGAAAACAGAGACTTCACTCTTGGAGGGCACACACAAAGTCTTGTGTGTACTGGGACCCAGGGCAAAAGCAGTGACTTCATAAGAGCATGGACCAGACCTACCTGCTGGTCTTGGAGGGTCTCCTGGAGAGGCAGGGAGTGGCTGTGGCTCACTGTGGAGACAAGGACATTGGTGGTGGACGTACAGGGAAATATTCATTGGCGTGAGCTCTCCCGGAGGTCACCATTTTGGTACCAAGACCTGGTCCCACCCAAGAGCCAGTAGGTTCCAGTGCTAGGACACTTCAGACCAAAAAACCAATGGGAGTGGGGAACTGAGCTGCACCTATCAACAGACAGGCTGCCTAAAGACTTCCTGAGCCCACAGCCACTTCTAGACATGTCCTTAAATGCAGCCCTGTCCACCAGAGGGCCAAGACCCAGCTTCACTCACCAGTGGGCAGGCACCGGCCCCTCTCACCAGGAAGCATGTACAAGTCTCTAGACCAGCCTCATCCACCAGGAGGCAGACACCAGAAGCAAGAAAACTATGATCCAGCAGCCTGCAGAGCCGAGTCTGAAAACACAGATCAGAGCCTACCCTGGGACCAGCTGGTCCCTGGCCCTTGGGTGATAAGAAGAGAGTGTACTGCTGGGACACATAGGACATCCCCCACAAAGGGCCACTTCTCCAAGGTCGAGAAACATAACTAACCTTTCACATACATAAAAATACAAATAGAAATTTAGACAAAATGAGACAGCAGAAGAATATGTTCCAGACGAGGGAACAAGATAAAACCCCAGAAGAACAACTAAATGATGTGGAGATAGGCAATCTACCCAAGAAAGAGTTCAGAGTGATGATCTAAAGATGATCCAAGAACTTGGGAAAAGAATGGATGCACAGAGTGAGAAGTTACAAGAAGTTTTTAGAAAATATAAAGAACAACCAAAGAGAGTTGACAAATTTTAGAATCTGTTTTCAAGATGAATCAAAAGACCCAAAAATTGTCATTGGAATTGCACTTAATGTATATGTTTATTTGGAGGGAAACTGACTAGCTCTCTACAATATTAAGCCTTTCTATGTATGAACAGTGACTAACTGTTTTTCTCTTTTATATCTTTCATAGTTTTGTAACTATCTCTGTAAATTTGACACATTTTTGTTAGGTTTATTTCTGGATGTTATATGCCTATGTTTTGCAATTGTAAAATTTTAAATGTTACCTTTCTAGTTACTTATTGCACATTTAAAGCAATATTATTGATTTTTATAACTTTGTATCCTATACCTCTCTTCACTGTTTTACTAATTCTATTATTTTATCCATTGATTTTTTTCTTTATGTAGATGATTATATTATCTATAATTTTGTACTTTTCTAGTTCTTATTCTCAGCTTATTGCATCATTTAGTAACTCCAGTACTATACTAAATAGTAGTGGTGATAATACATACTTTTTTACTATTAAATAGGCTGTATCACTATTGGATATGCTGTCTGCAGTAGGTTTTGATAACTACCAGTTGTCATTTTCAAGACATTTCTTTTAATGTTTAGGCATTATGGGCTTTTTTGTGAATGATTTTAAATTTTATTGAATGTTTTTCTGTATCTTTTGAGAGATCCTTATGATTTTTCATTAGTATGTTAAATATACTAATAAGATGAATTATATCTACTTTTATTCTCATGGCAGAACCATCTTTGCGTTCTTGGTATAAAAGCCTGACTTGGTCATGACAAATCATTATTTTAATGCACTTCTGGATTAGAATTGTTAATATTTTCTGTGGGATTTTTACAATTATATTCCTCAGTGAGATTAGCCTGTAATTTTCTCTTCTTCTGGAGGCTCTCCAGTTCTTATTTTACTCCAGATTATATTTGCCTCAAAAATAAATGAACAACTAAGGCACCTACCAGGCACTGGTGTGGAACCATGGACACCTAAGGGGATGGGAGGGACCCCCAGTGACCGGGTAGGATGTGGGGCATGGGGGGAGTGAAGGGGGAGGAGAAGTGGAGGTGGGACGGGACTGGCACTCCTGAGGGGCAGCTGGGGGAGGGGAAGGGATCCAATGCCCAAAGGGGGAAAATGGGGGACCATTGGGAGGACAGATGATCAAAAGGGAGTGTGGCCAGGTTTCCCCTGCCCACTTGGGCCCCAGGGAGCTTGCTGAGATCCGGGGCCTGATCCTCTGCACACTGAGGCCCCCTCCAGCCACGCGGGTCCTCAGGGAGAGGGAGGGAGGGAAAGGGGAGCAAAAGTAAAGGCTGGACCTATGGGACCAGCACCCCTGAGGGGTGGCTGGGGGAGGCGAGGATTTCCTACACCCAGAAGGACCCACCCACGGTTAGGGATCCATCGGTGACGGGAGAGATCCTGGGGGAGATGGTGGGGGTGGGGTGCAGAGGAACGGAAGGGAATGTGGCTTTCCCTGTCAACTTAGGCACTGGGGAGCCTGTTGGGCTCCCGAGCCTAATCCTCTGCCCTCAGAGCCTCCCTCCTGCTGTGCAGAACCCAAGCCCCGCACCTACACCCCACCCAGGGCCCTAACTCTACACTCGGAGACCCCCTCCAATGCGCTGGGCCTAAACCCCACCCACACATCCTCACTCAGAGACCTACCTCCAAACTCCGGAATGCCACACTTCAGAGGTCCTCCTTTCCACATGCTGCCTCTCCCCTTCCACAGGTCCTAAGCAGAGGCCCTGCCTCATGCTCAAACATCACCCCCACACCCACCTAGGTCCAGCACCACCCTAAACCCTGCCCCTGCCTAAACTCCAGCCCCATAGCCAAGACTTATTTTTTCCTCTTTTACATTGGGGTTCTGTTTTACTTTTTTGTTTCATTGTTGTTGATTCATTTATATTTTTATTTTTCCTAATAAATCTTTTATTTTTCTAATTTTATTTTATTCTTTATATTTTGTTATTGTTTTCTCCTTTTGGCTTGTTCCCCCTCCTCCTTTTTTTGTGGTTTTATTTTACCTTGTTGCAGTTTTTCAATTATATTTTTATCTTTCCTAGTATATTTTTTATCTTTCAAATTTTATTCTGTTTTTTATTCTTTGATATTGTACTGCTTTTCTTTCTTTCTTTCTTTCTTTCTTCTTTCTTTCTTTCTTTCTTTCTTTCTTTCTTTCTTTCTTTCTTTTTTTTTTGCCATACCACACAGCTTGTGGGATCTTGGCTCCCAGGCTGGAGGTTGGGCCCGAGCTCCTGTGGTGGGAGCTCCAAGTCAAAACCGCTGGACTAACAGAGAATCTCAGACACCAGGGAATACTAATCAGAGTGAGGCCTCCCGGAGGTCCTCATCTCAGCACCAAGACGCAGCTCTATCTAACTACCTGCAAACTCCAGTGCTGGACATCACAGGCCAAAGAACCAGTAAGACAGGAATACAGCCCCACTGATAAAAAAAAAAAAAAAAAAAAAGAAATGACAAAAAATATGTTACAGATGAAAGAGCAAGGTAAAAAACTACAAGACCAAATAAATGAAAGAAAACTACAGGCCAATATCACTGATGAACATAGATGCAAAAATCCTCAACAAAATACTAGCAAACAGAATCCAACAGCACATTAAAAGGATCATACACCATGATCAAGTTGGGTTTATCCGAGGAATGCAAGGATTCTTCAATATACACAAATCAATCAGTGTGATACACCATATTAACAAATTGAAGGAGAAAAACCATATGATCATCTCAATAAATGCAGAAAAGCTTTTGAAAAAAGTCAACACCCATTTATGGTAAAAACTCTCCAGAAAGTAGGCATAGAGGGAACCTACCTCAACATAATAAAGGCCATATATGACAAACTGACAGCCAACATCATTCTCAATGGTGAAAAACTGAAACCATTTCCTCAAAGATCAAGAACAAGACAAGGTTGCTCACTCTCACCACTATTATTCAACATAGTTTTGGAAGTTTTAGCCACAGCAATCTGAGAAGAAAAAGAAATAAAAGGAATCCAAATCAGAAAAGAAGAAGTAAAACTGTCACTGTTTGCAGATGACATGATACTATACATAGAGAATCCTAAAGATGCTACCAGAAAACTACTAGGGCTAATCAATGAATTTGTTAGATTAGCAGGATACAAAATTAATGCACAGAAATCTCTTGCATTCCTATACACTAATGATGAAAAATATGAAAGAGAAATTAAGGAAATACTTCCATTTACCATTGCAACAAAAAGAATAAAATACCTAGGAATAAACCTACCTGGAGAAACAAAAGACCTGTATGCAGAAAACTATAAGACACTGATGAAAGAAATTAAAGTTGATACAAACAGATGGAGAGACATACCATATTCTTGGATTGGAAGAATCAACGTTATGAAAATGACTATACTACCCAAAGCAATTCACTGATTCAATGCAATCCCTATCAAACTACCAATGGCATTTTTCACAGAACTAGAACAAAAATTTTCACAATTTGTATGGAAACACAATAGACCCCGAATAGTAAAAGCAATCTTGAGAAAGAAAAATGGAGCTGGAGGAATCAGGCTCCCTGACTTCAGACTATACTACAAAGCTACAGTAATCAAGACAGTATGGTACTGGCACAAAAACAGAAATATAGATCAATGGAACAGGATAGAAAGCCCAGAGATAAGCCCACTCACATATGGTCACCTTCTCTTTGATAAAGGAGGCAAGAGTATACAGTGGAGAAGAGACAGTCTCTTCAATAAGTGGTACTGGGAAAACTGGACAGCTACATGTAGAAGAATGAAATTAGAACACTTCCTAACACCATACACAAAAATAAACTCAAAATGGATTAAAGACCTAAATGTAATGCCAGACAGTATAAAACCTCTTCTTTGAGGAAAACATAGGCAAAACACTCTATGACATAAATCACAGCAAGATCCTTTTTGATCCACCTCCTAGAGAAATGGAAATAAAAACAAAATAAACAAATGGGACCTAATGAAACTTAAAAGCTTTTGCACAGCAAAGGAAACCATAAACAAGATGAAAAGACAACCCTTAGAATGGGAGACAATATTTGCAAATGAAGCAACTGACAAAGGATTAATCTCCAAAATATACAAGCAGCTCATGCAGCTCAATATCAAAAAAACAAACAACTCAATCCAAAAATGGCAGAAGACCTAAATAGACATTTCTTCAAAAAAGATATACAGATTGCCAACAAACACATGAAAGGATGCTCAACCTCACTAATTAATAGAGAAATGCAAATCAAACTTACAATGAGGTATCACCTCACACTGGTCAGGATGGCCATCATCAAAAAATCTACAAACAATAAATGCTGGAGAAGGTGTGGAGAAAAGGGAACACTCTTGTACTGTTGGTGGGAATGCAAATTGATACAGCCACTATGGAGAACAGTATGGAAATTCTTTAAAAACCTAAAAATAGAACTACCAAATGACTTAGCAATCCCACTACTGGGCATATACCCTGAGAAAACCATCATTCAAGAAGAGTGATGTACCACAATGTTCATTGCAGCATTATCTACAATAGCCAAGACTTGGAAGCAACCTAAGTGTCCATTGACAGATGAATGGATAAAGAAGATGTGGCACATATATATGATGGAATATTACTCAGCCATGAAAAGAAACGAAACTGAGTTATTTGTAGTGATGTGGATGGACCTAGAGTCTGTCATACAGAGTGAAGTAAGTCAGAAAGAGAAAAACAAATACAGCATGCTAACACATGTATGTGGAATCTAAAAAAAAAAAAATGGTTCTGATGAACCTAGGGGCAGGACAAGAGTAAAGACGCAGACATAGAGAATGGACTTGAGGACACGGGAAGGGGGAAGTGTAAGCTGGGACGAAGTGAGAGAGTAACATTGACTTATATACACTACCAAGTGTAAAATAGATAGCTAGTTGGAAACAGCTGCACAGCACAGGGAGATCAGCTCCATGCTTTGCGACCACCTAGAGGAGTGGGAGAAGGAGAGTGGGAGGGAGACACAAGAGGGAGGGGATATGGGGATATATGTATGCCTATAGCTGATTCACTTTGTTATACAGCAGAAATTAACACAACATTGTAAAGCAATTATACTCTAATAAAGATGTTGAAAATAAATAAATAAATATTAGGAACAATAAATAAATAAATAAGTAAGTAAGTAAACAAACAGATTTACTTATTTCCTATTATGTGAAGTAACTTGTAAAAATAGAGATTATCTGTTCTTTAACAACTTGATTTAAACATACCCTAAAAAATTAGTAAGAAGTTGTGGATTGCGACTTGATTTTCTTAATTGTTATTGATTTATTCAAATTTTCCATTACTTGTGTCAATTTAGGCAATTTATAATCTATATTTTCTTTATTTTTTCAAAAGTTTTAACACGTTCATAACATCTTTCTTGATTAAAAAAATTTCTGTATCTGTAGTTATTTCTCTTTTAAATGAAAGATTTTTTTGCCTTTTTAAATATTTATTTATTTATTAATTTTTAACATCTTTATTGGAGTGTAATTGCTTTACAATGGTGTGTTAGTTTCTGCTGTATAACAAAGTGAATCAGCTATACGTGTATATATATATATCCCCATATCCCCTCCCTCTTGCATCTCCCTCCCACCCTCCCTATCCCACCCATTTAGGCTTTACCTTCTTTTTCAATCAGTTAGTCCAGTTAAAGGATTTTTAAAAATCTTATTAGTCTTCTGAAACACCTCTGGTTTTATTTATTATCTATGATTCTCCCACCCTGATTTTTATTTATTTCATTAATTTCTGCCCCTTTATTCTAAACTCACCTTTTCAGTCTTTCGTATTTTCTACTAAATATAGTCAAACTGGAACATTTCCTCTAAGTATCATCTTGGCTGTATCCCATATTTTTTGATACATAATAGTTTTATTTTCATTTTGTTGAAAAATTATAATTCTATTATGATTCCTTATTAATTCATGAATTACTTAAAAGTATGAGTCTTAGTTTTCAAACATGGGATGTTTTTAGCTAATTTTTTGTTGTTGTTGATTTCTAATTTTATTGCATCATGAAGAGGGAATGCAGCCTGCATGATGTTGGATATTTGGAATGTGCCGAGACTTTCTTTGTGACCAAATGTGTAATCAATTTTTATAACTGTTCTATGTGTTTTTGTTTGTTTGTTTGTTTATTGGATGCAAAGTTATATTAAGTTTGTAATTATATTATTCATTCTATATCTTTTTGTAATTTTTGGTCTAGATGGTATATCAGTTTTTGAGAGATGTGCCAACATCTACCATAATTATGGATTTGTTTATTTTTCCCTGTAGGTCTATTGTTCATTTGTTAGTATTAAATGTAACTCTGTGTGTCTTTTAATGCTTTTACTTTGCTTTTTTTTTTTTTTTTTTTTTTTTTAATTTATTTATTTTTGGCTGTGTTGGGTCTTCGTTTCTGTGCGAGAGCTTTCTCTAGTTGTGGCAAGCGGGGGCCACTCTTCATCGCGGTGCGCGGGCCTCTCACTGTCGCGGCCTCTCTTGTTGTGGAGCACAGGCTCCAGACGCGCAGGCTCAGTAGTTGTGGCTCACGGGCCCAGTTGCTCCGTGGCATGTGGGATCTTCCCAGACCAGGGCCCGAACCCGTGTCCCCTGCATTAGCAGGCAGATTCTCAACCACTGCGCCACCAGGGAAGCCCCTTACTTTGCTTTTTAAATTTTATTTTATATGATGTTATTTCTAATCTAGCTTTCCTTTTGTTCACACTTGCCTATTTTTAAATTAAATTTTCTTTTCCATTCTTAAGTTGTAGGAGTACCTTAAGTGTCCTAGTTTTCATCAGATATATATTTTGTAAATATTTTCTCTCACTCTGTGGTCTGCCTGTTCATTTTCCCACGGTATCTTTTCATGAGAAGAAGATTGTAATTTTAAATAAGTCTAGTTTACCAGTTTCTTCTTTTGGTGTTATTGCCTTCTGTTTTGTCTAAGAAACCTTTCCCTACCCTCAAGCCATGAAGATATTCTATCATATTTTGCCTGTAAAAAATTTATGGTCCATTTAAAATTAATTTCTATGTATGGTAGGAGACAAGGACCAACATTCATTTATTTCCCCTAGATAGATATCCAGTTATTCCAGCACCATTTTTGAAAAGATTTTCTTTTCCTGTTGCATTACTTTGGTGCATTGGTCCAAAATCAAATGGTTAGATGAATGTGTGTCTACTTTGAACTCTACTCTGTTCCATGAATCTATCTGTGGGTAGTTGGGCAAGTACCACATAGTCTTGATTACTATAGCTTTAAAAGAAGTGTCATAATTAGGTAAGATAAGTCCTACAACTTTGTTCTCCTTTCCTCAAGATTTCTTTGGCTATTTTAGTTATATGACATTTCTATATACATTTTAGAAGAGGCTTGTCAATTTCTTTTAAAAAACTTTCTGGAATTTTAATAGGGATTACATTGAATCTGTAGATCAACTTGGAGAAAACTGATGTCTTAGCAGTGTTGAATCCTCTAATCTGTGACACTGAAATACATCACCATTTTGTTAGTTCGATATTCTTTAATTCCTTTCGGCAATGTTTTATATTTTTCAGTATGGAGGTCTTTCATGTCTTTTGTTAAATTTATCTCCAAGTATTTTATGTTTTCTAAGGTATTATAAATAAAATCATATTTAAAAAATCAGTTTCCAATTGTTTGCTGCAACTGATTTTTGTATATTAACCTTACTGTCTGTGAATTTGCTAATATACTTATTATTTTTAGTAGTTGATTTCTAGGTCATTTTAGGATTTTTCTATGTAAGCAGTGTATCACTTGTATGATATTGATGTTTGTTTTTTGTTTTTTGTTTTTTTTTAAAGGGGACTTAATCAGTGAAGGCAGTTTACAAGTAGAGGGTTTTTTTTTTTTTTTTAATTAATTTATTTATTTTTGGCTGTGTTGGATCTTCGTTTCTGTGTGAGGGCTTTCTCTAGTTGTGGCAAGTGGGGACCACTCTTCATCACGGTGCGCGGGCCTCTCACAGTCGCGGCCTCTCTTGTTGCGGAGCACAGGCTCCAGACGCGCAGGCTCAGTAATCATGGCTCACGGGCCCAGCCGCTCCGCGGCATGTGGGATCTTCCCAGACCAGGGCTCGAACCCGTGTCCCCTGCACTGGCAGGCAGATTCTCAACCACTGCGCCACCAGGGAAGCCCAATATTGATGTTTTTTATTTATTGTTCCTGCCTTACTGGAATATCTAGACTCTCCAATACAATGTTGAATCAAATGGCATGGGGGGCCTCCATGACTTTTCCTGAGGTTAGAGAAAAAGCATTCAAACTTTCACTATTGAGTATGATGATAGCTGAAGGTTTTTCACAGATGCTCTTTATCAGATTAAGGAAGTAGCAAATAAGGTATCTTTTTAAAGATACTTAAGGTACTTACTTAAGATACAGTACCTAAGATTCCTTAAGAACTGAGAGTTTTAATGTGAATAGGTTTTAAATTTTGTTAAGTATTTATTCTGCATCTATTAATATGACAGAATTTTCTTCTTTTTTGGGGGAGCATGGGTCAGTTAATATGCTGAATTAAGTTGATTGATTTTCTAATGTTAAACAAACCCTGCGTTACTGGGGTAAACTCTACTTGGTCACGATGTAATATCCTTGTTATATATCGTTGGATAATATTTTGGCATCTATGTTAATAAAGAACATTGGCTTGTAATTTTCTTCTTTCTTTTTGTAATGTCTTTTTATTAAGGTTACGTGTGGGTGTGGATTAGGAAGTGTTTCCTCATCCTCCATTTTCTCAAAAAGTTTACATAACATTGGTATTATTTATCCTTAAATGTTTGACAGAATTCATCAGTGAAACCATTTGGGCCTGGAGTTTTCTTTATGGGTAGAATTCAATTTCTTTAACATAGGACTATTCAGAATTAGTGTTAGTTTTGGTTAATCATATTTTTCAAAGAATTTCTCTACTTCATCTAAGTGGTTGAATATTTTGGTATAATGCTGCTCATAACATTTCCTTATTATTCTTTGAATATTTGCAGGATTTGTAGTGATGTTTCCTCTTTCGCTCCTGGTATTCATATATTGGTAATTTGTGTTCTTTCTTTCTCCCCTAAGTTTTGCTAGCATTTATCATTTTGTTGATGTTCTCAATGAAGCACTTTTTGGCTTTAAAATTTTTTCTGTGTCATTTTCTATTTCATTCAGTTTTGCTCTTTAGTATTTCCTTTACTTACTTTGATCTTATTTTTCTAGCTTTTTAAGGTGAAATCTCAGATCGTTAAGATCTTTTTTTCTTTTCTAATATAAGCCTCTAAAGCTGTAATTCTTCTCTAAATTGTGTTTTAGCTGAATCTCCAATTTTGATGTGTAGTTTAAAAAAAAAAAATCCTTCAGTCTGAAGTATTTTGAAATTTTCATGGTGATTTACTCTTTGACGCATGGGTTATTTGGAAGTGTGTTATTTGTTGCCAAATATTTAGGGTTTTCCTAGGTATCTTATTCATATTGATTTTTAAGTTAGTTTCATAGTAATCGGAGAACATATTCTATATGATTTAAATCCTTGTAAATTTATTCAGCTTTGTTTTATGACCCAGCCTATGGTTTATCTTAATGAGTGAACTATGTGAACTTAATAAGAAGTTTAGGTATATTGCAGTTTTAGGTATTTTGTTCTAAAAATATCCATTAGATCAAAGTGGCTGATAGGTTATTCACATCATTTGTGTCTTTACGGATTTTTTTTAGTCTAGTTTTTCTAACTACTCCTAGGAGATACACTTTTCTATTTTGTTTGTGGAATTATCTAATTTTCTCTTTAATTCTATCAATTTTTGTTTCCTGTATTTTAAGGCTTTGTTATTAGGCATAAGCATAGCTATGATTATTATTTCTAATGTATTCACCCTTTTATTGTTGTGATGTGCCCTTCTTTATCTTTGATAATTACTATTTGTCTTGTGTTCCATTGTAACCAATATTAACATAACCATGCCAGTCTTATTGTGCTTGCTGGTTGCATGGTACATCTGTTTTCATCCATTTACCCTCAACTTATCTGTGTCTTTCTATATAAATTGTGTCTCATAAATAGCATATAGTTGGGTTTTGCTCTTTCATCCATCATGTGTTTATTTTCTTTACATTTATTGTTGAGGTGGGATTTGGATCTACCGCTGAATTGTTTTAGGTTTGTTCTCTCGCTCTCTCTTTTTTATTCCTCTGTTCATTCTCCCTTTTTAAAAAAATTATGAGTTAAAAATTTAAATACTTTTTTTTTCAATTTATCTATTGGCTTTCTGCTACATCTCTGCATTTTTATATACTTGTCTTAGGGATTACTCTATACATGCTTAACTCTTCACAGTTACTTTCTATTAATATTGTACTATTGATATAAACTGTAGAAACCTTGAAGCTGTATAGGTCCACTCGCCACTTCCCTCGCTTTCATGCTGTGGTTGCCATATGTATTACTTCTTCATACATTACACCACAAGATGTTGTTATAATTTTTGCTTTAGACAGTCCTATTTTAAAGAAATTAAGAGAAAAAAGTGTTTATATTTACCATTTCTGATGTTTATTCCCTCCTAAAGATTCAATTTTCCAGTATTTTCCAGTATTGTTTCCCTTCAGCCTGAAGAACTTCCTGAAGCACTTCTTATATTGCATTTTTGCAGGCAATACATTCTCTTAATTTTCTTTTATCTTAAGACATCTTTATGCTGTCTTTATTCTTGAAAGATATTTTAACTGGACATAAACTTCTAAGTTAACCATTTTTCTTTTCAAAAACTTTTAAATACCTTGTGTTCTCCATAGTTTCTGATGGGAAGTCAGTGATAATTCAAATATTTGTTCCCTTGTACATAAAACATCTTTTCTTTTTTTCTGGCTTTTTTTAAGATACTCTGTTTAACAAACCGGTTTTCAAAAATTTGACCCTGTTGTACTCTGTCTTGGATTTCTTTGTATTTGTTTTTCTAGGAGTTGGCTGAGCTTCTTGAATCTCCAAATTTATGTCTTATCAAATTTAGGATTGGAGGGCAGTTATTTCTTTTTTTTATAGAAATCATTAAAAAAATTTTTTGTGGTTAAATACATGTAACATAAAATTATTATGTAACCATCTTAACCATTTTTAAGTGTATAGTTCAGTAGTTTTAAGTACATTTACATCGTTGTGTAACCATCACCACCATCCATCCACAGAACTCTTTCCATCTTGCAAAACTGAACTCTTCTGTATCCATTAAACAGTAACTTCCCATTCCTTCCTCCCCTCAGCCCCTGGAAACCACCATTCTACTTTCTATTTCTATGAATTTAACTACCCTAGGTACTCATATAAGTGGAATCATGCAGGACTTATCTTTTTGTGACTGGCTTATTTTACTTAGCATAGTGCCCTCAAGATTCCTACACGTTGTAGCACGTGTAAGAATTTCCTTCTTTTTGAAGGCTGAATGGCATTCATTGTATGAGTATACCACATTTTGTTTACCATTCATCCACTGGTTAATTTTACAAGGTGGTGATCGACGAAGGTCTTAGTAGTTTCTGTGAGAGGAAACATATTTGACTATGAGGCAAAGGAAGTCACTAGATGCCTGGGGCTTCTCCCCAACATTAAGGGGGAGAGCCAATTGAAGAAGGGAGCCTCATAAAAGAAATATTCCAGGGAGGGCTTCCCTGGTGGCTCAGTGGTTGAGAATCTGCTTGCTAATGCAGGGGACACGGGTTCGAGCCCTGGTCTGGGAAGATCCCACATGCCACAGAGCAACTGGGCCCGTGAGCCACAACTACTGAGCCTGCACGTCTGGAGCCTGTGCTCTGCAACAAGAGAGGCCGCGGTAGTGAGAGGCCCGTGCACCGCGATGAAGAGTGGTCCCCACTCGCCGCAACTAGAGAAAGCCCTCGCACAGAAACGAAGACCCAACACAGCTAAAAATAAATTAATTAATTTTAAAAAAAAAGAAAGAAATATTCCAGGGAGTCCTTGCTGTGAAAATGCTTGCTTGAGGATGGATGCTGCAACCCATGCCCCTCATAACTGCTGCTTCTGAAGCCTGTGTGTGTGCTGGCCAGGGTCTCCTCTCTAGTTCTCAAAGTGTTTGGGTGCAGTAATGGCCACCTGCACTTTGCAGATGAGGAAATGGAAGTGCAGAGATATTAAGGGGCCCTCTCAGGTCTCCAGTCAGCCTGGCTACAGAGGCTGCCCTTGAAGGATGCATGGAAGGATGATCAGGACATCGCTGGGTGCCTCTGTTGGAAGGCACACTGGCCACTCAGAATCCCAGGCTCCTTCCACATCCATGGTGGCTAGATGCAGGGAGGAGAGGTGGAGAAAGGAACAGGGGACATGGAGGCCAAAGATCCCGGTGTGATGTGACCCTCTTGGAGATCTGGAGCAAGGATTTCTCTTCTCCTTTCTTGCCTCTCAGTTTACTCGTCTGTGAAACGTGCATGAGCTCTCATCCCTCAGAGAGGTGTGGAGGGGCCACAACACACGCACTGTGGCAAAGCATCTAAGCGAGGGTGGGCAGGGGATAAACGTGGTGTGATTTCAAGGCCACACAGCAGACTCCATGATATTCCTGTGTCCTCCAGTTGGAGCCTGTTGGCAGTGAGAGCTCATCCCCCCCTCCTGGAACTCCCCATCTCTGTGGGGAGTGGGGGTGCACTGAGCTGTGAAGGGTCATTCACTCCTTGCTATAGAACTGCCCTATGGCAACCAGGAGCCCACACTGCCTCCATAAGACTGTGTCTGTCCCCGTGTTCACCCAGATCCTGTGCCTCTGCTGAGAGATCCTGACTCAGGGCTGTCCACAGTATCAGAGCAGAGACAGGTACAGGGACCACAGATCCACTCTCTGTGAGGCAGAGAGGGGACCGGAGGGGAATCGCAAGGCCATTGCCTCCCTCAAGGAGTTCCTCCTCTAGATGGAAAATCAGGCCTTGGAATGAACTGGAGTTTCCCTTGCTGGGAATGGTTTCCTCATGTGACAAGGAAGTGTCAATTACTTCAGGGCCATTCCGTTCAGCTGTGCAGTTGTGTTGTGCCAAAGTTGCCCAGCTGGGAGGCATATTTGACTTGAAATTCAGCCCACAGCCCACTTGCCAAGCCATGCCTGTGGGCTGCCACTGCCCAGAGGGACACCTTCTGTAATCCACACAAGGGCGCTGTTCAGCTAGCTCACCGACATTGATGAGCATGCTCTCCCAGTCTGTCGGGACTGCCTGACTACTGGGAGCAAAGATGCAAGGTGTGCAGTGTGTAGCCCCAGGTTGGGGTCCCAGAGCTACTGCAGGGATGCTCCAGGCGGCCAAAAGAAGGCTGCCACAACTTCCCACTCCCATCCCGCCCACCTGCCTCAGGGTCCCCTCTTGCCCTCTGTTCCCCAGCCCTGGAGCCTGCTGTGGGATTGGAAGAGACTGACTGGAGGTTCTCAGAAGGAAAAGCAGGAGAGCGAGTTTCCAGAGGTAGGTGGGGATCTGTCAGGGGAGAATCCCATGAGGACACCCTCCTTAGGTATGTGGGAACCTCCTCTGATGAGTACGATGGTGGGTATCATTGGACGCCAAAAGGGCGCAAAGCGAGAGAGGAGAAATTAGGAGCAACCAAGGTGTGGTGAGGGCTTCCTGCTGCTTGCCCAGGCACACACGTGTCTCATTTATCCTTGGAGCTGGGCGCTGCTGGTCCCACTCTACATAGGAGCACACTGAGTGGTCTTGATGCTTCTTTTCTCTTGGGCAGTGGCAGAGCCCCCTTTGCTCCACTCCTCTCCAACACTCCAGATGGTTGGCCCTGAGAACGACGTTCCCCCGACTCCAGCCCCACATTCCCCAAGGGCCAAGAGCCCTTTGCAAACCTCCCGTCCATCCACACCTTTCTAGGACCTTTGGGCACCAAAAAGGGACGTCAGGCTTTATCGCCTTAGTGAGCACTGCCAGTGACAGCGGCTGCGTGGGACCAGGAGCCCCAGCTACCACCATGGGCTCTGTGACCTGGGCCAAGCACTGGACTGAGATTTCATGTTCTCATCCACTCAATGAAAGAACTCTAAGGATTCAGTGAGATCGTATCCGTTAGAGTGTTCAGGGTGACGTGTTGCATGGCTCAGAAATCCCTGTTCTCATCCTATCTCATGGAAGGCTTCAGACTGCTTCCTTGGAGACTCCCTTTGCTTTACAGAAAAGGAAACAGGCTCAGGAAGCTGGCCAGCCTTGCCAGAGATTATACCACTGGTCAGGGGCAGAGCTGGGAATCTCACCTACACTGTCTTACTCCATCATGCATATCATGCATCCCCTGCTGCAGCAAAGCCAGTGTGGTGGGGAGATTCAAAGGCACTGTGACAGGATGGTGAAGGGATCAGAATATGCCACCCTATAACGGGCCCCTTTGACATAAGGATTATTTTGAGCTGAAGGCAATGGAGAAACAGCAGACACAGAAAAAGCTCTCTCCAATGCCCCTATCTGTCTAAAGGCAGGGCATAAATTTCCCTGTGTGAAGGTGTTCCCCTCCCTTCTCCCATACCTGGAAGAGACCACTCATTACTGGAGGCTGCTCTGACTTGAATCTGCATAAACAAATCTTACTGAGATACCCCTTATCTTCTGTTACTTTCTCCCATGTATTTATCTTCCCACAATTCACCGTCCCTAGAAGCCCCAGGCTCTTTTCCTTTGTCTTTTCTTTTATCAGCTTCTTGTTAAATTGGTATTACAAGCTCCAAATTCTGAGAGTCTCTTTGAGTCACATTTTTTTGTGAAGTCCTGTGCATACATATGTAATTCCATCTGTTCTTTTCTCTTGCTAACATGTCTTTTGTAAGTTTAATTTGCAGGTCTCCAGGTTAAGAACCTAAGAGGGTAGAGGAAAAAGTTTTTTCCTCCCCTACAAAGGCAAGAATCCAGAGGAGGCCTTCATGACCCTTCTCACGGCACACCATCAGCAGGACTGCCCTCCCCACGACGCGTGAACACTGTGCTGTGTACTGAGGGTGTGACTGCCCAGCCTAGGTGAGCAGGTACTCGCTGAGAAGGCCAGTCACACCCATTAAAGAGTCCCTAGTGTCTGAGCCCCATGAGCAGACATCTTTGAGCTGCAAGCTTATTATAAGGGCATCAACAGTAGGAGAGCCAGCTTGGGGCAGAAGATCCTGGAGGGTTTCCTCTAGGCAATGAGGGGGTTAAAATCCAGAAATTACCCTCAGTTTTGTTGCCTTTTTTTCCCAGGCCCAGCTCAGCAGGAGTCACCCAGGAGGTTTTGAAACCTGTCCATAAGTTCTTTGACACTCCTCCTTATCAAGAGGCAGAGTCTGCTTCCCCTCTCCCTGAATCTGGGCCATGCTGAATTACCCCCTTCTGACGAGTAGAAGGAGGCAGAAATGATGCAGCATGACTTGGGAAGCATGGTCATAAAAGGCAAGATAGCTTCCACCAGGCTCCCTTTTGGGACCCTTTGTCCTTGGAAGCTGGCTGCCATACTGTGAGGAAGCCCATGTATATTGACGGGCTGCATGGAGATGTCCCAGCTGAGGTCTCAGCTGACAGCCAGCATCAGCTGCCCGATGTATGAGTGGAGGTGGTTCGCTATGAAGCAATAGGTAACCAAATGGTCACTGGGGCTGGTTCCCACAGGCTCTATCCAACTCCCTGCTCAACCAACACTGCCAATTCTGGACTTAATCCAGAGCAGGATAGGGGCCCCCTGGGGTCCCCTAGCACTGTCTGGTAGAGAGGTGCCTGGGGTGGGCCAGATCCTGAGCTCCAGTGAGCTGCCAGCTCCGGGCTGCAGTGCCAGTCCAGTCCACACCACTGGGCTCTCATCTAGTCTCACCTGTAGGCCTGAGCAGAGCTGTGGACATCACCTGAATGATCCTTGCTACAAGACAGGGTCCAGAGCTGATTTGGGCTACTGGGTGTTTGACACCACACCTGAGTAGCCCCTGGGACTGGCTGCCTTGTGGGCTATGAGGGCAGTGAATATTCAAAGCTAAGAGGTGATTCTCAGAGTCAAGTCCAGGAGGAGGAAATGAGTCCAGATGTGGGGAAACAGGAGATGTGCTGGGAAGGGGGGCAGGGCAGACTGGGGGTGATGTGTCTGCTTGATGATGAGAGGCTAGGGTGCAGGGATAGGACAGATGGCCTGAGAGCAAGGGTAGGACCAAGGTATCTGCATCTGGACCCAGATCTCCTGTGCTGAATGCTGCCACCTTGGCCATGTTCTGTCAGGTCCTGGTCATCCTCTTCTCCCTAAGACCCCAAGGGCTGCCCCATTACCTACAGTCTCACCCTATGATTAGGATACTGACCACTTGGAGCCAGGAGCTGTCCCAGCCTGACTGCTGATGCTTCCTCACCCTCACTTCCGCCTTTGGGAGCCCCCAAACCCTTGAGTACCATTGAAGTGGCCAGAACAAGGCCAAAGGTGTCTAACCTCTTTGGACACAGGACCGATGCCCCCTTCCCTTACTGTCCTGCAGTAAGATCAGCTCTCTCTGGCCTGTGGCCACCCACAGTGGAGGTCCCAGCATGCCTTGCAGCCCAGCCCAGCCCAGTGTCCCCAGACAGCACCATCACAGAAGGGCAAATCTGCCTGAAGGGCACTGTCCCCACCTTCCCCAGAGGCCTTGTGCCCCTCCTTCTCCACTCACCCACTCCTCCCCTAGCTATATTTTATGCAAACAAATGCTTTCCAGGAGCGTCAGAGTTCATTAGGGAGATGGAGAGCAGCGATCCCAGGCTGCCCACAGGAACCGGACTGGAGGGGCCTCTGGGCAAGCCGACCACCCACGTTGGTCTACAGCCTGCCCTGCGGGCCTTTGGAGGGGCTGGTGAGCAGGGGGGCGGAGAAAGAGTGCTCAGTAGAGTTGAACTTCTGTCACTGGCACAGGGCTGCTCATTTTTACTTCTTTAGTTGTTTCGTAGACACTTGTTATTGATTTGTACGTTGTGGGTTTCAACAAAGACAAAAACAGAGCCCTGAGCCCCTGGGAGAGGCTGCAGTGGCGAGCAGGCCACCACTGGCAGGCGGCTCTCATAGGACATGGGTGGCTGCAGAGGAGGAAGGAGGGTGCGGGTCCCATGCCTTTCACTTCCAGAGAGGGGCCTCTGGGAGGCAGGATCTGCTGGGGGATTCCTCCTCCCACCAGGGTTTGGAAGAGCCCCCCTTCTGAGGGGACAGGGAGAAGGAAGCCCCAGGAGGGGGACAAGGCGGGGCATATGTGAGGAAAAGGCAGGATTTCCTGAGGGTACCAGGACCCTCCCTGGCCCCTGGGCCTCTGAATCCTGCCCTGGGCCTCTCTCCCTACTGACCCACACTCCCAAATGCTCAACACACTGTCCAAACAGGAGTCACAAATGAGGTTTATGCTTCCATGTCAAGCCATCACCTTTTAACTAAATTCTGTTGGTCCTTTTTTTTTTTTTTTAACAGCTTCATTGAGGTATAACTGACATATACCAAGCCGTGCCCATTTCAAGTGCACAATTTGATAACTTAGACTCAGGTGGGCTTCCATGAAACCGTCACCACCATCAAAATAATGAGCACATCGTCACCCCCCCCCCCAACCCCAACCTTTCCTGGATCCCCTCTGGAACCCTCCCTCCCTCCTCCCTACCTCCTCCACCCACTTTCACCCACCCCCAGTCTGTGCCTCTTGCTTTTATTGATGTTTTTAACTAAAACAAATTAAATTTCATTGAATGGACTTGTAATAAACAGAAATCAACAGGAAGTAAAAACTGAGGGATGAGCTTCTCTGGTCCATGCCGGAAGCTGGGCAAGCCTTCCACACACCCCTGTGAGGACTGCTGCAGGCCACCTGCTCTGGTTTTCTGGAAAACAGGGAAAACATCGAGCAATGCTATGCAGAACTCCTGCAGGCCCAGGCTGCGGGAGAACCTGAGATTCAGGCACCGGGGCTGCGGAGGCTGCTTTGAATCACCCTCTGAGGTCTCTTTTCCTTTTGGGAAGCTAAAGGCAGCTCTGGAGTGTGATTTAAAATCCCGGACAGGCCCCAAGCCAAATTCGGGGAGGTTCTTTTCTGTCCACCCATTCTCAAGGCAACTACCTTCTCAACACCTCCCAGCATAGAAGGGGACGCACAGGCCCAGCTCAGAATCCACTGAGGGAAAAGGCTGTCAAGCTAAGCCCGGCTGAGGGGGCAGCCCCTGCCCAGCTCTGGCTTCTCCTGCTGGGATCCTCTGATTTTTTTTACTCAACACCAGAAACTTGGATTTTTAAGTACCATCTTTTGATTCTTAAAGTTGACACTTTAATGTTGTTTTTTAAAAAAATAAAAACCTCAGAGGATGCAGGTCTAAGTGTTCCCAAATTGCAGGTGCCCAGCTTGCAGCCCCAGTGCCATGAGATGACCTCTCTCCCCTCTTCCTATGTGTGCCTTCTGCCTGACTCTGGTACCATCTCTTTGTCCTCTGGCAGATCCTCACTTCATTTCATGCAGACTAACTTTCATTGAGCTATCATGTTGCTATCCTGTTCCCATCTCCAGGCAGGGGAGGAAGCTGTGGAGGTGGACGGTCCCTGTCCCGGTCCTGGGGACACACTAGATGATGAACCTTGCTGTGGAGGTGCAGCCCCATTGCCAGGCTTATGGATGAGAAGGCAATTGCTCTCCTGGGAGCACATGGAAGGCCACAGGGAGGGGGACATTGGGCCTGAGCCAAGAAGGATGAGGAAGAGTCACAGGCAGCCGAGGAAGGGAAGGAGGGCAGCAGAGAGCATGGTGTGTCCCTGGAAAGGCAGGTGGTCTGTCCAGCGGGTCAGAGGGGACGCTGAGGTTGCTGGGTGGCTGGAGAAGAATGACTTGGGAGAAGAAAAGAGACTAAGCAGGGTCCCCTGTGGGATCTCTTCCAGCTCTCATCCTCTCTGTGTCTCATGCCTCCTCTAAGGCCTCCTAAAGAAGTACCTCTTTCTGGGTTCTAGGAGTGGGGTCTGCTGAACTTGTCTTAGGGTCCTAGAAGCCTAGAATGGAGACTGACCTCAAAGATTGTTTATTGAACCCCCATCCAGTGCAGGGCCTCCCGTCCCATGTCACTATTTCATCTGCACCCCCCTTCCCACTGCTCCATCAAATTGGCCAGGCCCCCGCTCTCCCCCATTCTTACAGGGGTTGGGGGACTCTTGGGTTTTTCCCAGCATAAGAATGGAAGAAAGAGCTGCCAAAAGGTTGCTGGAATCAGAACTCAAAGCACACTCAATCCGGGAGAGAAGGAGCAAATAAAGACAAGCTTCCTTTGGACAGCTGTGCCTACAGTCTATAAAAAAAGTGTCAGATTCAATCCCCCAGGTTTGGGGGCTGTCGACGCCAAACATCTGGATCTTTGCACAGGCCCTGAAGATGTCAGGATGTTGCACTCCCCACCTGGAAGTCTGCCGGCCTCTAAGTGCGGCACTGACTTGGGAGAGAGGAGCACCTGGCCAGACCTCCACTTCCTTGGAGGGGCCTCAGCCCATCTCCCTGTGGACTGGACACACCTGGGGTAGGGGGTGGAAGGCAGAGGCTGTTCTGAGCTTTTCTAGGCTCTGGGCAGCCCTGCGCCTGTAACCAGGCCCTGACAGCCAGAGTGTCCTTGCCGTTCTCATGGATCGTTAGCAGTAATGGGGCAATGGGGGGATTCACCTTGACACGGGGAAGGAGGGCATAGCTACTAAGCCTTTGCTTATGAAGGAAGAAATCCACTTATTTCCATTCTGACTCTCTCCTCCCACTGAGAATAAGCCAAATGGCTAATTCCAAGGGTCTGACTCCCAGAGGTGGGATGTGTGTGTGTGTGTGTGAAGTTACCCTTTAAGCAGAAGCAAAACAATGCCAGCCCCCCAAAATATTCTTTAGTAATAAAATGTCATTAATTAGAACACTTAGTCCCCAAAATTTTCTAAGAAAGATGTGTCTGACTGTCTAAAGAAGATGACCAGAGCAGGCCGAACAAATTTTATGAGAACCAATGTCCCTCTCCCTCCCCTGGTTTCAAACACACCCTTCAGGTATGAGTGCAGTTGTTGGAGAGAAATGGCTTGAGAGTAGTAATGCTGCATCCTAGCTCCTCAGTTGGTTAACCATGGAGTTCCCATATGACCCAGCAATTCCACTCCAAGGGATACACCCAGGAGAATGAAGAACATATGTCCACTCAGAGACTTGTTCATGAATGCTCATAACAGCATTATTCCCACTAGTCAAAAAATGGAAACAACCTAAATATCCATCAACTGATGAGTGAATAAATAAAATGTGGTATATTCATATAATAGAATATTATTTAACAATAAAAAGGAGTGAAGTATTCATACATGTTACAACATGGATGAACCATGTTGAAAACATTTTGGCAAGTGAAAGAAGCCAGATACAAAGGACAAATACTGTATGATTCTATTTATATGAAATGTCTAGAATCGGCAAGTTCACAGAGACAGGAAGTAGATTAGTGGTTTCCCACAGCTGGGGTGGGATGGGGGTGACGGCTAACAGGTACAGAGTGTCTTTGTGTAGTCATGAAAATGTTCTAAAATTGATTGTGGTGATGGAGGCACAATCCTGTGAACACACTAAAAACCATCGAATTGTACACTTTAAGTGGGTGAATTGTGTGGTGTGTGAATTATATCTCAATAAAACTGTTAATAAAAAAAAGACAAGAACCTGCATCCTCAACATATTCCAGGACTCAGACTTTCATAATTCCCAGCTGACTGTCCACCAATTGGCCCACACATTTGAGGGGCTTTGGTAGGATTAAATAATTAACTTATGTTTTGTCAGTTACATCCGGATATTTAGAATAGTGGTAAGACAGAATTGATCCCATCGCCTATTCCAAAAGGGACGACAGAATAATAGGATATTCCTAGACATTAAAGACCTAGATATAGTCTTATGATTTTACAGAAGAAGGGTTGAATGTTTATTATCCCTGAAACCAGTATTTGGATCCATAAAATAGAAAATGATAGGATGTTGATTTGCTGTCTGGCCTTAGGCAAATGACTTACCCTCTCTGGTTTTCCATTTCTTCATTTATAAAATGGGGATAATAATAGCACTTTTCTCCAAGAGTCACTGTGAGGATTAAATAAGTAAAATATTTAAAGCACTAAAAAATAGTGCCCAGTATATTGTACAATGCATTGGCTGTTATTTGATTTCCACTTCCAGGCCTTAGGAATTTTTTTTTTAATTTTTTAATAGATCTTTGTTGGAGTATAATGACTTCACAGTACTGTGTTAGTTTCTGTTGCACAACAAAGCCGATCAGCCATATGCATACACATGTCTCCATATCCCCTCCCTCTTGAGCCTCCCTCCCATCTTCCCTATCCCACCCCTCTAGGTCATCGCAAAGCACTGAGCGGATCATGTATGTATGTCGATGCTACTCTCACTTTGCCCCATCTTCACCCTCCCACCCCATGTCCTTTTGTTTCTGCTACCTAAAGTCTTTTCCCTAAGCTTACAAACTGCTCACCCCTCACTCTTATCAGACCCCTGCTTATCTATGACAGGGCAATGACACAGCCCTGTGCCTGACTACCTTAGCTGGGCAGCCTCTCCCATCCCACTGCCCTGTTATAGTTTTATTCATGGCACTTTTATCACCTGAGGTTTCTATATCTATATCTGTTTACTAGCTAGCATCTCTACATGAATGCACAGTCTTGTCCCCACTGAACCTTGCCTGGGTCAGAGGCATTTGTCGAGGAATGAATGAATGATTCAGTGAATAGATTGCCACAGGGTATGGAATAGACCCCGGAGATCTGTGCCCCTGACCTGGGAGGCCCACACCGAGCAGCTGGGTGGTCCTTCATTAATTGGGTGTATCTAGGGGGCTCTCAGGCCCAGAAGTCCTGGAAATGGAGGGGCTGGAAACTAGAAGCCACAAAAGCATTTTTCCTTTTGGCCAGAGGTAGAAGCCAAGCTCTTCTTGGAGGAAGACTCTCTCTGCTTTGGGAAGCAAAACGGTCAGTGGCTGTGTCCAGTGAAGGCAGGCCCTGTTTTGGGAGGAGCAGCTGACAAGCAGGGAGCTGAGCTCCTCCCGGCTCTCACTCACTTTGCAAGGGAGGAGGAAGAGGGAATGAGGAGGAGGGAGAACAGGCCGAGGGCCACTCTGGCCAAGCTGGTCACCTGTCTTTCCTCCGGATATGGACCACACGGCCGCTGAGCTGCAGGAGAGTCAGGAAGTGAATACACTTTTGCTGGGCATGTGGATACCTCAATCAAAATTAGAATGGATTGAAAGAATGTTCCCTACTGCAATTATAAATGAAATGCCATATCTGTTCATCACAGAGGATTTGGAAAATTCAGAGAACTGTGTAGAAGGAAACTAAAATCCCTACAACCCCACCACTCAGAGAGGAGCACAGTCAGCGTACTGATATCCTTCCTTCTTTTTTTTTTTACACTTAAAAATGTTTTTTTATTTTCATTTAAAAATTTTTTTTATTTTATATTGGAGTATAGTTGATTAACAATGTTGTGTTAGTTTCAGGTATACAGCAAAGTGATTCAGTTATATAATACATATACATGTATCTATTCTTTCTCAAATTCTTTTCCCATTTAGGTTATTAAAGAGTATTGAGAAGAGTTTACTGTGCTATACGGTAGGTCCTTGTTGGTTATCTATTTCAAATATAGGAGTGTGTACATGTCAATCCCAAACAAAACAGAAGCAGACTCACAGACTTAGAGAAGGAACATATGGAGGTTGAGATTGACATCCTTCCTTCTGATTTCTCCCTCCAACTCCTGATGGCACTGCAGGCTGGGATCCCCTTTGGAATTTATGGATCGACTTTCCCCCAAGTGTTTATCAACCTCTTCTCTGCAGAAGGTGTTTTCAATCTCAAGGAGCCAGCTCAGGGGCTTACACACAGAGGAAAACCACCCCTCCAATCCTTCAGCTTCCCTATCAGGTGTGTCCCAATTGTGACTTCCAAATCTGGGTGCATGAATTCTATGTTTCTTAAATTACACTGACTGAAGAGCCACATGGGAAACAAGTGATTCTCCAAATGGGGTTTTTATATGCCTCATGTGGCCAAGAGCGCCTGGGGGAGAGGAAGTGCGCGCGTCTGCTTCTTGGAGAGACCAGGCATCTCTAAGCTTTGTGTTTTTTAAATTCAATTAGCTTGGGGGGGGGGGGTGGTCACCAGCTGCATGGTCTGTGTGTCATTTGAATTTTGAGCTCTGAGCTGCCTAGTTTAGGCAATGGAGTTTTAAGTTTTGAGAGTTCTATTATTATTATTAATTTATTTTCAGATCTGGCCCTGGAAGAGACTGATTGTTTCTCCTCAAGATTTCAACATCAGAGCTTGAAGTCTGTAAACAAGAAGGTAATTTGAGGTATCTAGGACCTAAATTTGGGGGATTAAAAGTGAAATTAATGTACAAAGAAAAGACTGATTGGGCTGTGGGGATGGAGAAAAGAGAGAATGAAAAGTCTGTGAACTATCCACTAACCTCGCAGTGGCCTCGTCGACTCTGACTTTGGCTCTGAAACCTAGTTAGGTCCCCTATTCTGATCACAGGAATGAGTATTTGAATTGAAACTGTCCTGGAACATTTGAGGGGCACAATCGCCATAAATCCTGACTGTGCTTTACTTTGTTTATTAAATACCCGTCGATAAATTTGAGCTGCTTATTGAGCACCTTCCATAGAACAGGCAGTGTGATGAATCCAAAGGGACCCAGTATTCTTTTTTTTTTTTTTTATCAAATTTATAGAGAGAATGTTTTGCTTATCTCTTTTAAATTTTTTAAAATTTATTTTTATTTATTTATTGCTGTGTTGGGTCTTCGTTTCTGTGCGAGGGCTTTCTCCAGTTGTGGCAAGTGGGGGCCACTCTTCATTGCAGTGCGCGGGCCTCTCACTATCGCGGGCTCTCTTGTTGCGGAGCACAGGCTCCAGATGCGCAGGCTCAGTAATTGTGGCTCACGGGCCCAGCTGCTCCGCGGTACGTGGGATCCTCCCAGACCAGGGCTCGAACCCGTGTCCCCTGCATTGGCAGGCAGATTCTCAACCACTGCGCCACCAGGGAAGCCCCAGGAAACCAGTATTCTTGAAATGTGATGTGTGATTCACAGCCAGCGCTCCCAGGGGGAAGAGGAGATGCGCCCTGATTCGTAGTGTTTGTCTGTGGTGTACGTACTCCCGCCAACTAGACATGATTGAACCTGGAGTTGGGAAGAGATGTGCAGAGCACACATGACATGGTATTTCCACCATATAAGCACCATGTAAGTTGTAAATAGATGTAAATAAACTCAATTGTAAAATAGAGAAATTAATTAGGAAGTCATGAGTTTGATGAGTTTTGAGTATTATCTTTGTTTTTGATACAATTTATTTAATGAAGTTTACAATTCAATTTTTAATAAAAGCTGTGTTTAATAGGCAGCTTACAACATTTCTGAACGTTTCACAGCATTCTCCTTGAGCGGTAATGAGCCGGCTCCAGGATGCTGCTGTCTAATGGTGCATCGATGGTGTGGCTGACCACGTCTAGCAATGCCTCCCCACTGTCCTCAGCCCCAGGGTGTCCAGAGAATGCAGCCTCCCTGTTCCTGCTAGCACATGGCCTGGCTATCCCAATGATTGACTGATGGTGGCCCAGGGCCTCTTCCTGGTTCCCAGGTCCGCGGGGCTTGGAGCCCATCTCTGAGCCTCAGACCTGCCTAACTTCTCCCAATTCTGAGATGACTTGTCTTCAGATGGGGCTGGGCATCTTCACTGTAAAAGCCTGAATAATAAGGGCAGAGCTTCACTCTGTTCTGCTCTGTGTGATATGCTTCTTTCTCCTTCCTCCCTCCCTTCCTACCTCCTCTTCCTTTTCCTCCCTGTCCCCTCCCAACCTTCCCTCCCCCTCCCCCTCCATCTCTCTAAATCCAGGACAGCAAGCCAAGTTAGCCCACTGTGTGCCCTTATTAAACATCATTTGTTGGGTGAAGGAGGTTAAAAAGTACAAAATCCCGGGGGCTTCCCTGGTGGCGCAGTGGTTGAGAATCTGCCTGCCAATGGAGGGGACACGGGTTCGAGCCCTGGTATGGGAAGATCCCACATGCCGCGGAGCAACTAGGCCCGTGAGCCACAACTACTGAGCCTGCGCGTCTGGAGCCTGTGCTCCGCAACAAGAGAGGCCACGACAGTGAAAGGCCCGCGCACTGCGATGAAGAGTGGTCCCCGCTCGCCACAACTAGAGAAAGCCCTCGCGCAGAAACGAAGACCTAAGACAGCCAAAAATAAATAAATAAATAAATTTATTAAAAAAAAAAAAAAAAGTACAAAATCCCAGCTATACAGGAAATAAGTAATGGAGATGTAATGTACAGCATGGGAACTATGGTTAATAATATTGTATTGTATACTTGAAACTTGCTAAGATAGTAAATCTTAAAAGTTTCATCACAAGAAAAACAAATTTTGTAACTATGTGTGGTGATAGATGTTAACTAGACCTATTGAAGTGATCAGTTCACAATATATACAAGTATATGCTAATGCACTATATGTCAATAATATCTGCACCTTGAAAAAAGAGTGCAAAAATAGAAAGCAGGACCTCCAACCTCTAAGCTGGCATCTGGAGTCCTTGGTGCCCTGGCCTTACACTCAGGAAAAAGGAGGTGGCTGCAGAACCACTCTGTTCCTGGAGCGGCCAACCAGAGACAAATGGGGCCTGTGCTGCCTGGAGGAAGTTACTGTCCTGCATCTCTCCTTGCCTGGCAGCTGCTTCAGACATCTCACTTTGACCCAGGCCACCTCTGACCTTGACCTACCCCAGTCCTCTGGGCCAGAGTGGTCAGAGATGTCAATGCTGCCCTCCCATGAGGGAAAGAACCAGGTGCCCACTCTACACCAAGCCAGTTCCTTGCCTGGCGTTGTACACCCGTGGGTGGGCCATATGTAACGGGGAGGGAAAGGCCTGGCAAAGACTAGTCCTGTAAGAGACACACTCTCATCTTCAGAGAGACAAGCTGTGATGATAATGAAGATGACACTGACTTATTTTTATTGGACAGAATATCGGGAAACTGAACAAACAGTGTGAGGAAAATGAAGGGGCGAGATTGGAAACTTAGAGTATTTTTTCTTATTAGATAAACTTGACATGTAAGGTGTAAATTTAAAGTGTACAGCATGCTACTTTGATGCATTTATATATTGTAATTTGGTTGTTGTAATGATATTTATCACATTACATATTTATAGTACAATATTATTGTCTATACTAATACACTGTACATTAGATTTCCATGGCTTATTTAGTACTCGTTACAAGTTTGTACCCACCAATCTTATCCTCGCACTCCGCATCTCCTGGTAATCACCATTTTACTCTCTGTTTTGCTTTTTAAATTTTTTATAGGTTTGACATTTTTAGATTCCACATATAAGTGATATTATACAGTATTTGTCTTTCTCTGACTTATCTCACTTAGCATAATGTGCTCAAGGTCCATGCATGTTGTCAAAAAATGGCAGGATATCATCTTTTCTTGTGGCTGAATAATATCCCATTGTGTGTGTGTGTATGTATATATATATATATATATATATATATATATATATATATATATATATATACCACATCTTTTTTATCCATGCATCCATTGATAGGCATATGAGTTGTTTCAAAATCTTGGATATTAAGTAGTTGCAATTTGACTACTTTTGATTACTTTTGAAAATATAAAGTAACTTGAAGGTATCTATGAGTTGCCAAGGGATTCACTTAAGGGATTTTTTAAAAATAAAAGTTAGGAATAATGTGCTATTTTCATATGAAGTGTATGTAAGAAAGGGCAGATGGGGGAGTGGGTGAGGAAGGAACAAGAGGAAAATGGTTTGAATCCACCATCTCAATGGGCTTTTGACTCTGTTTATGAAGATAAAACTATTAGCTGAAAGTGTTTCAATATTCGTTTTTTAGAGAAGAATGTATTTTCTAGAGTTAATTCCATCACAGTAATTTCATTTCATGATTGTTTTCCCATGAAGAAGTTTAAAGAGGTCCCTTTTTCTTATTGTCATTTTTACTTTACTGAAACTCCTTTTATCAGGATTAATACTTTTGTGTTGGACAACTAGAACAAGGCCTCTGACACACCAAGACTCTTCCCTCTCCTAAGCTAGCTGATTTTTCTCAGACAGCCCTCCTCCTCAGAGCCAGACATGTGACACTTGGGCAGCTTTGCCCCACACACCTCCCAGCTTCTGGCCAGGAGCCAGACTGAGGCTCTCTCTGCCCAAGTAAAAAGTCCTGGGGAAGCCTCTGATTGGTCCAGCCAGTATTCCATGTTTATACCTGACCTGGTCACCTGTGGCCAATGAATGGGGAGAAGTGCAAAGATTTCCCCATTAATCATGGAGGTTGGAGCAGAATCAGTAAGTAGATGGAAACCCCGTTCGAGCCTTGAAGAGTTTAGAATGGGATTCCTGTAGCAGGCAGATGAAAAATAGCTGCCCATTAGTGCCTTGGTTTCTTCCTGCAAATTTCAAATTATTGCAGTTCAGCTAAAGTGACTTCTCCAAAACGGAAGCCCATCACAGACATGTGGGTCAGCATGGTGACGTCCCCAAGGAATGAGGAGGCACAGTGGCATCCCTGTGAGCCAGGAGGGCTGGCTAGGAATCAGGTGGTCCTGAGTCCTGGGTTCTGCAGGGCTGGATGGGCACAGTCAGAGCTGTCAGTGGCCCGGCACCTCCCCAAGGATAAAAGCTGTGGCAGGAGGAGGTGGTGGGGTCAGGAAGGCTCTCCTGATGTTTGGTCCATTTGTTCTGATTTTCTCATCAGCCTTAGGGTAGCAGGCCCACATGCCTTCTTCTGCTGCCTTCTCCTCTCTTTAGTCAACAGATAAATGGGGGAGACACAGATGAGTGAAGAAGGGAAGACAGGAGGTGGGATGGAGGAGGGAGAGGGAAGCAGAGCCTCAGCCCCTCTGAGCCTCATGCTCCTCATCTGATGCCAGGGGTCCTCATTAGCTCCTGTCCCAGCTCTTGGTGGACTGTGTCAGGGGCAATAATTATGGTTTCTCTCCTCTAGACTCCTACTAGGTCCCAGCACCCTGCAGGGGCCTTTCTGAACACTACCAATCCTTGGGAAATCCTGCCAGGGCATTTTCTTACCTGCTCTGTGCCTTGGTTTCCTCTTCTGTAAAATGGAGATGTCATGAGACCCATCTCACAGAACTCTTGTGAGAATTAATGTTAGCCCTTAGAGCAAGTTCCTGGCATTGAGTGAGAGTGACAGGTAACATTTGTGATTGTCGTCAGCTGTCAGGAGCTGGGACTGGCACTCCAGCCCATCTGGCTCCCAGGCCCGTCTGGCTGCCCACTCGTAGGACTGCCACCCACTGCTCCATCTTGGGTCAGGGTAATCCACGGAGGCACTGGGTCCTCGGGGACTTCGGGTTCCTCCCATGATCCCACGTGTAGCAGGGGAGGTCTCTGCACCCTGGGGTGGATTCTGATGGACTGGGCAGGTCATTCTGGCCACCCCTGGGAGGGAAGGACTTGTGGAGGCGGCCAGTGGGCTGGGCAGCTGCTGGCCATTCCTGGAGGGCAGTGCTGTAATGGACTTGGCCGGGTGGCCCAGGCTGAAATGCTGACCTAATGTCTCCATGTGGATTCGTCTAGGCCATAACAACCAACAGCAACAATAAAGCAGAAGAGATTAGAAAAGGGTTAAATCCCCCTACAACCCACATTTCAGGCTTCTAAGTAGTGGAAGACTGGCTACTCTGGTAGGTGAGGCTGGGGGCTGTTGGGGAAGCAACGTGGGCATTTGCAAAGACAGCAAGGTTCCAAAAAGCCCTCCTAAGTCCTTGGGCTAGGAGGGGAGCACACTGTCTCCTGCCCTGGGGACGTAGCTTCCCTGCAGTTCCCTGAGGACTCCGAGAATGTCCCTCTCCTCCCTTAGTCCTCAGATTCCCGCAGCTCTTTCCCTGAGGCCTGTAAAGAAATCTAAGCCACACCCTCTCGACCCCATCACCACTGTGGAGAGAGGCTCGGGAAAGGCATCATGCACACCGGCCACCCTCCACTGTCACTTGTCTTCAAGGTGGCTCTATCCCCGTTTTATAGAAAACTGATGATCAGAGAAGCTCGATGCACAATGCATGGGTCCACATGCACCCAGGGTTCAAATGCAGGTCAAGTGAAGTTTGAGGCCTCTATCGGAATTCCAGAGACCCCTCCACCCCTCAGATGAGAGACAGGGAGATGGGGAGAGAGGCTGAGATTGGGCACCTGACTGGTTCAGCCTGGGTCAGCCCTGGGTGTGCAGGGGGTGCCGGGAGCCCACCCCTGCCTCCGGGTCTGCAGGGCTTGTGGGCCATGGTGTGCTCTGAGCCCTCACTGCTCCGAAGAGCAATTCGTTTCCTTCCAGGCTGCCCTGCAAGCTCCTTCATCCCTAACCAGCTCAGGTGGCTTGGACAGGGAGGAGCAGAGACACTCAGGTGTCTCTGCTGTTACAGAAGGGTCTTTAGTGCCCTCATGCAGGATGCTCAGAGCTGGTGCTGGAGCGGGAGGAGCCTGGCCATTCTCCTCCAAGGCCATGGGTGCTTCCCCTCCTTACTCTGTGTCTGCTGTCTTCTCCTCTCTGTAGTCAACAGATAAATGGGGGAGACACAGATGAGTGAAGAAGGGAAGACAGGAGGTGGGATGGAGGAGGGAGGGGGAGGCAGAGGGAAGAGAGGGAAGGAAGGAGTTGGGGGAGGGAAGGAGGGGGAGAAATCCCCTCTAGTTTCTGGTTTCCTGGTCTCTCTTCTCACCAGCTGAGAGACTTTGGCCAAGATGCTCAGGCCCTCTGAGCCTCATGCTCCTCATCTGTAAAGCGGGGTGAAGGTTTCCCCTCAGGGATGTTCTGGGGAACAGGGAGCAGGCATCTCACTCCCCTCCGATCCTTAGGGCAGGTAGGACAGGCTCTCCCACAGGCAGAGGCAGGGGTGGGTTTTGGCCTCAGTGGCCTTTAGCTTTTAAACGGGCATTTCTCAGGTCTCCAGGAAGGAGTGGCCTGGGGCAGCGGGCCAGCCTGCCTGCAGCACCCTCCCCAGCCTGGTTCCCCACCCGGGGGATGTACTTCACTCTCCTCACCTGCAGGGTGGTCTGTGAGGAGCTCAGGCAGTGAGGCCCTGTCCAGAGCCCAGCCTTGTGCCCGCCTCAGAGAACACTGTCCATGTGCTCCCTTTTAGGAGGGAACAGAGAGGATGAGATCTGGGCTGGTGTCTGTGGCCTCCTTGCCCAGGCTGCCTTGTGCTGCCCAGGCTCACGGGGGCTACAGGCCAGTGCCAGGCCAAGACCTCCTGGACCAGGAACACCCAGACCTCACTAGATCCTCTTAATTTCCCTAATCCTCTCAATTCGCAGTGCTCACATCCCCTTCAGTCAGTGGATTCCCTCTTGAGCTCTCCATCGCTGTCTCACGCTGTGAGTCTCTGTCTGTCTCACTTTTCCTTTCTCTGTTTCCCTCTGGCCACCAACCCCCCTTTCCTGCTTCACACTTCGCCCCCTCCCTCCCCCCCAGTCGTGTCTCGCGGGGACAGCTGTGAAGAATTAGGAGCTCAGCAGTGAGTATCAGTCCCTAGCTGCACAGGATGATTTATGTCTCCGTGGGAGATCAGGCAGGTTTTCTTAATTATTTCACCCAATAGCACATGTCCTGGGGCTCTTGGGGGCTTTCTCTCTTTTCAGCCTTGACTCTCACCTGAGTTGGACAGTTTGTTTTATTTTTAGAACAGCTCGAGGGCCCCCAGAGCCAGTTACAGCGTCCGCCTCCTCCTTGGGGAGAGCATCTGCAGCAGCGAGCCTGGGAACCGGCCTCTGCGCCTGCACCCCGCCCCCACCCCCAAACTCCACCCCGTCCCCAGTCCCCATCCGGGGATGCTGGTCTTCCCAGAGTACCCTTGCTCCACGCTGCCCCAGACCCCCAGGTGAAGGGGCCTGTTGGGAGGCTCAGTGATTACCCTCCCGAAATGGATGAAGCCCCATTATTACTCTAGCGCACGCCCATAACGGTTGTGCTCCGCCCAGTCTTCTCACGTGTTCCCATTTAAGCCACCTGTCCTGCGTGTTGCCCCCACACTGACCTGGGCTGCCACTGTCAGCTTGGGCAGCTGCCTGCCCCACTGAGCCTCTGCCTTCTTCTCTGTATTAGGGGGGTGACGAAGGTGACTGCCTCGTGGGATAGCTGCTGCAGCTAGAATAATTCACGGAGAGCTGAGCGTTGGCCAGGCGCCAGGCAGTGTGTTAAACCCTCCACGTGGATTCCATCCTTTTTCCTCTCAATGACCAGGAGAGGAAGTATTTTTATGTCCATTTATGGGTAGAGAGACTGAGGCTTAGAGATGTCAAATTCTTCTCCTAGGGCCTCAGAGTCACTGAGGAAAATGGGCTAGTGGAACCCAACCCCCTAGCAGGGCTGTTTTTTCTTATTTCACACACAGGAAGCCCCTGATGTCTTCATCCTCCACTGGGGGGATATTTTCCATTGCGGTGGACGTGTGCTTGCTGGGGCTCGCAACACACAGGAGGAGCGAGCCTGGATGCGCTGGCAGTTCTGCTGGTGGTTAAAGTAGGGAGAGCTCACATTTCAGTTCTTTCTGGCTTGGAAAAGGCCTTTGGAGAAAATAACCCTCCTCCCCACCCCCCAGCAACATGTGTTCATACCTTGTCCGTGCTGGCAGGCCTGAGAGCTGCCAGAGAGGCACTGGAGGTACTGGGGCAGTGGGCAAATGACTGGGCTGTGGAGTCTCAGAATCCATCCTCTCTCAGTTCAAGCCCCTTGCACTGCAAGGTCCAGAGGACCTTGGGGTCTGAGGCTGGGTGAGCACAGGGCCACAGGGATTGGCACTGCGTCCTACACCCAGTGTGGGGCTGATCCATGTTGGTAGAAGTGCAAAACAGCAGTGCCAGGGGCTCTGTGAAGAAGAATGAGATTCTCTCAAACAGCAACCCCTTAATTGGAGGTCATAGGCAAGTGGAAGTGCTCCATGCTACAAACAGCCTCAGGAAAGCTCCATTCTTTATACTGGCCAAGAAGAGAATGAGGAAAAGGAGGCTTGGCCAGGGGTGCTAGATTAGCCAAGCCAGAACTTACAAGATTCAAATACTAGAAACACAAGTCAAGCTGTCTTAAGCAAAAAATGAAACACATCGATGAAGTTCAAGGCATAGCTGGATCCAGGTGCTCTAACGAGGCCATCAAGGAACTGTCACTCACTCAGCTTTCTTTGACTTGGTTTCACTCTCAGGCAGATTCTTCCAAAGACCAGCCTTTCAGCAGCTCCAGGGTTACATCATAGGCTGCAAACAAGTTTTTAGGCTACTTCTTATTGGCTTGAATTTGTCCATATGTTCATCCCTGAGCCAATCATGATGGCCAGCCGGTGCACTGTGGTGACTGCTTTGGCTTCGCTCACATCCTTCCTCCAGAATGGAGGCAGCCATGCTGGGCCACAGAACCACATGATAGAAAATAGTGGTGGTGGGGTTGGTGTCCGGAGGAAAAGTTGGGGAGCTGTTATAAGGAAAGGGAATAAGAACAGGGTTAAGTCCACTTTGACCAGGACCCTTCAACCCCCGTGCCTACATTTTCTCATTAGCAAGACGAAAGGGGCTCCATGTCTAAGCCCCCATAGCTTGCTAGTCTCAGCATTGGCTAAGCACCTGCCCTGGGCCAGGGGTGAGTTGTGGGGAGTTGCGGCAATATAAGGATTTGAGCCAAGTGTTCCAAACCCTCTACCCTTCACTTCAAGTTCAATGAATGAAGTAGAAAACACACTGAAATAAAGACCAAGTACCTGCCATGGGTGGCAGGGGGGCTTGCCTGTCCCCCAGCCTCTCCCCACACCTTGATCTTGCTGCCTCAGCCCACCTGCTGGCTGTCAGCTCCTTCTTCTTGCCCCAGGACTTTCAGCCAGGCTGCCTCTCTGCCTGGAGGCTCTTCCACCTTTGGACACCTATCGAGTCCTGTTCATCCTTCAGACCTCAAACCAAAGCACTTCCTCAGGGAGTCTGCTGTGGGGCTCCAGGCAGCTGCAGGCCTGGCCTCGTGCTCTCCGAGTGCCTACGCTGCTGCTGGTCTGGGGATGCAGGCTTGTAACTGCAAGTTGAGTGAGAGAGAACTTTTTCCTGCTCTGTGTTCTGTCCGCCTGCTGGAGCAGAGACGGTCCTCCTCTCCTCAGGGAGGCAGCAGGCAGGGTCTGCAGCAGAGAATGAAAAGGAGATGTGTGGCCACCATCCTCCTCCTTGGCCATCCCTCTTTGCCCTGCAGCATTTCCTCTTTCAAGCCTGACCTTGGGGCTGAGGCTGACTTCCTGGGGAAGGAAGACCCAGAGGTGTCCACTGAGGCCCAGGAGGGGAAGACCCCACCATGCCGTGCAAACTCTGCTCTCAGAAGCACACGCAGAACAATTGCTTTAAGAGAGCAAAGTGCTCAGCTCTGTCCCGGGAAGACTCAGAGTATAGGGTTTACCCAGGACAGATGGGACAGGTGTGGGATGGCATCACAAGGGGTTCCTGCTGGCCAAGAGGCCTCAGGAACATCCCAGGACTGTGGGGTGACTCACCCCACTCACCCCACCCTCATGGATTGAGGGGTGCCAAGTCAGGGGTTCTGTGCCCCACCTTCCATCTGGGACTCTGGGGGTGACAGCCTCCCTCAGTGTCCTGGTTGGTGTGAGGAGGCCCTGCTGGTGGCCATATAGAGAAACATAGTGGTGGAGGAGGTTGGGATAGAGGTGAGGTGGCACCTGCCCTCGCCAGAGCAGCCCTGGGGCATCCACAGTGTTCCTGGGGCTCCCAGGAGGGGTGTGGGGGTAGCTACGAGGTCAGCAGCAAGGACACGGGCCTTGTCCTTCTGAGGGGTGGATGGAGGCCCAGGCCCAGAGAGGAGACAGGGGTATCACGGTGCAGAGAGGACAGGCAGGGGAGGCTGGCATGCCACCCAGCTTACCCCACCCCATGCTGGGATGATGCGGAAATGCCCACCAGAATTAGACCACCCAGGGAGAAGGAGAGAGAGGAGAGACTCCAGAACCCATGGGATGGATCAACACTCACAAGTCAAGGAATTCCAAGCGCTGGGGCCTCCATTCTGTTCCGCTGCCAATACCACACTGGCTTGATTCCTGCCGCTCTATTGTAAGCCTTGATAAGGCTTACAAGTGACGCCTCCACTTCATTCTTCTTTGTCAAGATTGTTTTCTAGAGTGCCTCACTCTCCATATGAATTTTAGAATTGGCTTTTCCGTGTCTGGAAAAACCTTGCTGAGTTTTTGATGGGAATTGCACTGAAACTGTTATCAATTTGGGTAGAATTGACATCTTGACTCTTCTGAGTCTTCCAATCCATGAACACAGATGTTTCTCCATTTATATAGGTCTTCTTTGATTTCTTTGATCAGCATTTTGTAATTTTCATCATACAGATCTTTCTTTTATTATTTTTAAAATGCATAAAAAGACATACACGGAGCTTTCCAGGGTGATTGTGGCTTTCCTTCTTTGTGCTTTTCCTTGCTCTCTTGCTGAAGTCAGCACCCCATCCCACCAAGGACATCTCATTGAGCCCCCAGTCAATACTATCCTGGCCAAGATGTCACTATGCACAGACTTAAATACCTCTGGAGTCAGCTCATTTCTGATTGGGCCCACCAGAAAGTTCTTACAAATACAGGTTTCTGCACTCAGTGGCCCTGGTTCTACCCCTAGATAGAACCACCCACCACAGTTCTAATCCCTGATCATTTCTCTGCTTTGTAATTCTTCCCTTTCTTCCCTAAGCCTCAACTCAGAGGACTCTGCTGGGTATCCCCCTGCCCTTCCCAGAGCCCTCATCTCCGTCCTCAGACCCTAGTGTTCTCTGTGTGTCTGCCTGCCTCTCCTCTCCTGCCCTGCCCCCAACCCCCGTGTGTGTGTGTCTCTCTCTCTCTCACACACACACACACACACACACCTTCCTCTGTTCTTCCTTCATCTGACCACCCTTGGTCCTTTCTCTCCCTCCTCGCCTGTCCCATGTCCCTAGCTACTTGCTCAGGGCGACTCCTGAGGTCTTACCCACACCCAGCCAGGGACAAAGCACCTTGCTACGGCCCCACGTATCCCAAATGAGCCCTGGGATGAATGGACACAGACTCAACTGCTCCTCCCTCTCAGGCTATTGTGACGAACGAATGTCGGGGCGAGCGGGGATCGTCCCACATGTAGCAATCTGAACCTGGGTCTCAGTTTATTTTCGTAGGCTATGTGAATGAGGCTGCATCGTGGGATGACAGGGTCACTGAGGCTACCTGACCAGAGGATTTGGCCAAAGTTCTGGACCCTGTGGATGACACTGCCACCTGTGTCCAGGAGAAGCTTTGTGGCCTCCCTGCCCCATCTGTAAGGCCCTGGACAAGGCACTTGTGTTTCTGAAACTATTTCCTCCTAGCAAAACAGGGTGCTACTCCCTATCTCCCACGGGGCGGGTGCCCACTGCGGAGACCAGAGGGCCAGCCTGGGATGTGGTGGTGGTGGTGGTGGTTGTGACCACGATCTGCGTTCGAGTTTTGCAGGGAGGCCACCCAGCCCTGCGGCCTCCTGCCTCTCTGAACTTGCTCACTCACGTGGCTCCCTGAAGAATGGTCTGTGGTTCCTTCCTCTGATGTGAACAGCACCGGGTCGGAATGCCTTGCAGATCCACAAAGTGCTCACTCCCTCAATCCCTTACCCCCAGGCCTCTGGGCGTGAGGAAGAGTGATTGGGGGGTGGGGTGGCACGGGGGTGGTTGGGACACCCACCTTCTTGTGCTCTTGCCTTGGAACCCACGTGCCCATCCACACTTCCGGTCCTTCGGAGACCCACAGACAGGCTTGACTGCTTCTGGTAGGGAGGCCTCACCCTCGACCCAGGGAGAGGATCAGATGATTACCAGCAAGATTCTGGAGCTGCCCTACCAGATATGGGAGCCACTGGCCACAGAGCCTACTGAGCCCTTGAAATGTGGCTGATCTTTTTTAAAAATTTTATTTATTTAATTTATTTATTTTTGGCTGCATTGGGTCTTCATTGCTGTGTGCGGGCTTTCTGTAGTTGCGGCGAGCAGGGGCTACTCTTCGTTGGGGTGCACAGGCTTCTCACTGCAGTGGTTTCTCTTGTTGCAGAGCACGGGCTCTAGGCGCGTGGGCTTCAGTAGTTGTGGCTCATGGGCTCAATAGCTGTGGCGCACGGGCTTAGTTGCTCCGTGGCATGGGGGATCTTCCCGGACCAGGGCTCAAACCCGTGTCCCCTGCATTGGCAGGCGGATTCTTAACCACTGCACCCAGGGAAGCCCAGTGTGGCTGATCTTGACTGAGATGTGCTGAAAGTGTAAAATCCATACTGGATTTCAAAGACTTGGTTAAAAAAAAAAAAGAAGAGTGTAAGATATCTCATTAATCATTTTTTATATTGATATGTTGAATTATAATACTTTAGACATATTGGATTAAATAAATTCTATTATTAAAATTAATTTTATCCATTTCTTTTTACTTTTTAAAATGCGGTTACCAGAAAATTTGAAATGAGATATGCGGCTTGCATTTGTGGCTCATATTGTATTTGTATTGTGTAGCATTTCTCCAGACAGTATGGCCAATATGATATGGCTTGTTTAGGGGTGTGGGCCTGGGAGCTGGGGTCATCCTCTTCCCTTGGTCTTCACCATCTTAACCCCCTCTGCCCTGGTACACATACAACAAAACCCAGAATTATGAGAAGCCTTCTTATCCCACGCATCTTGGGATTCCCACCACAGAAAACCATCTATCCAGTACCTCAAGCATAGGTAACACTTTTGTGTAACTGGGAAAAAGGCATCCCTTATTCAAGATACTATACTGGTATCCTCCAAAAAACTGCAAATCTATGCAAATCTATGATATCTACCATGCGGGTGATGACTCTTGGATAAAGCACCCTTGTGCAGCGTGCAAACTTCTCAGCTGTATGTGGCAGTACTGCCAGTACCTGTCTGCTCAAAATATATTAGTTGGAGGAATTAATAAGAAAGAGAGAGAATAGGACCCCACCCCCTCACCTTGATGTTTCAGGCTGAGTTTCCATCTCTTTTCCAATGATTAACACTGAAAAAGACTGGTAATGTCTCAAGATTATGGCCTCAGCCTCATTGCTGTCTGGGTGAAAACCACGTCAGCATAGAGCCTTGGCCCCAACATTTCATGCAGGAGGTTCACAGAGCCATGGGCAGAAGATAAGCTCATACCAGTGCCTCAAGACCCACCCTAAGGGTCTCCTCTGTGAAGAATATCTCCCCTCTGAGCTGTTGATGTCACAGAAGTCCCCAGGGAAGGGGCGCTTGGTGAGTGTAACCTGGAATTGTTACCAACTTAGATGGGACTCTGTTGGTTTATTGAGGGGTGGGTGCTAATACAGCCTGGTATAGGGGGTTCTGGCATGATTTTATCAAGGAGTGTTGACACACATCTGCTTAAAATCATTTAAGTTTATCATCTTGACTGACTCATTGGGCAGCACACACAGAAAAGTGGGAGGATGAGGTAAGTAGGGAGGGTTGGGAGTGTGGCCTCATGACTTTCATAGTCATCTCTGTTTTCACCCCCAAATGCCCTATTTGCTTTCAGTGAGTTTTGTTGATTGATTATATAAATATGTAGATATTTATTTACCTGTGTCAAGGTTAGTTCTAATCCTATACTGCATTAGTTTCTCACAGTTGTTAATGTAGATTTTATTTATAATATGCTTTATTAATGCCTATCGTTTATGATTTCCCCTCATTTTTACACTTTTCTGTTACATGGAAATTTATCTGCAGTCCCCAGGAAAAAAATGTAAAAGAGTGTGTTTTCTTTGTTTATCTGTTTTTTCTTTTATTTAAAAAATATTTTCTTTCTTCCCAAATCTGAATTTGATTGCTTCTGGGGGGGTCAATAGGAAGTGAGTTAGGAGCCAAGCCAAAAGGAAAAAAACAATTTGCAGCCCAGTTTTCCAGAACTCTTTGTGGTTCCTTTAACCAAATGGATGTTTTGCGGACAGTTAGGTTATTTTGTACAGTAAACAATTTTTTTTCTTTTCTTTTTAGCCACATAATGTGGTATCATGAAAGGAAGATCAACTTTTTAATGAAAAAAAGCTGAGATGGGAGAGGGAGTTGAACCCATCAGGAACACTTCCAGGCTTACATAAGTAACATTCCTGCTGCATAAACATCTTGGCAAATCTGGAGACTAAATCCCCATCCCACACTGCTGGCCTGAACAAAACACTATAATATTTTTTTTTTTTTAAATCCTGTTGATGGTAACGTTTTTCTGTCCAGAAACAAGTCATTAGTTTGGACAAAGGAATCCAAATGCATCTGCTTAGTTCCCCAAAGTTCTAGTGGAAAATATTATCTAGAGAAAAAGTTAGTGAGGGATAAGAGTGGAGGATTGTGATTTCTTAGGAGCGAAATAGAAAGAAATAGCACTTAAAATCTCATGAAGTTCCTCTCAGCACAGAATTGCAAACTCCAAAGCAAAGTAAGACATCCTCATTTGGCAAATGCCAACCAGAGTTAAAAAATCATTTTTAATGAATTATAAATTCTATTGGAGATTTTAACTAAAACTTAAAGCTTTACATTTTAGTCTAACTCTTGAATTGATATGAAATTGAAATATGCAGTTGGTGATTTGGGGACCCCAGCTCTTCTGTGATAGGTACACACCCATATATTCATACAAATTTTTGTTCCCAAGCAAAGTCTTAGAGAACACTATCTGTCTCACAATTTATTATCAACCACATTCTAATTCCAAGATGATTTAATGCAAGTTGTGAGGAAGAACTATTTCTTCTTACTAAGTGTTTGAAGCATAAAAACAAAGTCATATATCAATAAAACCAGTATCCATGGTTCCTGAGCTACAAAGAATATCTGCATTTCTTTCTTCAATTCCTGTAGGTCATAACTCACCAGAAGTGGCCCCTTTTCTTCAAAAAGTCTAAACAGACCAATTATCACTAAATAGAAAGTAATTACAATTTCTCCCACCAGTCCCCTAAAAGAGCATCAAACCCAAATGGTTTCTCAGGGAAATTCTAGCAAACCTTTAAAATCAGATAATCCTAGTGCTATAGCACAGAAAGAGAGGGAAATCTTCCAGGTATTTATTTAGCCAAACATACTGTCAATTTGAAAATCTGAGAAAGATTTTATAAAAAATTAAAACAGACCAATTTCACTTATTAATACTGATATGAAAATATTAAAGAAAAATCTAGGCTAATAGAATCCAATAACATATTAAAGATAATATATTATGAGCAAACGGTGTTTATTCCAGGAATGGCAATGTGGTTCAATATAGGAAATACAGAAGTATGATTCATCATGTTAATAGAGCTATGGGTAAAAATCATATGATAGTCTTCTTATGATGCAGAAAAGACATTTGAGAAATGCAGCACTCATTCAGGTCAAAAATACTTTCCCATTGAAATCAGAACCAAGACAAAGATGCCCACGATCACTACTACTGTGTAAAGTTGTATTGGAAGTATTAGGCAAAGCAGCAAAACAAGGAAATAATTAGAAGCAGAAGAATTTGAAAAGAAACAACAACAAAAGATATATCTTTGTGGATGATATGATAATACATTGGGATAACCCAAAACAACCAATGGAAAAACTAATAAAGCAATAAAAGAATTTAGTAAAGTAGCAGGTTGTAAAATCAATAAACAAGAGCAATGGCCTAAATATCTATAAATAAAAGTCATTTGAAGAAACAATGAATGAGAAGATCTCATTGATGATAGGGAGAAAAAGAAGACAGTGGGTACAAACTTAATGAGAAATGTCCCAACCTATTCAAGGAAAATATAAAACTTTTATGAAAGAAAAAAAGTATACTTTAAGAAATGAAGAAATATACCATGTTCATAGATAGGAAGACTGAACATCAAAAAGATACCAATTCACCCTAAAATAATTTATGAATTTAACATGATCCCAGTTTTTTTTCTGGAGCTAGACTGGTTGATTCTAAAGTTCAACTGAAGAACAAACAAGTAGGAGTATCCAGGATAACCTTGAAAAAGCAATGTGGAGAAACCAGCTTTACCAAATATAAAGACGTATTTCAAAGTCTTCGTCATTTAAAAAAAGCAGTGTAGAATTAGTACTGGATAGGCAGACTAATAGAACAGAATCTAAAATCCAAAAATGGGATTAATTCCTCATAGAAATTTAGTATATACTAAAGGAGGCATCTTAAAAGATAGACTTTTTAAATAAATGGTGTTGGGATAACTGCATAGCCATAGGGAAGAAAAGAAAACTGAATCTGTCTCTCACCCTGGATACTAAGATACATTCCAAATAGCTCAGAGATTAAATGGAATATTTAATAATATGGAATAATAATGGAATAAATCATATAAAATATAGGGGAAAATGGCTGAATTCCTGAAAATTACGGAGCAGAGAAAACTTTCCTAAACTATGACTTGAAATCCAAAAGCAATAAGGAAAAGTCTAACAAATCTGACAGTGTATAAATGAGAGAAAAAATTTGCATAGCAAAAACAAAGAAAAAAAACCACCATTAATAAGGAATAAGGGCCAAATGACAACTATGAAAAAAAGAGATTCTAAAAAGAAAGAAGAAAAACACCAACAACCTCACAGAAAAATGGACAAGAATTATGAACAGGTAGGTCAGAAAAGAAATGCAAATGACCCTCACACACACGTACAATGCTCAACCTTCTTCATAATAAGAGAAATGTAAATGAAAATTATACTGATTATAATTTCTTACCTATTAGCGGACAAAAAGTCCAAAAGTTTGACAACAAACTAATTGCTATGGGAGTAAAACAAGTGCTACAACCCTATGGAAAGACAGTTGGAAATACTAGCAAAATTATGTAAGTGTTTGACCAGAAATCTTTCCTCTAGAAATCTTTCCTAAAGACATATTGCCAAAATATGAAAAATATATGTACAAGGCTATTCATAGCAAAAAACAGGAAACAACTCAATGTCCATCAATGGGATTGTATAAAATAAGTGTATAAACTATGGTACTTCCATTCAATAGGGTACTATGAAGGTAAGAGCAATTAGAAATATATCTATACACTGCTAGAGATGATCTCCAGAATTCATTATTATATGAAGAAAAATTATTGAAGAATACATTTTAAAAACTAGTATATTTATATGGTTACCTATTGGAGAAGGAAGAAACATAGTGGAAGGGACAGGGATGGAAATTATATTTCTCTGAATGTACCCTGTTTTTGAAATTTGACTTTACAGCTGTGCCAATGTTTTACATGAACATAAAATGAAATAAAAGGAACATTTATAAAGTAATTTATAAAAATAGAAAAGCAAATTGGAAGAAATAAATCCGTGTACTGAGCTGGTGGCTTATTCATACAAAGAGGTATAACTGCAAATGTTTTTAAAACACAATAATTTTATTGAACATTTCTTTTGGGATATACCCCAAGGACAAAAATTAGCTACAAGGAAATCTTAACTGTTAATAATCATGCATAAATATATATATATAGATGAAGTAAATAAGTAATTATACTAATATTGTTAGGAATCAAGATTTAATATAAAATCTTTGTGATCCTAAATTGAAATTTGAAAATATCAATATAAACTCATGATGTGTTTTATTTAAAAAAAAAAAAAAAGGGGGCGGGGACTTCCCTGGTGACACAGTAGTTAAGAATCCGCCTGCCAATGCAGGGGACACGGGTTTGAGCCCTGGTCTGGGAAGATCCCACATGCCGTGGAGCAACTGAGCCCCTGCACCACAACTACTGAGCCTGCCTGCCACAACTACTGAAGCCTGTGCGCCTAGAGCCCGTGCTCTGCAACAAGAGAAGCCTCCACACTGAGAAGCCCGTGCACCACAACAAAGAGTAGCCCCCACTCTCCACAACTAGAGAAAGCCCACGTGCAGCAACAAAGACCCAGTGAAACCCAAAATAAATAAATTAATTAATTAATTTAAAAAAAAAGAATTTTCTAGCTCTGGTTCACTAGCAAAGGCCTAAAAACAGTAACCAACCAAGGAGCAATGAATACCACTAATGTTCAGATTTTGGTCTCTAAATTCCATTTTCCACCAAAGGAACAAGCATCCTTGAAAAAAGTGACTGAATCCTGGTCTGATGCAGGAAATGAACAAGAGGAACCTGGAATCTGTCAAGTCTGAGAACAAGGACGTGATCATGGACTACTAAGGTTGGGCCAAAAAGACTCAGGAGCCAACTTGAGAAGGCTCCAACTGACCAAAGATAATACAAATTAAGCATCAAGAAGAATAATGATTAAAACTGATTGAAGCATATCAAACATGTTTAATCCATGAGTCATAATGTTAAGCAAACAAACAAAATAAGACAAAACCCCAACCTTATTTTACCTTTGTAGGCTAATAGAATGTCAATTTGTTATTCTAAAACTGGTAAACAAAGGGAAAGAATCAAACATGTGTGTCCTATATGAACTGTACCTCGGATTAGCCAAATCACTGATGAAAGGAAGTTTCTCTTTGTAGATGTATTCCAGCCAATAAAAGAAGAAATGATAGAAGGAGTTCACCATTTTGCAACCGCTGCTGATCATTAATGTCTAATAAAAGCATTAGGTGAAGAGCTGATAGGGAACTTAATAATGGATGAATCAGGCTAACAACATCTGAAATCACTGATTAATTTTAATAGCATAGAAAGAGAGAACAAGACATTATGTGTCTCCTGATGAAAGTACATAATACCACTGTGAAGTATTCTTGCCAAAAAGAAACCAATCTGTTTATAATCAAGTCTAATGATCTACCATTTTACAAGAAAGACTACAGATGGAAGAGCATGTCAAATGACACCATGGGGATGCAATCAGCAAAATCTAAAATGTGACAAACAGGATGAATAACTTAGATCTTCAACAGAAAAATTAGAGGAGGGAGAAGTTTGTGGATGAAAAGAGGCTTAGGAGACTCATAAACCAATGTGTGGACTTTTTTCTGGATCCTGATTCAAACCAAGCAAGCATAAAATAAAGTTATGAGATGGTGGAGGAAATAAGAACACTGATAATATTAAGATTTTATTGTTAATATTTTTAAGTTTGATAATAGTAAGTGTGGTTATTTGTTTTTTTCTAAAAGCCTTATCTTTTAGATATATGTGCTGAAGTATTTACAGATAAAAGACCTGATGTCTGGGATTTGCTTCAAAAGAATCCATTTGAGGAAAGGAAGGAGAGATGAAAGAAGATTGGCAATGAGCTGATGATTGTTGAAGCTCAATGATGGATGTTCATTATACCTTGTATGTATATTTGAGTATGCTTAAAGTTTTCCTAACCAAATAAAGTTGTTCTTGATGTTTCAGAAGCTCCCAGGTGTCTGGTGGGAAGCCACAAAATCCCCATCTGTTGATAGCACTGGTTATGGCCTACAGAAAGCACTGAGCCATCTGGTCACCTGTCCTCTATCCTCTATGCCACACTTTCATGCTTAGGACATCCAGAAATAGGAGCATCTATGTGGTTCATATACAAGTGGGGATGATATAGTTGGGGAGGAGAACTCAGATAGCTCATGCCCTAGCTAAGATGTGACATGGAATTTGATAATATTATGGGAAGTAACCATAATAAAACTTCTTTTGAATAATGGGAGAAAAATGCTTATACAGGTTTAAATCTGAAAGCCATTCTTTTTTTTTTTTAACCAAAAGTCATAGCGTGCACACACACACACACACACACACACACACACAGACACAGACAACTAAATTCATTACCCCCATCAATAAAGTACCATGCTGTACCCCCATCGATAAAGTACCATGCTGAACCCAAAGGTGAATACAAAATCATCCACAAGTTGCTATAACAGTCATCTTTTCAGACTACTATCTTAGATTATGGCTAGATCTGTGCAGCGTTTTATATATTAGAGAGTAAGAGCTACAGAACTAAGATTGATCCGACTTAAAGTATGAACTTTGAAGAAGGCAGAGGTTGAAGACCCTGGTGCAAAGAGTGGGTTCAACAGGTACTTAATTGCATGTTAAAAAAGCAACACTGATTTCTACTTTACTCTGTTATATTTAGAGATAGAGACGCTGGAAATCAGATGCAAGTCACAAAAGTAGACCCTCAATAAACGATAACCATAAGAGAGAGGCTTACTATGTGGCAAAACAGAGACTTATGACCAAGAACCACCAGCCAAAGAGAACTGAACAGGTTCTTGTCTAACAACCTCACTCATGTCCTAATGAGAAGGAGTGGGAGCTGGACATGACATTTAAATGTTGGTGGTTGTGTGTATATATTCAATTATTTAGTTCATTCCATAGGGTGTGACCATTGTCTTTATTAAATCCTAAGCAAGACAGGATCAAGAATAGTTCCAGAAAAGGACTTGAACTAGAGGACCAGTGGACCCTGGAAATCAATATTCTGGTGTACAGCTTGGATGAGCAGCACTCTTACAAAATTGTGCCTGATCTACTCCTGTTCCTTCTGGTTTATATACTGATACTTGATTAAACATAATAAAATTGCTGATATATAACCATTTGATCATAAAAACAGCAATATCATAGAATTTGACCAAATACCTATGTAACTTGAACATGTAACTTGGGGAAGTAGGCCAGACTGAGATTGCTCAAAAGTGGTGGTTTTCAACCTTATCAGACAAACACCATCTTTATAACTAATGCTTTACAATGTCTCCTTTATTATCCTGAAATGAAATCAGGTAATATAACCCAACAATATATATCTTTCAAGAATCAATAATATTCTCTAACTTTATTATAAGGGAGAAATTAGATGAAATTGCTTTATAATAAAATAAGGTTGTAATGGTTAATTTTATATGTCACCTTGTTCACAGTACCTAGATATTTGGTCAAATATCAGTCTAGATGCTGCTGCAAAGGTATTTTTTAGATAAGATTAATATTTAAATCAGTAGACTTTGAGTAAAGCAGGTGACCTTTTATAATGTAGGTGGGCCTCATCCAATCAGTTGAAAGCCTTAAAAGACAAAGACTGAAGTCCACCAAGGAAGAAAGAATTCTGTCTCCAGACTGCCTTTGGACTTGAGTTTGCAACATCAACAGGGTCTCCAGCCTACCAACCTGCCAGGCAGATTTTGGAATTGCCAATATACACAATTGTGATGATCACAAAAACATGAGCCAATTCAATAAAATAAATATGTCTCATGTCTCCCCCCCCTCCCCCCCCCACACACCCCATATACACACACATACATACACACACACACACACACCACACATACCCTATTGGTTTTGTTTCTCTGGAGAACTGACTAATACAGTATGTTTTAAAAATAAATTTTGGAGACTTCTGCTTCTGGGAAGATGGACTACACATACTTTTCCCTACTCCTCACACTAAGTGCAACTAAAAACTCTGCATGTAATATGTAAAACAAACAAAAGATGAGTCTGAAAGATGAAGAGAAACCAGACTGGCATCGTGCCTTGAGACCCAAGGATTGACAACATGGTGGTAAATTCTCTGGGATTTCTTTTTGCCTCACATATCCCAGAGTTGGAGCTGAAGAAGCTGAAACCTTGAAATGTCAACGGGAACAAATAAAAACTACCAATAACAAAAGCCTGCTTTCTCCAACCAAAGGACCAGGAAAGGGGCAGCCCAGCAAGACAGAAAATTTTTACACAATAACTGGTCTATTTTAATGAAAAACCACAGTAAACATTACCCATGCCAGCAAAGACCAAAAAGGAAGCCTAGATTTCTATCCTTGTGAAGCTGTAATGATGTGTCCCAACACTACCAGAAGGGTGGGGTCAGGGAAAGCCAAGTAGGAACCTGGGATTTTCATCCTGGGATCTGAGACCTAACATCTCCAAACTCCACCAGGGTCAGTGGTGACCAGGTGGGAAGCTAGAACTCTCTCCCACATGCAGCAATAAAAAGGAGCCTCATACCACAAGTGTCAATAGAGGCTGAGTGGAGATACTGGACTTCTATTTCCATGTGACAGTAATACGGCATCACCTCTTTCCTTTCCCTGCAGAGAGTGTCAGAGAAAGCCAGCTAAAACAGAAGATTCAAATAAGATCCAGAGTTTCATAACATAATACAAAAACGTCCAGGTTAAAATGAAAAGTCATTCATCACATCAAGAACCAGGAAGATCTCAAATTGAATGAAAAAAATCAATAGATGACAATATAAAGATGACAGAGATGTTAGAGTTATTTGAAAAAGATTTTAAGGAAGCTATGATAAAAATGCTTCGGCAATCGATTATGGTCACACTTAAAACAAATGAAAAAGAAAAAAAGAAATCCTCAGCCAAGAAATATAAGATATAAAGAAGAACCAAACAGAAATTTTAGAACTGAAAAATACTGTAACTGAAACAAACACTTTGGTGGGTGACCTCAACAATAGAATGGAGGATACAGAGGAAGAAATGAGTTGAAGACAGGAAAATAGAAATAATCCATAGAGAGAAAATAGACTAGAAAAAAATGAACAGAGCCTCAGGGACCTACAAGATTATAACAAATGGTCTAACATTTGTGGCATCAGAGTCCCAGAAGGAAGAGAGTGGGGCTGAAGAAGTACTTGAAGAAATAACACAGAAAACTTTCCAAATTTGGCAAGAGATTTGGCCTATAGAGTCAAGAAGTGGAGTAAATGCCAAAGAAGATAAATCCAAGGAAATGCATGCTAAGACATATCAAAATAAAACTTCTGAAAACTAAAAACAGAAACAAAATAAATTTTGAAAGTAGCCAGAGAAAACAACACCTTACCTACAGGGGAAAAGCAAAGTGAATGACTGCAGATTTCTCATCAGAAACAATGAAAGCCAGAAAGAAGTGGCATAATATTTTTCAAGTGCTGAAAGTAAAGAACTGCATACAATAAAAAATATTCTTCAGGATTGGAGGGGAAATCAAAACGTTTTCAGATGAAAGAAAACCAAGAATTGTCACCAGTAGATCTACACTAAAATAAATCTACCCTTTCTTTAGCTAAGAAAGTTCTTCATTTAGAGAGAAAATGATAAAAGAAGGAATCTTGGAACACCTATAAGGAGAAACAAACAAACGAGTAAATAAAAGAGATTTTCCTTCTCCTCTTGATTTTTCTAAATTGTTTGATGGTGGAAGCAAAAATTACGACACTGTCTGATGTGATTTTAAACATATATAGAGGAAATTTTAATACAGTTATATTATAAATGGGAGAAGGTAAAGGAATGTAAAGAGAGGCCAGGTTTCTCTACTTCAATGAACTGGTAAAATGACAACACCAGTAGATTGTGCTAAGTTATTATATGTAATGTAATATATAAAGCAACCATCAAAAAGGTATACAAAGAGATAGACTCAAAATCTCTATAGATAAATCAAACTGGAATTCTAAAAAAAAAAAAATGCTCAAGTAACCCACAGAAAGTCAGAAAACAAAAACAGAGAAAGAAAAAAAGAGAGAAAACAAACAGAAAACAACAAAATGGCAGACTTAAGCAAACATATCAATAATTCCATTAAATGGAAATGATTTAAATATACCAATAATAACAGAGATTGGTAGAGTCTATTAAAAACATGATCTAACTATATGCTGTCTAAAATAATTTCACTTCAAATATGACAATATAGGCAGGTCAAAAGGAAAAGGATAGAAGAAGATATATCATGTAAACATCAATCAAAGAAAAGCAGGAATGGATATATAAATATAAGATAAAGTAGGATCACAGCAAAAAACAATTGCCAGAAATGGAGAGAGACATTATATAATAATAAAAGGGCCAATCCACCAAGAAGATGCAGTAATTCTAAATGTGTATGCATCAAACAACAGAGTCACAAAATATACCAAAAAATGATAAAACTGAAAGAAATAATAGACTAATTCACAATTATAGGTGGAGACTTCAATATCCCTCTCTCAACAACTGATAGAAAAACTAGACAAAAAGTCAGCAAGGATAGAGAAGAACTCAACAACATCATCAAACAACAGGATCTAAATGACATTCATAGACCCCCTCATCACACAGCAGAACATGTATTCTTTCCAAGAGTCCATAAAACATATACCAAGATAGACCATATCCTGGGCCATAAAAAAATCAATAAATTTAAAAGAATTGGTGTCATACAGTATGTTCTCTGACCACAATGGAGTCCAACTGCAAATTAATAACATAAAAATAATCAGAAATTCTCCAAAAACTAAATAACAAACTTCTAAATAATCCATGGGCCATATATAAAGTCTCAAGGAAAATTTTGAAAACATATTAAAATGAATGAAAATTAAAATACTACATTTCAAAATTTGGGGGATACAGCTAACATAGTGTTGAGGGGAAAATTTATAATGCCAAATGCATACATTAGAAAAGAGGAAAAGTCTCAACTCATTAATCTAAGCTCCTATCTCAGGAACCTAGAAAAAGAAGAGCAAAATAAATCCAAAGCTAGCAGGAGGAAGGAAATAATGCAGATAAAAGCAGACATAACTGAAACTGAAAATGGAAAATAAAAATTGAGAAAAATCAACAAAGACAAGGAGTGGTTATTTAAAAAGATCAACAAAATTGACGAATCTCTAGGAAGACTGAGGAAAAAATAGAGAGCAAATTACCAGTATCAGGAATGAAACAGAAATATCACTACAGATCCTACAGACATCAAAAGAATAAGAAAGGAATACTAGGAAAAACTCAGTATGCATAAGTTTTTACAAGTAGATGAAATTGACCACTAATTTAAAATATATAAGCTATCACAACTCACCCAATATGAAATAGATAATTTTACTTTTAAGGCAATATAATTTGTAACTTAAAAGTTTCCCCTAAAGAAATCCCCAGGCCCAGATGATTTCACTGGAAAATTCTACCAAGAGAATTATTCTCTTAAAGAAGAATTAACACTAATTATACACAATCACTTCCAGAAAATAGAATAAGTGAGAACATTTCCCAATTCATTTTATGAGCCTAGTATCATCTTGACAACAAATCCAGATAAAGATGCCATGTAGGGTTCATTCCCCCCATGCATACAAGTCTTATTCAATTTAAGAAAACTAATCACTGTAATCCACCATATTAACAGCATAAAGGAAGAAAATCACATGTTCCTCTCAATCAATGCAGAAAAATTATTTGACGAAAGTCATTTGACATGATTATCTACATAGAAAATCCGAAGGAATATTTTTTAAAAACTCCTAGAGTGAGTTAATTAAGGTGGCAGAATACAAGACAAACATAAAAAATCAATTGTATTTCTACATATACATGGACTTGAAATGAACACCCAAACATTGAAATTAAAAATACAACACCATTTACAATATTTCAATGGAAACTAAAATATTTAGGTGTAAGTCTAACAAATCATGTATAGGACTTTGTATGCTGTAAACTACACAATGTTTATGAGAGAAATCAAATAAGATATAAATAAATGTAAAGGCATATTATGTTCATGGATCAGAAGTCTCAACATAGTAAATATGTCAATTTCTTCCAAATTGATACATAAGGTTAATGCAATTCCTGTGAAAATTCCAGAAAGGTCTTTTATAGATAAGGACAAGATTATTCTAAAATTTATATGGAAAAGCAAAGGAACTGGAATAACTAAATTAAAATTTTGAAAGAGAAGAAAAAATGGAAGGAATCGATCTACACAATTTCAAGACTTACTACGTAGGTACAATAATTAAGACTGTGTAGTATTTGTTGAAGGTTAGACATAGATAAGTAGAACAAAATAGAGAACCCAGAAATAGACTGACACAAGTATGATTTTTGACAAAGCAGCAAAAACAATTCAGTGAGGTAAAGATAGTATTTACACCAAATGGTAATGGAACAATTGGACATCCAGGGGCAAAAAAATGAACCTTGCCCTACCTGTTATAAAAATGGATCATGGGCTTAAATGTGAGATGTAAAATTATAAAACTTTTAGAGAAAAATAAGGGGAAATATTTGGGTCTAGGATTAGGCAAATGTTCTTAGATTTGACACCAAAAGCATGATGCATAAAAGGAAAAATTGACAAATTAGATCTCATCAAAATTAAAAACTTTTGCCCTAAAGACCCTGTTCAGAGGATGAAAAGACAAGTTACAGAGGGGGAGAAATATTTGCAAACTACATATATGATAAAAGCTAGTATCTGGATTATATTTTTTAAAACTCTCAAAACTAAACAGTAAAAAAGCAAACAGTACTTAGAAATTGGACAAAAGACATGAAGATTTTATCAAAGAGGATATATGGCTAGCAAATAAGCACATGAAAAGATAGTTAACATAATTAGCCCTTAGGGAAATGCAAATTAAAACCACAATAAGCTGTCACTACATACCTATCAGAACGGCTAAAATAAAAATTAGTGACAACACCAAATGCTGGTGAGGATGCAGAAAAACTGGGTCAGTAATAAATTGCTGGTGGGAATGTAAAATGGTACAGTCACATTTGAAAGCAATTTGGCAGGTTTTTTTTAAACCTAAACATACAACTAGCATTGTACTCCTGGACATTTATCCCAGAGAAATGGAGACTTATGGTCACACAAAAAACCTGTACATGAATGTTTATAGTAGCTTTATTCACAATAACCCAAAACTGGAAGCAACCCAGACGTCCTTCAGTGGGTGAATAGCAGAACAAGCTGTAGCAATCCATGCCCCGGGATACTACTGAGCAATAAAGAGAACAGTTATTGACATATGTGCAACACTGTAGATGATTCTCCAAAGAATTATGCTGAGTTAAAAAAGCCAGTCCCCGAAGTCTACATACTGCAAGAGTCTATTTATATATCATTCTTTGAATAACAAAATTATAAAAATAGAGAACATATTAGTGTTTGTCAGGGGTTGGGGAGCTGGAGGGAAGTGGGTGTGGCCATAAAAGGGCAACGTGAGGGACCCTTGTGGCGATGGAAATGTTCTGCATCTTGACTGTATCAGTGTCAATATTCTGGTTGTGATACTGTGCTATAGTTTTGGAAGAGGTTACCACTTGGGGGGAACTGGGTAAAGGGTACACAGGATTTATTTGTATTATTTCTTGCAGTTGCATGTGAGCCTACAAAGTTCTGAAAATAAAAAACTTAATTAAAAAAATAAATGCAGATGCCACATAGACAATAGCAGACAAGATGCTTGCATCTACAGTGTAGTCAGGTTGACAGCAACTGGCTAATGCAAGAGTTTGTGTTGGTAACTCAAATACCATGAACAACATTGTTTAGTAACATGTTTTCTGAAAGGATTTACTCTTAGTTAGTTTCTATACAAAACAACCTTCAATCTTCTCTCAACTAACATGATAGTTGAGTTCTTAGAAAATACTGAGTATATTAAAAACACACAGGAGACCTTCAAGATGGCGGAGGAGTAAGACGTGGAGATCACCTTCCTCCCCACAAATACATCAGAAATACATCTACATGTGGAACAACTCCTACAGAACACCTACTGAACGCCGGCAGAAGACCTCAGACTTCCCAAAAGGCAAGAAATTCCCCATATACCTGGGTAGGGCAAAAGAAAAAAGAAAAAACAGAGACAAAAGAATAGGGACAGGACCTGCACCTCTGGGAGGGAGCTGTGAAGGAGGAAAAGTTTCCATACACTAGGAAGCCCCTTCACTGGCAGAGATGGGATGGGGGGATGGCGGGGTGGGGGGAAGCTTCAGAGCCATGGAGGAGAGCGCAGCAACAGAGGGGCAGAGTGCAAAGTGGAGAGATTCCCACACAAAGGATCGCTGCTGACCAGCACTCACCAGCCTGAGAGGCTTGTCTGCTCACCTGCCGGGACACGGGTTGGGGCTGGGAGCTGAGGCTCAGGATTCAGAGGTCAGACCCCAGGGAAAGGACTGGGTTGGCTGTGTGAACACAGCCTGAAGGGGGTTACTGCACCACAGCTAGCAGGGAGGGAGTCCAGGAGAAAGTCTGGAACTGCCTAAGAGGCAAGAGACTATTGTTTTGGGGTGTGTGAGGAGGTGGGATTCAGAGCACCACCTAAACGAGCTCCAGAGACAGGCGCGAGCCGCGGCTATCAGCGCAGACACCAGAGACGGGCATGAGACGCTAAGGCTGCTACTGCAGCCACCAAGAAGGTTGTGTGCAAGCACAGGTCACTATCCACACCTCCCCTCCCGGGAGCCTGTGCAGCCCACCACTGCCAGGGTCCTGTGATCCAGGGACAACTTCCCTGGAAGAACACATGTCACACCTCAGGCTGTTGCAACGTCACACAGGCCTCTGCCACCACAGGCTTGCCCCGCATTCCGTACCCCTCCCTCCCCCCTGGCCTGAGTGAGCCAGAGCCCCCTAATCAGCTGCTCCTTTAACCCTGTCCTGTCTGGACAGGAACAGACGCCCTCAGGCAACCTACACGCAGAGGTGGGGCCAATCCAAAGCTGAACCCCAGGAGCTGCGCGGACAAAGCAGAGAAAAAGAAATCTCTCCCAGCAGCCTCAGGAGCAGCGATTAAATCTCCACAATCAACTTGATGTACCCTGCATCTGTGGAATACCTGAATAGACAATGAATCATCCCAGAATTGAGGCGGTGGACTTTGGGAGCAACTGTAGTCTTGGGGTTTGCTCTATGCGACTGACTGGTTTCTGGTTTTATGTTTATCTTAGTTTAGTACTTAGAGTTTCTTAGCATTAGTAGATTTGTTTATTGATGTGGTTGCTCTCTTCCTTTTTTAATTTTTATATATAGATATATATTTTTTCTTATTTCTCTTTTTGTAAGTGTGTATGTGTATGCTTCTTTGTGTAATTTTGTATATATAGCTTTGCTTTTACCATTGTCCTAGGGTTCTGTCTGTCTGTTGTTTTTTTTTTAATAGTTTTTAGCACTTGTTATCATTGGTGGATTTGTTTTTTGGTTTGGTTGCTCTCTTCTTTCTTTCTTTCTTTTTTCTAAATTACTTTTTAAATTTTTTTATTTTTAATAACTTTTTAAATTTTTTATTTTAATAACTTTATTTCTTTTTATTTTCTTTCTTCCTTCCTTTCTTTCTTTCTTTCTTTATCTTTCTTTCTTTCTCTTTCTCTCTTTCTTTCTCTCTTTCTTTCTTTTTTCCTTCCTTCCTTCCTTCTTTCCTTCCTTCCTTTCTTTCTTTCTTTCTTTCTTTCTTTCTCCCTTTTCTTCTCAGCCATGTGGCTGACAGGTTCTCTGTGCTCCAGCTGGGTGTCAGGCCTGTGCCACTGAGGTGGGAGAGCTGAGTTCAGGACACTGGGCCACAAGAGACCTCCCAGCTCCATGTAATATCAAATGGCAAAAGCTCTCCCAGAGATCTCCATCTCAATGCTAAGACCCAGCTCCACTCAACAACCAGCAAGCTGCAGTGCTGGACACCCTATGCCAAACAACTAGCAAGACAGGAACAGAACCCCACCCATTAGCAGAGAGGCTGCCTAAATTCATAATAAGGTCACAGACACCCCAAAACACACCACCGGACGTGGTCCTGTCCACCAGAAATACAAGACCCAGCTTCATCCACCAGAACACAGAAACTAGTCCCCTCCATCAGGAAGCCTACACAACCCACTGAACCAACCTTACCCACAGGGGGCAGACACCAAAAACAACGGGAACTATGCACCTGCAGCCTGCGAAAAGGAGACCCCAAACACAGTAAGTTAAGCAAAATGAGAAGACAGAGAAACACACAGCAGATGAACGAGCAAGGTAAAAACCCATCAGACCAAACAAATGAAGAGGAAATAGGCAGTCTACCTGAAAAAGAATTCAGAGTAATGATAGTAAAGGTTATCCAAAATGTTGGAAATAGATTGGAGAAAGTACAAGAAATGTTTAACAAGGAACTAGAAGAACCAAAGAGCAAAAAAAAAAATGATGAAATTAAAAATTCTCTAGCAGGAATAAATAGCAGAATAACTGAGGAAGAAGAACAGATAAGTGACCTGGAAGATAAGATAGTGGAAATAACTACTGCAGAGCAGAATAAAGAAAAAAGAATGAAAAGAATTGAGGACAGTCTTAGAGACCTCTGGGACAATATTAAACACACCAACATTCGAATTATAAGGGTCCCAGAAGAAGAAGAGGAAAAGAAAGGGTCTGAGAAAATATCTGAAGAGATTATAGTTGAAAACTTCCCTAACATGGGAAAGGAAATAGTCAGTCAAGTCCAGCAAGCACAGAGAGTCCCATACAGGATAAATCCAAGGAGAAACTTGCCAAGACACATATTAATCAAACTATCAAAAATTAAATACAAAGATAAAATATTAAAAGCAGCAAGGAAAAAGCAACAAATAACATACAAGGGAATCTCCATAAGGTTAACAGCTGATCTTTCAGCAGAAACTCTGCAAGCCAGAAGGGAGTGGCAGGACATGTTTAAAGTGATGAAAGGGAAAAACCTACAACCAAGATTACTCTACACAGCAAGGATCTCATTCAGATTCGATGGAGAAATTAAAACCTTTACAGACGAGCAAAAGCTGAGAGAGTTCAGCACCACCAAACCATCTTTACAACAAATGCTAAAGGAACTTCTCTAGGCAGGAAACACAAGAGAAGGAAAAGATCTACAATAACAAACCCAAAACAATTAAGAAAATGGTAATAGGAACATACATATCGATAATTACCTTAAATGTAAATGGATTAAATGCTCCAACCAAAAGACATAGACTAGCTGAATGGATATAGAAACAAGACCCATATATATGCTGTCTACAAGAGACCCACTTCAGACCTAGGGACACATACAGACTGAAAGTGAGGGGATGGAAAAAAATATTCCACGAAAATGGAAATCAAAAGAAAGCTGGGGTAGCAATTCTCATATCAGACAAAATAGACTTTAAAACAAAGACTATTACAACAGACAAAGAAGGACACTACATAATGATCAAGGGATCAATCCAAGAAGAAGATATAACAATTGTAAATATTTATGCACCCAACATAGGAGAACCTCAATGCATAAGGCAAATGTTAACAGCCATAAAAGGGGAAATTGACAGTAGCACAATCATAGTAGGGGACTTTAACACCCCACTTTCACCAATGGACAGATCATCCAAAATGAAAATAAATAAGGAAACACAAGCTTTAAAGGATACATTAAACAAGATGGACTTAATTGATATTTATAGGACATTCCACCCAAAAACAACAGAATACACATTTTTCTCAAGTGCTCATGGAACATTCTCCAGGATAGATCATATCTTGGGTCACAAATCAAGCCTTGGTAAATTTAAGAAAATTGAAATCATATCAAGTATCTTTTCTGACCACAATGCTATGAGACTAGATATCAACTACAGGAAAAAATCTGTAAAAAATACAAACCAATGGAGGCTAAGCAATACACTACTTAATAACCAAGAGATCACTGAAGAAATCAAAGAAGAAATCAAAAAATACTTAGAAACAAATGACAAGGAAAACACAAAGACCCAAAACCTGTGCGATGCAGTAAAAGCAGTTCTAAGAGGGAAGTTTATAGCAATACAATCCTACCTCATGAAACAAGAAACATCTCAAATAAACAACATAACCTTACACCTAAAGCAATTAGAGAAAGAAGAACAAAAAAACCCCAAAGTTAGCAGAAGGAAAGGAATCATAAAGAGCAGATCAGAAGTAAATGAAAAAGAAATGAAGGAAACAATAGCAAAGATCAATAAAACTAAAAGCTGGTTCTTTGAGAACATAAGCAAAATTGATAAGCCATTAGCCAGACTCAACAAGAAAAAAAGAGGGAAGACTCAAATCAATAGAATTGGAAATGAAGACGAAGAAGTAACAACTGACAGTGCAGAAATACAAAGGATCATGAGAGATTACTACAAGCAACTATATGCCAATAAAACGAACAACCACGAAGAAATGGACAAATTGTTAGAAAAGCACCACTTTCCGAGACTGAACCAGGAAGAAATAGAAAATATAAACTGACCAATCACAAGCACTGAAATTGAGACTGGGATTAAAAATCTTCCAACAAACAAAAGCCTAGGACCAGATAGCTTCACAGGCGAACTCTATCAAACATTTAGAGAAGAGCTAAAACCTATCCTTCTCAAACTCTTCCAAAATATAACAGAGGGAGGAACACTCCCAAACTCATTCTACAAGGTCACCATCACCCTAATACAAAACCAGATAAAGATGTCACAAGGAAAGAAAACTACAGGCCAATATCACTGATGAACATATATGCAAAAATGCTCAACAAAATACTAGCAAACAGAATCCAACAGCACATTAAAAGGATCATACATCATGATCAAGTGGGGTTTATCACAGGAATGCAAGGATTCTTCAGTATACACAAATCAATCAATGTGATAAAGCATATTAACAAACTGAAGGAGAAAAACCATATGATCATCTCAATAGATGCAGAAAAAGCTTTCAACAAAATTCAACACCCATTTATGATAAAAACCTTCCAGAAAGTAGGCATAGAGGGAACCTACCTCAACATAATAAAGACCATATATGAAAAACCCACAGCCAATATCGTTCTCAAATGTGAAAAACTGATACCATTTCCTCTAAGATCAGGAACAAAACAAGGTTGTCCACTCTCACCACTATTATTCAACATAGTTTTGGAAGTTTTCGCCACAGCAATCAGAGAAGAAAAAGAAATAAAAGGAATCCAAATCGTTAAAGAAGAAGTAAAGCTGTCACTGTTTGCAGATGACATGATACTATACATAGAGAATCCTAAAGATGCTACCAGAAAACTACTAGAGCTAATCAATGAATTTGGTAAAGTAGCGGGATACAAAATTAATGCACAGAAATCTCTTGTATTCCTATACACTAATGATGAAAGATCTGAAAGAGAACTTAAGGAAACACTCCCATTTACCATTGCAACAAAAGAATAAAATACCTAGGAATAAACCTACTTAAGGGGACAAAAGACCTGTATGCAGAAAACTATGACACTGATGAAAGAAATTAAAGACAATACAAACAGATGGAGATATATACCATGTTCTTGGATTGGAAGAATCAACATTACGAAAATGACTATACTACCCAAAGCAATCTACAGATTCAGTGCAATCCCTGTCAAACTACCAATGACATTTTTCACAGAACTAGAACGAAAAATTTTACAATTTGTATGGAAATATAAAAGACCCCCAAAATCCAACATAATCTTGAGAAAGAAAAACAGAGCTGGAGGAATCAGGCTCCCTGACTTCAGACTATACTACAAAGCTACAGTACTCAAGACAGTATGGTACTGGCACAAAAACAGAAATATAGATCAATGGAAAAGGATAGAAAGCCCAGAGATAAACCCATGCACATATGGTCACCTTATCTTTGGCAAAGGAGGCAAGTGTATACAAGGGAGAAAAGGCAGCCTCTTCAATAAGTGGTGCTGGGAAAACTGGAGAGCTACATGTAAAAGAATGAAATTAGAACACTCCCTAACATACACAAAAATAAATTCAAAATGGATTAAAGACCTAAATGTAAGGCCATACCCTATAAAACTCATAGAGGAAAACATAGGCAGATCACTAAGACAACCCTCAGAATGGGAGAGAATATTTGCAAATGAAGCAACTGACAAAGGATTAATCTCCAAAATTTATAAGCAGCTCATGCAGCTCAATATAAAAAAACAAACAACCCAATCCAAAAATGGGCAGAAGACCTAAATACACATTTCTCCAAAGAAGATATACAGATTGCCAACAAACACATGAAAGGATGCTCAACATCCCTAATCTTTAGAGAAATGCAAATCAAAACTACAATGAGGTGTCACCTCACACCAGTCAGAATGGCCATCATCAAAAAATCTTCAAACAATAAATGCTGGAGAGGGTGTGGAGAAAAAGGAACCCTCTTGCACTGATGGTGAGAGTGTAAATTGATACAGCCACTATGGAGAACAGTATGGAGGTTCCTTAAAAAACTAAAAATAGAACTACTGTATGACCCAGCAATCCCACTACTGGGCATATACCCTGAGAAAACCATAATTCAAAAAGAGTCATGTACCACAATGTTCACTGCAGCTCTATTTACAATAGCCAGGACCTGGAAGCAACCTAAGTGTCCATTGACAGATGAATGGATAAAGAAGATTTGGCACATATATACAATGGAATATTACATAGCCATAAAAAGAAATGAAATTGAGTTATTTGTAGTGAGGTGGATGGACTTAGAGACTGTCATACAAAGTGAAGTAAGTCAGAAAGAGAAAAATAAATACCGTATGCTAACACATATGTATGGAATCTAAAAAAAAAAAAAGGTTCTAAAGAACCTAGGGGCAGGATAGGAATAAACCCGTAAGCATAGAGAATGAACCTGAGGACACGGGGAGTGGGACGGGTAAGCTGGGACCAAGTGAGAGAGTGGCATGGACTTATATATACTATCAAATGTAAAATAGATAGCTAGTGGGAAGCAATCGCATAGCACGGGGGATCAGCTCGGTGCTTTGTGACCACCTAGAGGCGTGGGCTAGGGAGTGTTGGAGGGAGACAAAAGAGGGATGAGATATGGGGATATATGTATATGTATAGCTGATTCACTTTGTTATAAAGCAGAAACTAACACACAGTTGTAAAGCAATTCTACTCCAATAAAGATGTTAAAAAAAAACTACACAAAATTTACTTTGTGTTTATATGTAAAATGGAGTTAGATTCTAGGCTCAAATAATGGTTCACCCAAATAATAAGACAACCAAAATTGTCTTCAAGGGGCAGTACATTTCCTTAGAATAATACCCAGTGCTCTACCATGGCAACTCTCAAAATGTCTAGGGACCCCTAGTGGTCCCCACTAGGTCAAAACTACTCTCATAATAACACTAAGGTGTTATTTCCCTTCTTCATCTTATTTTCTCCAAAGGCCACATTACGGGATTTATCATGAAACACAATGCAGAAGCAGATCTGTGACTCCAGCTGCCTTCTATTAAACCAAACATTTAAAAACACTGTGGAATTTATTTTACATTAGCGAAAACGTGAAACCATGCCACTCTTCGCATTAATTTTTGTTGTTATTATTGTTGCTATTTTGGAAAATAGAGAGTAAAGAGGTTCTGAAATCAAAAAGTTTGAAAATTGCTGCTCCAGGGCAAGGATCCCATCTTTTCACTGCAGTATTACCAGAATCTAGTAAAGTGCCTAGGACATGATAGGTGTTAAGTGAACCTTTTATTGAACTGAACAAACAGACCAGCTAAAGGACAATGACGTCTCGATTGACCAGAACTCCATGTGTTCATTCAATACCCAGGATTTAGTGGGTAGAGGGTGGGCTCTATGAGTTGCGATCTTGCTCATGTACTGTGCATCCCGTTGTCTCATGGGCAGCGCCTTGCATGGAGCTCCCACTTCACAGACCAGGTAACTGAGACCCAGCCTGATCCAGGAACCTGACCAAAGCCACAGCCGATGACAGAGTGAACCAGAGCCTTTACTCAAGCCTCCTGGGTTTCCCACCATCCTTTGCTGTGCCACTTTCCCTCTCCCTCCCACCTGACTCTGGGGTGGACCAAGAGCTTGTAACAACTGTGATGGTGGGTTCTGTGATTCTTTCTCACATGGGACTCTGCCTGTGGTGGGTGGAACTATCTGGGAAAAAGTCAGGCTCTTGCTTCTCAGCCAGGAGACAGCCCACCCTGGGGAAGGTCTCAGCACTGGCCAGCTTGGAGAGAAGATCCTCATCTTGGCTTCCACCATCCCTCAGTCAACACACCCACACCCTGGGCCTGTGTGAGAACTCCAGGTGGCACTGAGCCCGGCCACCAGGATGCCTCCCCATGAGATACACTTGGAGGGCATGGCAGTGGGCCTTGCTCCTTTGGGGTGGACAAGGAGGCACCAAGTGTAATCTCCCCTGTACCCTACTCACCCACTCACTCCAGGCTCTGCAAGGCCCAACCCACAAGCAGGGGCCAGTCAAATTTCACCGAGGTCCAGGGGTGTTTGGTTTGCAAAATGCTGGCCGCAGGTGTCTGAACCACACAGAAGGTAGCTTACCCCATGGTCATTTGTGAGCAAAGACCTTCACCTTCACTGTACCTTTACTGTGCCCACCAGACAGCAAAGAGGAGCTGCCTCTGGAGGCCCACTGCTGCCGCCACCCAGCCCAAGGGCTGGCTCTACGGGCCCACTGGACAAATATGTTCCATTCATCCAGCATCTCTCATCAACAACTAGTTGTTGGGGCTTAGAGTATGGGCCGTACTGTGCCAAGTGTGTAAGAGTGAATGAGACTGGGTGTGCGAGTGATTTCAGACATAGGTCATGCAGAAAACCCACTTTATGGAGGGTCAGCTTCTTTGCTCAATGTCTACTGATGGAAACATTAATCTCATCTAAAAAATACCTTCACAGAAATATCTAGAATATTTGACTAAATATCTGGATACCATGGCCCAGTTGACACATAGAATTAATTATCACTGTTTTGAACTGGGCGATGTTTGGGGGGTGGGCCTCCCAGGAGACATTGGTGAGCCGAGGTGGTGTGTGCCACTCCAGCGGGGATGACTTGCCAGACCCTGGGAGGTCCTGAACGGAGAGCCCTCACTCATTTCCCTTGAAATTTCACCCTCTCAAGTTGCAACGCCCAGATTCCACACCGGGTTCTGGGTGTTACGTGTTGCCTCATGACCAGAACCATCTTGCTGATACATCCACTGGTGATGTGACAACACCCAGGAAGCACACAGGCAGGTATATCACAACCCCCTGGGGAAAACCTGGCTGTGGGCCTTGATTTTCTGCATGGATGGCCTGGACGCCTGGCTACATGTTTACTTCTAAAGCACAAATGCTATGGGAGGCTCAGGCTTGTTTGCCATGAAAGGGTGACCGAGGCTTAGAGCTGACCAAAAGCCCGCCAGGGCAGCCCATGGAGATGCCCAGAGCACTTGTCCTGTTGGTTTCAAGGCACGTGTCAGTGAAGGCCTTGAGAGGAAAAAGACTGCCTGCCCTGAGGAAGAAGAATCCTGCCTGCCGATGGCCTTTGGACTCAAGCCAAGATATCAGCTCTTCCCTGCATCTCCAGCCTGCCAGCCCACCCTGCAGATTCTGGACTTGCCAGCCTCCACAATTACATCAGCCAATTTCTCTAAATAAATCTCTCTATAAGGTTAGAGATAGAGATAGAGAAAAAGAGACGGATACATACGCACATCCTATTGATTCTGTTTCTCAGAGAACCCTGACTAACACATTAGCCTCTGATATCACCTGTCAAAATGTGTCCTTTGAATGTGCTGTGCTGACGGTCCTCCCTCAGTTTGTGTGCTGGACACAAATTTTCACCAAATCTCGAACCGTCCCAGCCTGTAGGGCCTCCTGAGACACAGACACTGGAAAGGAGCTCTTGTTAAAATCTCAAATGGTCATATGGCTTTTGCATGTTTAAGAACACGTCTTCCTGCTCCCTTAAGACAATCCTTTGGAGTATGAGAGTGAGACAGTGACTAGAACAAACCTGTTGCCAATTCCTGGCATCCCTCTGATGGTGCTCACCCGAGGGGAGCTAATCTTCTGGGCACAGGTGACGGTGGTGTGGGCACTCCATGCCCCAACCCCCGACACGTCAAAGAATGGAAGTTTCCCTCTATTTCTTCATGTTAACATGAATCAGTATTAAACTTTCATCTCCAGGCCTAGGAACATTTTACATTTGACCACTGTTACCTTCCAAAAAAGCTGGGAAACCCTTCATTCTGAAAATCAAATGAGGCAAGGCTAAAAAAACCTAGCATGGAGGAAGAGTTTTTAACCAGTTTTGTAAACTGGTTTAATGAGTGGTTTCTGCACAGCTGATCTGTGTCTCGAGGTTTCTTCAGCTCAGGCAGTAGGCTGTCCCTGCACCATGCTCTCTGGTTGTGCAGGGAATGCGATGGGGAAGCAGCCTAAGAGTGTCATATTTTGTGTGTTTTCTTCCCTGGAAACAATTGTCACTCAACGGAAAGTAAAGCTCCAAGACCCCAAAGTCCTAGATGTGCTCAGAGTTACTAATTGTTTTGTTTTGTTGTTGTTGTGTTCTAGAATACGAGAAGTTGGTGAAGGAATGGCTGGGAGAGGGCATGCCAGCAGGAGCAGCCAGCCTACATGGGTTGCCGGGGACCCGCCTTGAGGCCAGATGTGCCGCCCTATTGGGAGGGTGCGCCCTCTGCCATCCTAGGCCCAGGGAGGCAGAGGCTTTTATCCTGACCTGCCTTCAGATCATCTCAAGCCTCTGAGCCTGAAAGCTGAGCTGCCGGTCACGTTACTGGGCTACTGTTACCGCAGAGGCCTCTGAGTCCCCCGCTTGGCACAGCACTCCTGGCTTCTTGCTCAGTCAACCTGGCCCAGGGTGGCCCGCAGTGGTTGCCCCACTGCTTAATTATCTGTGGTCCAGAAGTCGGTGGTAATCGTCTTAGGATGGGTGGCCTTTTTGTTCCCTCTCATGGCAGAGGCTTGTAAGACAGATCAACCAGTCTTCATTGTTTTGTAAGCAACAAGGATGAGGGTAACAGGAAATTCCAACAAGGCTCTCAGCTCCTGGGGAACACGTGGTGATAGGAGTCTGTGGGCACAGATATTGTCAGGAATTAAGGGGTCCCCTTAATTCCTGCATACACACCAATACACAGCTCCCTGTGTGGAAGGCTGTGAGTCCAATTCAAATTGTGGATATACTTTACTAGTCCCCAACAGTGTTTCACTTTTTTTGAATTTAGTTACCAATTTTAAAAATTGAGAAGTTTTACATTAAAATCTGCACTTCTGGCTTCTGAAAAATTGAGAGATCTGGCAACATTAGGCTGTATTCCCCAAGGCAACTGCAGGCTGGCACTGGGGAACCCACACTTCCTTCAGGTAGGGCAGTGGTCCTCAAACCGGGTCTCCAACTAGCAGCATCAGGTTACCTGGACACTGGTTAGAAATGCACATTTTCAAACCCAGACCTACTGTGTCAGAAACACAGGAGCGGGGCCCAGCAGAGCTTCTAACAAGCCCCCCAGGGGATTGTGATGCCAGCTAGAGTTGGAGGACCACTGAGGTGGAGCCTGGGCTCTCCATTTCCCACAGGCCCCACCACGCCCTCATGCCTATTCCCAGCCTGCCTCACTCATTTACATTAAGTGCTGATTCTGTCAGCCTCTGTGCTTGTGACATCTGGCTTCACACTGCTTTTGTGTTGGGTATTCTGGGCATCACTGGTGGACGGTCAGGGTGCCTCAGCTGGAAGAGTCGGCTGCCAGGCAAGGTGTCCTGTTCTCTGCATGCACGGGGGTGGGGAGCAGGCCAGGCTATAAAGCCAAGAGTCTCATAGCAGCACCTAAGACTCTGAGCGTGAAGACCCAAGAGGAGCTGAAGAGAGGTGCGTGAGGCGTTGTGGGGGGGAGAGGACCCTGAGTCAACACCACCTGGATCTGGTCACTTTAATCATTCCTGGCTTCTTCTCACCCTGGTGGACATGCTTGGCACAGCTGTGAGTGTTTATATGTGTGTTTACATGTTTCTGACATCTGTCCTGGTTTGTGCTTTTTTCTGTGTGTTCACCCTGTCTCTACCTCAGAAGATACCTCCCTCCTTACCGCCCCAGGTGGAGTTGGGCCCTTAGCTCCTCTAAGCCTGGGGGAGCCTGAGCACATACTCATGGTCACCACAAAGAGGGGATGGAGCACAGAAGAAATGGTGGGCAAAGACCAGGAGAGAGGTCAATGGCCGTCCTGTCCCCTCACCCCACTCCCCAGCAGCCACCCAAACTCATGACTGTCTCAGGGAATCTGGGCAACGTGTCTGCCCAGGGGCTTGGAGGAGGAAGCAGAGCAGGCCTGGAACTCTCCCTGGTTAGACGTGAGCTGCCAAGGCCACGGGCATGTGGGATTTGTCTTAGTGCCCCAAGCTGGCGCTGTGCATGGCACAGAGCAGACACACCCTATTGTTTGCTGGCAAAAAAGAAATGAAATCACGCTGAACCGAAGTTGGGGGAGGGGTCCTCCTCTCATCACTCACTCGCTCCTTCATCCGTTGGTTTATGGTGTGTGGCACATAGGTACCAGGCCTGCTCCAGGCACGAGTCGGGACAGGGGTTCAGCAACTGCTCAGTTTAGTGGAGGCAAGTTCTGTCCATCAAGACCCGTGTGACATGGTAGGGAGAAGGGAGGGCTACAGGGCCTCTTACCCAGAAGCTCTCAACCATTTTACTCCTGAACCCACCAGGTGGCTTATCCTGCCTTAGCTGACCTGGGTCCTTCTGATCTCACCAACTCCACAAAGTATGATCCAGGCCACCGACACTTAGGAAAGAAAGGGAAGAGAGAGGGAATCCCTAATCTGTGCAGGTGTGGTGCTAGGAGCCTGAGATCCTCACCACCCTGAGGGGGAGGTGCATCTGCTTTGGAAAGATGATCAGAATAATAATGGGCACGAATACTTATAATGAATATTATTCTCACAGTAGCAGCAGCCGCAGTATCAATAGCTGCTTTTATTTCCCAAGTTCTCACTAAGACCTAGGCCCTTGGACCACGTACATTTCCTGCATTATGTCATTTACTCATCCCAACAATGGAAGTAGATATTTTAGCCTACGTTTTCAGGTCAGGAACTCAATATTAGGGAGTTTAGGCATCAGGCATCTTGTCAAACCCAAAGAGGTACTCCAGAAGGTACCTCAGCAAAGAAGAGACAACAAAGGAAAGAAAATGGAATGAGAGGCCAATGGCCTAAATCTGAGTCTCACCTGGCTGTCAGATAGGCCCACAACCTACAGCTTCCCAGGTTGTGCACTGTGCAACTCCAGGAGGTGCTATGCACTTAGAGCACAGTGTGAATGTTGCCCCAGGCTGTGCAATGTGGTGGCCCTGGTCAGCTTGCTCCGTGACCACCTAACCTCCTCTTGCACTTTTATAAGGGTTTGAGCAGGTGTCTGCAGAAAGTCTTTGTGAGCAGAGCAGGTAAGTTCTCCTCAGATACCCGTGGCTAGAAGGACTCCATACCTGCCTTTCCACAGGATGCCCCTTTGATGGAGAAACTTCCATGCATCACCAGGATTAGCCAAGACTTGGCTGGTGGAAGTAAACCACCAGCCTCCCGTGGAATGCTCTGGCCCAGAGACAAGCTGGAACCGGGACCAAGAACTTGTGTCTTCGAGGTGCCAACTCTTTGTTGGTAAACGCTCTCTCCAGGACTTCATTCCAACAGAGAAACCACCAACAGATGGTTCTGCTTTGCAGCATGATGGAAACTTAGGCCCACTTTCCTCTCTTTTAAAGTGTGTGCCAGCACCAGCCATCCTTGGGGGAAAAGATACCCAAGGAGAAGGAGTCAAGAGCCCAGAGTGTAAACTAATGGCGAGCTGCAAGCTTCCTCCCAGCAGGAGCTGGGAATGGGGTATTGAACTGGATCTGAACCCAGCACAAAATCCTCATGAGATTCAGTAGAATTGGGCTTGGAGGGAGGCTTTCAAATAGGTGAAAATGAAATGGTAGCTGGCCTGTTTGTTTGTCTTTCTAAATCATATGACAAGTTCTTATGGAAAGAAAGTACTGGCCTCAGATATGAATGTCGGTCCACCTGGAGAGCCTAACTAAGCCCAGGCCTGGGGAACAGCATGTCAGAACCCTCGAGGGCCAAACCCCCTCCCACAGTGTGCTGTCCCAGAATTCATACCCAAGCCACTGTGACCCTTTCTCCTGATCAGCCTCCCACTATTCCAGACTTGCCTGTCTTTTTGCATGAGGCCTCAAGCAGGGTTCACCGTGGCTTGGAAAAGCTGTGTGGATGCTAGGCTTGCTCCCCCATCCCCAGACACTTCCCAGAAGGCTTGGAGGATGCAAGCCCCTAACTGTTAGGTGTCAGGGAGGGACATCTGGGTGGACCACTTTTGGAGTGTCCTGCAGCCCCTAGTCCTGCTGTTCTGAGGACAATTCCATTGGGAGGGGTGGCTGACACAGCTTGCTAGGGCTGAGCTGGGACCCCTCCATGCAGCTGGTTGGTCTGGGGGCAAAGACCCCCAAGCTGCACCTGGGGATGTGGGGGTAGGATTTGGAGATGCCTGACAATCTCTGTTGCTCACCTGAATTGAAGACATGTCAGCAAGGAAGTTCAAGTCCAGCTTCTTCTTCTGTGGGTCTGGCCACAAATCTGCTCAAAAGGCCACATGGAGAGAGAAACAGTGAGAGAAAGGAGCCCAGAAAGAAGGGTCCTTCCTGAGTTCACCATGCTTTCCCATTTCTGAGTCCGGGTCTTCCTGAGCCTAGGCATTCCTTTGGGTTCCCTGTGTCTTTGTAATAAATGCACCTCATTTGCACACCTTTCTATCTTTTGCCTGTTTGAGTGGGTTTCTGCTAGTGACCACTGAAAACCAGCTTGCCCCCACTGCCACCCCCAGTGGTGCAGGAGAGAATGATGTGGAAACTGCAATTTAAGACATAATTTCCCAACCTTAGGATTAAAATATGGGGCTCAGACATGGAAACGCTCATGACTGCCTAATGACAGTCAGACTGTGCATGTTCCTCATCTCAGTTAATCCTTACAATATCCCTTTAAGGCTGTTATTGTTCCTGGTTTATAAGTAAAAACATTGAGGCCCAGAGAGGTAAGCAACTTGCCTGCAGTCACGCAGCTCCTGCTGATTCAGTGTTTTTATTCCTTGCCTCGTTCAATCCATCCCCCAGTGCTGGAGACCCCTGGTCAGAAGGGCTCACAGAATTAACAAACATTAGCCAGAGCACGACTCTGAGGAGTTGACTAGCCTCATTAAGGCCCTGACATGTGTTTTAAATTTCATTTTCTCGAGCCCTGGGGAAGACTCGCTGAAGCAGCCGAGTAGACAGCAGCTGTGGACAGAGCCCTTCGTAAGGGGCTTACTCAGTGACTCTCCTCTTTAGATTGATCCTGTGTGCTGCTGGGGCTGTTGCCTGGAGAGGAGGATGCGGGCCTGCCTCTGAGAGCCCCCCAGCTCTGCTCCCCAGGCCGAGTGTGGTCTCAGACCTCCTGAGCCAGATCCAGCAGGGGCTCTTGCTCAGAGATGCATTGAATTGGAGCCTGCGATGTCAGTCTTGGGATCTGTGCGCTTGAAGGCAGATGCAGAGAGTTTTATGCACACTTGGGCTTCAGTCTTGGGCACCATTTTGGAGACGTTGAGGAGCCCTTGTCCTCCAAGTGAGTCAAAAGTCCTCCTTGTGGGAGCTTCCCAAGTGCTTCGCTGACATTCCTTTTCTTCATTAGTGCTTTCAGTTTCCACTGGAGCCATGGTCTGACTCGGCCAGGGAGTGCTTGGGAAAGCAGATGTGGATACTGCTGCCCCGCCATCTTCCAGGAATGCAGAAGGTCATCTTGGGTGCTTCTTGGGTGCTTCTGGTGCGGGCTGTCCTCTGACTGAGACAGTGAAGACCCCCAGAAACAACTGGGTGGTTTCCAGGGACTGCAGAGGTCCCGGGGCCTGAAAGCAGCGCTCCTGACAGCTGAAGAGAAGCAGAAAGGAGAACCCCTTGCAGAGAGCCCCCGAGCTGGAGGAGGTGGGCAGTCACACTAGAATCTTTACAAAGGAGGGACTGGGCACATTCAAGCTGGACAGAGGAGGATCTGTGAGGTTGAGACTGTTTTTCACCTCATGCCAGGTTGAGAAAGCCCGAGTCCTCCATCTCAAACGTGGGGGCCAGGTGTGCAGATGGAGAGTCAAAGGCATCAGCACCATAGGCCCTGGTGGTCGGGGGCTGAGCTTCCACTCAGGTCTAACCCAAGGAGCCACAAAGGACTGCATCCTGGGCTGAAAAGAACATCTGATTTTTCCACAGAAATTGGAAATCCTGATTTCATGTGAAATCTCCCAAAATTTAATAACATGTTGGCAACTAATTTCATTTACAAACAATATTCTATGACGGCCAAACCACTATGTCTGCTGACTGAATGTGGCCTGTGGCTGTTTGTGGTCCCTGCCATCGGCTTTGTCTAAGAAGCAATGGCTCCATGAGGGGTGAGCACGGACTTGGTCAGACACATGCCTTCTGGTGGACAGCTTCAAGGCCAGGGCTGAAGTCCAGCATGTGGCAGAACTGCCAGGGTACAGGCTGGGGTTGTAGGGAGGGGGAAGCCTAGGCTTGGAGGCCCCAGCTGGCATGGGGGCATGCTTGGCTAGGAGCCTTCCTTTATTCTTTCAGCAAACATCTGACTACCTGATCTGTACCAGACACTGGGATATGGTAGTGTATTAGCTTCCTGTGGCTGCTGTAACAAATCACCACTGACTGGGTGGCTTAAAACAGCAGAAGTGTGTTCTCTCACTGTTCTGGAGGACAGAAGTCAGAAACCAGTATCACGGGGCTGAAGTCAAGGTGTGGCTCCCTCCGGGGACTTCATTTCTCACCTCCTTTCGTTTCTGGTGGCTGCTGGCGTTCCTTGACTTGTGGCCACATCACTCCCATTCCTGCTTCCATGGTCACAGGGCCCCTCTTCTCCTGTATGCATCCAATCTCCTCCTGCCTCTCAGAAGGACACTTGGGATTTGGTTCAGAACACATCCAGATGATACAGGATAATCTCCTCTTCTCAAGATCTTCAATCACATCTGCAATGATCCTTTTTCCAGGTTCCCGGCATTAGGAGCAGATATCTTTGTGGGGCAAAGATGATTCAGCCTATTGCTGGTGGTGAAGAGGAAATATCAAGTCCCTGGCCTAGGAGTCTTTACTTTCTAGTGGGGCGGCCGGAAAAAGCCAGCGAGCCTGTTAGCACATGTAATAATGCCACACTCTACAAAGTACTGGGAAGAACAATCCAGCTCCTTTGGGCACTGTCCCCAGACCTCAGGGCTGCACCATGGGACAAGAGGGCGCCTGGCCCCATCCAGCTGCCCTGACACTACTCCAGCCACACAGGCAGAACCAGAGTGTCTCTGAGCTGCAAGCCTGTGCTTCTTGGCTTACACCTGTTGCAGGTGTTTGCTGGAGCCCCTGTGACTTGATGAATGAGAACAGGACCTTTCCAGACATGGGGCATGCACAGCCCAGCTGCCCCGAGGACGGGCAGGCTCTGCAGGGCTCACCTGCAGTCTTAGTGCATCTCCTTTCTACGTGCCAACCCCCACTGGGGAGACTTTCCAGCCCACAGGGGCATATGTCAGGGATTCCAAACCTGCCTGGGGCTGAGCAGGTGCAAGGGAGGTGCAGTGATGGTGACTTCAGCTGAGAGAGGACTCCTCGTGTGAGGGCCTGGCAGCCACCATGTGAACCCAAAAAAAAGTCACCTCCATCTTTTGGTGTCTGAGCTGGTAGAGCCATTTAATGGGTGAGCCCAGCCTCGGAGGTATGTCTAGAAAAGGTCTGCAGAGAAGAGACCAGAACAGGGAGTCCTGAACACCTAGAGGCCACATGATGCTTTTTGACACAGAAGCGCTTCCCCTGTTCCCCCTGGTCTCCCTGCCAGACGCACACCCTGTTAGTCTTATGTTTCAGATCTTATTCTTCCTCTATGAATGAAAAGGGAAACTGAGGCCCAGGTGAGCGACACAACCCATCCAGAACCCTTCAGGTCCCATCAGGTCAGACTGCCATGCTCGCTGGCACCTGAATTTAAATGCAATTTGCAAATAAAACCACCAGCCCCTTCCCCTACTTTTCACCCACCCCCACCCCCCACCCCCCACATCCACCCCTAGGACATTGGGAAACTCTGGAAGTACCCCTGGTCTGCCCAGCACCTGAGCAGAGCCGCAGGCAGGGGAGCCGAGACCCCTCCCTCCAGCTGCCAGGAGCGTGGGCGGCCCCCACAAGTCAAACGCTTAGTATCTTCGTGGTGAAAGAGGGGTGTCATCAGGTCTGTTTCCTCATCCTCCTTAGAGGGGAGACCTGTTGGGGCAGGTCCACCATAGCTGGGGGAGGGCTTTGAACTCTGCGGCAAATGGCTGGAGAGAGACAGCCTGGCCCTAAGCCCCAGGCACCCCTGGAGGACAGAGAATTGGGTTGGGAATATTTAGGGTACCATCGTGCCAGGAAGTAGCTGGCTTCAGAGAGAGTGGGACAGAGCTACCCCACTCACTCCACCTACCAGCTGTGTGACCTTGGCAAGAGCCCCTGTGGGGACTCAGTGTCCCTTCTTGGAAAATCAGTATAACACTGCCTCTCTCGCAGGGCTGCTATGAAATGAGAGATGATTTCAGCCTAGCCCCTAACACACAGTCGGCACTAATTAAATGGGAGAATATTATTGTTATTGTTGTTTCTATGACATGACCTTGAGAAATTCATTTCCTCAGGCCCCCTCACGCTTGGGCAGACCTAGTGTTTGTTAGACTCGTGGTGGGCACATTCAGGGCAGGACATGGGCACGTGATGGGACAGGTTCTCCAGGGGGGTATTTCTGCCCCCATTTCACAGACAACCTAACCGAAGTGAAGGGAGTTTCAGCCACACACCTGGGTCACATGGTAAATCAGTGATGGGTGGGAAACTGGAGCTCTGGTGTCCTAAGACTCCTGCATCCCATGGTACAGGAGTCCCGGCAACACCTAGGGAGATGGCATCACACCCCCCACTCCCAGTCCTGGACGTGCTCAGGAGGCCTGGATGTGGTGAGGCTCTCCCTAGCACAGCCCAGGCTGCAGCAGCCGCACAAAGCCTCAGAGGTACAGATTTGGGTCCTGGCAATGCAATGTGATGGGGCTGGCCTGTGGACCGCACAGTGAGGAGGGAGCACCTAGACCCCGCTGACCCCTGCCAACCTCCCAGGCTCCAAATCTCCAGGAAACTGGAGAGGAGAGCCCTGCCCATTGCAAAGCATCCGTGAGGAGCCGCCATCCCCAGATGTTACCAGGTGTGAGCTATTTCCTCCTCATTGTTTTAACAGATCTGTGAGTTTTGTTGCATCCTGGTCTGGCCTGGCTTAGGGGGTTGAGTTTCACCCCCCCTCTGAGGTCCCCAGCCCACAGGAAGCGCCGCCTCTCTGGCCACACCTGCTCCTCCCTCTTCTCCAAGAATCACCTGGAAAGAGCTGGGGAGAAAACCACTTGTTGGTTCTGGTGGGGGAGCCACCAGAGGGTATGGCTGTTTCAACGGGGTTTCTGCCTGCTTCCACTGGCAGCTCCCCAATCCCACTCCCATCAGCCCAAAACTTTAAGAGCACTGGGTCTACTTGGAGCAAAGGGGTCAGTCCTGCACCAGTGGAGAGTCTCCCAGTCCACTCATGGGCCTCCGTGGCTGTGGCTCTGTGTGATGGAAGAGAGTCAAGTATGGTGCAGAGGTCACTGCAGCGATAACCTTCAAGGCCCAGGCCAAGGACAGGCTGCAGGGCTGTACCACGCAGGGTGCCCAGGGCATCGGATTCACTCTCAGGATCAACTATTGTTGCAAAGTCCTCCTGGTCAGTCTTGCGCCTTTAAAGTAGTGCTACCATGTGGAAATGAGTGAACATCGTGTGTTGTTTGATTCGTGAACACATGGCTGTGTGGTCACAAAGCCCCCGTCCAGGTCCCCCTGGACACATAGCCAGACTCTATTTCTCCATCTCTCCTGCTGTTTGGAGTGTGCCTGACCTGTAACCAGTGGAATCTGGGAGGAAGCGATGTGGACACCTCCAGGCTGCCCAGGAAAACCGCCTGCACAGTCCTTCAGGCCCTCTGCTTCCATCTGCCTGTGAATAGAGCAGACCATGAGGGTGGGAGAGGGCGAGCACCGGATGGAAGGATACCAGGTTCCTGAGGTGCCACTGGCCAAGGGCCACCCAGGAGGGTCTTCCAACCGGGGACCCCTGTGTTGGATCCCTGCATCAGTGAGAGGAAACCTCCAGAGCTTTAAGCCAAGTGTGGACCTCAGGCCAAACCCAGCCTGTGAGCTCCAGATTGTTTTTACATTTGTGAAAATGACTTGAAGAATAGTACTCTGTGACACATGAAAATTACACGAAATCCAAATATCAGTGTCCTTCAATAAAGTTTGATTGGAGACAGCCACACCCATGCACCCACTTAGCGTCTACAGCTGCTTTCCCACCCCAGCTCCAGAGATGAGACATTTCCACAGAGCCTGAAATATTTACTCCCTGGCCTGTGTAGATAGTTTGCCAACCCCTGCCTTTTCTCATTGGGATTTGGGGGTTGTTTGTTATGGAAGTTAGTCTACCCTGATGAACACATTCAGGGTCTTTTCTGAAGGGATACGATGAATAGTTTTAAGACTTCAGTATAAGGCAAAATTGCCTTTTGGAGGATTATGCTAATTTACATTCCCACTGACCAGTTCCCGCTCCCTGCCAATCCCTGGTGTGTAATACACTCTCCCCTGTAAAATGAGGGTTTAAACAAAAACAACAAAGAGTGTCACTCATCATCCCCTTATACAAAGGCTTAAGTCGCAACCCACTGCAGTTGCCCACCAACGGTGCACCTTGAGGATGGAAAAAACAGGATGAGGCACTCTGTGCTTTGGATGTAGGCGCCTAGATGCATATCTAAGGAATAATTTCAAAGACCCCAGATTCTTGCATCTTCCCATACACAGAAAAGCACTAAAATCATTAACTTGAGATGTCTGTTCTTTATGATTAGCAGTAATCTTTTGATGTTTGACTACATTGGTTTTGTTTTTTTTTTTCCCCCAGCAAAAAACTCCTGTTTATAGTGCCTCCTCCCTCACCTCTTTGGAGCAGTTCCTCAGAGCTATCTGAGATGCTGTTTCCTGGGCTGTAGTCGTCAGTAAGGTCCCTGAATAAAACTGAAACATGTGTGGGTTTTTTTAGTCAACAAGGGTGAGATTTCCACCCTCCTGGGTCGTGGTGGCGCCGAAGTAAAATAATCTGTGAACATACCTGTGCTTGATAAAGTACCTTTGGGCACCTAGGCACCCTTCTCCTGGCTGTTCTAACACATAGATGTTTTCAATGCTGAAGGCTGGCCCTGGAGAAATTTCTCCTTACTAAGTCACCACGTTGCTTTGAGAGTGTCTGTGGATGGTGCTATCTCCTTCTGACATGAGACAGAGTCCCAGAACTGCCTGTACTTTTCTCCGTTCCCTGGGTTTCCATAGTGCCTCCAGACTCTGCTGGAAGTAGAATGCAATTAGATGGTGTGGTATTGTTACTTATAATAAGAAATACATATCTGGTCTTCAATCTGTTTCTGGCACATTGTCCTAAAACCTTAGAATTTTCCAGTGATAAGAGCGGTAAAGGCGTCTCATAATGCTGATAAGGTGACTGTTAGACCTCAACTAAGGATGAGGGCTGGTCATCAGGAGAACCAACCATGTGATTAGAGGGTTGGAACATTTTAGTCTGGGATGGAAAAGGGGCTGGAAGTTGAATCAATCACCAATGGCCAATTAGTTAATCATTCAAGCCTATGTAATGAAGCCTCCATAAAAACCCAAAAGGACAAGGTTCAGAGAGCTTCCAGGTTGGTGAACATGTGGATTCTGGGAGAGTGGTGAGCCTGGATAGGGCGTGGAAGCTCCATGCCTTTTCTCCATATACCTTGTCCTATGCTCTCTTCCATCTGGCTGTTCCTGACTTATATCCTTTTAATAATAAACCAGTAATCTTGTGAGTAAATGGGTTTCCTGAGTTCTGTGAGCAAATTAATCGAACCCAAAGAGGGGGTCATGAGCACCTCTGATCTATTGCCAAGCCAGTCAGTCAGAAGCACAGGTGACAACTGGCATCTGACATGTGTGTTGGGGCAGGGGAGGGCAGTCTTGTAGGACTGAACCCTTAACATGTGGGGTCTGATGCTGTAGATGGAGTCAGAATTAAGTTGAATTGTACACTTAATTCTGGACACCCAGCTGGTGTCTGAGAATTGCTTGGTGGTGTGGGAACCCCCCTCCACACATACATATTGGAGTTGATCCAGAACTGTTAGAAGTCGGGGTGGGAGAACCTGAGCACATCTGCAATGGAGAATTATACAGGTGATAATCAGTCCTCAACACTGGAAGAATGAGGACACCCAACTGCAAATTGGTACATCCCTGCAAAAAACCAAGAGCCGTCTGCTTCCTTTGAAATTTCCTGCTGGTGTGATGGCCTAGGAGATTTCAAGAAGATGGGGGGTAGCAGCTAGAGCACTTGAACTCCAGCACACAAACTGGTCAGGAGCTGAAGGAAGGAAGGAAACTATTTTTGGAAGCTGGATAAATGTAAAAGTATGAAGCACAGATGGAAATTCTATCCGTCAACATCCACAGTGCTCTGAGGAATGTGCAGAGAAGAAGGAGGAGAGGGAAAGGGGCAGAGATGTACTTTGGCCGTCTCCTACTATCCACGATGACCGATTGTTAGATACTCTTTAGGAAATTTGCAAGCCTGTTGTTAAACTCAGCCATGGTGAAATTAATCACACTCCAGAAATGGGCAGAAGCCACAGATCAAGGCTTTGTGATTTTTTTTTCCCCAGAGATCTAATTTACCAACACACCAATGGGTATAAGGAGTAGAGGAATGGAAGAGTCTGTTTAGAATGAAGGCAGTGTCCCAGCAGAGAAAGAGCCTCCACTCAGAGAAGGAAAAGCAGCAGAAAGGAAGTGCAACAAACTTGTGAGGTAGTTTCCCTTAGGGAAACTTTTCAGCTATGACTAAGACAGGTTAAGAACTTGTCCAAAGTCACACAGCTGATCAGTGCCAGAGTTAGCATTTGAAACCAGGTATTTCTGGTTGTGGTAGTTTTTGTTGTTGGTTTGTGGTCTTTTTGGTTTTATTTTACTCTGCCAGTAACAGATGAATGAATGATTGAAATGGAGTTAGCTGTTTGGAAATGTCTCTTATAGGGTCAGTTCTATAGGCTACCTAAAAAATTCAGAATCCATGAGTTAAAATCACCTCTTGCTTTTGGCTTTATTTCCCATGGTTTTATTTTCACAAGCCAAATACACCTTCAATGGACCCAAATTTGCTAACATTAAGGGTTTCCTGTATGGCTAATTCTGCATGTAAAATCCTGGAAGCCAGTTCCAAAGATGGGTTTTGAGAATGCCTTGGTGTTGTACCTGGCGTCATGCCTAACCTCTCAAGGAGGCCAACTTTCAAAATCAACACTCCTTTAGAGGCAAAAATCCTGGTAGGGTCACCATATCCAGGGATACGGTGGTGACTTCGTTTTTTGTTTTTGTTTTTGTTTTATTTTCACCAATCTTTATTACAGAGTCATTTGACAACAATCCAAATTCCCCAGAATAGGGAAATAATTAAAGTACAGTACACCCATACAGTGCAACTCTATAAACCATGGAAGGCAATAATGTAGATATTGATGATACATAACAATTTACATGGAAAGATGTTAGTGATGTAATGAGTGAAGGTTGTACAACCTTATGTAAAATATAACATACATAATAAGTATGTGTCTATTCATCAATCACATACTTATATAGATATAGGTTTGGAAGATGGGTTGTGGAAAGATTTGGTTGGTTTAAATTTAATTTTGTTTATGTGATTTTTCTAATTTTTACATATTGAATACGCATGACAAGTGCAATAAAAGTATTTTTATTCTTTTAAATATGTAGTAAGATGTTCTTTCTGGGATGGTTTAAGTGACATCACTGTGACGTGCTCTCAGGTTATGTGTTTTTGTTTTTTCTCTTAAAGAAGGCTAAGGGATCAGACGATGATTTTCTGGTCTTCCAGCAGGGCTCCCCCTGGAGTCGCTGCAGAGCCTCAAGGGACACTTGCTCAACAAAGACTGAGGATGGGCCGTCCCTGCCAACCTCGGGCCCTTTTGGGAGACAAATCCAACAGCGGCTGTGCCATGTGGGATGGGGCAGCACTGGACACGGAGCAGGTCCACATGCTCCACTGCAGGCAACAGGGCAGTGACTCTGAATGGGGTAGTTGCCACTGGGAGTCTGGGTCCTGCTGGCTGCCTTGTCACACCCCTTGGGGAGCCCCTGGTAGGCATCTCTCGTGGGGGCGAGGGAGGCAGGGAAGTTGGAAACTCACTAGGCTTCTGTTTGCATCTCTTTTGCCAGGTGTAGCCACTTGTGTGGACAAGTATTATTAGGATGACCTACCTGGATTTAGCTAGTCAGGATAAATCACAAATCTTCTTGGCTTTCAAAAGTACTTTTGAATTTTATAATAAGGACTCTGTGCTTCACTGCAATCAAGATTTAAACACCACAAACCAGTAGTTGGAAGTGATGATTCATTTAAACAGCACATTCACTGATTTTGAAATAGAGCATGGACCTCTCTGTCCACACAAAACTCGTTTTATTTCTCTTTCAGAATTCAGAGTCATCAGGCAACTGAGACCTGAACGTCAGCTCATCCAGGCCATGCTCACGGTTTTGTTTCTGTCAACCTGAGGAGCAGGATGCCCCAACATCAGCACCGTCAGCTCCTTCTCTGCCTGGCTCCTTGCTTCAGCCGGATTGACTCTTGACTGCAAATGGTTCTCCACAGTGCGGTAGGGCCTTTCTTCTGCAAGATTTATTAGGGCCAATTAGCTCCTCAGAGGGGTATTGCAAAAATACCCGCAAAGTATGTTCAGGAGACACCTCCCTTCAAGTGGACAGTGTTCTACCAACAAGCTGTAACATACCAAGAGCAGTGACATTAAATTCTCTGTCTTCAGGACACAGCCTGGAGCCCTCCTTCTTTTCCCCAGCTGCCTCTGGAAGCATCCTTGCCACATGGACAGGGGACAGACAGGCAGATGGGGTGGAAAGCAGCAGGGCACCATGACATATGTGAAGGGGATAACTGGTCTGGAATTACCCACTTCTTGTATCTAATCTAACCTGGATAGTTGTGAGGCTTTCCACAAAACGATTTACATACTGAAACTGTCTCAATAGTTTGTAGATACTCATCTCTTCTGGAACTTTCATGAGTAATTTGTCTCGGTATCTCTATGTAACTGAGACAGAAGGCTTGGCTCTACCCACGAAGGGATTAGTCATTTATATAAATAAGGATACAAACAGCTTGGGGAAATAGATTCTGTGAGACTCTAAACCAGATCACTGGGAACTAAAACGCACAACACTGGAGCACGTCATGCCACATAGCACACATCATCTAAGTGTCATTCCATCCACCCACCCCCAATATCAACACCACCAGCAACATCAGCAATGAACAATGGAGAAGAATGTGCCCATCGTGGTACCATAGACGTGCCCTCTTTCCAGCTAACCAGCACACAGCACTCACGGATTCATTTGTTTGATATTCCTTCATTCATTCCTTAATCTGCCTTGACTCCCCATTCCCTCCCCGCCCCAAACCCTTGGCCAAGTTCTCTGGAACTCTCCACCACCTCAACCTCTTCTCTTAATCTTCCCTCAACTCTTCACCTTAACCTGAAGCTGTCTGCCCCTCCCTAGAGGACTCCACTTGCCCTGCAGCCTCTGGGGGAGGAGAAGGGGCGCTGGTTTAAGAGGAAGGCGGGTGTGCCAGAAGACGGGCACTCCCCGCTGCTGCTTCTGAACCACCATCTTTCCTCCTCCTGCACTGTCTCCCTCTCCTCGCAGCTGTCATCCACCAATCCTCATTCCCACAGGACTTGAGGCAGCTCACTGGCTTTGTCTCCTGTCACCCATGTGGATGACCGGCTACCCAATGGACAATCAGGTCCTGACCTCCTCACCACTGCTGACCTCTCCCTCCCCTCCACGTCACCCATCACTCCCATGGTCCCACCCTGTAACTGCTAATAACTGACATAGGGAAGTGAAGGTGATGCTGACTAGAAGTGTGGAGGGTTGCAGGGCAGGGCACGATATCAGATCTACACGGCAGTGGATGGGGAGCTGGAGGTCAGACCAGGGAGATGCTGAAGGCTTGGATGAGAGTAAAGCAGAGCATGGCACCTGAATGGACCACAGCTGTTTTTCATTTCAACCTCTCCCATCAAAAGCCATAACAACTCGAGATCAGTCTGGCTCAGGCAGGCTTCTGGGGCCGAGCATCCAGGCGTGTCCTCTGGGCATCCTCCTCCATGGCCGCCACACTCTGTACCCACAGCTCACTTCCTCGGTGTCCCCTCTGCTGCAGGTCATTCTCCTCCCTCAGCACTTGCTAACTCCCTTCTCTTCATGCCCCTCCATCATTAAAACCTTTACCTCCCTGCCCACCCCTGGCACTGTGGGTACTTCTGGCAGAACCCCAACCTTGAGTGGATGCAACAGTTTGTCTTCTCCACATATTTGTCATTTCCAGAGAAAATCTCCCAACCAAGCTGACTGGTTTCACCTCAGTCCATTAGCACAAGTCTCAGGGATGTTCAATACCCAGACTCATTCCCTTGCGGTTGATTTTCCTTCTCTCGAAGCAGTTTCTTGCTCTTTCCCATCCCAAGCCCCACTTCCAGGGATGCCCTCACCTCATATCTTACGTGTGAAAAACTGAAGCCATCATAGGGGATGTCCCTCAACTTCCCACCGCTCCATGGGAACGCATACCTACATGGTCCCCAACTCCCCACCCTCCCCCTGGTGCAGAGGGGATGCGTCCTGCTCTGCTCCTCAACCTCGAGGGGGTCCTGCTTCCTCATCCGCTGACTGTCCCTCTCCCTCACTGCCACCTTCCACCTCAACACTGGAACATTCCCCACAGAGTACACACACACTCTAGCACCTTCCAACCTGAAACAACACTCAACCAGGACACAGAGTCACTCTGCCTCATTTCTCCTGTCTCATTTCTCTGCTCGCCTCACCACCGTCTCCAAATTGCTGTCTCTGCTCGCTGTCTCCACTTCTGCACCTCCACAATCCACGGCGCTTCTACTGTCTCCAATCTAGCTGTTGTCCCCTTGCTTCACTGAGACTTCCTTTATTAAGGTCACCAGTGTGTCCTTGTGGACAAATCCAAAAGATGCTTCCTTCACCCCATCAGTGTTGTACACATTTGTCCATAGCCCCAACTGAAGTGCCCTCCTTGCTCGGCTTCCCGAACCCTCCACCCCATCCACCTAGTCTCCTCTCACTGCATTTCCCACCCGTGTCTTGACACCATTTTCTGGTTCCTCATTTTCTGACCAACACTCAACATTCCAGCACCATAGGCCTGGCACTGGGCCCTCTCCTCTTCCCTGTCCACATTCTCTTCCTTGGTGACCACATCTGGTCTCATGGTTTTAAACAATTTCTATTTGCTGAAGACTCCAAGAGGACTTCTCCAGCCCTTGCCCCTGATCCCAGCATTCTTATATCCTGAAATATAAGAACTGCCTCCTTGAAATCCCCACTTGGGTGTCTAGGAGGCATCTGAAATCCTCCTTGAAATCCCCACTGCCTCCTTGAAATCCCCACTTGGGTGTCTAGGAGGCATCTGAAATGAAATATTCAATACAACCAAAATGGAGCATTTGATCCACTCTTCCCTCTGGGAAAACAAAGCAAAACAAACATATTTATTCTCTGGCCTTCTACAATCCCTATCTCAGCCTGAATGTCCACAGGTGCCTGCTGCCCAGAGGACACGCCTGGATGCTTGGCCCCAGCAGCCTGCCTGAGCCAGACTGATCTCAAGTCGTTATGGCCTTTGATGGGAGAGGTTGAGAGGAAAAGCAGCTGTGGTCCATTCAGGTGCCATACTCAGACTAACTCTCATCCAAGCCTTCAGCATCTCCCTGGTCTGGCCTCCAGCTCCCCATCCACTGCTGTGTGGATCTGATATCCTGCCTTGCCCTGCAACCCTCCACCCTTCGCTGTCAGCAGAACCCTCATAGGGAAATCTATGTCCCTATGTTCCCATAGTCCCCGGGAGGAACCCATCTCTCCTCCAAGCTCAGTTTGCCTGTCTCAGTGCAAGATGACACTACTCCCCAGACCCATGACAATGAGCAGGCGACCCAAATATGACCAACCAATCTATCCCATTTCCCTGGGAACATGACCCAAGCCAGGACAAAAAGACCAAATTCCAGGACTTTGGGCTTACTAGAAGAGTAAAGCTCTCCTCCAGCTGAGAGAGTCCTGATGCCATTATTTGAGTCCCTGGATCCAGCTAAGCCCCAAGTTATTTCTGCACCTGTCAGTTATGGCAGCCAATAAACACCCCTCCTTTATTTTTACTTAAACCAGTTTGAGTAAGATGATTTTGCTCACAACCCAAAGAGCTCTAATTAATGCATCAATTCATTCACTTATTTACTCACTCATCCCCCTACTAGGTAAAAGGCACTAATCTCTCTGCTAGTGACTTGTCCAAATCATGTCACTGAAACCACAAATATCCCCCTCTCTCTGCCCCATTGCCTATGGGGTCAAGCTCTGGCATTTATAATTCCTTAACTGGGTCCCATCTGATCTCATTTCTCAAGACTCTCCTTAAATGAACCCACTACACCAAGAAGGCCAATTGTAGTCCCCTTCAAAAACCACATTTAGGGCTTCCCTGGTGGCTCAGTGGTTGAGAATCTGCCTGCCAATACAGGGGATGCGGGTTCAAGCCCTGGTCCAGGAAGATCCCACATGCCGCAGAGCAACTAAGCCCGTGCGCCACACTACTGAGCCTGTGCTCTAGAGCTCGTGAGCCTCAACTACTGAAGCCTGCATGCCTAGAGGCCGTGCTCTGCCGCAAGAGAAGCCACTGCAATGAGAAGCCCGCATACCACACCAAAGAGTAGCCCCTGCTCACTGCAACTAGAGAAAGCCTGCGCGCAGCAACAAAGACCCAACTCAGCCAAAAATAAATAAATAAATAAATTTATTAAAAAACAAACAAACATGTATTCCTCTCCCAAACCCCTTCCTTGCATGCTCCTCATCTGATTCATCTTCCAGACTCATCTCCCAGGCACAGCCCCCTGAAGAGTTGCCCATATGGCTCTGGCTTACACATCAGAGATCCTCTCCAGCAGCTCCTGGACCACATCCCCTCACCCCCTCACCCCACTGGAACTCAGCCTCCCTAGTCTCAGTGAACATGTGTCTTGCTTCCCAAAGGGCAACATGAAGGCAGGCCTGGGTCTCATGCTCCTTTCAGGCCCCAGAGTGTCTGGGACAGAATTGGACATCCTCATTAATGATAGGGTTTAGCATTGGCCAGGCCCAGTTCCATGTTAATTCTGCTAACTCTCACAGTAATCAACAGTTGAGAAACTGAGGTGCTCAGGAACCCACCCAGCGTCACCCAGCTGGAAGGTGTCGGGCCAGAGTAGGAACATGGATCTGCCTTAGGATTCCCTGGGCAGGAGTGGACACTTTCTCAGTGAGGAAGGGGCAGAGAGAGGAAAATGCATTTCTGAGGCCACTTTTTCCCACCCAGCGCCTGTCCTGCCATCTGTGGTGAAGAACAAACTTGAACCCATCTCTGCCCTGTTGGTCCAAGAAGAGGAGTCCACGGATCTCATGTTTGGCACTTGCGGCCAGGACACACTGCTCTAAACGTGTCGAAATGTTTCAACTCAGCAACTGTATTTGCAGCCTCACGCTCCAGCAACAAACAGCAGATCAGGCTTCAGGCAGCAAATCCAGCCACCGCTTTTCAGGGGAGCCTGGTGCCTTTCTCTCCAACCTTTCCTCCTCAACCCTGTCCCACGTGGGCAGCTGTATCTGAGCCTGGAGTCCACATGACCAGAGAGCTGAGCGGGGAGGCAGGGAGCCAGCCTGGAGGAAACACCAGGCGGAACGGGACCCTGGGCAGGGGCACTGCTGAGACAGCAGAGGGGAAAGCAACACTGCTCAGCCCCCTGCTCCCGGAGGTCAGCTCTGCCACAGACCAGCGAGAAACCTCGGATTCAGTGCCAAAGGCTGTCGGGTCTCCTCAGAAGCACTGATCAGACCACTTGAAGAGAGATGTCAGACCGATGGCCCTCGAACCAGAGGTTAATGGCCTCTGTCCAGTAAATGCTCCAAGTTTCATTCATTCTTTCAACAAATGTTTATTGATTGCCAGGCTCTGCGCCAGCATTCAAGATAGAACCAAACCATGTCTCCTGCTAGTCGGGGGACAGACGCCTAGATAAGAGTTCAGGCGGACAGTCATGGATGGGTGGACAGCGAAGAAGAGGGGCGACGGAGAGCCCGGAGCAGGTCTCCGGTTCTGTGCCGTGGGAAGCTGCGGGGAGTTGCCTTTGCCCTCACCTGGTCCAGCCCATTCTTGGCATCAGATCTTTCCAGGGGGCCCCCCAGTTAACAAACGAAGGAAAACCTGGGGTCTGCACCTAAGGAACTGGAACTGGGCCAAGGGGCCCCTGCTAAATCCTCCCCCTCCTCTGGCCCCTTTTCCACCCACCATTCTTTCTTGTAGCAGGAACCTGATGCTCTGGGCCGGAATCTGTCACTTCCCCAGCAGACACTGAGAGGCTGTTAGGAGGATGATGCTCCTTCTCTATCCTGAGAGGCAGCATAGCAGGATCAGGAAGCTGGTCTTTGACCTCAGAAAGATCTGGGTTCAAATCCTAGCCTGGTCACTTTGCGAGGATGATGTAAAGTGGTTGGGAGCCAGACTACCTGAGGCCAAATTTCAGCACTAGCTGTGTCACACTGAGTCACTTAACATTCCTGTGCCTCAATTTCCTTCCCCATAAAGTGTAGAATCACTGTAGTACCTGCCATGGAGTGGTCAAGGGGACTGAGTGAGTGAATTCATGTAAAGTGCTAAACCAGAGCCAAGCTAACCATAAGCACTTCGTTATTGTTAGCTATGTTATTTATTGTATGTTAGTTATTGTTAGCTACAGTTATTACACCAACTCACAGGGATACTGAACAAACTAAATGGGCTAATCACTCAAAAATGTTGAATAGGTGCCTGACAAATATTACTGTCCTTTCTCATACATTTTTTTGATAAGATAAAGAGCGGGTGGAAGGCAGAATCTGCCCTCCCCACCAACCCAGGGGGCAGAGGCCTGCTGTAGATGCGAATGTCCAGGGACTGCTCCTGCTGCCCCTTGGGAGGGTATCCCCAAGTCCTCTAAAGGGGCTGTGAAGTTCTTGAGAAAATATCCATTTAAGTTCACCTTAATGCTTACACACTGTTTTTAAAAGGTAGATTTTTAAAAAGGAAGCAGGAAGGCAGAGAAGTGCTGACAGCAGTGGCCAGCCAGCTGTGGGTCCAGGGGAGTGCCAGGGTGGAGCCCAGGTCACCCCTGCCCATGACCCTGGGGGCAGATGCCAGGAGATCCTCTCCCTGGAACAGAACCTTCACCTTTTGCAGGGAGGGAAGCTGAGTGCTGCCTAGAAGAGATGAGCTTAAAAATGCTTATTCTTCCCAGAACACAAGCTTTCCTTGTTGCCTTTCCCAGACATTTTTGTGAAGGAAGGAAGAAAACTGTCCAGGGCCCCTGAGCTGAAGCCTGGAGGCTGTAGGTGGGAAGGGAAGGGGAGGACCCCCAGCTACAATCTCCCACTGGAAATTGCTGCCCCACCACGTGACCGAGGGATAGTGGGGTCTGGCTCGGCGTGAGGGGTCCTCAGAGCCCTCCTCTCTGTAGTCATCCTGGTGTCCAGTCCCTGCCCATTTTCAGGGAGGAGGAAACCCCCTGAGGGACTTTCTCCACACAGCCACCTGAGACCCTGAGGTCATCCCCACACGTGCTCTCAGGATGGCTGGGATGCACCTGGCCTTAAACCCCTCTTCCTGAGCCCAGACTGGTGCTCCGCTGTGCTGACTGGACTGTCCAGGTGGGTCAGCCAGTTGGAAAAGCTCCCCAGAAGTCACTTGTTCATGCTGGCCCTCCCCCAAACTGCCCCCTATGGCTTGGGCTGATTTGCATCTAAATGGTGACCCAGCTCCTGACTAGGGCCTCACCTTGGGACTCAGTTTCTCCTCTATCTCTGACCCCTGGCCTCTGTCGGCCTCTCTAGCTGGTAATGTCCTATCACGCCAGGACTGAGGGCACAAATAGACACCCCTGGGCTGGGCTGGCTGAGGTGAGACCAGGGGAGCCCAGACCAGACACAGGCAGGCGAGGCAGGTAGCGTGTGATGAGGTCTCCTTGGGAGAGCAGCTTGGCAGGTGAGTCACTCCTGAGGAATCCTCTGCATTATAAATAGGCCTGGCTGGCAGTGATGGGAGGGAGAACAATGAAGGACCATTGTCCTTCCTGATAGGTTGTCACTAAACCATGAATAATCCCTTTGAGGGAACTGAGTCTACAAACAGCACCCGAGCCCCTTCCGTGCCAGGCACCAGCACTATTGATGATACTAGGTGCCTGGAAGCATGCTGGGCTGTACCTGTATGATGGCATTTAATCGATCAGGACATCAAACCAGGAGATAAGTATGCTTATCCTCAATTTAGAGATGGATCAACAGATCAGAGAGGTTCCCTGCCCATGTTCATGGCTGAGTCAGTGTTGGAACCCAGGTCTGCCTGCAGTGAGGCTTCTGCTCCTTCAGCCAGGCCATGGAGCTCCCAAGGGCAGGCCCAGGAACCCCAAAATGACCAAGCCAAAGAATCCACTGAGACTTGAGTGCAAAGCCAGCTGTGGGAAATGTCACCCATGGAGAGAAGTGGTTGGAAATCCTTTTAAGCAGGAATAGATCTATTAAACTTTTTTCATCTTTATTTCCCTTAAAAACATTAAATAAAGGGCAGGGCCAGGGAAGACTTCCAATAGGAACTAAGCAAAACCTGTTCTTTGCTACAAGGTCATCCTGCTTTCATTGCCAATGAGGGTCAGATGTCTGTCCCCACAAGAGGTCCAGAGACCATTCTAGCAATTCCTGGGCCATCACACCACGCCTGCTCCTCCCACACACCCCTGGGATGGAACAAGACCGGGCCTGCCTAGGTGGGCATCAGAGGCCTCAGATGACCAAGACGTGGTTTGATTGGGGCCCCACCCAGTTCCTTGAGCCTCAGGCTCAACATGCAGGGGTGCTCACATTCCTGAGCTGCCTGGGACCTGGACCCCCGGGGGCAAACACCATCAGAGCCTGAGAATAGCCTCCTCCTGGTTGGCCGTGGACTCCTGAGTCTGCTGGGGATGGAGTATGGGGAAGTTTGCCTGCTCCCTAGGCATTACAGGCCCAGAGCTGGAGCAGGCCAAACCCGGTCTACACTGGCAAGGTTAGAAGGGCACATTGCAGCTCCACTAATGCAAGTTGGGAGGGAGGTTGGTTTGCATATTTTTGTTTTTTGCATAAACACCAGACAGCCATCTCTCCTCCCCTTCCCCAAACCTTCCCTAAAGCTACATGTGAAAGCTCTTAGTGGGGGAGGCATTTTAGAGGAAGGAAAAGGGGCCAAGTCTACCTGGGTGTCAGCAGGTCTGGGTTGTCTGAGAATGTCCCTCCCAGAGTAGAAATCCGCATGGAGCTGGCAGCAGCCGGGACACACGGGCTACCCCCAGAGACACCACTGGAAGCCCTTGCCTTTTCCTCAATACCATAGGATGACATAATTCCTAAGCCAGGCCTCAGGGTTCTTCCTACCAGGGATTTTCAAGACCTGTGGCTTCCTCAAACCCTGGACATCTTACACACAAGTTAGAACCAAGAACGACTGGTTTAGGTTAAAATGGACTTTGAACTCAACAAGTAAAACCTCAAAAAATGGCTCTCTTTAAATGAATATTTCAGTGAGATGTCGTGCAATGTCTGTGTACTTGGGGGCTACTTTCCTATAACGCCTCTGAGTACAGGAACCCTGATTCACAAGCCAAACCCAAACCCACAGCAAGGATCCCCATCCCCCGCCCCCAGCCTTCCTTCCTGACATTGGCATCCAGTCTGTGATGATATGTGGGCACTTCCTCAAAGTTTAAAGAGGCCAAATAAGTGCCAGGCACCCTGCCGGGGCCTTTGGCCTACAGCTCCACTAGAATTGCCAAGACATTTGTTGAACAACCCAAGATGGCAGAGGCCACTGACACAGTGCAGCCTGAAGGGCTTGAAGGAAAGGAATCTGTGTGTTCTGAACACACACCCAGTTGACATGCAAGCAAGACACCCATCTGCAGAGCCAATGTTCACTCCTGTGCCAAGCCCAGCTCCCTTAATCTGCCAACCCAAGCCCAGCCAAGGGAACGAGACTAGGGCCTGTAACTTCCAAATGACACACAGACCCTTCCCTGCCAACAGGCTGCCTGTGAGGAACTGGGCCAAAACACGAACCTACTCCCTTAGGTCCATGACAAATAGGGCAGGGCCATCCTGGTTCAGATGGAGCTGTATTGGCCCTCCTTCCTGTAAGAGCAGGACCTGCATTGGACCACTGGATCTTATGCTCAGGAATTTTCTGGTAGATGTGGCACACCAGGGACATAGCTGTCCCTTCCCATTGGAGCTTATCTAGGAGACCGTGACCCAAGCAGACACCATCCAGACCCCTTATCTTCACCTCTGCTTCCTTTTGCCATGGTTCCATCTACTTCTGCGGCTGTTGACCCAAATCTATACCTGAAGCCCAGAGCCCTCTCCTGAGCCCCAGCTCACAGAGCAACAGTTCTTCAGGACACCCTGTGTCTGCTCTGCAAATGCCTCAAACTCACTAAGTCCAAGATGAGCTGACTTTATTTTCTCACATCCCATCCTGGTCCCAAACCTACCTTCTTTTTACATTCTCTATCTTGATAAATCCATCCAGACACCAGGTGAGAACTTTCTACTACTCCCCACCATCACCACCTCCGCCTCCACCATGACCATTGCTACCACCTCCATCACCATCACCTCCACCTCCACCACAACCACCATAACCATGATCATCACCACCACCTCCACATTCACCTCCACTAACACCTCCACCTCCACCACTATCACCATTACCTCCACCTCCACCACCAACTCCACCACCTCCCCTCCCCCACCACACACACACACACACAGACACACACCCATAATGTGTCATCCAGTCCCAGTGATTCTTTCTTCCAAATTCTCCTGGAGTCTGTTCCTTCCCTGCACCCATCCAAACACCACCTGAGCTTAGGACTAGTCTGTGTTAATGTTGCCCTAACCAGCTCTCCATTCTTCAGCTCCTCCCCCTCCCCTTTGCTTACACACAGCTGTAAGAGGAACCTTCTAGAGTGCTCAAAGTTCTGCAGTGACTCCCTTCCACCTGCTCCCAGACTTTCTCAAACATGCCCTTTAAAAGAGAGTTTTGATCAAATTTGGGGGGTGCTAGACTAAAAACTAAAATGTTTTTCTTTATTGCAAGATTTGGCAGTCTTTAATATGAATGAGAATGGAGACACTTCCAGGGGAAGAAAGTAGATACACTGTGAAGAGCTTCCTGAATTTCCCTAATCACGTAACTTTGGCTGGAGCTTCTCAGGGAGGAGGAAGGGAAACCAAGGCACCTATTTGGCCCTGGTTTCCCCTTCTCATGATTCTCTCCCTGCTGGTAAGTCTCCTCAGAAATGTCCCTCCTCTACATCTTCCAAGGTAGACATAGCCACCCCCCCACCTACTTCCTCACTCTCTTTCTAACACTATAATTGTTTACATCTCTGATTTCCCCACTGGTCCAGGAGGTCCCTAAAGGCAGGGAGTAATGGGGATCCCCTCAGCCAACACAGCGCCTGAGAAATGGTGGTCCCATCAGTGTTTGTGGAGCAGCTGTCGAACGCTCACTGGTCTGGGCAAGAAAATTTGAAGGAAACCGAGCAGTGTCTGCATGACTTGCCTGCACCATGCATCTCCTTCCCTCCCCTCCCCCACTGCTCGGCCCACTGGCCCCTGGAATCTGTTTCTGCCCCTCCGTCAAAGGAGCTCTTACTCGTGTCACCAATGATGCAAATCACTAAACTCGCCCTGCTGTGTGTCAGTTTTCAGCTGCCTCAACCTCTGGGCAGAATCTACCGTTGCCCCTCTGTCTTTCTGGACCAGTCTCACGCACAGGCAACCCCCCCCCCAACCCCAACCACTCTGTCCTGGTATCCTTTGGGCCCAGGGTCTCCAGCCTTCCCTCAGCGCTGCGTTCCTCCAGGCATGCCTGGCTGCCCTCTCCTGCTCTGGGCGCTCCTTCAGCCATGTCCCTTGCAGCTGCCCCCATGGCCTCAGCCACTCTGAGCCCTCTAATAACTCCCTCATGCTGTGTCCACCCCGGTCCGCGGCTCGGAGCTTCCAGTCTGATTTCACCAGCTACCCACTTGACAAATATACTTTGATGTCTCACTGGTGCCTCAAACTCTCTGTGGCCAACATGTTAACTCTTGTTCCTCCCCCTCAAACCTAATCTGCCTCCAGCGTTTTCCCATCTCCACAGATGACACAACCATCCACTTGCCTCCCTCAGCTCCACGGCTTTGCCAATAATTAGTCCCCCAAATATATTTTTTAAATTTTTAAAAATTTATTTTGTTGTGAAGGAACATTCGACACGGGATCTACCTTCTTAAATTTTCAAGTGCACAATACGGTATTGTCAACTAAAGGCACAGTGTTGTACATCAGATCACCAGAACGTCTTCATCTTGAATAACTGAGTCTTTAAGCCCATTGATTCCATAGCTCACTTCCCAGCCCACTGCCTCCAGCCTCTGACAACCAACTTTCTACTCTCTTTCTATGAGTTTGACAATTTTAGATACTTCATATAAGTGGAATCATACAGTATTTGTCAGAAGGACAGATCTTTCTTGAGCATCTTTCTTAGTCCACCCATTTCTCTTGGCTGCCACCCAATCCAGATGCCATCCTCTCTTGCTAGGATTCTTGCAGGAGCCTCCAAACAGTTCTCACCTCACCCACCCTCACCCACCTGCACCCCCATCCACTTTACACAAGCAGAGAAATCTTTCCAAACACAAACCATTCCCTTGCTGAAACCCTCTGTTTCTGCATTACTCTCAGGATAAAACTGAGCATCCCTAGTGTGGTTCCCTCACCTCATCAGCACGGTTCCTAGTTGCATCTCCAGCTTCCTGCAGGTCAACCACACCAGCTTTAGTGGAAGGGGTGCTTCTCCCTTCCTGCAGCACTTACACAAACTCCTACATGTAACTCCTCACGTCCTTTGGAGCTCAGTTCAAATATCGCTTCATGCCAGACACCTGCCAGACTTCCGCATACACATTCTTGTGACACGATGTGCTTCTTCTTCCTAAATTCACTATGATTGTGATTAAATCCGTAACTATATTAGGATCTGTTTCCACTGCCAGAATGCAAACTAAAAGGGCAGGAAGCATGTGCATATTGTCCTCACTGTGTCCCCAGGGCCTAGAAACGGCCTAGCACATTCGGGGACTCAGCCAGTACTTCTGCAGTTAATGCTTGAGGAGCTTTGCTTATTCAGAGGCAGCTTCTCTAACTGTGTTGAAAGCAAAGGTCTTGGAGTCAGACACACACGGCTCAGCCTCTCGCCAGCTTTGGGACCCTGAGACTCAGTTTCCTCATTGGTAAAGAGGGATGACTGTTTGTGGGGTCTGGCCTGGAGTCTTGAGTTCAGCGAATTTCAGCAGCTATCGTGCAAGGCCAGAGCAACAAAAAATCTCTATTCTTGCCTCCTGAAGGAGACATTTTACTCACTGAACACAGAACGGAGGCTGTATTAAGTAGTTTCCTAGGGTTACGTTAACAAAGTACCACAGGCTGGGGGCTTAAGCAACAGAAATGCACTCTCTCACGGTTCAGGAGGCTGGAAGTCTAAGACCAAGGTGTCAGCAGCATTGGTTCCTTCTGACTGACCGGGAGGGAAGGTCTGTTCCAGGCCTCTTCCACAGCTTCTCGTGGTTTGCGGCAATCTTTGCGTTCCTTAGCTTGTAGAGGCATCACCCCCATCTCTGCCTCCATCTTCATATAGCATTCTCCCTGTGGGTGCGAGTGTATCCAAATTTCCCCTTTTTATAAAGACACCAGTTATTAGGGGCCTTTCCTACTCCAGTATAATGGCATCTTAACTAATTACATGTGCGACAATCCTATTTCCAAATCAAGTCACATTGTAAGGTATTAGGGGTTAGGACATCAGCTTCAGTTTGGGAGGGATACAGTCCAACCCATAATAGAACCTGTCCACAGGGTCTGAAGAGGAGCCCCCGCTGCCCTGGGTGGGGTGACTGGGCGTGGGTGGGGTCCTCTGTGCTTGGTGGCTCTCAGGCAGGCTGGGCCACCCGCAAGGTGTGGCAGGTGCGAGGCTGCGTAGCCAGCGTGATGCACCCTCAGTCTGTCTGGCCTCGGAATGTCCCTTCGGAATGAAGGGGATTTCTCTCACCTCCAGGGCAGGCAGGTAGCCCCACTATGTCTCTGGTGAGGGCTTGAGAAAGGGTCTCTCCAGCGCTCTCCTGAGACCCCTTGCCTAGGCGCCCCACCACCCCACCGGTGGGCTCCCCCTGACTGCAGGAGGCCTTGGCCCCCACAGCTGCTTGTCTCGCAGAGGAGGGAGCCCGCCCTCCCCTCCCCTTTCACCCCATTACCAAGAACCAAGGCGAGCTGGAGCCTCCCCAGAACTTGCAGACCGAATGGGAGTGAGCAAGCATTGCTGGGCCTCGGCTCGGTCCCCGAGGCTGCTAGGCGGGCTTCACGGGAAGGGCTTCTCCACCCACAGGGGTCCCCAGGGTGCACCCACCAGAGCTACACTGGGCTGTCCAGACCCCACAGTCTGTGTGACCCTCAGCAGCTGGAAGGCATGGCAGGCCCTTTGCACTCAGCGTTTTGTCTACTTTAAAGGTGGCAGAGGGATTCTCACTGAAGCTACCCCTTGAGGCTGCACGGTCACAATCATGATTTCCCCCTCACCCCCTCTCTCTCACACACACCCCAGCTCCTCAGTTTTAAGCTAGGACCTAAAGCTGGTGAGCAACAGCCCAAGCACATAGTAGGTGCTTGATAAATGTTTCCCTGATGCTTCCCATGCTCTCCACCGGCATTTCCAGCTTCTAAGTGGAACAATCTTTAGCTAAGCTCTCTCCCAACTCCTCCTCGGTGTCCCCTGCCAGGCAGGGCACCAGCACCACAGCTGTCCAGTTGCCTCAGCTAGAAGCTCTCTCATTAAAGGCCTCCAGCATCTGTCTCCCAATTTCCCTCAAGCCCAGCCTCATCTCTCCACCCACACAACCTCCCATCAGGCCCACACTTGTCTTGCTTCCAGCTTGATAACTGTCTTCTCCCTGGGCTCCACTCTCGTGGTCTCCTTCCATCCTATCCATCTGCCCCTCTGCCTCCAGAGCCCCAGGACAGCTTGGGACCCCGCATCCAACGCTGCACCATCTGGAAGTACACAGCCTGTCCTCCACTTATCTGGTCATCTTCCCCTGCCAGCTTCGCCACATCACCCTCTGCCTCAGTCACTCCAACCCACACGCTGTGAGAACCAACTCCAACGTCACCTGTGACTCAGCCCTGATCATGCCACTCCTTTATCCTTCCTCCCAAGACAGGTTGGACACACGTCCACTGTGGCATTTGTCACTCCATATTGTGATCCTCTGTCAATTAGTCACTCTCTCCCATAAGAGTCCCAAAGTGCACAAAACCACAAGGCAGCATCACAAAAAAGGCAGGTTGCCTGGCTCCAAGCCCAAGATTCTGATTGTGGGGCCCAGGAATGTGCATTTTAACAACACACCAGGTGGTCTTGTTACGGGTGGTCCTTGGGTCCCACACTGAGATCTGCTGCTCCTGTGAGTTACAGGCTTGGGGGTCTGGTCTTGTTCATGGGTGAGTGTCCCCAGCTCCAGCTCAGTGCCCATCACAGGAGAGCCCAAGTGGGGGCCTTGGCTCACATCGTGGCTGCCCCCTTCCACCAGCTCAGGGACTATGGCAAGCTCCTCAGCCTCTCTGAGGCTGGCTCTGGGCTTCCTCTGGAAAAAGGAGGCTACCAGGCCTGGCTCACAGAGCTGTGGGGAGAACTGGAGGACAAACAAACCTCAGCACATCTTTGAACCCAATATACCATCCGTGAACAAGGCTGAACCTATGGCAACCTGTGCATCATAAGATTTCCCAGAAGTGCTGAGGCCTCACTCCAGCCCTATCAGGGGATATCTATTGTAAACAAGTAGACGGAAATTCTACTGGGAGGAAATATCTCCTCCCTTCTTTGGAATCAATAGAGTTTAAATCCTGTCCTGAGTTTGCCTAGGTCTCTTGTCAAGCTTTAGGAGGGTGGATATTAATGCACAGAGATGAAGGCACCAGCATTTCCCAAGAAGACAGAAGGTGAGAAGTGTTTCCAGCACACTGCATGATGGAGATGGACCCTGGTGTGAGAACCACAGGGTGCAGCAGTGGCCCTGGGCCTGACATGCTGACCAACAGAAGTGCAGGTGGCCAAGGGCCAGGGCCTGCCTGGAATCCAGCACCCTTGTCCAGTTGGATTTGGCCCTGCACCCACCTCTGGGCTCTGTCTCACCCTCACAGTAAGTCATTCATTCATGCAGCAAATATTTATTGAGTGCCTGCTCCATGCTGGTGCTGTGCTAGGCCTGGAGATACAGAGGTGATAAGATAATCCTCTCCACAAAAGGATTTACAATATTGGGTGGGGGACAGATAAGCAAGCAGGAGCAAGGCAAGATGGTAATGCTGGGATGAAAGTAAATAGAAAGTTCTGGAAGGACTTGAGAGGAGGACTACCAAGATGGAGTCTGGCCTTTACCTGTGGATTGAGATAGAAGAGGCCAATGCCTCCTGTATCAGAATCAAGGCCTGTCTGGGCACCACATGCTGCCTTACTTCTCCCAGTGTAGCCCATGACCTCTGCAACTTCATCCACTGGCCCCTGAGTCCACAGGCCTGCGGGGGCACTAGGGTTGGCCAGAAGGACCAAGCAGAGAGGGCAGAAAGAGCCCGGAGGAGCAGACATGTCGAGAATCTGAGATGGGAACCCTGCCACCCGGACACAGATTCCCTCTGCTAATGCTTGTAGTACCTAACTATTTGGGGCTGATTCTTCTGGGATTCTTGAGAGCCCTTTGTAGTCTTATTTAAGGAAATATTTTACATGAACCAGTTTTGTTCATTCGTTTATTCAAAAAAGTATTTACTAAGCATAGACCAGGCGCCAGGTGTAATGCTAGGTGCTTGAGTTATATCAGAGAACAATTTTAACAAAGACCCATGTTTTCATGGAGTGTGTGTTCTAGAAGGGGAAAACAGACAATAAACAATAAGCATAACAAATAGGTCAATTATATAGTATGTAGAAAGTTGTAGGTGCAGGAAGAAGAAAGCAGAATAGAGTGAGGGAATTGGGGGCTTAGCGAGTATGGGAGCAAATTACAACATTAAATAGGGCATAAGCTGGTCAGGTGAGGCCTTGTTGAGCAGGTGAAATGAGAAGACTTTGAGGAGGTGAAGGAGACACTGTCAGGGTATCTGAGGGAAGAGTGCTCCTGGTGGAAGGCACAGCAAGTGCAAAACCCTACGTGGGAGTGCTCCTGGAATGTTTGAGGATCAGCAAGGTGACCGGGGGCTGGAGCAGAGTGAGGGAAAGGCAGAGCTGTGGGAAAGGAGACAGGAAAGGTGAGGGGGCCTGAGGCCGGGGGCAGCCACTGGAAGAAGTGAGCCAAAGAATGTCAGCATCTGAGTTTCACTCTAAAATGATCACTCTATTATTTGGGACTTGATGGGGAGCAGAACAGGAAGACTAGTTTGGATGCTATCGCATAATTCAGATGTGAATCAATGATGCTCTGACAAAGGTGGGAGCAGGAAACCTGGTGAGCAGCGGGCAGTTCTGGATCTATCTTGCAGGAAGACCAACAGGGTTTCCTGACAGATTGGATGTGGGCTGTGAGAGAAGAGAAAGGTTGAGTTTGAGTGGGTTTCTGTTGCTTGCAGCCGAAAGAGGTGAGTCCTGAAACTGGTCCCCTTTGCTCTCACCAGAACTCTCAAGGTGGGCCTTCTCAAGCCCGCCTTTCCACTGGGCTCAAGGCCTGGCAAGACACTGCCTCAGAAACCACCCATTGCCCTGTGAGGAATTAGAGGCGATGACTAAGCCAAGGGCTTGAGTGAGCTGGGCTATGTTTACACATAGAAGCCTGAAGTCAGAAAGAACAAAGGGTGTGAATGAGAAATCCAGGAAATAGACCCAGGAGCTTATTTGGATTCAGCACTTTTTCCCACACACTGTCAGCAACTGTAAGGTCATTCTTCAACTCTGTGGCTGAAACTTCTCAGAGAAGGCATCAGACCACACACATCATTCTTTTTACCACGACTCTGCTGGTCTTGTGGAAACAGTTGATGCTCACCTACCTACTATCCATGAGCTCCCCTACATTTCCCAGCCTCCCTTGCTATTAGGTCATGTCACATGACTAACTCTGGCCAATGGACTGTTAGCACAGGTGATATGATTTCCTCCCAAGATAAGCAATAAGAGGCAGTGTGTGTCCTCCTTCCCTCTCTTCCCCTGCTCCAGTGACCTGGGAAAAAATGGAGGCAGCCTGGTTCCCTGAGTCACTAGGTGGAAAGAACTACTACCAGACTTCATTGGACCTTATGTGAGCAAGAAATAAACTTTTGTTTATTACAGGGTTAATTTATTGTGACAGCATGGCATAGATTTCTCTGATGAATACCACTGACCAAAGACTTTGGAACCAATTTAAACAATAACAAGATTAGTAATATTCCCAAACTATCTCATAGTTTACAAGAGCTTTTGCTTACTTTCATTTGATACTCACCTATTCCATGAACTAGGTAGTTCCCTTTGAACATTTTCAAATGGACACCTTCTGGCCAGTTGAAAAATAGCAACCATAGAGAAATCAGTGGCTTTCCTCTGTAGAAAACAAAGTGGAAAAGAAGACTTCTTTACCACGCTATCAAAAATTAACATATACATAGGAACAAAGTTACCAGGAGGAAAGCAGGATTTGTTAAGAAAGCTATGAACTCTACTGAGGGAAACAAGATAAAATTTTAATAAATGGAGAAAGATATTTAGTTTTTTATTAGAAAGATCAACATTGTAAAAATGAAAACTCTTCCCAAATCAGTTTGTGTTATGTACTTCCAATCAAAATACCAAGAAGACTGTTTGAGAGACTTGACAGCATTAATATAAAGTTCCTCTTGGAGAATGAAATGGTAACAGAGGAGAAAATTTGGCGGGAAAAGTACAAATGCACGAGCAGATATTAAAAGCCTATCTTAAAGCCATAATCATCGAGAAAGCATGGTACTGGTGGAGAAATAAACATATCAATGAAATATAATAAAAAGCCTACAAAGAAACCCAGGTATTTCAGTAGATAAATAGAAGATAAACTCCAAAGGCATAAGTGACAAGAGTTTAATTATTTTCAAATCCCCAAACTCTGGAGTACTGCACACATTCTCAGGGTAACAGTACTCACCATGACAAAGATGCTCACTGGAAGGGCCTGAGATGGAAAGGGAAGCATTTAGAATGTCTGTGTGTGTGTGTGTGTGTGTGCGCATGTGACTTTGAAAAATTGTCCCTCTATGTACATACGTAGTAAAGTGATGAGAAAATGCAAGAGAAAAATAAGAAATTCAAGACATTCCTTACTTCTTCAAGAGAAGGAAGAGAATGAGGTCAGAATGACCTTCAAAGGGCCTCCAAATATTTGGTGATGTTCTATTTATTAAGTTGAGTGTTGGGTAGATGAGGGTTTATTTATATTATTCTTTATTCCTTAGACAGACATTATACTTATTCTTTGTATGTATAAAAAAGTTCTTAATACATTTTAAAGCCCCTGAGGTATATTGATATCCCTCCCAGGAAGGTGTATCTACCCCATCTCTAGTTATGAATCACTGAAATAAGAAATGAGTAATAAAACAAAATTTGAAGAATGGAAGAATTATAAGTAGTATGCATGACTCACCATATTTTGAAAAAAAATGATGGTGAGGAAGATGAGGTCCAAGTGCTTCCATGAAAACAAGTGAGGAAATAGATTTTAGTGCCATCCCTTTCTTTCCCCAGCAACTCTCCCTCCCAACCCCACAATACAAAAAGTCATCGACTTCCTACACTTCAGCAATAACCTTTATAATTATAATAGAGGAGAAATGTCATTTAAAAGAACATGAAATAATATTTTTTAAACCCCCATAGGAAAAAAGTTATAAATTCTATGTGAAAAAATAAATATATATTTATTAAAGAACATTTTTAAAAGCCTGAATAACTCCATAATTTTCATTGGAAATGCTCAATTTTATAAAGTTTCCCTGAAATGATACACAAACTGAAAAAAATCCCAACCAAAATCCTAAAGGATTCCTTGAAATTTGCAAAATGATTCTATTTTAAAAATATCTGATAGTATAGCCATAAGTGTTTAAAAAATAAGAAAAAGGAAAAGTCTAGATATCAAAATAGTCTATAAAGTTAGAGTAATTAAAATATTGTGGTACTGGTACCAGAATAGACAAGTAGATGGATGGAAAAGAACAGCAAGTCTTGGAACAGACTCATGATTATTTAGGAATGTAGTACATGATGGAGGTGTCATTTTAAACCAGCAGAGACAGACTAGAATGTTCTAGTCCCATAAATGAAGATAGGATGACTAATTAGTATTAAAATAAATTACATAGATCCTTAATATATCACTATTTACAAAAATAGAATCCAACTGGATTAATGAATCAAATGCCAAAAAATAAAATTATGGAAGTATTAAAATATATATATAAGGACATATCTTCAAATTTGATATGCAAAAAGTTTTTCTAAGCAGGATCCCAAATCCATTAGCCATAAAAGAAAACACTAACAGATTTAACTACTATCTATAATTTTTAAAACTTCTGTACATTAATGACATCATTTGCAAAGCTTATTGATGAGAGAGAATTAGGGAAAAAATATTTGTAATATGTATAAAAAACAGTGTTCAAGTTACAAATTATATAAATTTCTAAAAATTTATAAAAGAAAAGGGAACATCCTAGTAAAAATAAATAGGCAAAATATATTTAAAAACAATCCACAGAAGAACTACAAAGTTTAGTAAGTCATTAAGCGTTGCACATGGAAATGCAAATTCTAACAAGAGGACGTTTTAAAATCTATCAGAATGGCAAAAATTTTTTTAAGATTGATAATGTGGGTTAGAGTGTGGGAGAAAGAGATCCATCACACGCTTTTGGTGGGATCGTGGAACGTGGACTGTGTTGTGGAGGGCATTGAGTGGTGCCCGTCAATGGACCACTCTCTGGACAAACAATCTCACAGTTAAGAATATAACTGACCTAAATCTTTATGCCATGAACAGGGCCATGCATTCAGGAACATTCTTTACAGCATTGTCGGTAATAGCTAAAATTGGAGAAATTTAAACATGTCAGGATGGGACTTGTAAAGTAAATGATGGTATAGTCCTACTATGAAATATCATGCAGGCTTTCTCAAAAAGGAGGTGGTTCTAGATATCCAGAAGTGGAAAGAGACCAAAGATCTATTCTTAAATGCAAGACATAGAGCCTCAAAACAACACCTTTATTATGACCCTTTTGTGCAAGTGCAAAAAAAAATGTATTATAAAACAAAAAATTAAAATGGTCCTCACAAAACTATTTATATTACTCTGGCAAGAAAAATGAGATCGGAGGTGAGGTGGAGATATTGGATTTGCAATGAAGAACATTTACCTTTTTTTTCTTTAATTGGGTACAGTTGCTTTACAATGTTGTGTTAGTTTCTGCTGTACAACGAAGTGAATCAGCTATATGTATACATATACTGCCTTCCTCTTGGACCTCCCTCACCCCCACATCCCACCCATCTAGGTCACCACAGAGCACCAAGCTGAGCTCCCAGCTCTACGCATCAGGTTCAGCTATCTGTTTTACACATGGTAGTGCATATATGTCAATCTTAATCTCCCAGTTCATCCCACCCCCCCTTTCCCCCCACATGTCCACATCTGTTCTCTGTGTCTGCATCTCTAATCCTGCCCTGGAAATAGGTTCATCTGTACCATTTTTCTAGATTCAACATATATGTGTTAAAATACGGTATTTGTTTTTCTGACTTACTTCACTCTGTATGACAGACTCTAGGTCCATCCATGTCTTTACAAATGACCCAATTTCGTTCCTTTTTATGGCTGAGTAATATTCCATTATATATATATGTACCATATCTTCTTTATCCATTCATCTGTTAATGGACATTTAGGTTGCTTCCATGCCCTGGCTACTGTATATAAAAGACACATGCACCCCAATGTTCATTAGTTTTAATAATCTATACTTTCCAACTCACAGATATAGAGAACAAACTAGTGATTACCAGTAGGGAGAGGGAAGGGGGGAGGAGCAATATAGGGGTAGAAGGTTAAGAAGTAAACTATTAGTTATAAAATAAGCTACAAAGATACATTGTACAACATGGGGAATATAGCCAATATTTTATAGTAACTATAAATGTGAGTATAACCTCTAAAGTTTGTGAATCACTGTATTTTACACCTGTAACTTATATAATATTGTACATTAACTATACTTCAATAAAAAAAACTCCATAAGATACTCATCCATAAAAACTAATTGCCCAGAGTTATTTAAAGTAGAATTATTTAACAATAAATTGTTATATTGACTAAAAAATTTTTGTTGAATGTACGCACAAGTGAATGAATAAAGCAACAAGAAAAATTTTTTTACAATCTATACTTCTTTTAAATTTGATATTTTAAAAGGATTTTTTTAAAACAATAAGTACAGAATTATTCCATTTTAGTTTTTAAAAGACAAGTACTTAAATACACATATAGTGGTCCTCACTTTGCATGGTAGTGTGGACCAAAAACTGACTGTGCTATCTGAAAGCATGCAAAGAGATCTTAATAATCAATGGAGAGGGTACACACTAAAATTCCTCTGGGGAAGGAACTGGGACTGGGTCTTGAAGAGGGACATACACATTTTTCTCAATATACTTCTGTTATTGGATACTTGACAATAATCCTTGGAATTTTAAAATGAAGTAAGACATGCAGAAAAAGAAAAAGTCATCTGACAAAAATACCATTGTTTTTCTAAAAAGATATTAAAAACACATTTAAATAGAAATACTTCATTAGATTTTATTTAATTATCTTTATTAGATTTTTTAAATTATGAAGCAATACATGTCTATAATAAGTGAAACAATGTAAAGACAATAAAAATGTTAATATTTATGGACTTTATTTTGTTTCATTTGTTTCTGATTTATGTGATTATTTTTATGCCAATTGTTAAAGCAGTTTTAAAGTGAGTTGTAAAAATCTGGGGAGGCAAACCACTCCCCTGCCACTATTCTCTTATAAAATGTTCTGAGTTATTCTCAGACTTTATTCTTTCATATTACCCCAACATATAAATATTTGTTCAACCCCAACATATAACATTGGAATTCCATTTAGAACTATATTTTATTTTTGTTTTTATACAAATTTGTGTTTATATCTAGGAACACAGTATGTCTCTCCCTCATTGTTTTACTTTATTTAATAAAGTTATATAATTTTCTTCATTAGGTGTTATTTCCTTTTTGCTAGATTTATTTCTATGAATATTGTTGAATTTTTGTCACAAACATGAGTAGGATCTTTCTATTTTCATTTCTAACTAAATTTTGTTAATATGAAGAAAGCCTACTGATTTTTATATATTTACCTTGCATCCAGCAAGCTCACTTAATTTTCTTACCGATACTATTTTTTTAGTCTCTTGAGTTTTCGAGATGTCCAATCAATTACAACTGCATATAAAGCCAAATTCACCTTTATTTCTAATATTTATATTTTTAATTAATTTTTATTTTTTATCTTAGTAATAAAAGCATATATTTAAAAATCATATAATACTAGAAGACTTAAAATTTAAAAGCAGCAGTTTCTTGCCACACTCTTGTTTCCATATCCTCAGACAAAGCCACTATTATCTCTTTTAGTTATTTTTTCTGACTTTTTCACAGTGCCGTATTTCTAAATGACATGCTTATACTAGTATCTTTTTATTTTTTAGGTTTAGATACTACCTATTCACTTCCCCAAATGGAAAACAAGAAGTTAAGTCTCTTACACCACCCCTCACCCACATGTATATTCCACATCTCTTAATATAGTTTTTTCACAATAAACCAATTTTCCATATTCATAAAGTCAAGGCTTTGTAAATATTATCTATAGATGAGCCATGCACCCAATGACTATGACCATCTTTCCTTTACTTACAGCTTTTCTTTTTCCCAGAGTTAATAATGGCTTTATTTTTCTGTTTCTTTGTTTTAGATGTGTGTATATGTATGTTGTCATTATTATTTTGTTTTGCTTAGTTATTCACTAGCATCACTTCTGATACATTCTCCTCTCAAAACATTTAAACACATCCAATAATCTATCAGTTTTGTTTCTTTTTTGGATATCTTTTTCCTGTGGCTCTCTATCTTCCTGCTCCAAATGAAACCAGCTGTGGTCAGCCAACAACGTGGCTGCAATCCTGGACTGTCATTCACATTAGCCTTTCACAACACCCTTTTGCCTTTCAACTGTGTCTCCTTTTCATTTATTTCTGGTTTTTCATCATCTTTCTTTTTCCTGCTTTACTCTCTCTGGTAAATAGAAGGTAAATTGTGAGAAAGAGAAGGTCATTCCCACTTGCTTAAAATGTTTTCTAGTAAAGAGAGAAACATAAACTTTAACCAAAAAAGGCAGATGAGAAGGAATTAGCTAAAAGAGAGAAATTGTGATCACCCGAGATAAGGAGATAATCTGTAGGAGAAAGTTTCCAGAGATTACACATGAATGAGCTGGCTTTGGAAAGGGAAGTCTTCCCACAACCATCATCAGGGACAGCTGAAAGATAGACTCCATTTCTGGGAATTTGGCAGACAAGATTACTTGGCCAACCCTCCTGCTGAAAACAATTTAAAATGCTAGATAAAAATAGAAGAAATATCCAAAGGCTGGCTAAATATTAGATTTGCCTTTTGACAGCCAAAAATGGCCAACTGATAATAATTCCATATGTTTCAATCTGGTAGTAAAGAATCTAGTAGTAAAGTAACAGGACAAAAATCTAAGGGAAAGAGGGAGCGGTAAGAGCAGTACTGGAGCTGCTTTTGCTCCAAGGACATTTGTTTTTGTTTATTTATTTATTTATTTAGTTAGTTAGTTAGTTAGTTAGTTGAGGTATAGTTGTTTTACACTGTTGTGTTAGTTTCCACCGTACAGCGAAGTGAAGTTGTTCCCTGTGCTATACAGCAGTTTCTTATTAGTTATCTATTTTATACATACTAATGTATATATGTCAATCCCAATCTCCCAATTCATCCCACCACCAACCCCCTACTTTCCCCTCTTGGTGTCCATACGTTTGTTCTCTACATCTGTGTCTCTATTTCTGTCCAAGTGCATTTGTTGATCTAAGCAAACCTGCACTTTGATTGGCCTCTTGATGGTGCGGGGGCAAAAGTCAAAAGTGTAATAGGAGAATCTCCCACAATATTCTATGAACCTGAAAAGCTATACTCTTAGAAAAAAAGATGAATCAGGGAACTAAATGAGAGTTGCTGAGATGCTGAGCAGAATGGGAGGAGGGAATCCCCTAAAAATTTGTAATCATAAGTTGATCTTTATGGAGATTTGTAACCCAAGTTCACATTTCTAGGAGGGTCCCAAAGTAAGCTCAAATGTGAGTTTGGTTTAAAGTGGCCTTGGTGGGAGTGACCCCAGACAACTTGCAGAAACAAATACAAATCCTGAAAGAAAACATTTCGTCCCACAAATACTTTTTCAAGGAAAATGAGCAGCGTGCAATAAAAAATAACCAAGCCCATAAGGAAAAAGGCACCATGGTGAGATCCAGCGGAAACAATAGACAGCAGAAACAGACCTACAAAAAAGTCTGGTATTAGAAACATAAGACATAGATTACAAAATAACTGTAATTTATGGTGTTAAAAGATATTTAAAGCTTAAAAAAATCTGCAGAGAATAAGAATCTATAAAAAGTGACAGAAAATTTGAAATAGAACCAAATAGAACTTCTAGGAATAATTTTTAAAAGAATCATCAAAATTTAAAACTCTTATCTTTTTTTAACTTGTTTTTTATTTTGGTAAAATATAACATAACATGAAACTTAACATTTAAGTCATTTTTAAGTGTACAATTCAGTGGCATTAAATATATTCTTATTGCTGGGTAGCCATAACCACCATCCATCTCCCGAACATTTCCATCTTCCCAAACTGAAACTCTGTACCCTTTAAATACTAACTCCCCGTTGCCTCCTCCCCAGACCCTGGCAACCAACATTCTACTTTGTGTCTCTATGGATTTGAATACTATAGGTACCTCATATGAGTGAAACCATACAGTATTTTTCCTTTTGTGTATGGCTTAAATCACTTAGCATAATGTCTTCAAGATTCACCCATGTCATAGTATCAACATTTCCTTCCTTTTAAAAAAGTTTATTATGGTATATACACATAACATAAAGTTCACTATCTTAACCATTTTTAAGTGTACCATTCAGTGGTTTGAATAGATTGACATTCTTGTGAAGCCATCACCAACATCCATCCCAATAACTCTTTTCATCTTGTAAAACTGAAACTCATTAAACAATAACTCCCCATTCTCCCCTTTCCCCAGCTCCTGGCAACCACCATTCTACTTTCTGTCTCTGTCAATTTAACTACTCTAAGTATCTTATATAAGTGGAACCATACAGTATTTGTCCTTCTGTGACTGGCTTATTTCACTTAGCATAATGATCTCAAGATTCATACATGTTGTCACACATTGCAGAATTTCCTTCTTTTTCAAGGCTAGATAATATTCCATTGTATGTATATACCACATTTTGCTCATCACCTGTCTATGGACAGTTGGGTTGCTTCTACATTTGAGCTATTGTGAACAATGCTGCTAGGAACATGAGTGTACAAATATCTCATCAAGATCCAGTTGTCAATTCTTTGGGGTAAATATCCAGAAGTGGAATTACTGAATCATATGGTAATTCTATCATTAAATCTTTGAGGAACCACCATTGTTTCCCACAGCAGCTATACTATTTTACATTCCCACTGATAGTGTACAAGTATTCCAACATCATCATATCTTCACCAACATTTGTTGTTTTCTGTTCTTTTAAAAGTAGTCATCCTAATGGGTGTAAGGTGGTATCTCATTGTAGTTTTGATTTACATTTCCCTAATGATTAGTGATGTTGAGCATCTTTTAATGTGTATGTTGGTTATTTGTATATCTTCTTTGGTGAAATATCTATTCAAGACCTTTGCCCATTTTAAAACTGGATTGTTTGTTTTTTGTTTTGAATTTTAGGAGTTTTCTATATGTTCCAGATATAAATCAATTACCAGTTAGATATATGATTTGCAAATATTTTCTCCCATTCTGTGGGTTGCCTTTAGGCTGTGTTGATGGTGTTTTTTGATGCACAAAATTTTTAGTTTTCATAAAGTCCAATTTGTCTATTTTTCCTTTTGTTCCCATGGATATGTTATCATATCCAAAAATTGGTTGCCAAACCCAATGTCATGAATCTTTTGTCCTATGCTTTCTTCTAAGAGTTTTATTGCTATAGAGCTTACATTTAGGTCCTTGATCCATTTTGAGTTAATTTTTGTATATGGTTTTAAGGTAGGGATCCAACTTCATTCTTTTGCATGTGGATATCCAGTTTTCCCAGCACTGTTTGTTGAAAAGACTGTCATTTCCCCATTAAATGACAGTCTTGGCACCCTTGTCAAAAAATCACTCGGCCATATATACAAGTGTTTATTTATGGGCTTTCTATTCTAGTCTATTGATCTTTATCAATGTCTTTATTCCAATACCACACTATTTTGATTACTGTAGTTTGGTAGTAATTTTTGAAATTGAGAAGTGTGAGTCCTCTGATTGTGTTCTTCTTCTCAAAGATTGTTTTGGCTATTCAGGGGTCCCTTGAGCTTTTATACGAATTTTAAGATGGATTTTTCTATTCCTGCAAAAAATGTCATTGGGATATTGATAGAGATTACATTGAATCTGTGGATCACTTTGGGTAGTATTGACATTTTAATAATATTAAGTTTTCCAATCCATGAACATGGGATATGTTTCTATTTGTTTATGCATTCTTTAACTTTCAGCAGTATTTTGTAGTTTTCATTGTACAAGTGTTTTACATCCTTGGTTAAGCTAATTCCTAAGTATTTTATTCTTTTTGATACTGTTGTAAATAAAATTGTTTTTGTAACTCCCTTTTCAGATTGTTCATTGTTCATGTATAGAAATGTTACTGATTTTTGTGTGTTGACTTTGTATCCTGCTACTTTGTCAAAGTCATTTATTAGTTCTAACAGTTTTTTTGGTGAAATCTTTAGGGTTTTCTACATATAAGATCATATCACCCACAAACATAGGTAATTTTACTTCTTTTCCAGTTTGGATTCCTTTTATTTCTCTATCTTGCCTAACTGCTCTGGCTAAAAGTTCCAGTACTATGTTAAATAGAAGTCATGAAAGCAAGCATTCTTGCCTTGTTCCTGATCTTAGAAAAAAAGCTTTCAGTTTTTCACCAATTTAGTATGATGTTGGCTGTGGGTTTTTCATATATGCCTTTTATGATGTGGAGATAGTTTCCTTCTAGTCCTAGTTTTTTGAGTGTTTTTATAATGAAAGCATGTTGAATTTTGTCAAATGCTTTTCCTACATCAATTGTGATGATTACTTGAGTTTTTCCTTTCATTCTGTTGGTGTGACATATTACATTGTCATTAATTTATATTTAACCATCCTTGCATTCCCATTTGGAATGAATCCCACTTGGAACAAATCCCACTTGTTTGGTCATGGTGTATAATCCTTTTAATATGCTGCTGAATTCTGTTTGCTGTATTTTGTTGAGGATTTTTGCATCAATGTTCATAAGGGATATTGGTCTGTAGTTTTCTTTTCTTGTAGTGTCTTTGTTTGGCTTTGGTATCAAGGTAATGCTGGTCTCAGAATGAGTTAGGAAGTGTTCCCTCCTTTTCAATTTTTTTGGGAAAAGTCTGAGAAAAATTGGTATAGTTCCTTTTTATATGTTTGGTAGAATTCACTAGTGAAACCATCAAGTCACTGACTTTTATTTGTTGGGAGATTTTTGGTTACCGATTCAGTACTCTTACTAGTTATATACCTAATCAGATTTTTCTATTTCTTCCTGATTTAGTGTTCGTGTGTTTTGTGTTTCTAGGAATTTGCTCATTGCATTTAGATTATGCCAATTTGTTGGCATGCAATTGTTCATATTACTCTCTTCCAATCCTTTTTATTTCTATAGAATTGGTAATAATGTCCCAACTTTCATTTCTGATTTTAGTAATTTGAGTTTTCTCTTTTTTCTTGATCCATCTATCTAAAGGTTTGTCAGTTTTGTTGATTTTTTTTCAAAGAATCAGCTTTTGGTTTCATTGTTTCCTCTATTGTTTTCTATTATCTATTTAATTTATATTTGCTCCAATTTTTATTATTTCCTTCCTTCTGCTAGCTTTAGGTTTAATTTGTTCTTCTTTTTAAATTTCCTTAAGTTGTAAAGTTAAGTTGTGGATTTGAGATCTTTCTTTTTTAATGTAAATGTTTATATCTATAAACATCCCCATTAGGAACTTTCCCGTTTTCCCGTAAGTTTTAGTATGTTGTGTTTTCATTTTCATTCATCTTTAAGTATTTTCTAATTTCCCTTGTGATTTCTTCTTTGATTCATTGGGTATTTAAAAGTGTGTTGTTTAATTTCCAGAATTTTGTGAATTTTCCATTTTTCCTTTTGTTATTGTTTTCTAACTTCATAAAATTGTGATTACAAAAGATACTTTGTGTCATACATATCTTTTAAAATCTATTGAGGCTTAATTTGTGGCCTAACACATGGTCTATCCTGGAATATGTCCAATGTGCACTTGAGAAGAATGTATATACTGTGTTTGTTTGTTGAGTAGAATGTTCTACATGCCTGTTACATCTAATTGGGCTAATGTGCAGTTGATGTCACAAAATTACATCTTTATATATGTGTGCCCCAAAACACAAACTAATAATTATTTTAAATGCATTGGTCTTTTAAATTGTGTGGAAAAAAAGATTTGGAGTTATAAACAAAAGTTACAGTAGTACTAGCTTTTTTACACTAGTAATAGTTTTATTCTTTAAATGTACTAGTCTCTTAAATCATTTAGAAAACAAAAAGTTCAGTTAAAAACCATTTTTACAATAATACTTGCTTTTATAATTGCCCCTGTATTTACCTTTATTGAGATCTTTATTTCTCCATACTGCTCAAGTTACTGTCTAGTGTCCTTTGACTTCATTTTGCAGGACTCCTTTGAGCATTTCTTGTAGGTTGTGTCTGGTGGTCATGAACACCCTCAGCTTCTGTTTATCTGGAAATACCTTAATTTCTCCCTCACTTTTGAAAGACAGTTTTACTGGATATAGGGTTCTTGGTTGACAGTTTTTTCATTTAGTACTTTGAATATATTGGCTTACTGTCTTCTGGCCTCCAATGTTTCTGATGAGAAATCTGCTCACAATTTTACTTACTTCCTCATATACGATGATTCACTTCTCTCTCACTGCTTTTAAGATTTTCTATTTGTCTTTGACTTTTAAAACTTTAATTATAGTGTGTCTCAGTGTGGGTCTCTTTGAGCTCATCTTACTTGAAGTTTATTAAGCTTCTTGGATGTTTATATTTATGTTTTCAATTGAATTTGGGGAGTTTTCAGCCATTATTTTTAAAAATATTCTCTCCCTTCTCTTTCTAGGACTCCTACAGTGCATATGCTAATCCACTTTACGGTGTTCCAAAGGTCCCTTAGTCTCTGTTCACTTTTCTTTGATCTTTATTCTTCTGTTCCTCAGATTCAATAATTTCCATTGTCTCATCTTCAAGGTTGTGGATTCTCTCTTTCTTTATTTTTTTTATAAATTTATTTGTTTATTTATATTGTTTTTGCCTGTGTTGGGTCTTCATTGCTGCGCGCAGGCTTTCTTTAGTTGCGGTGAGCAGGGGCGTCTCTTGTTGTGGAGCACAGACTCTAGGCACACGAGCTTCGGTAGTTGTGGCACGTGAGCTTCAGTAGTTGTGGCTCGTGGGCTCTAGAGTGCAGGCTCAGTAGTTGTGGCAGATGCGCTTAGTTGCTCTGTGGCATGTGGGATCTTCCTGAACCAGGACTCAAACCCATGACCCCTGCATTGGCAGGCAGATTCTTAACCACTGTGCCACCAGGGAAGCCCTATGGATTCTTTCTTTTGACTACTCAATCTGGCTTTGAATCTCTAGTGAATTTTTCATTTCAGTTATTGTACTTTTCAGCTCCAGAATTCTTTTTGGTTTATTTTTAGGTTTTCTATCTCTTGAGCATTTCTTATCTCTTTATTGATATATATATTTTGTTCACACATCATTTTCTTCACTTTCTCCACATCTTCCTTTAGCTTTTGGAGCATCTTTAAGATGGCTGTTTTAAAGTTTTTGTCTATTATATCTGCCATTAAGTCTTTCTCAGGGACAGAGTCTGCTGAATTATTTTTTCCTTTGAATGAATGGGTCATACTTTCTTGTTTCTTTGTGTACCTTATAATTTTTTGTTGAACAATGGACATTTGAATCTAATAATGTGGGAACTCTGGAAAGTAGACTCTCCCCCTTCCCCAGAGTTTGCTGCTTTTTGTTACTGTTTTTGTTTATTTGTTCATTTTTTAAATTGTTGTAGGCCATAGCTATGTAGAAAATCAGGCTGAATTGTACACTTAAGGTCTTCTCAGGTCTTTTCTGAGCCTTTCCCTAGGATGCCTGGTCACTTCTAAATTTTCCCTGTAAATACAGTTGTTTTTTGAGTGTCCTACTTTTTTTTTTTTTTTTGAGTGTCCTACTTTTTAATGTCTGATTCCCAAAAGGGGGAGAAAGAAAAACATAAACTGGAGAAAAAAGAGATGGCAGCCTTTTAAATCCCCTGGAAGTCACTTTGGCCAGAGGGGAAAGAGCTCCCAACAGTGGGAAGAGGTGCAAAAACAATGGCTGCATGCCTCTTTGACTGCATCTCTGTGATCAAAAGCAACAATCAGTGATCACATTTGGTACAGATCCTGATACTTGGAGGACAGGAGAACAAAGCCTTTTTGCCCTCCCTGCCTCCTCCAAGAAGTGTGCAGGCTGTTCCAGGAACACAGACACACTGCCTGACACGTGGCTGGGGGTGGGTGATGGGTAAGCAGCTACTGTGCTAAGAGCTGAAATTGACCAAGATTAACCACAATTTATGATCTAAGTCTTCCCCTGGAAGTTGTAAGCCTTCAACAGATTCCAGAGTTCCAAAACTGTATGCCAGACAGATTCTGCAGTACAATTGTTGGTAAAGAGATAGATTCCTGGCATTTCCTACTGCACCATCTTCACAGAGTTCTCCTCTAAACTCAGATCTTTTAACAAAAGGTTAGAAAAAGCTAAAGAAAGAATTTGAGAACTGGAAGTTAAGTTAGTAGATATTATCCAGAATGAAACACAGAGACACATTTAAAAATGGAAAATATGAAAGAGAGATTAAGAGATATGGAAGATAGAGTTAGCAGATAAACACGCATTTAGGTAGAGTCAGAGTAAAGGAAAGAAAGAACAAGGCAAAGTCAGTATTTGAAAAGATAATGACCAGCAATTTTCAGAACTGATGAAAGTATGGAATATATCCCTGGATGGTATTCCTCAATAAATACATAGCAAAATTTGCTCTGTTATCATATAGTGGTGGGTGTTGGTAAGACTTGGGAAAATTTTAAATTTTATTAAATCAGGATCACTTCACCCCATCCCCTGAGTTAAAATCCAGTGTCGGTGTGATAACACACTGCAAAATCAGCCCCCACTCTGCATGGGAAGTAATGATTTACAGCCCAGCTGAAATAGAGCAGAGCAGGTTCTTTAGAACACTGCTCTCAGGTTAGGATTCCTTTGAATTCTCCACAAAGACCCATGAAGTTTCACTTTTTAAAATCAGTATTATTGGTGAAAAAAGTATAACTTCCTCAGAGGAGGACAAGGAAAATCCCATAAGGTTCTACATCAGCAATCAAGACCAAGGCGCCAGAAAAATGTTACATGCTCTGTCTTGTCATGAGTTACAATCATTGTTCTGGGAAATTTCTCAGAGGCTTGGTATTTTTCCTTATAAACAAAACTACATATCATTCTTGAAGCTGTCTGATAACTGGAATGCAAGCAATTGCAGCATCTTTTCCAGGCCAAAGTGTGATGCCCAGTGGTCCCAAGTGACAACCAGGGGTTTGGGTTTCACTTTTCACTCCCCAGTGGAACTTCCCCCTTACAGGACACATATCAAGACAGCTATCTCCTCAGACCTCTCCAATCTGGCCCAGGCATCTCATGCATGGATCTCAGAGGGCTTCTTCCTCTACCTCACAGAGCCTGCAATTTTCTCTGCCTGGCGATAAAGGGCTAAGTTTTCTGAGGACCCGTTAGTGTGGACATGAGATCCCTGTGATCACTGTATCAAGTACACATGTCTGGTACAGCATGTTCCTTATTTGTAAATTAATTCTGGGGTGAAGTTTACAAGATAAAGTTTGATGACCTCTTGGATAAAGGGATGCAGGCTCAGAGATAGTTTAAATAGATCTGAATAAAACACAGAAGAAATAATCTTTGCCAGCCACCCCTTCGCCAGCCAACTTTCTTCTAGTTTCCCTCACTCCCTTTCTTATTTTCCCTTCGTTAACAATATCAGAGTAGGGTATCTCTTTATTATATAGTCTTGATCCCTAGTACCTGGAGCACAGAGCTCCTGATTCCTCTGGAAGTGGATTAGAGATCATCCTTCACATCTGTCTTGTTATCACCCCTTCTGGTTGTGGTGTTAGACCCTTTCCCATGTGCATACAAGACTGACCACAGTAGGAAAGGCAGCAGGTGACTCACAGGTATTCTCAGCTATCTTGACAGCCTTCTCTCATTTGAATATGAGGTCTCCCTTTCCCCAATTTCTCCTCCACACCAGTTCCTCCCCTGTACTTCCCCCAACACTCTTCCTTGTCCATAAACCTTCAGTGATTTCCCATCTTCTTAAGGATCAAGGCCAAGCTTGTTCCTCTGGCTTCCAAGGCCTTCTTTAGTCTGTTCCCAAATCTCACCCTGATTTCCAACTCTCATCTGCTCTAGTGGTTCTCAACCAGAGGTGCCCTAGAGGGTGTTTGGAAATGCATGGATGCCTTTTGGTTGTCCCAAGGATGGGGGTGGCAACTGGCATTTGGTGGGCAGGGTCCAAGCATGCATATTGCCCTCTGATGCCCAGGACAGTCCCAGGCAGTTGTCCCATCCTGACGCCAGCAGTGCCCCTGCTAGAAACACTGCTTGATTCTGACCAAACTTGTTCATTCTCCATCCATCAAACCAGTTACATGTGTTTGTCCCTGCTGTTACATCCTACCTGGAATTTACCTCCTTTCTTCTCTGCTTATCTGAGTTCTACCCATTTTCAAGAACTGCCCTGTTTAAATGCCTACCTGAAGCCATCGTGCCCTCTGATCCCTCAAAGCCACCATCATCTATGACTGAGAGGCTGTCAGGCCACATGAAATATAGGACCCTGGAGTAACACAGACCTGAGTTTGAGTCTCATTCTGCTGCTCTACCCACATAGCCTGGGGAGAGTCACCCCAGGCCAAGTCTAGTTTCCACATATCTGAGGTAGAGGTGATAACAGCACCTCCTTAGAAGGTTTTGTGAGGATTAAATGCCACACAGTAGTAAAGTGCCCAACACCATCTGGCATGTGGTAGGAACTCCATTCATACTACATATTTTTAATTCCTTTCAACACAATGTATGTATTCAATAAACATGTGTGGAGTCACCATTCACCCCTAAGACTGTCTGTGAAGTTGAAGTGCTAGGTCCTGTCATTCTAGACAGAGACTGTGTAGGCAGAGACTCTTTTATTCAGCCACATAGTGTCTTAGCATGTGAGCCACTGAGAAGGGGCAAAGGAAGAGTCAGGATTCAGTACCTGCTGAATCCTGACTTTTCACTGAACGGGAGTGAGTCGCTGCCTCTCTGACGCAGAATGCCACTGCCATGCTGCCTCCCCAGCTTCTCTTGGCTGCTCTTTCTTTGCTCTGGTTCTGCACTACAGACACCCCCAGTTACCTTGGAGTCCTCCCAGCTTGGCTTTGCTCTATGTCCTAAGAAACGTCATTGTCTCCTAGTCAAGAAATGGCAGATATGGAGTCAGAGAACAGTTTCACTGCATTTATCCAACAACGTAGGGTGGCACAGATATCCAGGGAGTGTGCAAGGGCCAAGGTCAGGCCAGCCCAGGCTCCTTGGCCTGAGTCAGCAGCCCAAGTCCCCACAAACTGTGCATCAGCTCTTAGCAAGCACTCAAGGGCTAGCTGATGACAGCTCAGGATGTCACTGGCTCAGTAACCTTTAAGAATTGAAAGTTTATGAAATTCCTGGTAAGGGAGGACCAAGAGTGGTATGGCAACTCAGGGAGCTTTATCCAATCCCTCCTTATGATTTTCTACTTCCAAAGTTAGCAACACCCCAAAAGTCTAAGAAGATCCATCAGGAGTATTCCAAACCTCCTATAGAAGTAGCTCAGGCACAAGGCACTGGATTTCCTATGCTCTGAAGACAAGGAAGTGGTCCCAACCAGATGTGGGTCAATGGACTGATGGAGCAGATGGCACCGTCCTTTGTTGGGGGAGGAGTGAGGCCTGGACCTGTGGCCTGGCTCTGGGCACCTCACACAGCTTCTCTGGGTATCTGTCTTATCTGTTCCATGAGACCATTGGTCTCTAAAGACTGCTTCTATGATGATGATGATCCAATTAAACAACCAATAGACTTTTACCCAAAAGATTGATAAGTAGTTGCAATGATCTGTTGGTTGTTTATTTGGCTGCTGGCCCTTCCCACAGAAGACTTCTCACCCACCATCCACAAAGCCACCATGAGGACACCCAGCTCTCTCTGGTCACCCAGAGAGAGGGGCCTCCATCTGACCAGGTTATATGTTCCTGGCTCAAGTTCTGCTTCTGACTCCAGTCATCTGTCAATTAACCCTTTGGACCACCCCTTCTTTGTGTCTCCACTGATTCTTCTCCCAGCACCGGGGCAGGACAAGTTTCATCAGGGCTCTGAGGGGGATGGGTCAGATGGTACCTGTGACCCAAAGGCCAGAATCAAGAACTTTAATGACTTTCACTGCCCACACTCCACTGGGTAGTGGCTGGTGTCCAGCCAGAACAGCCAAGTGAGAAGTGACAAGCACCAATTCGTGCTCCTGTTCTTGGAGAGAAGGCTCTGTGGCTGCCCCTGGTGGCACTGGGGATGGAGACATTGGTTGTACGGCACGTGTTTGTAGATGTCTCTCTCAATACAAGGTCCCGTCAGAACCACGATCATTTGTACTCCTGGGAATGACATCCAAAAGAGAAAGGCTGAGCAGACTTCCCTGGCCAAGGACTAACACAGCCTCCCTCCCTAGGAGCTGGGGAAGCCCTGCCTTCAACGTGGAGAAATAAGAATCCTTCTCAAAGCCATCTCCATCCACACATCCAAGTGTGTTCATGTCAGGGGCCAGCTGGACACAACCTGTAGGCCTTCATGCTTCTGGCCTCTTCAACTCAGAGGTTTTACTACAGAAAAAAAAAAAAAAACCTTAATAAACTGGAGCATAATCAAAACTCTAAATTCATCAGGTTATTTTGGAAAGACTCTCTTGTAACAGAAAAAGAAATCACAATAACACAAACTCACATCAAGGATATAATTAGAGCACAGCAACACCAACAATCAAACCAAAATGGTCTTAGCTCTTGTCACCAGCTGGGAGGCAAACTTAGGATGGTGGCCCTAAACCCATCCAAGCCCAAAGGAACCACCCTAACTATCTGAAGAGACAATTAATTCTGGAGACCCTTGCTGGTTTCCACAGAGGAGAGAGCAAATACATGCATTTCAGACTGTTGAGAATGAAGCAAACGGAAACTTTTCTCTCATTAATCCTCAGTGAATTAAACAATTTTGTTAACCGACTCTTGAGTGTCTCGGGCCCCTTGAGTATTGTGCTGAAATGACATTGGTAAGATATGCAGAGTATTCACACCCTGCATCTTGACAAAATCAGATACCTCAAATCTTTTTTTGGAAATGAGATAGAGAATAAAGTATAAAAAGCCACAAAACAATGTGGAAAGAAAAGGGAACATTGTGATGATAAGCTACTCTTTTGTAGCCCTTTGGAGGCCTGGAAAGGTTAAGAGTGTTCGCAGAGTTGTGGCATTGGCTACCCTCCAAAATTTGAGAGGCACCTGAAGGCATTTGGAAGAAAGCACCATTTGGCCAGGAAAAGTGGTACCAAGGGAGGTTTTTGGTCCAGGAATTACTAGGAAAGTAACAATAATGCTAATCAAGTGACTAGAATTGGCTTCGCACAGGCTGTCTATGCAGCAATTGGCAAAGGATGTCTTTCTGTTTATTTGCATAGTTGACAAAAAAATCCTTCTTCCCTAGAATGCATTAACCTCTTGTTCTACTTGTTCTTAAAACTGAGGAGGTCATAGATTCCTTTGCGAATACAATGACCAAAAATTCCTGCTAGCACACAATTTACAATGAGTTTGAAAGGACCCCAGAGTTAATCCATAGACCCTGGCCTGGAACCTCTGTGCTAAAATGGGCTCCATTTGTGACCTGTGAACTAAGGGTAGGTTCAGGTCCATTTCCAGAGAGCTTCCCTGTCAGGAACCAATCTTCTCCGGGAGCTGATGGACAATTCTGATCACAAGAGAAGGACCTTGCAGCTCTCCAGTTTGCCCTGTGGGCCCACAATACCCCTGGTTATTGTGTAGGCATCCATCTTAACTCGCCCAAGGCCATTCCTCCCAAGGGTTTTCAGGCATTTAAAAAATACTAACTGGCATGACCAGCCAGGTGGGTTTAAGTCAAGACAACCTAGCAGTAGTCAAATCTAGACTGTCCCCATTAGGTTTCATCCTGTAACTGGTGTGCGTGTGTGGGTGTGTGTGCACACGTGCACACACAGCAACCTCAGGCAGTCTCAGTGGCCCGCTGGGTTTATCTAGGCTCAGGTCTACACCTGGACCAATTCCTCACTTTGGAGCATTTCCCCAAATGAATTGTGAAAAAGACCAATAGAACCAACAACTCAGTGATTCGGCTCAGAAGTGACCCATGTCACCTCTCTCACAGCCCTTGGGCTCAGAGGGGGCCTGTGGCCCTGCCTAAGGAGGAAGAAAAATGGAACCTCCATGTGGTCTGAGAGTGTGGAGCGCTGGATCCAGACAAGCTTGGGAGTCTCCTCCACACACCAGGTAGATTGATATGCTCAAGGTCACCTATGTAGAGGGCTCGGCCAGGATTCCAGCCTGTCTCTGTGGTACTCAGTGGCTATGCTCCAAATCACAGTCAGCACGAGGCAGGGATCTGGAAAGGGACAATATAAACACAGCAGGTCCCTGCTCTGCATAAGGTGCCTGTGGGCCACTGGCAGCTGTCTGCATGATGGGAGACTCCTCACCCATCCTCCTCTGGGAACAGGCATGTCAACACCCCCCCTTGCCTGATGTCACCCATGTCTTGGAATACTGGCCATAAAATAGGTGGATTTTCACCTGGCATCTGACCTGGTAACACGCCACGGCAACCACGTGCCCCAGGAGCCACCTGGTGGGCTTGAGGCTCATGGTGCAAGGTCTCAGTCAGCCTGGGCTGCCATGACAAAATACCACAGACTGGGGGTTCAAACACAAGACAGTTATTTCTCGAAGTTCTGGAGGCTGGGAGCCCAAGGTCAAGGTGCTGGCAGACTTGGTTCTTGTTGGGAGCCCACTCCTGGCTTGCACACTGTAAATGAACAGTGTGTCCCCACATGGTGGAGAGAGAGCAAGCTCTTTAGGGTCTCTTCCTCTTCTTATAAGAGCTCTAATACCATCTTGAGGGCCTCACCCTCCTGACCTCAGCTTAACCTAATCACCTCCCAAAGGCCCACCCCCTAACGCCATCACATTGGTGGTTCTGGCCTCATCATATGAATTTGGGGAGGACACAAACATTCAGGCCAAAACAAACGTTCAGGTTCTGTGGCACTAGTGTCACTGGGGTGCACAGAACACATCTTCCTACTGTCCCAAATCTGCTCTGGCCAGGGAGGCAAATGGTGCAGGACCCCTTTCCTGTGGCTTCCTGGGAGGAGTCAGAAGGGCAGGGAGTCAGTGAGGGCTGGGGAAGGGAGGTTGGCTTTAGTTTTGAGGTTTGTGGACTTTAGACATAGACCCTGAGCTTCCATGCTGACACCTTGCCCACAGCTGGAGTGCAGGCCTGCATGGCACAGGCTTCCTGCTCTGGGCCAAAGAGTAGAGCTGGCACTGTTCCCGGGGCAGCTTCTCGGCAGGAACACACCCCACGGCAGTACCTGAGGCTTGTGGCAGCGGCTGAGCTAGGGCCCTGGGAGGGAACCTGCAACACTACCTAAGAAGGGTTTGGAGTTGAGCCTCTGGCTCAGGCTCGTGGGGCCAGCTGCCTCTCCCCTACATCTTGTTTGGGCTTTGCTTGATTGATTCTGAGCGTTCATTTACAGTCAGAGAGCCTGAGCACCTCACTGTCCTGGGGATCCCCCTTATTGCCCTGAATCCTCTCTCTCGCTTACGCTCCCTCCCTCACTGCTGCTGTGACATCAGCCCTGGGAATCCGGCTGGCAGGGTGGATCATTCCTGCCAGACGGGCTGGCTTGCAGGGAGAAGCTGGAAGCTTCTGTCGGTAACAGGGCCACCTTCTTCACTTGCATCAGCATTAAAAGGCTGCACAGCCCACTTTTCCTGTAATTTGCTCTTCCCGCTCTTGCAACCCTGGGCCGAGTGATGTAATGAATGCCTCTCTGTCCACTGCTGCAAGGATTTCTTTGGCAGGCCATGTGGCAGCCTGAGGTCCACCAGAACGTTTCCATTTTGTTTCTTCCATTTCTCCTTTTCCATCACCCTTTTGGTCCATCCTGAGACTTTCTGAAGAAAACCAGGGCAGCGAATTCTGGCTCACAATGCTCCAGCCGAAAGCTCGCTACGTTTCCTGACAAACCAAGAAGCTTCATGTTGAGAATCTCTGAGAAACTCACTCAGCTGATTACAACATTGCTGAACTTTTGGCAGAATGTATGTTTATCCATTTAATTATCATTATTAAGTTTCTTTCCCACTCAAATTTTTGGCTTTACGTATTATATCATTTTTGGCTGAGTGTGCGTGGCTGGGGGGTGGTGTATGGAAGGATAAAAAGATGTAATTTGCTGCTCTTGACTCTCATGCTGTGTACTTAAACATTCATTTTCTCCCAAGGACAGCTATCTAAGAGCTGTCCATGGCACTAAGCAAATATTCTTTTCTTTAAATCAATTTTCTTTTGTTTCCATCAAAAAGTCCCTTCCATTGTTTCTGCCCTCCTCATGTCTTACTCACGCTCAATCACTTCCTACTGGGGTCATAGATAGTTTTTGTTTCACCACTGGTCTAAAATGATGTCTTTTGAATATCCCAGACAGACAGCAGAAAGATTGAATCTCAGCTCTGGAAAATAAAATATTAGTCATCTGCTTTACTCACTCATGAAACATGGTGAAGGATTAAAATCCAACTCGCTTGTCCAGATTTCCAGAGTTTTCATACTGCCAGTTATTCCCATAATTCAAATCAACTTCACCTGTTATATATGCCTTCCTTGGTGCATTTGCATTTATGTGGACTGTTTCCAAGCTACTGGCCAGGGAAGATGGTAGGAGAGGTGTGGGTGACCCTCCTTGAGAACCCCAGGCCTGCCCACTTTCCCACCTAGATCCAGAGGAGGATCTGTGCTGCTACCTCCCAGGACCCTCTTGCCCCTGGGTTGCCCTGTTCTGAAAGGACCCCCACATTTGGCTCTGCTGTAGCCACCGTTCCCTAACACACTCTCTCTCTCTTTTGCTCACCACCAATCCCCACCAGGGTCCCCTGCTCTAAGTTTGCTCCCCAGGATGTAGGCACCAGCCCAGAAGCCTGCAGCCGGGAGACAGTCTAAAACGCCGAGGGTCCATGCTCTTGCCTATGTGGTTAACCTGTCTCCCCATGACTGGGATCCTGATGGTTCTCTCTTCTCTTTCTCCTCTCACTCCTGAATAAGTGGCCCTCATAAAGCAGCCCTCTCCTCCTGTCACCTGCTTCCCTCCAGGCCGTGTCTCCTCTGTGGCAGAGAGGGCTATGTGCAAAAAAAAACCGTGCTCCCCTGCCCTGCCCGGTGGTCCCTGGGAGGGATCCCCACCAGGACTACCTTTTCCACCTCCCTTGCACCCAGGTGAGGCCGTGTCACTGGTTCTTGTGCCAGTGGACTGTAGCAGACGTGCCAGAGTCACCTCTAGGCTGGGGTTCTTAAGGAGCAGATGTGACTTGCCTGTCCTCTTCTCTCCATTTGCTGGGTGGACAAAGAGTAAATCAAGAGCCTGGGGGATGCCAAAGATACAAGATGGAAGAGTACCAGTCCCTGGCATAACACATGGGAGAAAATTTGCCCCTTGACCAAGAATGCCTGCCTTGGACTGTTACGTGGGTGAGACATGAGGTCTGTTGTGAAAAATCACCACCAAGTGGGGGTCATTTGTTGAAGCAGCTAGTGTTCCCATCCATCCTCCAATGGCCATCTTTGGCCCGTTCCTCTCTGGGGCTGCTGCCCACCCTCCCAAGGGGCTAACTTCCCCACAACTGTTGAGACCAGCACCCTAAGGGCCAGCGGCAGTGGCAGTCTGGAACCTCCAAATCTTCTGTCCAGGTGACCTCTCCTGTCCCTTGAGAGTTATCCCCAGCCAGTTATCTCTCCCCACAGAGACATGCTGGGTGCTCCCAGAGCGCGGTGTGGAGGTAGGGTTTGCTCGCACTAGAGGGGAGGCTATATTGGGGTCAGCTCCTCAGGTGACTGCACAGTGGCCCAGCCTGTCTCTACGTCAGTTCTTGCACCTGTTAAATGAGGTAATGGCCTCTAACCCACAGGGAAACTGTGAGGCTTTCAAAGCATAAGCCCCCCACAAAGTACCTGGAGCAGAGTGAGGGCTCGGGAAGTGTTAGCTCCCTCCCCCAACACCCGCCTCCCTCTCTGAGGAAGAAATTCACACACAAAACCTTAGCTGTCTGCCTGAAAATCACCTGGAGAAGCAAAGCGGGGAAAACTTTCTAAAAACCAAAGCTGGCCAAGCCAGACAGGGTGCATCACTTCCCTGGTCAGGGAGCTCAGCAGGCCTCTCATGTTCCAGGGAGGTCAGAGGCCTGGGCCTTGTCACAAAGGCCGCCCCAGGCCTGTCCTGACCACTCGTCAAACTCCCAACCCCCCCAGGAGCCCCAGAAGGGGCCGCAGGTGGTGTGTGGGAGCTTGGGACCCCACTTGCCACACCTAGGTCCACCTGGTGACAGGAAGAAGCTGTCACAGAGCTCTTTAACACAGTCCTGCAGGGGTGTGGCCTCCTCCCGTCTGGGATGCAGAATCAGCGCTGACCCTTTACTTACATGAATGCTGTCCAAGGCATGGCTCTGGAAGCCCCACCACTACTTCCCCACAGCTGTCTGCCAAGGAGGGGACGTGCTGGCTCTCCCTGGACGGGCTCCAGCTCTCCATCCTCCGGGCCCGGCCCTCCCCTTCCCAGCTTCGCCCTCCATGCTTCCTTGTGCACCTGGGCAGCCCACTGGGGTGTCCTAGGACGTGCGCCATATGCCCTGAACTCAGCAAGAGCACACACTGGAACCCAGGCTCGGGTGCCTGCTTGTCATCTGTTGTCGTTTCAAGGCTCTGGTCTTTGTTGAAGTCCTTCCACCTGAATGCTGTTTCCTGGAAGTCCTCTCACTACACCAGAAGGTCAGCTCTCAGTGAAACACAGCCACGGAATTTCCTTTAAAATGGAATCAGATACTGTACAGTTATGTTGGACCTCTACCCTCCAATAAACCCTGAGCTTCCAAATGTCAGCCAAGGGAAGCTCCATTTACAGGAAAGCTGGTTAGGTTCTGAAGCTGTGGAGCTCATCAGCAGAATCACCATTTCTTCCTGTAAAGAGGCAGCTGGGGGGCTCAAGGTGGCCATCAGCCCTCCCTTTTTCTCAGGAAGGTCAGGGTCCAGGAGTAAGGGGAGAAGTAAAGACATCACCTCCATTCTTGCCCTAAAGAGGTGCTTCATCAAGGCAGTTCTTCCCCAAAAGACTGGCCTGGGATCACTCTGTGGCCAGGACCTGAGAGCCTCCTGAAGCCAGGTTCCAAAATAAAAAGGGAGAAGCCGACCTCTGATGGCAGGGCCTGACTGTCTCCTTCCTGGAACAAAGAACCCGGATTCTCTTCCAGATCTGCATGGCAAAACATGAGCATTTGCTGAGGATGGAATAGAGGAAACCCTTCCTGTCCTCTCTTCTCTACAGATGGAAGGACTGTCACCAGTGCCCCAATGCCTCCAAAATTAAAGGGGCTGCTCATGTCTTAAGCAGGGAAAAGGGAGAGGAAAACATGTGTAGACTGTAGCTCTGTGTGGCAGGGTGGGGACAAAAAGGGATTCAGGAATAGAACGAGGACCCGCTCCCCCATGGCCACTTACTAGCTTTTGGTAAAACCTCAACTGCAGCAGGGTCCACAGGAATCTGACCCCTGCCTGCCCAGATGGCCCCCAAGGGCCTTAGATATTTAGAGAAGACTCTATTAGAATCCACAATAAAACATTCTACAAAGAAGTGACGTTTGGCTTTTGAGGCTAGTGCAATACTTAGGCTAGAATTGCCAGTTGCTTCCAAAATGACTGACCCAATCTTTCATTAAAATATCCTTTCCTGCCTGATGATAAAATGTTAGCAAGTATATAAAGCACTTTTGATTTGTCGATGCTGAAAAACCATCAGACTTCAGAGTATTTTGACAAAGGCAAAATTCTCAGGTGGTACCTAGGAAGTTCAACGACATCAACTGCTTCATCACCAAACACCACTGAAAGAGAAAAGCTTGGCTTTGGGGGAACTGAACTTGAGTGAGCAGCTCCATCACTGCCCCTGGCCTGCTCCTCCCCCCAGGAGGCACACATCAGCCCTTGAAGGCAGGACACGTCTGAGATGCCCTCAGTTAGGAGTAGGAATTCACATCCCAGATGGTTCTCTGTGTTCCCGTGTGCAAGGTTTGGTCTTGTGCCTCCAGTTTCTCAATTTGCAAATGACACAGAGAGGGCATTCTGAAAGGACATGCCATGTGGTTTGTGAAAGAGGCTGGGAGGAGGGTTGTCCCCTGGGTACACACGCTCTATGAGGTGTGGCAGTTGGGAGGAAAGTGCCGTGCAATCCTTTGATCCCAGAACACCATCCTTATCCCTGCCTCCTGGAAAATCTTTTCATCTCTGTCCCCCTGATCAGAGGATGATGTGTGAGGGCTTCTAGAGAATGGACTGTACTAGCAGGAGTTGCCGTTGCAACATTTTAATCACTGTCTCTTCACCAAGTGTTGTAACACAGTGGTCACTGACCACCCACTGTCTTAAGAACTTTGTGTTAAGCTGGATGAGCAAGACACACGGGCCCCTGTCCATGAGGGTCACAGTCTGCAGTGGGAGAGTCCCACAAGCATGGACTAAAGAGCAGACAGGGACTAAAGGGACTCCACCTAGTCTGGGGGTCAGAGAAGGCTTCGGGCAGGATGGGAGCAGGGGAAGAGACTGTGAAGTGGAGTGGGGGCCCAGGCCACACGAAACCGCAGCAACGCCAGAAGCAGAGAGGGTGAGTGAGAGAGGGTGTCATACCCTGGGAGGCCGCCGGGATGTGGCCGAGAGGAGAGCTAAGCACCAGCCAATGGGAGTTTGAACATCACCCCAAGGGCAACGCCATGTGACTGCTGGTGGGTCAGCTATGGATGTCATTGACTCCCAGATGCCATCAATTTTAAGCCATTTCAGAAATGTTAAAGTGTAAAAACTGTACATATTCGAAGATGAGAAGTATAAGCCTCAAGTCCTGACTTAAAATATTTCAAAAGTCCAGAAAGGGTCCACAAGTGGGGTATGAGGACAAAGAGAGCCCGTGTCCTTCCTTAGGGGGCTGCTCACACCGCAGAGCTACCTTTCTAACCCCCAACTCACAGCATCCCCAAAGGCTCCCCGGCTCTGTTTCCCACCACCCCCAATAGTGAGGCAGTGGCCCCCCACCACCGACGCTCAGCACTCACCCATATTCCCCTGTTTGCATTTTACCCACATTTTAATGTTTCAAAATCACAGTATCTCTAACAATCGATGTGGACATTGAAGGTGTTTCTCCCCCTGAAAATCTGTTAAATTGATGGTGCATCTTAGAGTCATTTAGAACCTAGCCTGACTCTAAAATATTCAGTAATCCACAGGCCCAACACATTATGCTGTAGGGCCTGTGTGATATACTAAAAAAAAAAAAAAAAAAAATAGGGCACTCATTTTTTTTTTTAATATTGCTATCTCCAACTCATCTCCCCTTTTTGCAGATGTGCACAAGAGCCACTTATAAACAAATTCCAACTTCTATTGGGTAATTCCTCTTAAAAAGAAAAAACATTGAGGAATATCTGGATGGTTACAGGCATTAGAGTCCCAAATATTTTGCAGGGGTGCCTTTTGCACTCATACCCAATAGTACTGTTTTACAGAGGGAGAAATTACCATAGCAAAGCAAGGCTGGGCATTTGGCTGGCTGCAGTTTGCTCTGCTTGCTGGCTGTCATTTGATGGTGCTGAATGACACAGAGCATCTTAGTAATCTTCACAGTAGCCCTGTGACTACTGTTCAGATGTGGAAACTGAGTCTTGGGGACAGAGGGGGCTGCCTGACACCACAGAGGCATGTAGTCAAGGCTTGAATGCAGGTACGTCTCATTCCACAGAGCCACAGAGATTCCAAGGGGCACAGCGTCCTTGGTGCTTTAACCCATGATGCAAATCAGTTTCCTTAATGTTCTTCCCGGGAGAAACTGACGTGCACGATTCATCTTCCTGCTGCAGAACCCAGTGCTGCCAGTGCAAACTTAGCCTTTGCCTCCCCCCACTCCCACCACCAATCCTCTCCTCCCACAGACTGAGGGGCAGGGCTGGTGGGGACCGAGTGCCAGGATGCTGATGGTGGCCGGGCAATTCTGGCCGCTCTTAGGAAGACTTCAGGGTGCTTCTTTTCCAACGTGGAGAACTTGGGCCTTCCATTTACAGGTGTGGCTTTGTGCCAAGCCCAGCCTGGGCTGCTAAAAAAGAGGGAGTTCGGTAGCTGGGGAGCAGAGCTGACTCTCCTCCGGCAGTAGTTTATGTGTCCAAACCTTCCCATCTTCTCCTTCTTATTGCCCTGAAACACAGGTGCATGCCCATTACTGCTAGTACCGCAGCCCCACTTTTTCACAGCCTCCCATCACTTTGCTGAGCAAATGTTGAAAGGTGAGTCCTCACCTTTCCCATCTAAATCTGGAGTCCAAAGACACTGGGAGCTTGATTAGACCAAGGAGACCTCAGACAGTTGTGGCTTAACACGGTGAGTGTTATGGGCTGAGTCGTGTCCCCCACCCAAATTCCTATGTTGAGGTTCTAACCCCCAGTACCCCAGAATGTAACTTATTAGGAAACAGTGTCTTTGCAGATTGAACCAAGATGAGGTCATTAGGGTGAGCTCTAATCCAATATGACTGGTGTCCTTATACAACGTGAAAATTTGGATGCAGAAAAACATGCATACAGGGAGGACGCCATATGAAGATGAAGGTAGAAATCAGGGCGATGCTTCACCCAGCTGAGGAACTCCAGAGATGGCCAGCAAACCACCAGAATCTGGGGAAGAGGCCTGGATAGATGCTCCCTCACAGCCTCCAGAAGGAACCAACCCTCCTGACCTCTGGATCTCAGACTTCTGGCCTCCAGAACTGGAAGACAATACATTTCTGTTGTTTATGCCACCCGGTCTGTGGCAGCCCTAACACACTAATACAGTGACCGACATCCTGGATTCTCCAGAAAAGTTACAATTCCAAATGTTCTAAACCTGAATCCTCATAAGCTGTCAAAATATTCCAGAAATTCAAATTTCAGCTAGAAAATATTCTTTCCCAAGCTGCCTCCCAGACTCCCTAAAAGCAGCAAAACACACTGAGGGACCATAAATCTTGATTTAGGGTTCAGAAAACATGGACACCATATGTGCAGATCCATCCATGCAAGCCTGCCTCATCAGGACCCACTTTACCCAGCAGGGAAGCAAACATGCTCCTCCTGCTCTCCAAACACACATGACAGTGTCAGGGCTAGGCTCACCCCAAGGAAGGCCTAGCAAGCCCCTGTGGTGCCCGCAGACCAGCAGACTCTTCTCAGACAAGCCCTGCGAGAGTGAGCCAGCACGCACAGTGATGCTCCTGGCTTGCGGTACCAGCTCCCGCTCTCACTGTCCTGCTCTCCTGCTGAGTGCGCAGCAGGCCAGCCCAGCCGACGGGCTCCTTATTGTACGTCACTGCCTGTCTGTGCTCGAACACACCTGCTGCCTGTGACCCAATCCACCACAGTGACACAATTAGGATGATTCTAGTAAAACCAACTACCAAGTTTTCTTGGAGGATGGGAGGATGGTTTTTATGCACCATTAAGTTTCTAGGGCCAGAAAGCCATGGGTTTTTGGTTGGGTGGTGCTGCTTGCTTTAGGTGGGGACGTTGTTGCCTGTCCTTCCCCAGATGGGCTGACAAGGACCCCAACACTCTGGCAATGTGAGCAACGCCAGAGTGTTGACCGAAAGCCCCAGTGACTTTTGTCTAAGTAAGTGGAGAAAACGATTCACGGTGAAATGTGCCCAGGTGTCTTCCATCAAAACCCAATCCGTGGGGCTTCCCTGGTGGTGCAGTGGTTGGGAATCTGCCTGCCGGTGCAGAAGACGCGGGTTTGAGCCCTGGTCCAGGAGGATCCCGTGTGCCGCGGAGCAGCTAGGCCCGTGCGCCGCAATTGCTGAGCCTGTGCTCTGGAGCCCTCGGGTCACAACTACTGAGCCTGCGAGCCACAGAGCCACAGCTGCTGAAGCCCGTGCACCTAGAGCCCGTGCTCTGCAACAAGAGAAGCCACCGCAACGAGAAGCCTGCGCACCGCGGCGAGGAGTGGCCCCTGCTCGCTGTAGCTGGAGGGGGCCCGCGCGTAGCAACGAAGACCCAACACAGCCAAAAATAAAAAAACAAAAAAAACAAAAAAACCCAATCCGTGGTGCCACATCACCTGGGCTCTGGGTGAACAGTTAGAAATGCCCCAGGAACATCAGCCAAGGGCTCAGACCAAATGCAGCACAGTACATTTCTGGGAGGATTTGTGTGTGTGTGTGTGTGTGTGTGTGTGTGTGTGTGTGTGTGTGTGTTTAAACACAAGCAAGTCTGAGTCACAGAATTTAAAACCTAAGGAAGGGAATTTTCAAGTGAGTCTCTTCAGCTCCAACTCTGTGAGACCAACCAGCTTGGGCCATCTATTTACTTTGTTATTCAGTTTTTGGCCTGAGAGCTGAAACACAAGATTAGAGAGAGGGGGAAAAAAGAAACACCATGTGTAAAGAAATGAGGAACAAAATTCTCCATCCAAACCAAAACAAATAGGCCTGGCCAGGCCTTCCCCTCCATCGGCTGGCCTGTTTCCTCACCTCACTTTAGCTTAGGGTAAACGTGTAGGGAAGGGAAATGCAACTCGGATGCAGTGCTGTGCATCACCAAATACTAGCTATTCCTGGAAGGGACATAAGCCATTCCCAGCCTCTGCTAAGTGGCCAGATGTTTTCCTCATTAAGGCTTTCCTAGGGTAGAAATGATTCTTGCCTTTTTTAATGCAAGATTAGTAGTCTTTTGGCAAGGCCTAGGAACTGTCTACTTTCAACTGCCTTTAAAGATGAAACTCTTAATATGTATTCTAATACACAGCATCATCTATAAAATGTTTACCCTGAATACAGCCTAGCTGCCAGATTGACCTCCAGCTTACAGGAAATACCAACAGTAGATGATGAACAAGCTAAATGACATGAGGAATAAACAGTCACACAAATCCAGATTATGGGATATTCTCCAAGGCAACTCTTCTAGACTCTTTACTCAATCTCATGAAAATAAAAATTAAATAGATAGAAGATAGATAGATAGATAGATAGATAAAGGTAGGAGGCAGTGTTCTAGGCTAAAAGTGACTGGAAGAGACACACTGAATGTAATATATAAACCTATATTAAATCCTGATTAAAAATATCAAAATAGTTATAACAGACATTCTTGTGGCAATTGAGGAAATCTGAATATGGACTGGATATTACATTAGAATATGGAATTACCATTATTTTCTTAGGAATGTTGTTGGGATCATGTTTATATTGAAGAATGTCTTTATTCTTGGATACAGGGTAGAGTATTTAGGGGTGAAGTGTCATGATGTCTACAACTTACTTTTTTTTTTTTTTTTTTTTTTTTAATTTATTTTTAATATTTATTTATTTATTTATGGCTGTGTTGGGTCTTCGTTTCTGTGCGAGGGCTTTCTCTAGTTGTGGCAAGCGGGGGCCACTCTTCATCGCGGTGCGCGGGCCTCTCACTATCGTGGCCTCTCTTGTTGCGAAGCACGGGCTCCAGACGCGCAGGCTCAGTAGTTGTGGCTCACGGGCCTAGTTGCTCCGTGGCATGTGGGATCCTCCCAGACCAGGGCTCGAACCCGTGTCCCCTGCATTGGCAGGCGGATTCTCAACCACTGCGCCACCAGGGAAGCCCCAACTTACTTTTAAATGGCACAAAAAAGATATCTATGTGTGTACACACAAGGATAAAGCAATGATGTTAAAATCTTCACAGTTGTTGGATCTACATGGAGGTATTCAGTGTATAATTTTTTCTACTTTTTCATGTGAAGATATTCATGTTAAAAAGCTGGGGGGGGGAAACAAGCAAAATAAAAATAAAGAGAAATCCAAGAGAATAAAAATAAATAAAAGGAAAAATATTTTAAAAACTAAAAATTTTTAAAAAGGAAGGGGAATTTGTTGTAATTAGAAGACACACATTCCATTGCTTTGCCTTCTGAGAAGCATAGTGGAGAAAATATTGCCAGCAAGCACATACACAAGATTGCACTACTACAGTCATCTCTTAGTATCTGTGGGGGATTGGTTCCAAGATCTAGAAGAAACCAAAATCCACGAATGCTCAAGTCCTTTGTATAAAATGGCATGGTATTTGCATATAACCTACTGCACCTCCTCCCCTATACTTTAAATCATCTCTAGATTACTTGTAATGTCTAATACAATGTAAGTGCTATGCACATAGTTGTCAATACAATGTAAATGCTATGTACATAGTTGCTGGTGGGCAGCAAATTCAAGTTTTGCTTTTTGAAACTTTCTGGAATTTTTTTTCCAAATAGTTTTCATCTGTGGTTTGTTGAATCTGCAGATTTGGAACCCATGGATATGGAGGGCCAACCATACTAGTGAGACAAGGAAAGAGCAGCATTATAAAATCCCAGTGCAGGTTAGTGGTGACGTCTCAGGAGGAAGGAGGAGCACAGATGTCAGTGAACATTATTATCAGTATTCTAGTTCTTAGGTTCTGTGGAAACTTGACATCTATAACATATTATTAATAAATGAATAAATAAAATGGGAGTGGGCCATGCACAAACCGAAGATGGTAGCTCAAATAACTTGTAAAATCAAATATTGTCCAGTTCCTGTACTTGGTTATGTGAATAATGAGAAATTTCCTCATGTAGGAGTCTTCAGTCCTCTGAACACTGAAGCAAACAATTATACTCATTACGTGATGTTTCTATTTATCCACTTCTTTATTCAGTCCACAAATATTTATTAAGGGTCTACTATATTCCAGGTGTACAGTATGTATATAAACATATATATAATTTATTGAGGGTCTGCTATATTCTAGGTATATTGTATTATATAGATGTTATATATAAATGCATGATATATGTTTACTGAGGGTCTGCATAAATCAAAGGCTATGAAGACAACATAAAGTGTATAAAGGGGCTTGGGAGCAGAGAGCCTGACTTTTTTGCCAAGCAGCCAAGGGCAAGCTGTCTGAGAAGGGGCCCTTTGGGCAGGCCTGGAATGACTGGGTGAGCTTCTGTGTGTTCTCTGGGCAGGAGTATTCCCGGCAGAGGAACAGTAAGTGCAGAGGAAGGTTCTGCGGCAGGAGTGTGCCCTGTGTCAGGGAACACAGGAGGTCAGAGCAGCTCCAGAGAAGTGATGAGGGTCACAGAAGGTGCTGAGGCCATCATAAACACTTCAGATTCAGTGCATTCAAAGCAATCAGTGGTTTTGAGCAGGGAAGTGATATACCTGATTTGTGTTTTTAAAGGTTAAAGCTGAGTGATTCTCTTGAACAAGTGAACCAGAACGTTATTGTGTTCACAAAGGCAGGGGTGATATTCAAAACACTGACCAACTTTCAAGACAAGTGTCCTGACCAATCAGAACTGACGCTGGTCCTGCACAAGGGCCAGGTGCTGGAAAGCCCCTGCTGGGGCAGGTGGCCAGTTCTGGAGCTGCGGGATCTGGGTGAGGTCTCCGAGGTCGAGGAGGGCAGGGGCAGTGGGGGCAGGGGACATTGGAGGGCTCAGGGAATGCCTGATGCCCAAATATAGAAGTGGTCAATATTTTAACAAAAGAATGGGTAGATACACGCTTGTATAAAGATATAATGAATAGAAATAAGACTAAATCATATCTCTGTCTAAAGTAGCTAGGATTGTGCTGGAAGTTGAAGGAAACCCAAGCAAGGTGATCAATGAGCAGTTCTACTTCTTCCCCTGATCCCTTTATTCATGGGAAATACAAGAATCATCCATTCACCTGTGTGTCCATCCACATGTCCATCCAGCTATGCAGAGACTCAATAGGTTTTGAGCTGCTGGTATTTATTTGTCAAATACTGTTTTTAGTGCTGGGGATGTATCAGTGAATAAGATAGGCAACATCACCGATTTCGTGGAGTTTATATTTTAATGTAGACAATTAAAATATACACATTAAGCACATTTCAGCCTGAGAAAATAAAAGCTCTTTATGATATAGCGATTGAGAAGCAGGCTGGATACTTTAGATTCTAGAAACAAATTAGCAAGAAACAGACAATACAAAATAACTAGTTCCTGCTATATCGTCAGTCCCTAGAGAAGCGCCTGGCACATGGAAGATGCTTAATATACATGAAAGAAAGAAAAAAAAAAAAAAGAACGTGGGATATTATTTAGCCATTAACGAGAATTAGGTACATCTACACATGGTAACACGAAAGGGTCTCTATGAGTAGAGATAAGCTCCAGAGAGATCATTTTTGTAAAACTAAATGTAAAACTAAATTCACAGAGAAAGAGCTGTTAGAATACACACTACATGGTTAACGCTGGGAGGAAAAGAGAAGGGACTTCCACTTTTTACTTAATATATATATTTATTGTTTACATTTTAAGGGTACACACTCATTTTGAAATACTAAGGACTTTTTGAAATATGCACACAATGATTATATGCATCAAGAGGGGCGACCTGGAAATGGAGCATGAAAACTGGTGAATAATTTGATCCAATCATGAAAACTTATACCAGATAGTCACTTTACAGGTGATGACTCTTCAAACGTTTGGGCAAAGCGAGCTCACTCACACTCAATGCCATCTATCAGCCAGGCTCCCTGATACGCCCCAGGGCCTGGCACGTGTCCAAGAAATACCTGTATGGAGCATGCTACATTTTCTAACGCATGCATATGTGTTATCTCAGAAACAAGGAGCAGAAAGCATAGTGTAAAAACAGAAAATAGAGAAAAGTATTTCACGTTTCAAATTATAGCATCCGGGTGACACTGTTGAAATAAAATTGTCAGGACCTACGGGTATTTAAATAACCCAGATTGTCACCTTGGAGGAAGATTAGAGACTCTGAGTGGACGAACTCTCCAGGTGAAAAAAGACCAACCAGGAAGGACGAGCCTATCTTGGTTTCTCAGTCTAGAGAGACCTGACGCATGGTGGGAATATCAAACACCTGGAAACAAAGGCATCCTGTGCAGATTTTTGTGGAAGGATTAAAAAACTAACAAGCATGCCCTCCATAAATTCTCCTGGGCAGTGGCGGCCAAAAAGCCCCACCGTGGACAGCTGCACACAAAAAACGGGTGGGTGGGATGCCGGCAGGAGAGCATCCAGGGGTGAGGGTTCCCTGACCCTACAGGCTAAGCAGGAGAATCACGGGGCTCAAACTCCTAAAAAACCCTGTAATTTTCAGTTGAATAATGGTGGGAAAATCAACATGTGAATCACCTTTCAAGTATTTAATTTAATTAGACAAGGAAAATGAGGCTTCTTTAAAATTCTTACTTGGTATTAACTTCTGTCACAAAGCAGCCTAGCGTAATTGGTAAAAGTGAAAAAGTGATTACCGAGACTTAAGCTTATTTATCACAGCTGCTGCACTTTTACAAAGTGAGTTTTACGGTGCTAAACCCTCCGCCAGAGCAGTACAGACCCCGGAGCATGGATTCCAGTGTTTTCATAAACCACCTCTAATAAGCTGCTGTAATAGGATGGGTGGGGAGGGGAGGGGAGGAGAGTAACGAACACCCCCCCACACCCCCACTGGAGCTCACAATTTGGTCTGTTGTCCCAGGTGCCCGTTCTTCCCCTTCCTGTCTTCTCTGTCACTTTTGAATCAGACAGTGATGGTGGGTGAAGGAGCCCTTAGCTCAGATTGTCTAATCCTTGGCAAAGCACTTGCCCAGGGTCACACGGCCATTTACCAGCAAAGCCAATTAAACCCAGGCCATGTGACATCCATGTCACAGACCTTTTCTGTCTTCAGCAAGCCAATCAGAAAGAACAGGGATACAAACAACAAATGCTGGAGAGGGTGTGGAGAAAAGGGAACCCTCTTGCACTGTTGGTGGAAATGTAAATTGATACAGTCACTATGGAGAACAGTATGGAGGTTCCTTTCAAAACTAAAAATAGAATTACCATATGATCCAGCAATCCCACTACTGGGCATATACCCTGAGAAAACCATAATTCAAAAAGACACATGCACCCCAATGTTCATTGCAGCGCTATTTACAATAGCCAGGTCACGGAAGCAACCTAAATGCCCATCAACAGACGAATGGATAAAGAAGCTGTGGTACATATATACAATGGAATATTACTCAGCCATAAAAAGGAACGAAATTGAGTCATTTGTTGAGACGTGGATGGATCTAGAGACTGTCATACAGAGTGAAGTAAGTCAGAAAGAGAAAAACAAATATCGTATATTAACGCATGTATGTGGAACCTAGAAAAATGGTACAGATGAACCGGTTTGCAGGGCAGAAGTTGAGACACAGATGTAGAGAACAAATGTATGGACACCAAGGGGGGAAAACCGTGGTGGGGTGGGGATGGTGGTGTGCTGAATTGGGCGATTGGATTGATGACTAAGAAGAACCTGCAGTATAAACAAACAAACAAACAAACAAAACAACTAATACTAAACTTTCTTTGGGTTATTTGTATGGAAATATGTTAATATAAATGTTTCAGACATTACATGAAATTTCTAAAAATCTTATACATTCTGGTATAATGTTATAAGTCATAATTCTAGTTATTACTTTAAAATGTATATCTCAGAAATAACTAAATTTCCTTGTCAATTGCATTATTATGAACTTTCATCAAATCTTTTACCGTGGTCATTTTTAAGTCTTTTGTCATTTACAGACAGTTCTGGGTGTACTGTGATGCTTTCGCAAAAATGTTCCTATAAAAGGGTTTCATCTTCAAGGAATTCAGGGAAAAGACTCTGACAAGTACAGGTTTCTGTAACTGACTATACTACTGAACTGAATGAATAAGCATTTTCAGAACTCTAATGGAAAACTGATGAATTCATAAAAGTGCTAACAAAAGATCAAGATGAAAAAAAATTAATTACATGGGACTGAGTGAACTGATGAGGATGATTATAATTTTTGTGACTTTCTGTTTGAATAAAAAAAAAAAGAAAGAAAGAAAGAACAGGGAGCGGCATCTCAGGAGCCAAAATCAGAAGTGTTCCTCCGCAGCTTTCTGTCTGGTGCTCTTCTGTGGCCCTCCCTCCTTTCCCACTGCATTAGTAACTTCCGTTTACCTCCTCTTCTCCCCAAAGCTCTAAACATTTGGAAGGCAGGTTCCTGACCCCATCTCTCTTCGATTACCACAGGGCCAACTGCAGCAGTTAGTAGGCACCAGGTACAGCTGTGTTGAAAGAAAGAAACCTCTCTATACTAATAACTAATGAATTTTAGGAATCACTTTCCTCTACTCAAATAGACCAAAATTTCCACCTAATGAGTGGTTGTTTGCCATGTGCCAGCCTCTGTGCTGTAATCCAAAAAGGAAAAAACAGACCCAGTCTGCAAAGAACTACAGTCAAGTGGGCAAGAAGACAATTTTTCTTTTCATTTTTGGGTAAAATATTAAATGAAGGCTCAGAGAATAATAGCACAAACACCCATGTACTCACAACCCAGACATATAAATTTTGTCATATTCACGTGGTCTCTCCCCAAGCCAAAAACCAAACAAATAAAACCAATATTACAGCAGGCCAGGGACTGCTCGTGACCCTGGACTTCTAGGCTGGGGATTCCGCTACATTTCCCTTTAGAAAAATACTCGATTAGGTAAGTTAGGAGATACAGGGGTTGGAGAATAGGACTGTTAAAATCCTTCCAAGAATCCAAAGACCCTAAATATTTCATTAAGTACGTTTACCTGACAAAGGATTTCTGGACTCCTGTACCTCCACCTCAGCCAGCTGCACCCTTGTAAGGAGGCCACATGGCTGACAAAGGCAGGGCGGGCTGCCTGCAGCCCCCTCCCAAGACCCGCCAGGCCAGGCTTTGGAGCGAGGGGTAGGCTGAGCCTCCCTCAGGGAGTTCCCTCAGAACATTTGGGACACCACTATGTACTGTCCTTGCCACATGAGTTTCAACCTGTTCCTCCACCCCAAGGCCACCTGCCCCTGGAGACTAGAAACTTGTGCCACTCGTTACCTGTCTGAGGCCTTGGATTATGCGCAGTAGCCTATCCTACCATGAGGAGGAACTTGGGACATTCCCTTTCCTTCAAGTTGTCTGTTTTACCACCTTCCAGTGAGAACAATCAAACCCATCACATTGTTAACATTAAAATGTGCAATTTTTTCTATAATAATTACACCTCAATAAAACTTTTTTTTTTTTTTTTTTAAAGTAACCGATTCTTCCTTTTAGCAGGCAGATTCCATCCAGGGACGACTCCATGTCAGTGGCTCTCAGAGTGGCTCCTGGACCGGTAGCAGCGGCATCGGGTGCAAATCCACACTCATCTCCTAGCAGATTAGTTTTTCTTTCTTAAAGCAGGTAACACCAGCTTAGCCCCCAAGAAACCCAGGCTGCATCCATGGGCTGGGTAAGGATTCGTGCGTGCTGTGCTTCCCTTGGGCCCCTCTGGGAGCTCAGGCTGCACCCAGCTTGACCTGGCAAGGTGTCTCCCATCTGCCATCAGTGCTTGGGGCAAAGCTGCTGATGCTTCTCTCATCTTCAGGACACGCCATTGGCAGCCTGCCTTGTGGGCAGTACCAAGGCACATGCTGGCTGGAGCAGCCAGAGTCATTGTCTCCCCCACCCCCAAGCAGGCCAGGGCTGTCATTATTAATGTTGGGCAGACATATTATTTACGAGCTGCTAAACTAGGTTGAAGAATAATAACAGCAGGATAACAGAACTACAGGCTACCAGTTTTGTCTGTGCCCAACTTAAATTAAGCAGTTGCAAAAGATAATTGGAGACATAGAGGCCCAGATGTAGAGTCAGCTTGTAATGTGGCACGAGAGATTTGTAGTCTTTGTTCACATAACACATACAGAACTATTCAAGGCTGCCCATAGAATAAGGGGACTCATTTCACACGTGGCTTCTGAGAATCACTAGAAATACTATACGCACAACTCATGGATAAGTAGGTAGGTGGTTTCTGAAACATCTCATAGTAACTGTTGGATTTTTCTCTCTAGCTCTCTCTTACATTTGCCATGGAAGAGCCTAAATACCCAAATGCAGTGGTTCTAAGACGGTCTCAAGACCAGCACCGTCCACATCATCTGCATTAGAAATGCAGATTCTCAGGCTCCACCCTAGCCCTGCTGCATCAGAAACTCTGGGAGGCTCAGCAATACTTTAACAAGCCCTCCAGGGGATTCTGATGCCCACTCAAGTTTGAGACCCACACCCGGTAATGTATACAGTGGAGCACCATAATTCCACACTCGGGAATTGTACACATTTTGAATTTAGAACGTGGGAGCCCTCGGTCAAGCATAGCCCTACCCGATCTCCACACACTTGGTCTCCCCGCACCAGCCCTGCCTCCTCCCTTTCCCAGGTACTGCTGGCTATGAGTGCTGGCACGATGCTGGCCCCTCAGCACAGGTGCTCCAAAAATATGTATTGAAGGGACAACCAATCCTCAACTGATCATTTCCAAACTTTCCCCAATTTTGTGAACATCTCAGTAAACAACATGAGGGTGGAATCTATGAAGGTTGTATCAGGAACCTCCCAGAAACACTAAGCTGGGGTTCTACTGCATCAGGAAGACCAAGGGATTGCTCTCAGGAGCTTTATTATCATTACCAGGGGTCCAGTCTGACTGGAGGAACAACTCAACTTGTCTAGCATGTGATGATGAGCTTCTACTAAACAAGATTTTTATTTCTGTCCATTAAAACAGAAGGTGATTCAAGCACTTTTTAATTTATAAAAAATTTAAATGAAGAAGGTAGTAATGGTATCAGTCAATCTCAGGTCAGGTTTTTTTGGAAGCTCCTAATAACTTCTTAAACATCAAGCATTTCCATGAAGCTAGCCAATTAATTATAGGCTTTATGAGAAAGCACTTCTACAGAATTCTCAAAGGAATAGCCAGGATCCTCATATAATATAGGGTTTAGATGTTCCATACTGGAGCCTGTATACTTGCCCTTTTATCTTAATGCACAAAAGTGTCCAGAAGAGGATGCAACGAGGGGTTACATACTTTGGGGAGCCAGCCTGGCTCAAGGCTGGGAACCTAGTTTCCACCCACTGGCCCTGCTCACTGTGGGCCACTGCAGGGCCTACTCTGGTGATATAGTGACCTTCCAGGTGGCCTCAGGCAGGTGAGTAACATGAAGCCTCATCATCCAGGACACTCAAGGTTGCTATTGTCTCCCTCCCAGCTCTGCGAGTCTTCCTTTCAAGGTAACATGGGAGCCTGCACAGGACAGACTGACGGTGCGATGACCTGGAGGCTGGTCCAGCAGCATCACCTGCTGCCAGGCTGCGGGCAAAGCCCACCAGCCTCTCCTATCCCTGATCTGCGGCATGGGATCCCCCAGGTCTCCTCCAGCTTAACAAGTCTCTCTGCCCCCTAAAACCTTCTCACTGAAGAAAGACGTCCAGGACCCATGTGGAAACAGTTAAGCGAGGAAATGATAAGGTCGGGGAGAAGAGGGCCAAGGGAGCAGACCCCAAGCCCCAGCCCAGTCAGGGCCAGATGGGGACTCCACGTCCAGGAGGCAGGAGGTGTGCGCTACACCTCTCACCGGGCTCAGTGTGTAACTTGGGCAAAGGACACGGACAGGGCCCCCGAGGTGGTGGGCAAGCTGCCCTTGGCATTGGGCTGGCAGGGAGACAGATGCTCGGGAACTGCTTCAGGGGTCGGTCAATGTACTGTTTCTGACACTAGCGGGCTACAGACCCCTCTGACGACTTGACGGCCCAGACCCTCCTCCCAAGAAAAGCCACGTGTGCATGCACACAACATTTGCACAGCCTTATGAGGGGTTCCTAGCTCTGCGTTAAGAACCTGAGGAGCAGAGGTACACAGAGAACAAGACAGCGAGTGGCTGGTACCTGTGATAACAGAGGGAGTAAAGACTTTGGGGAGCCTGGGGAAGGGGGAGTAAGCCCAGGTGGGAAGCTCAGGGAAGCACCTCTGGCGAGGAGGCATGAAAGGTTGGGCCAGGGCCAGGCAGAGCCAGACAGGAAAATTGGAGTGGGGAGGACTCAACCTCAGCCTCTCCATTGTGAAGATGACCAAAATGCCTACCTGGCAGTATGGGGGTGAGAAGTAAGTTAGAATAAGTATAAGTCCACACAGCTTAGAGTCCACACAGTGAATCTAGTGTTGGTTCCCTTCCGGCTTTCTTACCTGCTACCAGGGCTTTGAAGGGGCTATCACACCCACCTCCTCACTCCCCAAACATCTGGGAGGCAACTGACTGTCTACTCGCAGGTGCTGGTCTTGTTGTTGGGCCACAAAGCCTAAGGCCAGATCCCTGCCTTCCAGAGGCTTCTGGCATGGCAGGTGGGCACAAAAATGCAGACCACTTTCCCCCCTAGAAAGAGGAACTGCAAGGCAAAGCCTCCAACTAGGACTTCCCAAAGGAAGGGGCAGGGCCAAGGGGTGGGAGGCTGGGAGGGAAGGGCATCCTCATGGCTGGGACAGGAATGCCTTGGAGAAGCAGTCGGAAGGGCAGCCCGACTACCAGCCTGGGTTAGGGCTGAGTGCCCAGCAGGATGGGACCCCTCCCTTGCTCTCCCCAGCCACAGGACTACCAGCTACCAGGTACTCACACCTGAGTACCAGCCCCCTCCATCACCTGCTTAGTTTCCCATCCCCTTCCAGACTTGACCAGCCCGTTACTGTAAGTCCACAGGTGGCCCTCAACACAGAAGCCCTGCTCACAACACACAACCACAGCTGACCTCTCTGCAGAGGCGCCACAGGCCCGCCCCCCTCCCTGGGGAGGAGAGAGTGACACTCTCCTCCCCAACACATTTCCTTCATCAGAACCTCATCCTTGTCTTCTAAGGCTTTCTTTCTAAGACACACACACATACAAACACATCCCTCCAGGGGTGGATGACAACACACATTTGTCACTTACACATTATGGAGCAGATATGCCTAAGGACAGATTTAATAGGAATCAGGACTAAAGACAAGTGTTCTGAACAGGCTGCAGCAAAGTTGCTGCTTCCTAGGCCATACTGGGTGTAGGATGCAGTGGCAATGCTGTGCAGGTCCAGGCAAGGCAGTGTCCCTCATTCTTTAAGGAGCCAAGGCAAGGCTGTTATTGCTACCAGTTCTGCCTGGCTCAGACCTAGGTTCCTGGTGCACCTTGTTTGTCATCAGACTGTAGCTGTGTACCTGGCCCATTTCTCCCAGGGCCCACTCTCCCCACAAGGAGAGGCATGAGGCAAGGGACTTCCATCTCTCCACCACTGATATTACATCAGCAGGTGGAGGCCCTAACCCCCTATACCTCATGCCCTAGAAACACCTGCCAGGGGTGGAGAGGTGGTGGTGACTTTCACTGGGTTTAACAGGAAGTTGGAAGAGAAATGACCACCTCGTTACTGACGTGTCCACTGTAATTTTAACCATGGGACCTCAAAATGTTCTATGGATAGTATATTTGAGTCGACAGTACTTTCTGGAATAAAAGCATTATAACTTTAGTCTCAAGGACTGATGAATTAGTGTAAACTAATAAGGTGACATCCTCCAAGTCAGCAGCTCCACTCAGCCCACCACATCTAAATAGACAAGTCTTATTTTCTATTTGTTAGAGATAATTACCTGACAGAAAAATTTATCAATCAGCTTCTTACAGAAAAATTTCAGTTGAGGCCTCCAGGTTAAGAAACGCTTACTTTAAAGTATACACAACAATTGCTATGTGATACAAGGATTTGTACAATTTGTTTCAGTTCAACTTTAATTCTAAGTCAAAATGTCCAAGTTCCTCTCTCTACTCCTCTGCAAGTGTCTTTAACTCTCAATGGAAATACATACTGTGAATGTGAGGGATCATAAAATATGATGAAAAGACAGTGGTGGATCAACCTCTTAGCTGCCTGTAATGAAAACTTAAAGGGAAAAAATGCTGAGTATAAATGCCACTGGCATCATTGAGCAGCCTCATATATGCAGTTATTCAACTCGCCTTGTAAACACAGAGCAAAACAAAGCACAGCACAACGAGAATTCCTATCCCCACGCCCAGGAGGCTGGCGATGCCGTTCCTAAGGTCGCCTCCAGAACCTAAGCCCTTTCAGTCATGATTTTTCAAAAAGGCACATTGGAGACCAAGATGGAACTCTCAGGAAGCATTTTGTAGGACATTAGAGGCAGTTTTATGGATGTGTGGGCTTTAATCCAGGAAGTATACGTATAGAGTCCTGAGACTTGCCAACTCTTGCCAAAATGTATCTCATTCCATCATTGCTCTGTTAACAAGGGGTCAGTTTCTATTCCACAGAAAACACCGGATGCAAGTGAGGGCCAAGCCACCCGAAGCTGGGATCGCTGAAGAACCAGGGGTTGAGGAGTCCTGGTTGCTGTGCCCTTCACTGCCAGCCGCTACAGGCAGGGCCACAGTTACTGAGTCACCTCAATTCTCGACCCATAAAAAAGGGCTTCCCTGCCTGTAAAAGAAAGGGCTTGGACTAGATTAATTCATTTGAAGAATAACAACTGAGCACCCACTATGTGAAAGGCACTGTGTGGCAGGCACCATGGAGAGGAGCAACGGTTAGACGCGGCAGCCAGCTATGCAGTGCTCCCCTGCTACGTAAACAGTGACGTCGTTCGTGCTGCCCGTGGGAAAGTGGGGAAGAGCACAGCCGGGGGTGACGAACCAGGGGCTCTACCTCAGTCCCCACCTAGCTGCCCTGAGATGTGAGGAGAGCACAGCTGTAACCCACAGAGACACATCAGTGAGCTGGGGTCACTGCTGGGAAGCTCTGAGCTGGACATGCATGGAGGGTCCTCAGGAGAAGTGTGATCCTTCAGAGGCTCAACACACTGTGGGAGCACAGGGAGGGAGACTCCCAGTAGGCAGAATTCCCCATGACCAGAGCCCTGTGGCATCTCTTTGGAAGTCTGCCACCCCAGTGTCCACGCACCATTGATCACATGGGTCCACTGCTCAGTGACCATGATGGAGGGGAGGGCAGAGAGGTGGGGGCAGAAGGGAGGAAGGAACAGCAAAAGACAACACTGGCAGGAATTAGGAGGATGATACTTACCTGAGATTTGGAGCTGGGAAATGCTGATGCTGTCATCCACATGGCCCTGGGTTCCTTGGAGGCTTGAAGGAATAAAGTTACTGGCCGAGGACCAACTGCCACATGTACCTATGGCTCTGGAAAACTGATTCTTTCAGCAAATACTGTTTGAGATTCAAGCAAATAAGACTCAGGGTCCATCCTCAAGGAGCTCACTGGGCAATGGACTCACAGAAAATGATTTCTTAAGAACACGTAATAAACCAGGAAGAAATGCAATTTGTTCCTCTCCGGTGCTACCCAAGATGGGAAATGGATGTAGCCCAGACTTATTCATTAGGCTTCTTAAATGATATTATGCTATATTTCCTAATAATATTAAGCTGTATTTCCATCCAGGTAAGGCAGGGAAAACAAGCAATCAGGGAACTCAAAAATCAAAAAAGCAACTTGGCGAGGCCATGCTTTATGCACGTGTGTGTACTTCACAAAAGGGTTAAGTGGACAGAAGTAAGAGAGGGAAAATCTAGAAAACCTCTAGAGAAATATAAAATGGTCATGTACAGTAAGTCCACCCCTACAAGTGTTCTTTTTTTTCAGTAAAGAAAAAGAAAACTGAGCAGTGACCTGACCCAAAACTATCAGAGGAAGAAAAGCAACATCAGCTCAAGACTGAGCAGCAAGAAAAATAAGACTCTGTTTGCCAGATAAAATAGGAAATATCTGCAGCTGGATTACCTCTGTGTCAGTCACAAAGGGTCAGTCTACTCAGCACATAACTGAGTTTCTCAGCTTCAACTGAATCCCCTCACCCAAATTAAGCCATCTCATTTCTGATTCATAAAATACTATTTCACAGAAAAGTGAGTCACTTAATTACTACCTAATGTAACATAAATTACATTTGCATTCATTTAAAACAATTTCCTAATTACAAGGAAACATAAAAAAAGGTTCTGAGTGTGATTTTTAAGATGCTGGAACAAACCAAGATTTAATTTAAAATATATTTACAATAACTACAAATGATTACATGATTTTTTCTTAAAGGTCATATCTGCAACAGAAGAGAAATATTTTGCTTTAATCTGATCCTTTACTTCTAATGGTTTATGGGTCTTCAGAATTGATAAAGCATTTAGCTTGTGGATGCACAACTGAAACCCAGCACGAGGCACTCTGGGTACAGGTGAGTGAGAAATAGAAAGAGCAACACTTGGTGGAAGACACTCCCCTGCAGGACAAGAGACCATGCTCTGCAGCAACAGCACTATTGCCAGGTTTTATTGACACAATGATGATCTCTCATAGGACCTTGTGCAAAGCACCTCAGTCTTTTTTCATATGGGACTGAGCGTGTTAACTGTCACTCAGGAATCAAGAGTTTTTCTGGAAGATAAAGAAGTATCTATAAAATGTACCATGATCTTAGAGAAATATAGTACAAGATTTTGAACACTATTTATCAGCAGCATACGAGAAGAGTCATGGGCTCCAGTAGAGCCATATGCTGGCTGACACTTTGCTTTTTATCTAAGACTTAAGAGACCTTATAGGTAATGACAGAATAACTAATGATAAAATAAAGACAAATTTGCCTTTGTATCTTAGGAGTCTACATCAACCTAAATAACAGTACCTGGCAGTGGATATTTAAAATCTTTATTGGTATTTAAGCTAATATAAATTCTAACATCAAAGTTTGTCAGATGTGTTAAGAGAACACAAAGCTACATTGTTACATAAATACAAAGATGATACAAAAATCCACTTTCTTTTACCTTTGAAACCCAACTACATGGGATGTGGAAATATTTTTTTATCAAGTAGATAATCTGTTTTATCAATAGCTAGAAAGCCATTTTTGTAAGTTGTCTTTCAGCTGAAAAAACAATACACTACTTACATCATATTGGAAAAGGAATGACCTCAAGATTTCCAAGCAACAGCTATTTTTCACATCTGAACTCCCCTGCTGATCATTAGGAACAGTTTCAAATGTCCCATTCTTGGCTTTCATTTGTGCCAAACCCTGGACAAGTCTGTAACAAGGTTATGGTAGCAAAACACTGCGTTTCTGCATGGGGTGCTAAGTCGTCTGTCCTCCCTTCTTCTTAGCACAGCATCATGCACATTAGTCCGAGGTCTCTCCTAACTCAAGCTGTGCTTATATACAGAGGAAATATGAAATCAAAGTTATTTTCCTTCTATCTCTTGCAAGCTAATAAACTACCTCAAATTCATTGTTTAACTGGATATACTGTTCTGTGCTTAGAGATGCTGTGGTCCAAACTCTGTCTTCAGTCAAGGTGAGGCAGAGGTGAATACGGCCCCAAAAGGCTCAGTGCTGGATCAACACACTCAGGAATGGGATAGATAGTCTTTTGTTGGTAGGTATTTGCAGAATACATTAAAAAAGGTAGGGGGGCTTCCTTATCTGATCCAAAATGGTGCAGTTTTCTGTATCACATTCTTACACAATTCCCAATTATCTAAAATGCTGAGGAATGAAAGACAGAGTTCTGTTTCTTTTGACCAAATAGCTGGAAGTATTAAAAAGTTAAGGTAGACTAGAAATAAAACACGATTCCAATATGTTTTAAACCAGATTTAAGTTTTTTTTTTTAATTCAAATTGACCCAAAGCAAAACTTACATTACAAAGGAAGAACAAAATACATTATGATATAACACACTAGGAGTTACATGAAAGCTAAATTTGTGGGCAAAGGGCCTCATCCCAATCACATTCTGGGCTGATGAGCAATTCTGCAAGAAAGTTAGAATCTCAGTTTTTGTATGGTCCACTCTGGTAATTAAACTACACATTCTCATCTCATAGGGTGTGTATCCGACAAATCAAGCTAGACTCCCTCACGCTCCAGATGTGTACTCTTGCTACTGCCAGAACACTGAATTCTCTAGCGGAAATGCTGTTCCAAGCATGACTGATAATGAATTAAAAAAACAAAATAGTCAAGTCCTCCAAACTAACAAGTGTGGATTATTCTGTGGTAAATAGTTTAGAAATATGGGAATTAAATAATCTAAAAAACTTACTCTGCTGTACATTTATAAACACAAATATTTACACACAAAAAAATCTGTTTTTAAAAGATGAGGTCTGCAGTTCATTAATGATCATAATCTTTTATGAGCTGGTTTCTTTGGTGTACTTGCCAAATATATTTCTATAAAGGTTTAGTAATAGGCTTAAATAATAAATTTCAAAAGAAACATAGAAGGATCAGTGACAAATTTGATTCTGAACATTTCAGTCAAGATTGAAGTGAACATTTCAGTCAAGATTCTGGAAAAACCAATCAGTTGATTTTCTGAAAATATCTGTTCTCATTATGTTACTACAGAAAGCTTCTCTGCCAATCAAATTCAAGTGCAGACCTGCACGTTCATCCCTATATTCCACAAGTTACCAACCTGGAGACATTTTAGTTATTGTTAAATATGATATGTGATTGGGATTCTATTAACAACAACAAAAAAAAAAACATTCTTTTTAAACTTCCAGAAAAATGAAACCTCAAACAATAAATAATGGAATTATACACTTCTTCATTAAATAGAAATTTTGATTCCAGGAAGAGCGCTCATAATTTTTTTCTGAAGTCGCAGCAGCAATACAGAACAAAGAATTTACCTTCATCTGACCTTTATACTTGGAATTCCCTGACTCAAACTCAGTGGCTAACTTAGTTTGGAAACCTTTGACTGGCTGGGGAAAGAAAATCATTTTGAACTAACTGAATAAATTAATAGACACATGAGGAAATAAGTCCTGTGCAAATGTAACATTAACATCACTGCTCAGAGTGCAGGACCCCGCAAGCCCTCCCATCTCCTCGTCTCCCTGGGCCCAGGGTTTCAGGGAGAAGTAACACAATTCATTTCTGGCCATGCCAGGTCCCTGATGCCGCAAATGTGTCTTAGCTCTGACCTGGCTATTGGTTTCCAGAATGAGAACACAGCTCAGCTCCTAGCTTCGTAAAGGACTCTCTCTCAGAAGATAACTTTTTGGAGATATTTTTATGAAAAACAAAGAACAGACCACCCATTTCTATCCATCATGTTCCAGTTACAGTTTTGGGATGGTTACAAAACTGGCCACACTCTTAGTGGCTCCCTGTAGAAGAGGCTACGTAGCCCATCCGTGATGCCCCACATCAACCTCTTCCCGAAGCTGCCTGTTCTTCAGAAACCTGTACCCAGCCTAGGCCCAGCAGATCAGACATCTGATGCCACAGCTACTCTGCATCCAAGAGAATAAACTCTGTGCTTGAGGAAATATCACTGCTGGCTCTGAAAAGGGTAAAGCCAGAGTAGACTCCTAATTCTGCTTGGTTATACTTTTCAGGTGAAACAGCTTTATACTTAATGACTTAAAACGACAAATTCAGACAAGAGAAGCCCTTCATCTTGTAAACTTCTGATAACGAATTTATTACTGGTGTGTAACTATTCTGAAATTTCCTAAAGCACTAAGAACAATACTGGGATATTTTTAAAGTTTCTTCTGAAATTAATATGATGACAAATCAAGCACAGAACTCATTTCCAAGGGCATCACCATAGATCCCTAAAGCCTCTAGAACCATCGTTATTGACACTTTGTCATATTTATGTTTACACTGCAAACATATGCCAATCAACCCAGAAAATAACTGTTCTGAAGAGCGTCACTGTGTATAACTTTAAAATAGATAGGAAATGCTTAATTAGCATATTAGGAATTAACCAGATTTACAAATGTGCACCCATTAGAAATTTTACCCTTTAGAAATTTTATTTCAACTGGGAAGAAAAAAACACCATGAAACCACCCCAAATTATTTAACCATTAAAGCCAAATGGTTTAACAATATTTTGGGCTATTTTTAGGGAATACTCTACCACCAGGACATGAAATTTTCTGCTTAAAGTGAAGTAAAAGACAAAGCTTAAAATGGAAATTGCAACTGACATACTATGGTTCTGCAATTAAAATTAGTGGTGGTTCCTGTTCTCACAGGCATGTCAAAGCCAGCTGTGGAATGAGGAACATCAAGTGAAATAATGGATAAAATACACCAGAAAGAGTACTGCACTGGAGGCACTGTTTTAAAAACAGAATACATGGGCTTTACAAAGTTATTTTCTTTCCCATTAGTTTTTTTAAAAGCACAATTCAACTAGAGACAGAAGTTGAGACGCAACGTCTCTGGGTAGTGTACTACAGTTGTTAAGAAAATAAGTTAAAAACAAGAGCACACCAACAGGAAAGCAGAGGTAATGGATTTATGTCATCCAAAGCTACATTAATTAGGAAAAGAACAGTTTGAAACAGGCAATTTGTACTCATTAAAAATGACTGAGGTGACAGCGTTACTTTAAAATTTTCTTAGGGCGTTTTCCAGTAGAACCCAGGATGTCCCGGGTAAAACTGTGCCTCCAAACTGTAACAAGTGCTCTGCTGGTTTATAATATTGTGCACGTCAATGAAACCATAAATTTGAAAAGGGTAAATTCTCCACTCCTAACCTGCTTGTGTCATTTTGGAAAAACAATTGTTTTAAATGCAATATTGTATAGAAAGCTTGAACCTTGTAAACTTGGACCAAGAAACCAAATTAAGACCTTCAAGCATGTGGGGTGTGTGTGTGTGTGTGTGTATGTGTGTTTATATATATAAAAACATCCCTCCCCTACAATGAAAACCAAACAAACAAACAAAAAAAACCTAAAAGTGTATACCTGCTTTCTGATTTCACAGCAAATCAGAAATTGCATAGGATATACTTTGTGCAAGGCAAAAAGCCTTTTAAGTATCTGGAATATAACTCCTAATCTTGCTCACAGTTCTGTGTATATCAGATATCATCAAATTTGTGTTTTAAGTAGTCTTTCATGACCTTGGCAATTGGTAGTTCATCAAGTAGCTTTAGGTTTTGAAGGCCTATACATTGTCGAATTTTAATTCGGCACAGGTCCTGCAAGTTTCTGGGCTGTCCTATAAAGACAGAAAAAAGAAAATGTTACAAAGCTGCAAAGCACAACATTTAAGGCCGGCTTTAAGGTTCTGAAAAGAATAGTTTATTTCACTGGGACATGTCTCTCTGTGGACTTTACATGCAAAGGATCAGAGAGACTCTAGCTAGGAGGACATGTCCTGGGTACCTTCATACGACGTCTCATTTGATTCTTTTCACATTCCTGGGAGGGTCGATATTTTCACCTCCACTTTACAAATAGGGACACTAAAGATCAGGGATTTTAGTCAATTGCTCAATGTCAGACGGCCAATTAAAGCTTTTTAGACAGAGGCTAAAACCAGATCTTCTGACTCTAAGCCTGGTATGCCTACCAGTACAAACTGGAATGTCAGTTCTTGTCCCAGGTAGGCCTCTAATATGCTGGGTGAACCAGTGTGAGGCAAATCACTCTTCTGGGCCTCAGTTTCTCCACCTGAAAAGTGAGGGAACTAAAAGAGATGCTTTCTAACATGGCTCCTCCTGTCAGCTCACTGTCCAGGGCACGGAACACAATCCTAGGGAGCTCTCCCAAATGACATCTGCCCAGCTGTTCACCATGATTCTGGACACAGCAGAACTTGGCTGTGGGGAGGGCGTGGACTGGAAGGGAAGGGGGGGGCAGAAAAAGCACCCCAAGCTATTCTGAATCTCCATCTCTTCAAACATGCCACCCAGACCATCTGCCGATAAAAACCTCTGCTATAACCTAACTCAAAAGAAAAATTACAAAATGCAATTTCTTTCACTTTCGAATATTGTGTTTTACCAAATCAATACAGATGACCACAACACAAGCAAAAATTCTTTGCCACAGAGCCTCAGAAGTGTTTGGATTCACATAAATTCTACTTTCATATTCAATGGTAATAATAATACAAACTAACATATGTTGAATGTGTACTCTGTGCCATGTAGTCTTATTAAGCTCCCGACATATACTAACTCGTTTAAACCTTTTACGAGGGAAACACTTTGATCATCATCCCCATTTTACAGACTGCTTGCGTCTCTAAGTAACATGCTCAAAGTCAAGCAGGATGCTATACTTCAGCGATTCTCAAACTTCTTGGTCTCAGAACCTCTTTACACTTTACCATATTAGAAGTTAAAACAGAAATTTCAGAAATACTTATTAATTCATTTAAAAATAACAAAGATAAACCCATTATATGTTAACATAAATACCACTGTTATGAAGGTAACAATATTTTCAAAAATAAATGAGAAGAATGGCATTCTTTCACATTTCTGCAAACCTTTTAAAGGTCTGGCTTAACAGATGATAGCTGAACTCTCATATATGCTCTTACACTCAATCTGTTATGATGATGATGAAACCACATCATCCAGTCTCTGGGGAAGTCCACTTACTCTCATAAAAGAAGGAATGTGGAAAAGACAAATAATGTCTTAGTATTATTATGAAAATTGCTTTGACCTCGATATCCTGAAAGGGTCTGGCTAACTCCAGGGGTCCCGAGGCCATACGTGGAGTACTACTGCTATACTTAGTACTTACTTGAATTGTACTCGTTTACAGGGATCACCATTATTCAAAATTAAGTAATTCTTTATAAACAAAAAAGGGTCTTTAAAACAGACCTCTGCTCTGTAAGGCCTGTATGAACATGTGCTTTCCAAGAGGTACTTAATACATGGTCTCTTAACAGAATCACAGCTGAAGCTACTGCTTTCCTAAAAATGGCTGTAAGCTAGGGGCACGTGTATCCGTGGATGTCTGCATAAGGATCCCTGTGAGGCTGTAGCACTCACTCATGAGTCTCTTGGTGAGGTATGTCCCCCTCATCGTCCAGATCTCTACTAAAAGGGCACTGCTGAAAGGGAGATGAGGTCAGGTTCCCCATCAGATACTCTCTGAGCTCTTTTTCTCTACAGTACTTAACAAGGCTATGATTTTACATTTACTTGGTGACTACCCATTAATGTCGATCTTCCTCACATGTTCCATGAGGGTAAGACGATTTCTGGCTGCCAATGCAAAAGTCCAATGCCTGACACAATACTCAACAAATACTAGTTGAACAAATGAACACTTAATACGCTTGTCCTTAAAGTATAAAACAGTCAGCTCACTGCAAAACACACCCATGTCAACGGCAAATCATTTTCTAACCTGTTTTGAATTATTTTTCATCACCATTCATGGGCTACCTTTAGGAAGAGAATAAATTATCACTGTCATTTTTCAATAAATGCTTATAGTATTTGATCTGCAAAGGCAAACCAGAATATGTATCAGATTTGAATCTTCTTTTTTTAAAGAATTTGATTTTCCTAATAGATGGCAGCTTCTTTTCAAGTACAATATTAATGAAAAGAACAACCATTATGTATTCAGGCAAAAAACAGATGACATAGAATTGACATATATAAATATACATGTGTACTTAAATGAAAACATATCATCTAACAATGTGGAAAACCTGTATTATTGGAATTTGCTTAGCTAAGATAGAAAAGATGGAGACAAAAGGTTCCAAATAGGGGATCTTCTGATGGTCTCGTTTTGTGGCAGATTATACTCTCCAAAAACGACCACAGTACCTCCTATGCCTCATGTTCTTTTTTTACAACGTGACTGGATACCCCATCATTCAGAGACGGTATCTAGGTTCCCTCTCCTTGAAACTGGGTGGGCTCGTGACTATGGTGGAACTCATAGATCATAGCTTTCACCTGGCTCTTGGGACATTCACTCTTGGCACACACCTATCACCACGCCATGAAGAAGTCTCAGCAGTCTACAAAAAGGAACTGAGGTCACTGCCCAACATCCGGGCTGAGCTCCCAGCCAAGTGCCCGCACAACTAGCCAGCCATCAGAGTGAGCCGTTTTGACAGTGGAGAGGCCCCAGTCAAGTGGCTCCAGATGACACTGCTTGGAGTAGAGAAGTAAAATAATCAACTATTATTATTTTAAGCCACTAAAATTTGCAGCATTAGATAACCAAGTGAGATTCTGGGACGTGGAAGTAGGGGGTTGCCATTAGAAAAAAAATCTAAAATAGGTGGCTTTGTCATTGGGACCAGGCAGGGGGGAAAAGCTTTGACGAGGCTGTTGGTCAGGGCTTAAAGGAAAGTTTTAAAAATGTTACTAGAAGCTGGAGGAAAGGGGAGACTTTTAATTGTTTAATAAATTCAAGGGATGCAGCTACAGAAATACTTACTACCACCCTCAGAAGCTATTGGTGCATTAGCCTTTCCCAGGGAAAAATGCACTTTCTATGCCTAAATATCAGAAAGTTTTACTCAATTTGCTACCGAATTTTCTTCTTCTGAAGCAGTGTGTTGTGGCAGTCTTTTAATGTTTGGGGAGAATGTGATCTTTTGAAGATTTCCTGACCATGTATAATTCCTGTCTGCAGAAAGACCTTGAATGGTAAAGGCCAGAGTGGGTAAAAGCATCAACTCTGCAGCCAGCATCAACTGCTGGCCCCAGTAGCTCTTGGGTGAGCTACTTAGCCTCCTGCCTTGGTTTCTGCGTCTATGAACTAAGGATAACACCACCTACATAATAGGCCTTACAAGCATAAAAAGAATTAGTTTTGGTAAAGTGCTTACAATAGTACCCAGGCATATAGTAAGAGCTATAGAGTATTTGGTAAATAAATGTTAAAATAGTAATTTTAAATACTTGTAAGGATATGTTTTGCTTCCCCTTCTCAGAAAAGTAGAGGGCTCCTTTTTGGAAGATGAAGCTTCCTGGTGTTAAGACGGTAAGAAAACTAGCTGACAACTTAACAGTAAAAGAACAACTCGTAATCTAGTCCTGGGAAACAGTCCTGAGCAAATTGATGGAAATCATATTCTGGAAATCACTACATGACCTGGATTCGGCAGAGATGCGAGAACTTTGTATAAAAAAGCTGTGCAGTAATGAAGTGAGGTGTGTCGTTACACTACTGTTCCACAAATATACAGATATTCCCTCACCTTGCCAGGTAGTGGCACTGAGTGAAAAGCAGGCTACATAATAAAGAGTAATAAAGACTAATTGTAATGACTGTTATTTCTAAGACTATTTAAGGACCCATTTTTTCAGGAATGTCATTTTAGGAATAGAAGATTATGACTGAAAAGAAGTACAGGCATACCTCGTTTTATTGCGTTTTGCAGATACTGCATTTTTTACAAATTGAAGGTCTGTGGCAACCCTGAATTGAGGAAGTCTATCAGCGCCATTTTTTCCAGCAGCATTTGCTCACTTCATGTCTCTGTGTCACATTTTGGTAGTTCTTGCAATATTTCAAACATTGCCATTATTATTATATTATTATGGTGATCTGTGATCAGTGATCCTTTTCTTGAAGTTACTACTAGGCTAAAGGCTCAGATGATGATTAGCATTTTCTAGCAATAAAGTATTTTTTAAATTAAGGTACGCACATTGTTTTTTTAGACACTGCACACTTGATATACTACAATATAGTCTAAACGTAACTTTTCCATGCACTGGGAAACCAAACAATTTGTATGACTTGCTTCATTGCAATAGTCACTTTATTGCAGTGGTCTGGAACAGAACCTGCAGTATCTCTGAGATGTGCCTATTATTTATTTTCTTGTCAACATATCACTCAAAAGTATTTGCTGAGCACCTACTATGTACTTAAAAATGCACTGTCCCAAAGATTAAAGGGGCAAGAGAAAGAAGGAGGTGGTGGCAGAGGAAAAGAAGGCAGAGAAAGAGAATAAAGGGAACAAAAGCAAAAAACCAACACACGTGCACACTGTTTACCAGGTGTCTTAGAAAATTACTCCTGTCCTGTTAAATAGCAACTGCCTTGTCCGTGGGATGACAGGGGAGGCCTTGGGGGACATCTCACAAAAAGAGTATAATTTAAGGAATTATAAACACTATGCGGGATGCAGAAACACTACAAACTATTATTCATACTAATGAACTACAGTGGGATTACATAATACTTCAAAGGGTTATTAGTCTTTCCATTTTGTAAAGAAGCCCATCATTAGTAATAATTGGGCTGGTATAAAATAGGAAATCAGCTTTTGAAGGGTCTGGTCTAGTATAATTACAGCAGCATAATTTTGAAAATTAAATATCCTAAAGCACCTCCTTTTGACACGACAACCACTGCATTTATAATAGGCTAAACTTATTTATTTAGCGCTCTCCATCTTAGGTCAACATCTGGAATGGTCTCCCAATACCTCTTTGTTTTATCTCAGTTTCCCATTGTAAGATCCTACCATAAACACGTTTTATTCCTTTGCTCTTGCCTCTGAATTCCCTTCACAGGGACTTAGTATGAAATGTGTTAAATCTTATTTTACAGGACAAAGGTAGTTGTGAGCTCACCTCAAAATGAAAATCATGGTATTGTAAAATAAAAGGCTACTCTGATTTAACTCTTAGATAGAATCCAAAAGTACACAATATCAGCCTTGATGACATTTGTCCACTTGTTACACTTTTCTTCACAGGCGCACGAGCTTTGACCTATTTTTCTCATTTGCACTAAGCCAAACAAAAGCATATATTGCTTCCTAACAAATAACAGAAATCCCTAGAAGCCTACATAAAAAATAGAAAGTAATACAAATATGATAGAAATAGTACAGAATAAGGTAATACTTTCCATATCAAAGAACCTTAAAATGTGGTGTAATTTGACTTAAAACTGTGTACTATTTATTTGTAAAAGTGATTTTAATAATTGGGACTAAATAACCTAATAAGACTACAATGTAGATGTGTAGCAAAATCCCCAATGAGAAGAAAAATCAATAATCAAAAATAACCTTAGTTAAAATGTGTTACACAAATTATTTCCCCAAAGAGTTACACTAAGTAACACTATTTTGGTAAGTCATACTAAAAAAAAAAAAAGGTCAAAGAAATTGATTAAAGAAGCATTTGAAAGGAACACAGGAGTAAGGGCACCTGATGCCGAGCGGTTGTATGGGGTCATCTGCTTACATACCTACCTGTTGCTGTGCTGGACTTAGCTGAGAAAGTCACAGCCTAAATTTCACTTTCTTAAAGTCATGATTTATATTCTTACTTTTTTTTTTCTTTTTCTGTGAAGAGAAATTTGGCAGTTTTTTCTATCTATCTATCTATCTATCTATCTATCTATTTATTTATTTATTTATGGCTGTGTTGGGTCTTCGTTTCTGTGCGAGGGCTTTCTCTAGTTGTGGCAAGCGGGGTCCACTCTTCATCGCAGTGCGCGGGCCTCTCACTATCGCGGCCCCTCTTGTTGCGGAGCACAGGCTCCATATCAGTAATTGTGGCTCATGGGCCTAGTTGCTCCGCAGCATGTGGGATCTTCCCAGACCAGGGCTCGTACCCGTGTCCCCTGCATTGGCAGGCAGATTCTCAACCACTGCGCCACCAGGGAAGCCCTGTTCTTACTTTTTTTAAAGTTTAAAACTTTGCAGCTAAAACATACTACTTGACTATGACTAAAATTTAAATAAAGGCGTATTTCAGGTTACTATAGTGTTTATAAAATAGTATTTTAAAATGCCCGTGATTTCAGGTTACTGTAGTGTTTATAAAATAGTATTTTTAAATGCCCATAACTTATGTTCTAGAAAGCAACAATCTTAAGTACTTGATGGATTAAGTCTCTGCAAAACAGTTTATCCAACTCATTCCCATTTACCTAACCTTTTACTCTTAGAAGTATGAGCCCTTTATTTTTCAAATTCCTTTTGGTCAATTTACTTATTTAAAAAGTTTTTACTTAAATAAAATATTTTAAAATTATTTAAATTAAATTATTAAATACATTAAAATTATTTAAAATTTAATTTAAATAATTAATTCTTTTTATTAACTCCTTTAATTCCTTAAAACATACAAATCGAAATATTGATACAAACCAGCACTACCTTTTACATACCACTGAAGTATACTGAGCAGCTACTTCAAGTATTTGAACAGCATCTGCTAGAAACACAGGTCACTGCATTACCTTAGACTCCTCTGGATATTAAACACAAACCCAACTGGCATATTCTCTGCCTTAAGAGTAATTTATATGAGAGCCTGCCATGCTATGTAAAAAAAAAAAAAAAAAAAAGGTGTTTAGTGAACAGTTAAGTGGTTAACTTACTCAAGGACTCCTTGGCACCTCTGATATGCTGCTGTGCATGGTGAATCTCTGAAACTGGGATCTAGAATCCAGGGTACTAGTCTTCTAAACTGACTTGCACTCTTAAAATTATAGGACCTCAAAGAATTTTTGTTTAGTGTGTTATATCCATCTATATTCATCATATCTAGAAAATAAACTTTAGAAATTTTAAAAATACTTATTGATTCACTTAAAATAATAGTAATAAATTTATTATCAGTTGAAATAAGTTTTTATGGGAAAAAAAGCTGCTTTTCAGAACAAGAAAGATTTCATGAGAAGAGTGGCACTGTTTTACATCTCTGCAAATATCTCTTAGGTCTGGCTTCAGAGAAGACTGCTGGATTTAGAGATCTGCTTCTGCGTACCATCTGTTGTAATATGCTGTCTTGATTGAAGTAGATGAAGAAAATCCAGACTCACATAGGTAGTTGGAAAAGGAAGGAATATTTTAATGGCCTTTTTAGATAATCATGGATCTTCTTTGATACTTCACCAAAACTCAACAAGAGGTGTTTTTTTAAAGGTTAGATGCAATATGGAATCTGAAACCACAACAATGAACTTTTTTATACTCTTTCACATTAAAATCCATTGGTCTGTTTTGCCCTCTGAACGGATCTTTTACCCATGCATGATTTTGTAACATCATGCATTAGTTGTTTGGAAAATACTGGCTACCTGGGTTATTATGCAGATCTTCCAAATGTTGACCCAATTTATTACATGATATCAAAAAATTACTTTTGTTATTATCTCTACTAATCTCAAAAAAGTCTTTACATATTGGGAAACTGTCAATGTCCCAGTGGCAAATACAAAAATACAAGCTTTTCAAAATTCTAATTTTCACTTGAAAGCTCAGATTTTATGACACCATAAATACTGTCAGTTGTTTTCCTTAAGGTGACAAATGAACTTTATCATTTTCAAGAAAATGTCTACCAAATACCAAAGCCTAAACAGCTATAGTTTGGCTGTCCGTCCATCCTTCAGGTAAAAATGGTATTCCACCAAAAATGCTGCTGGTTCAGCTCAAACAAATCACAGATGTACTTTTCCTCAATTCAATCACAGCACTTCATTACATAGTAAGAATACTTTCAATTTCCATCCCACAGAATATTTAAAAGGTACATACTGAAAGGGATAAGATTTAATAAAATTAAATCAAAGAGATTCCTAAATGTACCTGGAACACTCTTTACTGAGATTGCCTTGTGATGAAGAACACAACTACTAGTACCCTCTGGGACTACTGCCTTGATTAATGCTGAGGTACCTGCCATTTTACCCACCACCGCTCTTACACCATCAGTGCAACAGTCAGTGCAGAGATGTAGACGCAGAGAATGGACATGTGGGCACGGAGGGGGAAGGGGCGGGTGGGATGAATTGGGAGACTAGGTTTGACATAAATACACTACCATATGTAAAACAGACAGCTCATGGGAACCTGCTGTATAGCACAGGGAGCTCAGCTCCGTGCTCTGTGATGACCTAGATGGGGCGGGGGGATGGGGAAGGGGGGAGGGAGGTCCAAGAGGGAGGGGATATAGGTATACATATAGCTGATTCACTTCATTGTACAGCAGAAACTAACACAATGTTGTGAAGCAATTTTACTCCAATTAAAAAAAAAAAAAGAAAAGGTAACTAATATCTTAGTATTGTTATGAAATTAGTTTTGGCCTCATGGGCACCTAAAACTGTCTTGAGGACCCCCAAGAGTCCACACTGTTCTACATGAATCCAGAAACAAAATAAAATAAAACCACAAGCAGCAGGATATCATCCCCTTTAAGAGTGTTTATTGGCAAGAATTTTTAAAAGGAGGGACCCCACGGACTATGGTGTAATTCCCCCATTTTTCAGAGGAGGAAACAGATCCATGAGGCAAGTGGAGGCTAGGCAGCTTGCCTAAGTTTATTAGGTAAGTCAGACACTGGGTCAAGAGCCCATTAGCTGCTCTCTCCACCACCAGACTCAGTTGATTCAACAGCACCCATGACACAGGCACAGCTGAGAAACCTTCAGGACGCTATAAGGGAGACACGTGCCTCTGAATACAAGTGGGCAAAACTCTACTCAGCCCAAGGGACCATGGATAGGATGATTTTCACACTGTAAGTAAAAGTGATAAAAACAATGAACAGACTTCAGGTTTCAGCTCCAACATATAAAGAACTTGAAGTCCTCACTCCAGTCCTTACAAGAAGAAAAAGCTGAACAAACTGAAATTAATGACTTATCTAGGACCCATCGGTAAACTGATGTCGCAGGGCAAACCTCCACCATAAAATCTGGAGAGAGAATCAGATCTAGAGTCACAGCTGAAATCTGTGCACCTGCAGCAGTAGCTACTGGAGCCACAAACTGGTAGGAACACTTAAATGGTCATTTTGACAAACTCCCAGTAGCTGTGCATGGACCAGCCTGAGAGTGAGAGCCACAGTCTTAGGAAACCCCCGCATGTTCTGAGCTTTCTTTTCAGGAACCCCATCAGGTTCTCACATGAAGAGCCAATAAAGACCCCCTCATGGCTCTGCCAGGGGGAGGGTGAGAGTAATTATCTGACATACACTCAGAAACTTCACAACAAAGTCTGTTCTCCAAGGGAAGAGACTTCACCAGAGTCTTACCCCACCTGGAGAATAAACGTTTCTCTGACTCCAGCCACAGCAGTCCTCCTAGCTCACCAAGGTGCGGGTATTTGGGGGTGGGGGGCAGGGCATGAAACAGGGGAGAGGGCAAACCTGCTTTCTCATGAAATCTCTCTTTCTTAAAAAACTTTCATATTCTGAGTAACTCCTTGACTCGGAAAGTTTACATTGTAGGGCAGGGAGATGATAAGGGGAAAAGAGCACTAGATTACAATCCCCTTGCTCAAGGAGAGTTCTATTATTATTTAACCATTTCCTCAGGGTAAGCTTTACTTATGAAATAGTCTTTCTTGAAGTTTTAACGTTGCACCTCTTTTAACAACATTTTCTTGTGCTCGCCCTTTCTTGTGCATAAATGTTAATTTTTTCTTTTGAATTGGGCAAACATTCCTACAATCTCTGCTCTTTATCTTCAGCTAGAGAATTTTTGCCCATTCCTATATGCCAGAGCTTCCATGATCCTCTTAGCTCCAAATGGTGTCTGCGCAAACGCTACGTACAAATTATTCTACTTTAATTAACTGCATACATTTGCATGACCCTCAGAATGAGTGTCTCCAACAGACCTCCATCAACGGACCTCCATCAGAACGTCTGCTGCTGTCTGTCATCACCACCATTTCTACCTGTCATTGGTCACATCTTCATTGCTCTCTCTGTTGTTGTCCCTTTAGTTTATTTGCTCCACTCTTTTTTTTTCTAGTAAGAGAACTAAAAGACCAAAAACTGGCTTCTCTAAGCAGGAAACATCTTTCCCTCAGCAAGGTGATACTCATTCTCCAGGTATGATCTTTGGCTCTTCTTAGCTGTATTTACTGTTCCAGGGCACAAAAAAGCTGCTCCTTCAGTTGACTGGCTTTCTGGAGGCGACCACATTGACTTCCAGCCATTCTAGAAGGCAGAGGTTTCTGGAAGTCTGTCTGTAGAATAACAACACCTCTTTGTGGCTTCTCCCTCTACTGTGACCAACAAGGCACCCACAGATACTACCTTATAACTAAGCCACTAGACCTGCTCTGTTTTTATGGAGTGTGTATCAGAGTCTTTATGGTAATTTTTCTAAAAAGCCACAGTAGCTTTTAGGTTCTAGGATTATGATTGTCTTGAGCTCTTCCAATTTAAATAACTCACTCTCTACTAAAATGGCCCTGAATAAAGACCACCAAGTGGCATTTCTGCTGTCCTTACACCTCAGGAGTCTGAGTTCTCAGATTTGAGGCCAAGGACTTGGGGCCTAGAGAGCGGTAGCTCTCAGCAGCAGTAAAGACTGAAAGGAGCTCAGGGATTTGACTTGATGGCTCCCTGAACCACCCAACCATCTTTCACTCTGGTTTTCTTTTCTTTTTTTAAAATTAATTAATTAATTAATCTATTTTTGGCTGCATTGGGTCTTCATTGCTGCACGCAGGCTTTCTCTAGTTGTGGCGAGCGGCAGGCTACTCTTTGTTGCAGTGTACGGGCTTCTCATTGCGGTGGTTTCTCCTGTTACCGAGCATGGGCTCCAGGCGCGTGGGCTTCAGTAGTTGTGGCAATGGGCTCAGTAGTTGTGGCTTGCGGGCTCTAGAGCGCAGGCTCAGTAGTTGCGGCGCACAGGCTTAGCTGCTCCGCAGCATGTGGGATCTTCCCAGACCAGGGCTCGAAACCATGTCCCCTGCATTGGCAGGTGGATCCTTAACCACTGCGCCACCAGGGAAGGCCTCACTCTGGTTTCCAAGAGAGCCAGTACAGAGCTCCTGAGGGCATCAGCTACAGTTGGTCCTTCTAGCACATAACTATTCACTAGGAAAAGAAAGTCTAATAAATAATGCACAGGTGAAGCAGAAACACTTAATTTGCTTTTGGCAGGAAACACCACTGATGGCAAAGTCAAGAAGTAATGAATTATGTTGCATCACCTGAAGACAGAGGATAACTGCAGCCTTCCAAGGACAGATGGTCCTTCACTTCTGAAAAGCATCCCAAGTTTGCTCAGCCACCATCCTTACAGATGCAGCCAATCAGCCAACCCACACTTACTGAGGACCTACTAGGTGTATGGCTCTGCTCTAGGTGCAGTGGAGAACTTAAACACAAAGAGGCAGTCCCGTCGATTTTTCTATCTGCCCTAATTTTAAAGGTACGTGTGAATCTCTTTTTAACTCAACATTCTTGCTCTCCAGCAGCACTCCATGGTGGAACTGAGCAGCTCCAAGGGCCGGGGGACAAAGGGGCAGCTCCCCCCATCCCCCTGGCTGCCTGTCTCCAGATGCAGACTACACAACAGTTTATAGAGTTGAAAATAGAGGCTAGGGTAGAATAAGAATCTAAGGGATTCACTCTGTAGGTAGCAAGCCAGCTCTTGCTGTTCATCTACCCTCACTTAATTAAATATTTTATTTAAAAAAAAACCACATATAGCACTTAAAATGTGCCAGGTACTGTTTTAAGTGCTTTATAAATATTAACTCATTCAATCCACACAACAAGCCTGTAAGACAGATACAATTACCCCAATTTTAAGATGAGGACACTGAGGCACAGAGCGGTTAGCTAACCCACCCAAAGTTACAGCTAATATGTGGTAGAGTCAGGGCTGGTCTAACATAGTCTAGCCCTAGTCTACACCATTAACCACTGAGCAAAGTATTTAACAAACAGGCTGCGGCATTTATGTGTGTAACAATGCCTTCCTGAAGACAGACAAGGAAGTCAAAACAACAACAATAGCAGCAACAACAAAGAGATATTCAGAATTTATTAAGAATAAGATATACTTTATAGGCTACATACCACAACAGAATTCTAACCTCAAGTTCAAGAGTAATCTTATCTTTCACTACACCAACACCTCTAACGGTCTATAAATGAAAACTGCTAGAACATTTGCTGAGAGAATCAGCATTTGAATTTTTGCTGTAGTCTTTTCCTAAAATGTGGCCTGGATCTGAAGGGTCAGCTGGGGAGGAATCAGCACACAAAACATCTCCTGTCTCTGGGTACATCAGTGTGCCTCAAAAGCTTTCTGCAAGGGACCACCTACCAGATAGCCCAGAACACCTCTCCCCAGGCAGGCGTATCTGTGCTGTACAAGTCGACAGCCACTAGGCACTTGTGGATGTTTAAATTTAAATTAATACAATTAAATAAAATTAAAAATTCAGTTCCTATGTGGCACTTGCCACATAATAAGTGTTCAACAGCCACATGGAGCTAGTGGCTACCACAGTCGACAGCACAGAGACCATTTCCATCATCACAGAAAGTTCTATTGGACAGCATGAGTTAGACCCTGAGTGTGATTTCTGTTTATGCTTGAGTCTGAATATACTTAGCGGTAATAATTTCATCCTTCCCTTCTTATGAATAAACAAAATCCAAATTACACTTCATTTCTTCATAAGTTTTCTACTCCCAAATTCAGCTCTCAGGAGGGCAGTGGATTATTTACAAGCAGGTCAAGTAAACTCCTCACCCTCCAGTACATGGTACCCAGAATGTGTTTCTTCTTCCATAACAATGAATGAAACATAAAACTTAGGTGAGGAAGGGGAATTCATTAAAAAGTGTGACAGACAAATGTTTTGTTTATAGACTGTGGCTTCATGTGGGATGTTAAGCTCTGAGACACATACTCGACTGGTCACAAGGAAGTCAGACAGGAGAGGGTGGCTACTCCACACAAACTAATACCTCTATCTGAAAAACAACACAAACACGTGCACCACTACACACAGTGGGTCAGACACTTTTCCTGGCTTTAAAAAAAAGTGCCCACACAAAAACAGGTCAGTTATACAATCCTGTGTGGGCCAGAGACAGTGGCACCAAATTTTCCACTGGGAGCAAATTTTTCTTTACAACACTTTCTGATTTCTATCATCCTTAACCTGCATTACTAAGATGCCTGATAAATAACAGTTGTTCCATTTCATGTGTGTTCACATTGTAAAGAAGAAGAAAAGCAACAATAAAACATGAGCAACAGCTTAGCAATAAAGCACAAATTCTAGGACACTTCCATAGCTATGGATGCTAAGATCCAAAATTCTCCTAATTCCTCAATCTCAATTCCAGGAAAGCCTGGAAAGACTATGTTTATGACCAGTAGGAACTGCCTTGTTCTAGCATCGATCTTAACATCTAACATCGGGGGTGTTCTAACACCCTATCTACCCCCATTTACTTTTAGTAACACAACTGAATTTTTAATGAAATCCTGTGATATAGAGCTTTCTGTTCATTTCAGATGAATGGAATGAGCAGGGCTAATAAGAATCATTAATGTCTGGTCATTTTAAGTTGTAAAAATACCTTAAGCTCCTCAGAAGATGCAAAATTTTTTTAAAAATGTAATAATAGTAATAATTAAATTACATACTTGTGACTTCTTGTAAGAAATCCAAACATGGTCGACTACTTCCAGAAATGCTTATTGAAACAGCCAGTGGGGTCTGTCCTTCATAGTTCCTTGTGTTTGTGTCCGCTCCATAATTATATAACATCCGTGCACAAAGCACATCATCCCTAAGGGCAGACAAATGTAAAGGAGTCTGTCCATCTTCTAAGCGACCCAAGTTTGTGTCTGCTCCTCTCTGAAGGAACATTCGGCAGTAAGAGTGATTGCTTTTGATCACAGCGTATCGCAACAGGAAACCGTTCTGAATGTCGATGTTGGCATTGTGGTCCAGGAGGATTTTCACACAGCTTGACCTCTCTCGGATAATGGCGAGCTGAAGCGGTGTTGTACCTTTATCACTGAGCGGGTCGACCTCAGCCTTGAACTCCAGTAGGAGTCGGACAAATGAGTCCCTACCATAGTGAGCAGCCACATGAAGGGGAGTCCAGCCATCATTGCTTTTTGCATTAATAATGTCGCTCCTGTATTCAGATTCTAACATCAGGCGTGCAATCCGGGCCCGGCCATGCATGGCTGCGTAATGAAGTGCAGTGAAGCCTCCGATTAAGTCCTTAACTGTGGGATCAGCTAGAGTTAAAACCAAAATGAAAACATTAGCAGACTCTGAGACAAAGCAACAAACTCTGCCATGGCACAGCACATCTTAGCCAATTCTCATATGAAATGTGAAATGACTAAACACTATAATGAATATCAAGTCCTTCTTGCCTTAGCTTAATTGAAATACCGTTTTAATGGAAAAAACATTTTAGTAGAAAGTTATCAAACCTCAATTAGTAGGATGAGTATATGACTTACAAAGCGTTTAAAAGCTATATACAAAAAACACAGAGTGCAGATCACCACATCCCCTCTCTTTGCTAATTTCACCAATTGCCCTTGGCTTCCCAACTCCCTCATCTCTGTACTGTTTCATGTTTCTCTTCTGTTTTGAACTTTTTGTTTTATTTTCTCTTCTGCTGCTTCTTGGTCTTAAAAAGAAGCATGTGTAGCAACATCTGCTGCTCTAAATTACGGATGTACTGTGGTCTGGCAGACTGTGTTGTTTTAGGGTGTATTAGGTAAAAATTAAAAAAAAAAAAAAGGTTTTCTGTGATCTGTAAGAATTCCAAAACATGTAAGATATATGTTAAGTGATCTTGGTAAATCATGTTTTTATAAGATAAAACTCTATTCTGAATTCTTCGTTTTACAAGAACTTTGGAGTTTGTAAGAATTAAGCAGCACACATTGTGTGAAAAATTGGGAGAAACCTCAGCACTGAATAAATATTATTTTCTAAAACAGTTCCAAACCTCTCTCCTAAATCGACAGATTTCTGGAAGAAAAAAAAGAAATAAAAGAGAAGAAAAGAAACTAAAATGATTTATCTGCTGTGTGACTCCTCAAGTCACAGACTTTTGTCACCTGCCCCCAATCTTTCCTAAAGCTGAGGGTCAGTTCTACACAGCTCTCATCCCACTAGCCTTCCTGGACAAGGGCAGAAAAGGGGCAAGAACCCTCATATGCTATAGGTAGGTCACTTCCTGGAGGCCAGCAATTCTGTGTGAAGATAACTGGTTGGACCTAACTACCAAGGATTAAAATACTTTCTCCTTATAAAAGTCACCATTAATTTTTAGCTTGTTCATGAAAGAGAAAAATTCATAAGTGTTCTTCAAACAAACAAACGAAAAGCCTCCACAGTCATGTGATTAAACACTCACGTTTTGTTTAGTAAAATGTTGCTTAGTTCTAAAACATTTTATGACAGCTTGGTCTCTCAGAAAAACCTATGAGGCAGAAAACTGTATCTAAAATAGTAATAATACTGTGGAGCATACAAATTTCAATTAAGAAATAGTTACAACAAAAGCTATAAAAAGTTAACACTTTTTAGGTAAGCTATATCAGTTGTATTTCTAAGATTATTTCATATAAACTGACATTACACAACAGTAATATGACTTTTATGTGTTTAAAGAAAATGAGGGTATCATATCTGCCTTGGTCTTCACTAAAAGAAAAATATACAGTACCTATTCACTACTTAATTTTAAAAAAAAAAGGAGCAAGAATATTTAAACAATGCACATTGCTGCCATCTACTGGTAAGGCATGAACATGAGCTACTAATGTTTCCATTTTGACAGATGATGCTGAGCCCTCAAGTCTGTTTTCAGATACCTTACTTACCTAAAGTAGACTAAGTGAAGACAGGCATGAAATCTAAAAGAACCCCTTCTATTCAAATAAAACCGTAAATCTTGCCAAGATGGCCATTCCTAATCTATACCTGACCAATCAACTGCTTCCAGATATTCTCTCTTAATCTGTTAGTGAAATTTAAGAATACCCTTTTTCACTTCTCCCACCTTTCATCCACCATGGGTGCCTTTAAAGTTGCTAGCAAACAGTCTCATGTGCATCCTATACTTGCTTTATTTGACAGTAAAATTAAAATTATGTTACATAAAATTGCACTTGCATCTTTAGTTTTCCACCTCAGGTCTTTTTTAGATTCTACTTACAACTTGGTGCTCTACTGAGCTAGGAAAAACAAAGATTAACAAATACAGCAATGATCTGCTTAGTCTAAGTAAAAACCACTAAAATGCATTAATTGAGCACACACTGGAAACACAGCACAGAAGGAAGACTGTAGGTTAACAACTGTAATTAATAATTTGTTAATTTCTTTCCTCAAGAAATTAACAAATGGGAAATATAAGACAAAGATGAAAACAAAAATTAATTTAAGGATTATTAGCCAATGCAATAAGATAAGAAAAAGGTCTTATTTGTAATAGTAGCAGAAACTACAAAACACCTAGATATAAATTCTGTAAGAAATGTGCAGGGCACATGTGAAGAGACCTTCTTTGACTTAACTAAATTCACTTCATCTGTGTCTATTCAAATGTTCCTTCAACAGAAAAGCCTTCCCTGAACACTAACATGGCAGCCCCATCAACCTCATAACTTTGTCTGCTTTAGCAAGCTTTCTCCCCCCAGGTGCAACCTATTTAATACAAATTGTAGCAGTCTCAAGAAACCCATTTGAAAAGCTTGAAAGTATATACAAATAAAAGCAGACAAACATTCCCTACCAATATGGCTTCTTTCTTTCCAATAGCTTTACCGAGGTGCAATAAAACTGAACCATTTTAAGTATACAGGTTGATGAACTCTGATGAATTGTACACAGTCATGTGACTACCACTACAATCAAAATATTCCCATCATCTCAAAAAGTTCCTTCCTGCCTCTTTATAGACAATTTCTTACCCAAACTCTGGACCCCAGGCAACCACTAATGTTTTGCCTTTCTATAATTTGATATAAGTGGAATCATAGAGTATTAGGCTTTTGTATTTGACTTATTTCACTTATCATAATGTTTTTGAAATTCATCCATGTTGTTGTTGTTCATCAAAAGTTCATCCCTTTGTATTGCTGAACAGTATTCCATAATATGGATATACAGTTGTTTATTTATATAGTCAGTAGCAAATGGATAAATGGGTTATTCCTAGGCTATAATGAATAAGGCTACTGTGAACATTCATATACAAGTCTGTTTGTGGATATATGTTTTCAGTTCACTTGGGTAAATACCTAGGAGAAAATTGCCAGGTCATATGTTAAATGTACATTTGACCTCCTAAAAAAGGGCCAAACTGTTTTTCTAAGTGACTATACAATATTACACTCCCACCAGCAATGTATGAGAGTTCCTAATGTTCTACATCTTCACTAATACTTGGCATTATTAGTAATTTTAATTTTACCAATTCTATTGAGTATAAAGTGGTAACTTATTGGGATTTTAATATACATTTCCCTGATGACTACTGATACTGGGCTTATTCTGATACTGGGCTTATTCATATACTTTCTTTTGTGAAGTGTCTGTTGAAATCATTTACCCATTTTTATTGTGTAGTTGTTGTCATTATTGAGTTTAAAACTCAATTGTGTATATATTCTGGATACAAGCCCTTTTGTCAGGTATGTTTTGTATTTTCTCCTAGTCTGTAGCTTGCCTTTTCATTTTCTATACTGTGTCTTTTGAAGAGCAAAAGTTTTGAATTTTGGTGAAATCTACTGTCATTTGTTTTCTTCTATGGTTTGTGCTTTTTGTGTCCTGTTTAAAAAATCTTTGCCCAACATAATGTCACATAGGTTTTGTTTTCTTCTAGAAGTTTTATACTTTTAACTCTTACATTTAGGGCAATGGTCCAATGCTAGCTGATTTCTGTGTACAGTGTAAGATCAGATCAAGGTTCATTATTTTCCATATAAATATCTATTTGATCCAGCACAACTTGTTTAAAAGACTACCTTTTCCTCGATGATTTATCCTGGTGCCTTTGCCACAAACCAATTTACCATACAAGTGTGGATCTATTTCTGAACTCTATTCTGTTCCACTGATCTAAAAGTGTATCCATATACCAGTACCAGATTGTCTTGATTACTGCAGCTTTAGAGTAAGTTTTGATAGCAGGTAACATTCTCAAACCTTCTTTAAACTGTTTTGGGCAATAAATTTTAGAATCAACCTACCAATTTCTTCAAACAAGCCTGTTATAATGTTGATTGGAACTCTACCAACTCTAAAAATGTAAATCTGCCCCAAATTATCTAAATAATATTTATTCTTTCAAACCATGAGCACAGAATACCTCTCTATTTACTTAGGTCTTCTTTAATTTCCCTCAGCAACGTTTTGTACTTTTCAGCATACAAGTACTGCACATCTTTCATTACATTTATTACTAAACTTTGTTGCTATCATAATGAATTGTTTTTACATTTCATTTTCTAAATGTTAATTGCTGGTATAGAGAAATAAAATTGATTTTTGTATACCAACCTGTGTATTCTGTAATCTAGCTAAATTCACTTTTTAGTTCTAGAATGTTTTTGAGATTTCTTACGATTTTCTAAACATACAATTATGTTCTCTGCAAATAAAGACAGCTTTACTTCTTCCTTTCCAATCCCAAGACTCTTATTTGAACAATAAAGTGTTGACGAAACGTAGTAAAAGCATATACCCTTGCCTTGTTCCTAATCTCAGAGGGAAAGAATTCAGCAGTTCACCATTTACCATGATGTAAGTTGTAGTTTTTCACAGGTGCCTTTCCTTAGGGTTTGGAGGTTGTCCTCTGCTTTTGGCTTGCTGAGAGTCTTTATGATGAATGGGTATACTATATCGTCACATGCATTTTCTGCATCTATTGAAAGGATCATTTGGTATTTACTTTTATTCTATTAATAGGGTAAATTACTCATCATATTTTCAGATGTTAAACAAAGCTTGCATTCCTGGGATAAACACTACTTGGTCGTGATGTAATATTCTTTTTTATATAATGATGGATGAGATTTGATAGTATTTTGTTAAGGTTATTTCTAACTTTTGCCATGAGGGAAACTGGCCTGTGGTTTTCATTTCTTGCAATGTCTTTATTTGGTTTCAGGGTACTATATGCCTTATACAATAAGTTTGGAAGTGTTTCCTCAAAGAGTTTGGGTAGTGCTGTTATTGTTTATTCCTTTAATATTTGAAATAATTCAACAGAAAAGGCAGCTGGGCCTACTTAAAGATTTTTAGTGTAAAGTTTTAATTATGAACTAAATTTCTTTAATGTAGGACTAGTAGATTGTTCTATTTTTCCCTTGGGTCAGTTTTGGCCAATTGTGTCTTTCGAGGAATCTGTTCATTTCTTCTAAATGGCAGAAGGGTGTTCACTATATTCCTTATTATCCTTTTAGTGTTTATAAGATCTGTAGTGAAAACAGTTTTTTCCATACTTGATACTGGTATGTGTCTTTTGTTTTCTTCATCAGTCTAGCTAGAGATTTATCAATTTTACTGATCTTTTCAAAGAACCAGCTTTTTCTTGGTTTCATAACTTTTCTCCATCATTTGTCCATTTTCACTTTCACTGATTTCTTTTCTTCTCTTTGTTATTTCATTCCTATTCTTACTTTGAATTTAACTGTAGCAGTATATAGAAATTGTTCCAAGATAGCCCCCTTTCCTCTCCCTTCCTTTGTCCTATTATTGTCATATATATTACATCTTTATATAAGCCCAACAACAGTTTTATAATTATTGTTTTATGTCGTTATCTTTTAAGAGATGAAAAGGGGGTAATATATTTCCATTGTCTCTGGCAGCACGATTCTAAGGGGGCCCCTCCCATAATTCCTGCCTCTTGATGCTCATGCCTTTGTGTAATTCTCTCCCCTCAAGTACGAGCAGGAACTGTGACTTCCTTCTAACCAACAGAATCTGGCAAAGGTGATGGAATGTCACTACTGTGGTTATGTTATGATACATAAGACTCCATCTTGCTAGCAGACTCATTGTAGCAACTTTCACTGCTGCCTTGATGAACTAAGGAGCCTTGGTGGGAAAGCCCACAGGCCAAGACTCTGCCGGTTATCTCTAGGAACTACTGGCAACCTTCAGCCAGTAAAAAGCTGAGGCCCTCAGTCCTATACATCCAAGGGAATTCATCTGCTAACAACCTGAATGAGCTTGGAAGCAAATTCTTCTCCATTTAAGCCTACAGATGAGAACAGTCTGGCCAACACCTTAAAACTGTGAGGTAATAAGTATGTCTTGTATTAAGTCATATGTTTGTGTAATTTGTTACACAGCAATAGAAAATATACTGTTTTTTACATGCATAATTACCTCTACCAGTGATCTTTATTTGCTCTGTGAACTTGGATTACACATGGTCCTTTTCTTTCAGCTGGAAGGACTTCTTTCAGTACTTCTCGTAAGGCAGGTCTGAGAGCAACAAATTCCCTTCATTTATCTGGGAACATCTTTATATCACCTTCATTTTTAATTTTTTAAAAAAATATTCTTATTGGCTTTTACTTTTTTTAAAATTAATTAATTAACTTATTTTTGGCTGAGTTGGGTCGTTGTTGCTGCACGCGGGCTTTCTCTAGTTGCGGCAAGTGGGGGCTACTATTCGTTGTGGTGTGTGGGCTTCTCATTGCGGTGGCTTCTCTTGTTACAGAGCACGGGCTCTAGGCGTGCGGGCTCAGAAGTTGTGGCTCACGGCCTCTAGAGCGCAGGTTCAGTAGTTGTGGCTCACGGGCTTAGTTGCTCCGTGGCATGTGGGATTTTCCTGGACCAGGGCTCGAACCCGTGTCCCCTTCGTTGGCAGGCGGATTCTTAACCACTGCGCCACCAGGGAAGCCCTATCACCTTCATTTCTGAAGGACAATTTGGCTGGATTTAAAATTCCTGGTTGACTGTTATTTGTTTTCAGTAATTACAAGATGCTATCCCACTGCTTTCTGGCCACTGTTGTTTCTTATGAGAAATCAGCTGTTAATCTTATCATTGAGGATCCGTTGTACATAATGCATCACTTCTCTAGGTGCTTTCAAGATTTTTCTCTTTGTTTCTAACATTCCCCAGTTTGACTATTACATCTCTTAGATGAATATCCTACTTGGAGACACTGAGTGTCTCAGATGTATAGTTTAGCATTTTCCATCAAATATAGGAAGTTTTCAGTCATTTCTTCTTCAAGTATTTTTTTCTTTCCCTTTCTCTCTTTCCCCTCTCTTTTCTGGCTCCCATTATGCCTTATGCATATATTGGTATGCTTGATAATGTTCCACAGGTCTATGGGGCCCTGAGTGAGGCTGTGATACTGCTTGCAGCAAGCAACACAGCAGCCTCACATTTAACAGGAGCCCTGGCAAATGAGAAAGCCATATGGGCTTTGATAAGCTGCTACATATTTCTGGGAATTTGGAAGGCAGATGCATGCTTCAGAAAGACCAGAGAGGACCCCAGTTATCTACTCATCCCTGGCTGAACATGAGGCCAGAAAATGAAAGCTGGGGCATACTTGTAAATTGTCTGATTATTAAATGTGTCTCATCCTATACACAGATCTCCTTGGCAAAGGGTAGAAGCCTTACCGGCTCAAATTGCTTAAGCACAACCTCTGACCAGTTACCGGTCAAACATAAGTTATTTTGGCCATAAGATGTCTTACATATCTTATTGTTGTTGATATTTTTAAAAATTCTTTTTTCTATATGTTCCTCAGACTAGATAATGTCTATTGATAAATTTTCAAGGTCACTGATTCCTTCTTTTGCCAGCTTAAATCTGCTGTTAACCACTCTAATGACTTCTTCATTTTAGTTACTGTACTTTCAACTCTAGAATTTCTATTTATATATATGTATATACATACATTCCCATTTACATATATAAAATTGTATGTATTCTATCTCTTTATTGATCATTCCTATTTGATGTGTCACTATCACATGTTTTCATTTAATTCTTTCAACATGGTTTCCTTAGTTCTTTGAACACATTTATAATAGCTATTCTGAAGTTTTGTTAACTAACTGTAACATCTGGGCCCCTTCATAAACACTTTCTATTAGCTAGTTTCATTTCTTGTGTATGAGCAATACATTCCTGTTTCTTAGCATGTCTCATAATTTTACTGAAAATTGAAGATTTTAGACTATATCATAGCACCCCTGGATGTTGATCCTCACCTCTTCCAGGTGGGCTGCTGTTGCTATTTGTTTTAGTGAATTGCCTAGACTAATTCTACATAGTCTGTCTCCCTTGTAGTATACCGCCACTTAATGTCTCTGCTCAGTTGTTATTACTAAAGTCTGGCTTCTAGGGGCTGCTCTTAGGAATAACTTATGTTTGACCAGTAACTGGTCAGAGGTTGTGCTTAAACAATTTGAGCCAGTAAGGCTTCCACCCTTTGCCAAGGAGATCTGTGTATAGGCTGAGACACACATTCAAAAAACAAACAATTTACAATTTACAGCTTCCATTTTCTGGCCTCATGTTCAGCCAGGGGTGAGTAGATAACTGGGGTCCTCTCTGGCCTTTCTTAAGTATGTATCAGCCTTCCACATTCCCAGAAATATGTAGCAGCTTATCAAAGCCCACATGGCTTTCTCATTTGCCAGGTCTCCTGTTAAATGTGAGGCTGCTCTGTTGCTTGCCCCAACTGGTATTACAGCCTCAGTCAAGCAGCTATGCTGTTGGCCTTTCCAGTTTGTTTGCCACCTAGATCAAGACCACAGTTATTTTCAACAACGATCCAGGCATGGGCAATTCCCATGGGCTCCAAAATCAGGTCAGTCCCTTCCATCATCGAGAAGGATTCCGGCTCCCGTGATAATGTGACACAGAGACTGTTGGGGAGCAGAGAGGGTAAATGGCAACAGCCACTTTGGGCTCAATTTCTTTTTTTCCAAGTTTCTTAAGGTAAAAACTTCAGTAATTGATTTAAGATGGTTCTTCTTTCCTATTCAAACATTTATAGCTATAAATTCCTCTCTAAGCACTGCTCTAGTACATCCCACAAATTCTGATATATTGTATTTTCACTATCATTCAGTACAAAATTTGTTTGATTTCTAAATATCTGAGTTTGTCCTAGACATGTTATTGTTGTTGATTTCTAACAGAATTCCATTACAGTTAGGGAATATACCCTTAAGATTTCAGCCTTTTAAAATTTACTGACACATATTTTACTGCCAGCATATGGTTTACCCTAGTGTCCACATCATGCACACAAAAGAATGTATATACTGAAGGTATTGGAGGCAATTTTCAAAAATATTAGGTCAATGTGTTTGATGTTTTTTAGATTTTTCTATAGTTATTGATTTTTTTTTTAAACATATTTTTATATTTATTTTTGGCTGTGTTGGGTCTTTGTTTCTGTGCGAGGGCTTTCTCTAGTTGCGGCAAGTGGGGGCCACTCTTCATCGCGGTGCGCAGGCCTCTCACTATCGCGGCTTCTCTTGTTGCGGAGCACAGGCTCCAGACGCGCAGGCTCAGTAGTTGTGGCTCATGGGCCCAGTTGCTCCGTGGCATGTGGGATCTTCCCAGACCAGGGCTCGAACCCATGTCCCCTGCATTGGCAGGCAGATTCTCAACCACTGCGCCACCAGGGAAGCCCTATATAGTTATTGATTTTTTAAATCTAGATGTTCTATCAATTGCTGAGAGATGTTAAAATCTCCAACATTCAAGATTGTGAAACTGTCCATTTCTCCCTTTAACACATATTTTGAAGTTCCCTTCAAATTTCTTGCCTCATGTATTTTGAAGTTCTCTTTCTAGGTGTATGCACATTTTATGACTGTTATTCCTCCTAATGAAGTGCCCCATTTGTCACTGTGAAATGTCTCTCGTTAGTTCTGATAATAGTCTATGTCTTGCAATCTATTTTATATATTAATGTAGCCACTCGGGCCTTCACATGCTTGCCATTTGCATGACATATTTCCATGATATATCCCATCCATTCATCTACTTTCAACCTACCTGTACCTTTATATTTAAAGTATTATCTTTGTAGTCAGCATGTAATTAATTGAGTTTTGTCTACTTACCTTTCTGATAATTTCTAACTTTTAATTGGAGTGTTTAGTCCATTAATGTTTAATATAATTATTGATATAGTTTAGATTTACCATTTTATTATTTGTTTTCCATCTGTCTCCTCTATTGTCCCTCTTCTTCCCTTTACTACCTTTTCTTTTCTTTGTACTATCAGAACATTTTTTAACATTCCATTTTAATGTCTCCATTGACAGTTTAGCTATACCTTTTTTTTTTTAAATTTTTTCTCATTAAACTTTTTTAATGGGTCTCAAATTCTGTGAGATTTTTGGTCAAGTTGTTTCCGTTAAAAAGTACTGATTTTAAAAACTAATAACTTAAAACTGCCACACACAAAACAAATGGTCCACAACATATTCTCCTTTCCTTCTGAAGGTTTTACGATGCATTGTTATCATTAACCAGTCTTTTGCTATTAAACTTAAATGGCCAATTGAGACAAACAGTTCTGAGACCGTTCTTCCACCACTGATTAAGACTGGGGTGGCAAGTATTGGGGATAATATTCATTTAGCCTTCTGAGCTTTCTGGGCAGACCTGGTGACCTTGCCAGCTCCAGTTGCCTTCTTGTCCACTGCTTTGATGACACCCACAGCAACTGTCTGTCTCATGTCACGAACAGCAAAGCGGCCCAGAGGAGGATAGTCAGAGAAGCTCTCAATACACATGGGTTTGCCAGGAACCATATCAACGATGGCAGCATCACCAGATTTCAAGAATTTGGGGCCATCTTCCAGCTTTTTCCCAGAACGACGATCAATCTTCTCCTTCAGCTCAGCAAACTTGCAGGCAATGTGAGCTGTGTGACAATCCAGCACAGGTGCATAGCCAGCACTGATTTGGCCTGGATGGTTCAAGATAATCACCTGAGCTGTGAAGCCAGCCGCTTCCATCGGTGGGTCATTTTTGCCATCACCAGCCACATTGCCACGATGAACATCTTTGACAGACACATTCTTGACATTGAAGCCCACATTGTCCCCAGGAAGGGCTTCACTCAAAGCTTCATGGTGCATTTCAACAGACTTCACTTCAGTTGTCACGGTGACTGGAGCAAAGGTGACCACCATGCCAGGTTTGAGAACACCAGTCTCCACTCAACCCACAGGGACAGTGCCAATACCACCAATTTTGTAGACGTCCTGGAGGGGCAAGCGCAAGGGCTTGTCAGTTGGGCGAGTTGGTGGCAGGATGCAATCCAGAGCTTCAAGCAGTGTGGTTCCACTGGCACTGCCATCTTTACGGGTGACTTTCCATCCCTTGAACCACGGCATGTTAGCACTTGGCTCCAGCATGTTGTCACCATTCCAGCCAGAAACTGGCACAAATGCTACTGTGTCGGGGTTGTAGCCAATTTTCTTAATGTAGGTGCTGACTTCCTTTACAATTTCCTCGTATCTCTTCTGGCTGTAGGGTGGCTCGGTGGAATCCATTTTGTTAACTCCAACAATTAGCTGTTTCACACCCAGTGTGTAGGCCAGAAGGGCATGCTCACGGGTCTGCCCATTCTTGGAAATACCTGCTTCAAATTCACCAACACCAGCAGCAACAATCAGGACAGCACAGTCAGCCTGGGATGTGCCTGTAATCATGTTTTTGATGAAGTCTCTGTGTCCTGGGGCATCAATGATGGTCACATAGTACTTGCTGGTCTCGAATTTCCATAGGGAGATATCAATGGTGATACCACACTCACGTTCAGCTTTCAGTTTGTCCAAGACCCAGGCATACTTGAAGGAGCCCTTTCCCATCTCGGCAGCCTCCTTCTCGAACTTTTCAGTGGTTCTCTTGTCGATCCCACCACATTTGTAGATCAGATGACCGGTAGTGGTGGACTTCCCAGAATCTACGTGTCCGATGACAACGATGTTGACGTGGGTCTTCTCCTTTCCCATTTTTGCTTAGGTTTAGCGGTGGTTTTCATGACACCTGTGTCCTGGCGACAAACCCATTGCGAAAAAGCTAACTATACTTCTTTGCATTATCTTTTTTTTTTTTTACTGGTTACTCTAAGGATTGGAATATATACACTAAACTGTTCAAAACATTACCAGGATTTGTACGGAGGTTATTATATGCTTCCCATTTGTGTCTAAAAGCTCAAATACTTTTGGACATTACAAAATCCTAAAAGCAGGAAAGTCAGAATTTTACAAAATATACGTATAAGCATTGTAACCTAATTTACTATTTACGTGATTACTCTTCTTAAAACTTTTAGAAAGCACCAAATGCAATTAGCTAAGTTACACAGGCATAGGCACTGCTTGGAGTTCTAAAAACCAGTTATGCATTGTGCCATGTTATTATAGGAAAAAAAAGAAACGATGGAGGAAAGAAAAAAAATCTAGACAAAAACCTAAAACTTGACTAGTAATTCAACACAGAACAAAGAGCCGGAAAGTCAGATGGTATAATGTTCCCAAACAGAATTTCCCCAAGAAATATTACTTTTTTGTTAATGAAAAACTAAAAATTTAGAAAGGCAGCAAAGCAAAAAACAGCATTCTATAATAACTACTGTCAACACTTATGATAGACTTCTTTCAGCTTTGCTTCTATACATTTTAAAAAATTACTCATAACTGTAATCATAGTCTAATTACTTAATTTTTCCTCTATATTTGGGCACTGAAAATGCCTCCATTTTTAAAATTATATATAATAAAGGGTAAAATTTTCATACAGAAAATAATTCCTGTACTTAAGACTGCTTCCTTGGAATAAATTAATAGAAGTAGATTTATTGGCAAAAAAATCTCCCATTTCTCAGGATCTAACATACTACTAAACTTCTTTCCACAAGTGCTTTAATAAACTTCTACCATCAATGTCCCTGTTTCATCACATTCGGGATTACCATTTGTAAAATCTTTCATTTTTGAAAAGCTAAAAATAATTTCTCACCATTCTGCTATGGCTTTTTCTAATCACTTATCTCTCTCATTTATTTTCTTGTGTTTCATCAAGAGGATTTTACCTACTGTACCAAGAGAAGACCTGAGACACTTATCTCAGGTTCCTCCAGGGATGTGTTTTATGGAATTAACTTCTAGAGCTTTAGCTGACCGCCCTCCAGGATGTGTTTTATGGAATTAACTTCTAGAGCTTCAGCTGACCGCCCTCCAGGTCAGTTTGCATAAACACTGAATCTGAAGATAAATAAACACACTAGCTAATATAGGGTCTCTTAATGTTACTATCTTGAAATGTCCAGTGTAGTATTAGAATTTTTAGAAAGATTCAAAATGGGAAAATGAATATAATGATAGTGGGTTTCTTAAAATTCACACTCTTATAGTAGAGACTCTTCCCCATAATTCCAACAGCACACTAACCTGGTCAGAAAGATCACCAGGATTTGGACAGAGGTACTATTATATGCATCACATTTGTGTGTAGAAACACTAATATTTTTGGACATTATAAAACCCTAAGTGTTTATCATTTTGAAGCAGGATGTTTGAAAGTAAAGCAGCAAAATATCACTTATCTGCACAGGTCAACATTTTATATCTACGAGGTCTAATATGTCTACTAGTCACGTATGGCTACTGAGCACTTGAAACGTGGCTAGTGTGACTGCGGAATTGAATTTTTTGTTTGATTTAAATGTAAATACAGGCACATATTTTATTGCACTTCACTTTATTGCACTTCAGAGATACTGACTGCAATTTTTACAAATTGAAGGTTTGTGGCAACCCCACCTAGATCAAGTCCATCGGTGCCATTTTCCAACAGCATTTGCTCACTTTCTGTCTCTGTATCACATTAGGATAATTCTCAAAATATTTCAAACTTTTTCATCATTATTATATTTGTTATGGTGATCAGCGATCTTAGATGTGACTATTTTAATTATTTAGGGTTGCCATGTATCACGCCCATAATAAGACAGCGAACTTAATCAATACATGTTGTTATGTGTTCTTACTGCTCCACCAACCAGCCGTTCCCCAGTCTCTCTCCCTCTCCTCAGGCCTCCCTGTCCCCTGGGACACAACAATATTGAAATCAGGCCTTTAACTGTTCAAATGAAGAGTCACATGTCTCTCATTTTAAATCAAAAGCTAGAAATGATTACGCTTACTTAGTGAGGAAGGCATGTTGAAAACTGAGATAGGCCAAAAGCTAGGCTTCTTGTGCAAAACAGGTAGACAAGTTGTGAATGCAAAGGAAATGTTCTCGAAGGAAATTAAAACTGCTAATCCAGTGAACACAGGAATAATAAGAAAGCAGAGCAGCCTTTTTGCTGATATGGAGAAAGTGTGAATGGGCTGAATAGAAGATCAAACCAGCCACGACATTCCCTAATTTAGCCAAAGCCTAATTCAAAGCAAGGCCCTAACTCTCTTCAATTATGTGAAAGCTGAGAGAGGTGAGGAAACGTCCAAAGAACAGTCTGAAGCTAGCAGAGGTTGATTCATGAGGTTCCAAGAAAGAAGCCAACTCCATAACATCAAAATGCAAGGTGAAGCAGCAAGTGCTGATGTAGAAGCTGCAACAAATTATCCAGAAGATAATTAATGAAGGTGGCTACACTAAACAACAGTGTTTCAATATGGATGAAAGAGCATTCTATTGGAAGAAGATGCTACCTAGGACTTTCATAGCTAGAGAAGAGAAGTCAAAGCGCGGCTTCAAAGCTTCAAGGGACAGGCTGACTCTCATGTTAGGAGCTAATGTAGCTGGTGACTTTAAGTTGAAGCCAGTGCACATTTACCATTCCAAAAACCCTAGTGCCCTTAAGAATTCTACCAAATCTACTCTGCCTGTGCTCTATAAATGGAACAACAAAGCCTGGATGACAGCACATCGGTGTTAAACATGGTTTACTGAATATATAAAGTTCGACGTCGAGATCTACTGTTCAGAAATAAAGACTCCTTTCAAAATATTACTGCTCACTGACAATGCACCTAGTCATCCAAGAGCTCTGATAGATATACAATGAGATTAATGTTGTTTTCATGCCTAACACAATATCCATTTTGCAGTCCATGGATCAAGGAGTAATTTCGACTATGAAGTTTTATTATTGACGAAATACATTTTCTAAGGCTACAGCTGCCATAAATAGTGATTCCTCTGATGGATTTGGGCAAAGTAAATTGAAAACTTTTTGGAAAGGAGTCACTAGTCTAGATGCCATTAAGAACATACATGATTCATGGGAAGGGGATAAAATATCAATATTAACAAGAGTTTGGAAGAAGTTGATTCCAACCCTCATGGATGCCTCTGAGGAGTTCAAGACTTCAGTGCAGGAAGTAACTGCAGATTACTTAGCAAGAGAACTAGAATTAGAAGTGGAACCTGAAGATATGACTGAATTGCTGCAATCTCATGATAAAATTTTAACAGGTGAGGAGCTGCTTCTCACGGATGAGCAAAGAAAGTGAGTTCTTGAGATGCATTTACTCTCAGTGAAGATGCTGTGGAGGTTGTTGAAATCACAATAAAGGATTTAGAATACTACATAAACTTAGTTGATAAAGTAGCAGTAGGGTTTAACAGAATTGACTCCAATCTTGAAAGCAGTTCTGCTGTGGATAAAATGCTATCAAACACACTGCATGCTACAGAGAAATCATTCGTGAAAGGAAGAGTTAATCAATGGTGGCAAACTTCATTTTTGTCGTATTTTAAGAAACTGCCACTCCAGCCTTCAGCAACCACCACCTTGGTCACTCAGTAGCCATCAACATGAGGCAAGATCCTCCACCAGCAAAAGGATTATGACTCACTGAAGGCTCAGGTGACGGCTAGCAATTTTTTAGCAATAAAGTATTTTTTAACTAAGATATGTACATTGTTTCTTTAGACACTGGGAAACCAAAAAATTCATGTGACTCCCTCTGTTGCAATATTCGCTTTATTGTGGTGGTCTGGAACCAACCCTCAGTATCTCTGAGGTATGCCTGCTGCCACATGTGCTAAAGACAGCACAGGTTTAGATTAAACTATAGAGAGCCTCACTTTTTTTCTTTTCCTTTTGGAATATAGACAGTATTAGCGATTCAAGTCAAACTTGCTCATTTCCTCAATGAAACTGGATTTCTCCCAAGCAGCAGCAAGCGTACTTCACATACCTGCTCCACAACCAGGCTTCCCTCTGTGGCCACATGGCTGTCACCACAGCACAGAGACAGGCAGCCTCTTAGCTCTGAGTTCTGATAGCTCTGTGTGATCACTCATTGGTGGTTTCATGGTGCAGGTGTACACATTTAATTATAAGATCTGATCCTTTAATGTACTTGAGATTAAAATCTTCTGGTAGGGTAAACGACTGATATTAAACATCTATATCCTTTCTTCTTTTCAATTGCTTTGGCTAACTTTCCCCTGCTCATTCAGTAAATGACAACTCTTTTCTTCCTGATCCTCAGCCCCCAAACCTCAGTTATTCTTAATTTCTTTCCCTCTCACCTCATAGCCAATCTATCAGCACATATTGTTGCCTCCATTTTCAAAATATATCCAGAATCCGACCACTTCTCAACACATCCACTGCTATCATGTAGCCCAAGCCACGAACATCTCTCACCTGAACTATTCCAAAGCGTCCGGACAGGTTTTCCAATTTCTCCTCTGCTCCTCCACAATCTATCTCCCTCAGAGCAGCCAGAGTGAGCCCTTAAGTAAGTTCATATCGTTCCTCAGTTGAGAAGTAGTCAACGGCACCTCCATTCTCACTCAGAACAAAGTCCAAAGTCTTTTCCATGCCTTCTAGGAGCTACAGAACACGTCAGCTGACTCTCCTTAGCCCTGTTTGTCCCCCTCTCCCATTATTCTGCTCCAGCCACCATCTTCCTGGCTTTTTCTTGACAGTGCTAAGCATGTTCCCAGCCTAGAGTTTTTACTTTAACACTTTTCCTTTAACACTTTTCTCCCAGATACACACATGGTTTGGTCTTCATTTCTTTCAGGCCTCAGCTAACATGTCACATTAGAGGCCTTCCCTGAATACCTAATTTAAAACAGAAGCCTGTACCTCTTTATCCCTTCTCTGCTTCCTTTTTCTTCATGACCTGATATCATATATTTACTGTCAACTACTGAAATGTAAGTGCCATGACGGCAGGGACTTTACTTTGTTACCGTATTCCCAGCCCTCAGAACAGTGCCTGGCACATAGTAGTGCTCGATAAATACGTGTGGGGTGCAGGGAAATGAGGCTGCAGTCCTGAGCAGGCAGCAGTGCCTGAGGTCTTGGGCCCTTTCACTAAGCTCCCAATACTACAACCAGTGAGCTTTCTACAACACACAGCTGTTTCTCCCACTCCTCTGTCAAATGGCTCACCACTGTCCCCAAAATAAATGACCAGATATGCTCCAATCATACTGAATTTTTTTCAGTTCCTAAAACCAAACATGCTCCCTTTCTTCTTCAGCCCTTTATTACTCAGTGTCTTCTGTGTTTGAAAGAACCCCACACCTCCACCCTTCCAGCACCCCACACAGCCTCACCTTTCAAGACCTTGATGCAAACCATGCCTTCTCTAGTAAGCCTTCCATGCCACTCCCACCACCTTCACCCCAACAACTGGGGTGGTCTTTTATACACGGCGCTTAGCTCACTCTGCTGGGACTGCATTGTTTTCTTACAGGTCATACAGAATCATGGTTAAGACAATGGGTTTGAATCCTGGCTCTACAATTTATGAGGTGAATGACTGTGAGCAAATTACTTACCATCCTGTGGCTCAGTTTTCTCAGTGGAAAAATTACTACTTACCCTCACAGAATAGTTGTGAAGAATTAGGCTGATACGAAATGCTCAACAAATGTTGGCTACAAATCCATCCACCCACTAGACTGTGAAGTGCCAGAAGGCGAGCACAATGATTACGTCCGTATCTCAGGGCCTGGCCAGAGCCTGGCATACTTTACGTGCTCAATAAATATTTGCTGAATAAATATATGAATAAGTGACCAACTGGCCACCTCATCCTCGTCTAACTATCTATATGAATTCTCTCTATCTCAGGCACGGAGGTGGGGGAGGGGAGAGGGAGGGAAAGAGGAAGGTGAACCCTTGTTTCTTGTGCATTTCTTTGCTCACTTTCCCATATTTGAATCTTTGACTGCATTTCACCTTAATGTCCATCACAAAATAAACGTATTAACAGGAGGGGACCAATCTAACTGGAAGTTTATAAGCTCTTAAAGAAACTGTGGTTTAAGGAAAAGAGCAGGTCTGATGAATTCAGGGACTTTTCTAATCCCACCAGAAGGCTGGCCCATTTTCAATCAAAATTTTTTAATAAAAAGAAAAGGATCAGCCTTGTCTCTGTAAGGCTGGGGAACAATTATTTTAGATAACTGGTGTTTGTTTCCTCTTTCTCTCTCTCTCATTGAGAACAATACAGATACGGGTTCTGTCCTCATGAAGCCTCAGACTAACAAGAATAGAATTAAATAGAATACTACAAAAATAATTTATTATGCTTGTGATAGGAACTACAATAAAAAGGTACAGAGCCCGATAGTATCACATGATAGAAGGATCTGACCAAGCCCGGATGGTAAGGGAAGGCTTTCCTGAGAAAGTGTGGGGAGAGGTGAGGGAGAGGCAGGCAGGAGCCAGGCGAAGGTGGCAGCAGTGCAGGGAGCGGAGGGACCCCAGCAGGTCCTGGGCACACGCCTCTGAGCTCAGTGAGTCTGAAAGAATGCAGATGGGCTGCGGCTCAAAGACAAGCTGGAAAGATATCGCAGAGAAGCAGACGCTGCAGGGCCCTGTAGGTCACATCAAGGCCTCAATATTGCCCCAAGAGAAGTGGGAAACCACCGACGGATTTTAAAAGGAAATATTTTAATTGTCATTTTTAACAGATCACTCCATTTAGAGACTGGTTGGAAGGGGGCAGGACTGGAAGCAGGGACGAAAGAGACCTCATAACCGTCCTGGTGAGGAACAAGGTTTCCTTGCCCAAAGGTGGGGCAGTGCCTCCAACGAAAGGAAGTGAAAAGATCTGACAACTATTTAGGAGGATGGTTTCTAGATTTCTGGCACAGAAGTCATAGGCCGTAGTGCCATCTACTGCAAAAGAACACGGTCAAAGCAGCAGCTCATGCTGTGCTGTGCTGTGAGCCACAAGTGTGGAGAAGCTGAACAGGCAGCTGGGTACACTGGTCTAGAAATCAGAAGCCAGGCCTAGACTAAATACACAGCAAGTCTAAGCATCACATGTGGCCAAGGGGAGCGAGGAGGAGGAGGAGGTCTCCTTTCCTGTTTCCAAATCGATACATAACATGCTATTAAAAACTACTCCCTAAATCTCTTATTGTACTAGGGTAAAAGGAGGAAGTAAAAGGTGCTATACAAGAATAAGTGAGGGGCTTCTGCAAAATATGTAATTTTGTTGTTTCAAAATTTTACATGGAAATGTAAAGTGCTAAGAATAGCCAAGACATCCTTAAAGAACAAGGAGAGGAGATTTGCTCCCCCAGATATTAAAACTTATTAGAGAATAATAATAATTTACAACAATATTATACTGACCCAGGGATATAACAACAGACAATAGAACTAACGGAACCATGTGTATATAAAAACTTTATACCTGAGTTGGCAAGACATAACAATGAGGAAAGAAAGGATGATTTAGGCTACCTTTATGTATGAAATTGTACCTGACCACCTCATGTTATACACCAAAACCAATTCTGGATAGATTAAAGACCTAAATGCCATGAAACATTTTAGAAAAAAATATAGGCAAATAATGACCCTGTGGTATGATGTACAAGACACAAAAAGCACAAACCATAAGCCAAAAGAAAAACACAGTTTACCTACTTAAGATGCAAACTTCTGCCCCAAAAAAACAAGCAAAACAACAATGTGGAAAAGCTACAAGCTGGGAGAAGACTGTTGTAACATATAACTAACAGCAGAGAATACATAAACAACTCCTACAAGTCATAAGAAAAAGACAAGCAAGGAGCCCAGTCTTGCAATGCTTTGTTACTCATATGTCATTTTTGGGAAAAAAGGAGGCAAGCAAATCACACAGAGGAAGAGCAAACCACTTAGTGATACACTCCTGGCAAAGGCAGGGGACCAGGCACTCTCCCACCTGGTAAGGGCAGAGTCATTAACAACCTTCTTTGGAGGACAATTTGTCAATATCCATCAAAACAACAACAACAACAAAAAAACCTAACAACCCTTTGATGTGGCAATTGTACTTCTTGGAATTATCCAAGAGATAAATTCACATATGTAAAAAGATTAGTCAAGGACATTCTCTGTAATACTGTTTCTAGAAGCAGAAAAATGAAAAATTAGAAGGTCCAACAATGGGGAATAAGTTTAAATAAATTACATCCAAACGATGGAATCAATGACAAGGAACTATCACTTAGAGAAACTGTTTTGTGAAAAAAATCAAGATGCAGAACAGACGATTAACAAAAGAGGAGCAGGCTAGAAGATGGAGGGCGGAAAATAGGCACTCTTATATGCACAGACTATCTCTGCAGGGACACAAAAGAATCCAGTAAGAGTGACTGCCTCTGGGAAGGAGAGGAGGGGCCAGTGCTGAAGAGCAGACATTTCCCCCTCACGGAACAGTCCGTAACACCTTTCGTTGTGTTTTTAACCATGTATATATATGTACGTGTTACCTTCTTAATAAAATGTCCTACTGAGAAAATTTCAGCCACTCAAAAAATAAAAAAGAATGGTTTAAACAAACGATAGTATATCCATACTAATAAATACTATATCTAGCAGCTGAACAGAGTAAACCTATATGTATTAATACTGAATAGGTACAAGGTTTCTTTTTGGGGTAATGAAAATGTTTTAAAATTGGCTGTGGTAATGGATGCCCAACTCTATGAATACACTAAAAGCCACTGAATTGTACACTTTAAAAGGGTGAATTGTAAGGTATGTGATTTCTACCTCAATAAAAGCTGTTAAAAATATCTACATACACATACATACACAAAAAGAGAGAAGGGGATGGTGAGGAAATAGGATTCAGCAAACTGGGACCAGAGGCCGAATCTGGCACACCACTGGTTTTTATAAATATAGTTTTATCGGCACACGGCCACACTCACTCATTCACATATTGTCTATGGCTGCTTTCATGCTACAAAGGCAGAGTTGAGTAGTTAACAACAGAGACAGGAGGGCTCGCAAAGCCCAGAATCTTTACTATCTGGCCTTTTACAGAAAAAGTTTGCCAACCCAATATTTAAAAAGTCTTAAGTTATATACAGCTGAGCAAAAAATAACAGTTGCAGAATAATACAGTCAGTATGATATCATTTATGTTCTAAAAACCACACACAATAAGACATATTTTCTATAAGCACATTTAGGAAATGATCTAGAAAGATAAGGACCAAACCAAACTCCTACCCATGAGTTACTTCTGGGCAGGGGTAGGCAGATAAGGATTGGGAGTTGGCCAAAGGGGACTTTGGCTTTATTTGTAATTTATTTGAAAATGTATTTTATTTGTTTTAAGGAGACAAGTTCATATATTACCTGAGTAACTGAACTTTCTTTCTTAATTAATATTTTAAATATTTTAAAAGCAAGGCTGGCAGAAACAGAAAAGTAACGGGACTAGGTAGAATTTTAAAATGTGAGTTCTGATCTTGGTCTTAATTTTACTAAGCACTGCCAGACTTTTAAGTATTCTGATGCTACACCCACTTCTTAGTTTTTTCAGATCCTTCTCCTGGCATTCCTCTTACACTTCTCCTTCGTTGCCTTCAGAGCTGAGGTTTTCAAGTTTCAAGGTGAAATGAGATATGAGCAAGGGCGGCAGGGAGGGATGGAGGATGGCTACAAAGGAGGCACAGGCTAGCAAATGGTGGTGTCCTGTCAACAGTCAACTATTTCGGGGATATAATTCTTATTTCAGGGCCACTCGGATGTGTGATGATTCCTAGTCTCAGGTTTAGCAGCACTTTGCAGTAAGTCCACGCTCATAGCCTTTGTATTCCTATCTTCACATAATTCACAAGACCCTAATGAGAGCTGTGTGACTTCTAACATTTTCTGTACTTCAAATTAGTTTGCAAGTAAGTTTGACTAGTCTTGTAACAAAGTACACCATAGAAATGGAACTAAATGACTGTTAATAAGCAATCCAGGCCCTAGAATGGTACATAATGGATCCTGAGTCCCAACCAAACTGTTTTACACCATAATTTACAAAAATAATATGGGTACAAATGACAAAATACACTTGTTCATCTTTAGGAAAATAAATTAAGTGAAAATCTAATGGGAGAAAAAAGTAAATGACTTTAAGACAATTATTAGTTACTATTAATTACAGGAATGGACAGTTTTTCATGCAAAAACATTAAATGTCAAATGTAGTTTCCAACTGCATATGTTTACACAAAATTGGACCTCAGCTAACCAATCTTGTAGGATACCTAGAAACTATGTACAATTCTAGAAAAGGCAAGTGCTCTAAAACAGTAATAAAAGCAACTAAAATTTTTCTATGAAGAAGTAAATTCAAAAGATAGGGTATCCTGAAGGCCATGGTATTGACAGGGGGCCTGTGCCAGCTCAGTCGGCTTGAGCAAGTCTCAACCGGGGGAGCTTGAGCAACTCTCAGTTGTTGGGACCACAGCCACTTCTGCTTCTGAAACAAAGCAACTGGACAACCTGAAGAAGGGCTGCTTTTAGCTGAAATAATCTGGGGAAATCTGGCTGTACAGAAACTAGAGTTACAAGGGGAAAAAAGCACATTCAACAAACTGATTTTTTAGACAATCTGGTTTTAAACAAGACTCAGCATAATTTTAACACATCTTCACAAAGGAGAGAATAAGAATTCGAGTATTAGCAAAAAGAAGCATTAGAAATTACATACACAAGCACTCATATATTTTAAACTAAATAGAATTTCATTTTAAGTTTCTCCTTGGGAAAAAAGGGTTTGCTCCTAATAAACTCACCTCCATGTTCTAGAAATACTCGAACACATCTTTCCTTTCCTCTTGCTGCAGAGAAATGAAGCAGGGTCCAGCCATTAGCATCCCGGCCATTTGGAGAATAGCCTTGTTCTAACATCTTTCGTACCGTGTGAACATCCCCGGCAGCCACTGCAGCTTGAATCTGCAACTCTTCCTGGAGTTCAGGGTTCCTTCGACAATGGTGGTGTAACATCCTAGCTGAGTCCACTTTTTACAAAGGATTCATTAGGTCACAGGGATCAGCCTTGAAGGGTAGGTAGAATACATAAAATTTAGAATACTTGACACCTGACAGTGTGTTCATTAAATAGCACAGAATTTTCCATTGCTAAATCATGTAAACTTTAGTGATGACAGTTCATACTACTACAACAAATTAACATGTATCAGTTTTGACCAAAACTTTCAGTTATTTCCCTAAGATTATAAAAGATTTCAAAAAGAAAGTGAGGCATAAAGCCCTAAAATGCCGAAACAGGAAATTTCTTCTGCAGCCTTTTGTAAACTCAAAGCAAACATCAATGAACACAACATTTATTTTAGGTAAAATGGAAAGTGATGCTGGGCAGCTGAAGATGGAGACAACAGAGGAAGCAAATGAGTACTTGTCTTAGGAGTTTGCATTTACCTGATGCACATGGAAAATTTAAGTTATAAACCATTCAATGATTCTATCACAGATCAGTGAGTAAATATCGAGTATCAAATGGACAATTCATAGACTAGGAGGACTAAAGACCTTCAGCTATGAGAAGTAGTTTAAAATTTAAAAAAAGCAAAAACCTTTAGGCTGGTCCCCTAAAGTATTTCAACAATATTTTATTTTTAGCCCCAAAGAGTGGAAAGCTGGGGGGAAGGGGAAATGGGTGGGGTTTAAGTAAATTAGAGGAAAATGTGTAGATTATATTTACTTTCCTTTTGTTTCTGTCTCTCTTTCTATCCTCCCCACTTTATGTCCTCTGAGGCATGATTTACTACTCCTCTTTTTCTGCCACATTTCTTTTGCACTTTTCTAATTTCCATTTTCCAGAAGTTTTATTCTACACATACTCAAAGTAGCAAGATCATACAAAATATTTAAAAACTAAAGGAATCTAAACAATCTGTTGATTAACCACATGAAAAAAGTAAAAGTAGTATATAGAATTCCAACACTCTCTAATAGGTCACAAAAGAGGTGTGTACTCAAACTCAATGTAAAATGAGATCTCCTTCATGCAAACAGGAAAAGTCCAAACTGAACTGGTGAAAAGTTACATCTTATATGTGTGTATACAAAAACTTTTTTTAGTACATTTTTAAGCTTTTAAATACATACAGAAACTTAAACTACATAATTCTAGGAAGCTATTCCATCTGGGCTAACTTTAAGGTATAGATTAAACTCACCTCCTAATTAGTAGCTTCCATTTCTAAAAATAAAAAATTATGTGAAAGTCCTTTAAAGACATTCTGGTCTCATATGTAGGTTAGACATCTTGGGATAATCTTGTTACCGATAACAGTTTACCTTGTAAAACTTCTCCTTATAGACTGTACAAAGGTCAGCTTAAGCCTAACTTAGGTCATAACTTAGGTCATATTATCACAGCTTAATAGTATAATCACATATCCTACCTTATTTCATACATAGAAAATGGTTATTACAAACTCCTAAGTATCACTACTAAGTAATGTAATTTAAAAATATCAGGCTATCTCCTCAAGGAAAATTGGGAAATGAGAAATTTCCTGACAATGTGTTTTCTTAATAAACGTGATTTCCCCCATCTCTTCACTTAATTACTTTTTCAACTGACACTAAAATTAAGTCTCTTGTCTTAGAAATTTTAAAACCAAGAATACTTTTGGAATAGGTTTTTGCTTATTTTTAGCATTATAAGGAAAGATGAAGACCATTCGAAGGAGTTAATAGAAACTACTACCATATACTCAATCATCTTTAACAGATTTTTCTTTTTTAATTGGGATGATCACATTGGCACTTAAGGCATACTATGCAAGGAAGAAGATTCAAACAATATCAAAACAAACCTGGATTTTCTTTTAGCAAGTGCTGTGTTTAGTATACATTAGGTGATCTGAAGGAGAAATAAAAGCTAAATGGATTTTCCCCCAGAACAGCACAGATGACCTATGACCCTCAGTCACTTACCTTACGGGAAGAATGCCCCTTTTCCTGATACGTGGATTGCCTAATAACCATTGTGCACATACAGCATCGTGAGTAGGGGGCTCAGAGTGTGTCCAGATTCCGGTGTCAATGAGCTCTTTCTTAACCTAAAAACGAATGAAATAACAATCACGGGAAATTTTCTAAAAAATAAACATAGCTGCCTGAGTAGTCTACCTTTTGATGAGCTTATAGTTTAGCACTTTACAACAAACTTACAGAGCAAAGAAAGAACTCCAATCAATTCTTAGAAAAAATGATCTCAAATCTACATTAATCTGCAAGGTGGTATAGGATATGACTTATTTTCAGGAATTTTTTTTTTTCTAAAAAGGCAGGTTTTTTTTTTTTCAATGAATAAGGAAAATAATAAATCACACACTTGGAATTTGGATGCAAACACAAATTCTTCTTTTTGCTCTATTCAAAATATATTTTCAGTACTGAATTACTTTTTAATTGACATCACAAGTTTCTTACCCTTTCTAAACAATTAAAATGAGAATATATCTGCATTCAATACAATAGGTGGCCAGGGTCAAAATGGAATCTATGACAAGTAAAAAGAGATTTTCTTTAAATGTTGGTTCTTCGTACATGCAAAAGGCATCACGTTAATAATTTTGAAACTTTTATTCCTTTATGCATACACCAAACTAGGTAAAAGATAAACAGTCTTGCCAGCTTCTCCATATGGATTCTGAAAAAATTCTCTACAACTAAAAGAATAGGGATCTTTCTCCACGTCAAATAAATAAATCCTAGATCTGTGAATTCCATTAAGGTTAAGAACACAGGCAAAGTGACTTCCATGCATTACACCAGAATCCCTCTAGGAATTACTCACTGGGAGAACTGCCACTCCATCCCTGTGGGGTGGGTGTGCTAATAAGCCCTCCATCACTTAAACAAGGAATGGTCAAGCTGCCTGGCAACCTGATGAGCTATGGAGAAAAGTGACAGTCATAGGTGGTGGTGGCTACAGACCAGAATTTTCAACCAATCCAAATTAGTATGGTCTACTTTGACCCTTTCCTCTTTTCACACCTTATTTTTCCTTGTCAAACTTCTTCAAGGAAGGCCAAAGACTTTGCAAACATGCACTTGGAAATAAATAATATTTGGTTTAAAACTCTGCTTAACACTTCTAACTGAACTAGGCATGATCAGAACAACTCCTACATGGCAAGCTGTAAAAAATGCACAGTTATCCTTACAGAAATGGCTGATTCTAAGACTGGGCAAGAAATACAGAAGATGAGCCTAGAGCACCTCACAGTGCCAAAAAGCAAGGAAGTGCTCCAAGAAAAATGCAATGATGGGGGTATGTCAAAGGGACACAGGAGCCAACCAAAAGAGCTCTCAATAGCCAAGATGGAACAATTCGAACAAGAAGATAATCAAAGTACTATTAGAGTCTAACCCAAAGTACAGAATAAATACCAATAAGTCTGTATTGATATAAATAACTAACTAAATTTTAAAAGGGGGAGAAGAAACAAATCTCCTGTGCAAAATTCCAAATAGTTTGTGTAAATTCTCCCCTCAAGGAGGTGGAGCACAACTCCTCTCTCCTTAAGTGTGACTTCCTTTCAAAGAGGATAGTATGGGGGAGGGGGGAAGAAACTTTACAGTGTGAAACCTGAAAAACACTGCCTCAGCCACGTGGTCAGTCAATATCAAGAGTGCCAAGTCATGTTGTTAGTATGATATGATGAGAATGGCAATTTACCTCTGTGCTCTTTCTCCCCAAAACCCATAGACCTAGCCTAATCATGAGGAAAATATCAGACTAATTCCAACTGAGGGGCATTCTACAAAATACCTGACCAGTACTCTTCAAAATGTCAAGGTCATCAAAAGCAAGGAAACAAAGAAGTCTGAGAAACACTCATAGTCAAAAGGAGCCTAAAGAGACGACTAAATGGAATGTGATATCCTAGATGGGATCCTAGAACAGAAAAAAGATATTAGGTAAAAGCTAAAGAAGTCTGAATACAGTATGGGCTTTAGTTAATAAGAATGTTCATTACTGGTTCATTAATTGTGGAAAACGTATCTATTAATATAAGATGTTAATTAGGGGAAGGTGAGTGTGCAGTATATGGGAATTCTGTATTACCTTCGCAATTTTTCCATAAATCTAGAACTGTACTAAAATAAAAAATGCAAACCAATGTCTCCAATGATGAGCCTGCAGCATTTCCACAAAGGAACATGTGATTACTTCACATGTGAGCTACACCTACAGTGCAAGAATGAACACCACTGAATGCCTTACTTCTAAGTGCATCCTCAGTACTCCCTGCCTCCCAAGAAAAGTGGAGATGACCCTCTATGGTCTTGAGCCTTTAAGAGTCCTTGTTCTTGTTGTTGTTGCTTTCCATATAGCCATCACCACTTCCATGAATGCAGCGGAGTGGTGGGGAAGACATGTGAGGTGGGGGTTGAAGAGAATATGAAATGGTATTAATTTATTAATAATATCAAGAAAGGCTTTGTTAAAAGTCAAAGTGACTCAATTATTGCTCTCTTATAAGAAAGACGCACAAACAATAGCAACTTGTGATAATCCCACACGGTCTGCTTCAATTACACAAATGAAAGTCTACTGAGTGCCTGACACATGCCTGGCATACTACTAGGCTTTGGCCACTGGTATTATCTCTGGGTAGAACTTTAATAGAGAGTTCTGCATACTTCAAATGAATCAAATACTCCTAGAATGGTTAAGATCCTTTTTCTCTTTTCTGACAATACCAAGCTCTATAAATAATAACCACAGATTTAAACCAAAAAATCGCTTCAGTCTTTATGGGAAAAAAACCCATAGACACACATAACATGCACACATGACCCCTGTCAACTGCATACCTTAAATTATGAAGGCCAATGACTTATTACCAAAATATCCTAATAGTTCAAAGCATCAGACGAGTTAATTTCATCTTGGTGTAATTTTATGAGAGTTTGCACTTATTAGAGTAGAACCATCCATGTATGTATAAGTACAGGGAAAGAAGACTATTGAACTTAGTAAATATAATATCCAGTGGTAAAGTTACCTATTAAAAACTACAAAGGAAGCCCAGAGATGAGGATGGAAAAAAGTCTATTCCCCCTCAAAAAGTGCAAGTTTGAAAGTCTGATAGCTCATGGTAGTGACCTATAAAATAAAAAAATATGACGAAGGAGGCAATTTTCTAAATAAACATATGTACAATGTAAGTTGACTCAGAATGACTAAAACTCTGAGGGTGCAATCTTTAGAAATCCCATTCTAGGTTTCACAGTCAGAAAAAGAAAAAAAAAACATACTAACAAGGAAGACTTCAGAATTATATATCAAAATGAGCTGCTTCCCAATGTATATCACTTTTATATAAGATTTTACTGCCCAATGTTAATGGTGTGTTTAAATTTTACGAATTCATCTTTTCTACTCTACACTTTTCTTACAAAAGAAAACAATCTAGGCATCCGAGCTTTTATAATGTTGACCATATTAGAAACTATAAATTTAGGAATTAAAATGTTGCCATCTAATTTCTATATAGATGCCAAGTGAACCTCATTAAGTTAAAACCAAAGCTTCTTGTTTCATATAATTAAAATAAATCTATATTCACAGAAAAAAGAATAAAATAGCTATAAAACAAAATATATTTAAGATTTGTCTGAAATTATATAACTTCCACCAAATTTGCCCACATGTCCCCAGTTTCCTTTGGCATAAATGATTAGTCATTAATGGCTTTTTACATATTATTTTCACTAAAAGGCCACACATTTTTTTGATTAAGTGACACACATTAGAACTGTGCTTTCAGATTTCACACAAACTAGAAACAAGATAACAGCTTGCTACTCAAAAAAAGAAATAAGCATTTCTTTGCAGAGTAAACAGAGATACAGGCTGGAAAGGAAATAAAATCAGCAACTCCAAGGATACTGGCTCTGAGGAGAGAAAAAATACAAAAAACAAAAAAACCAATAGTTCACAAGTCCTAAGAAGGAAGATGGATGCAGAAACACTACCATGCCCAAAGTGTGCGACATGGGTGAGATGGATGTTAACGAGGTCTACTCGTATAACTAAGAGCCTGGAACCCAAAATGAAGTAGAAGTGTTATTTTAGTATCACTCAACAAAGTACCATAGTGTTTATGTTTCAAAACAAGTGAGGGTATTAGTATTTCCTTCAAATTACTGGGCCTCCATATAACATAAGGATTTATTATCATGCAAGACTTATCTATAAGTCTCCTAAGTTCTAATAGAAAGACCAACAAATTTCATGAAACGTGGACAAGGCAATAGAGGAAATTCTGTAATTCACTTACCCAGACCCAATTCAAAGCATAAATCACAAGTATTATAAATGATGAAGTCTTGTCAATCTTATCTCATTAACCTATGTCTGGCATTACCACCTTAGCAACCTCATGTCGGTACCTAAGTTTGTAAGAAATGAGACAAGCATTCCACATAGGGCATGCCTTCTGTTGAGAATGAAATGAAAGGCTGAAAGTCAGGTATTAGATATGCTTATAGAAACTACCTGACTTTAGATTTTTTAGGGACAGTATGTACTTCTGTGTTATCAAATAAAGAGAGATTATATGTGTCATAATTGTGAATGGCATCACTTTAGGTATGAAGAAAATAAGTACTAGCCATAGCATACTCAAAATGCATCACTTCAATTAAAATCAGTGATTCTTCCTATGTGATCATAAATCTTACTTGGTTACCAAAAAAATTGGGTGTTTTTAAATTTTTTTTCTTTTCAAAACCATGTGACTGACAACAGAATTAACACAAAGTGAACTACCAGATTGTAAAAGATAAACTACCTAACTGGCCATGTTGGTAACGAAGTACTAAATTAAATATTTTACATGACTGGCATAATCTAGACCAAATACTCTCAATCATGCTAATATTAGGAACAGATGCCGACAATTTATATATATTCTGTAATCTTAGAAAAATCATTAAAAGCTGAGAGGATCAACAAAACATTATTTAAGCAATGAGAATGAACTGACTGGAAACCAGAGGAAAGCAGTGTCCTCTCTTTACTTTACATACTTGACTCAGCACAGGTGATAATATCCCTCAGAAATGAAAACATACTAGAGTTCAATCTAAAGCAGAAATATATTTAACTGAGAAGGCCTCAATAGAAAATACATAATTCATTTTTACCTTAAAAACATATTTCAAGTATTTTAGCACTTTTTTAAAAGTTCTAAAGGAATCATTAGGCATTTCTCTAGTGATTCACATATTTAAATAATGAAAACCGCATTCTACCTAGCTTTTACTGAAATGAAGTGGACCCTACACATACATACAAAGGGTGCCCTAAATGTTCACTGTGTAATAGTCATTGGTAGATACTGATTTTACATCCCATTCAGTAGCATACACTCTCATTTTGGTGTCCAGTTCCAGGTCTCAAGAATATGCAAACCCTCAGAGCCCCTTAAAAGTCTCTTTAGCTGTACCTTGACAATTAGAAGAAGCACGAAAGACATTAATTTCTTTTTCTGGAAGGCAGAAAGCCAGTAGAACAGAGTAAGTCAAAGATTTCCTAACAACTTCTGCTATTTTAAGTACTTCTTTGTACCTAAAATTCCCTAAACAATCTGAGATATTAAAATAACTCTGAGATTAACAAGTCACTTTATACTCCTGCTATTGGATGTTAGAGAAGCTATTCATTTGGCTAATTTCTGAATTAACTCTTACATAATTTCCCTGTTCACATCCCCTCTTTAGGACTTACATGAATGTCCTAAACCTACCTTCAGTGCATTTTCAGAGGCAGCAACGAAATACAGCAGCAGAAATGTGATCACATGAATTAGATGCTTAAATTTCAATTTAACAAATTCTCTGTAAGGGTTTTGAAATGAGAAATCTTATGAAGAGTGCCAAAATAAAACCCTAGATTCTAAACACACTAAAACATTCTTTTGTTTTAAAATTCCTGACTGTCAAGTGATTAACAAGATATTGTGTAAAGTTTTATAAGTATTAGAAAATGAGGTATAACAAATACAATTTATCTTTTTATAAGTGTTTCAGAGCCCATCCACATCTGTCACACAGAAACACACAAAAGCCCAAAGAGTTAATTATACATAAGTGCTTCGGGAGGGAGTATTGCTTTCATACCATTCATACTACTAAGGTACACAGATTCACTTTTCACTAGAGAAAAAAAGTCACATTATTTTCTGAAACTCAAAAATTTCAAGCTATTACTGTACCTTCCTCTACCAAACCCTTGTCAGTTAGGTAACTCAAAAGATTTTCTGATGGAGGTAGAGGAAAGATGATAGGAAAGAATAGGGGAAAACAGAAAGTTGCGGTTTAACTGAAAAGCAGAGTCATTCAGAATTAACAAGCCATTAACAAGGAACTGAGGAATTCCTATGAGAGTAAGAGGGGCAGGGGGAGCTACAAAAAGGTCTCAAAGTCTCTGAGCAGGGTAAATGGTACAGTGCACCAAAAGATAATGCAAAACATGGAAACACACTGTACACAGAGAAAGGGGAAAAACATGGTCCTGGGAAAGAAAAGTTATTAAAATGTTAAGGATTGGGGCACGGGCAGTGTTTTTGTTTTTGCTGGGAAACTGGGAGCCAGGAAAGGGTTGCATGCCCAGGTAACTATCCTGAAAATAAAGCACTGCTTAATGAGTAGGGACCAGGAATAAACAGTGGGGGAGGGGAGGGCTGGCTTATTACCTTTATGGAGGATGCTGGTCAGAGGCTCTCTGCTGCTTCTCTGGTGGGTGGGCAGCCCCGTTCCTGCTCTCTCGCCTCCCCTAGCCAGCCAGCTCAAACCTGGAAATCAGAAACCTGTGAGTGATGCAGTACCCCGGGGGCGAGGAGGAGAGGGGCTCTGAGGAAGGGGGAGCAGAGAAAGAGACAGGTAAAAGGCAAGCAGGAAGAAGCAGTGATTCTCCTCCCTCCCAGGCCAGCCCCCTTCCCCTCAGGGGAGGTAACTGACTTTACCTGTCTCCTCAGCTGCTGCTTCTCTTCTTTCTTTCAGCCTCCTCCACACTCACCAACTTCTCCATTGAAGAAACAGCCCAGGCAGGGCCGGACACGGGTGTTCTTGATCCTCCTCGATGCCTCACGGCCCCAACCCGGCGAGCATCCAGACTGCCGAGCAGACTGGAGGCGGCGGTCCTAGCCGCCGGCAGCCTCGGGGCAGGGGTGCAGGGAGGAAGTCCCGGCTCGTGTGGGGGGGCAGTCCCCGTCTGAGGGCTCGGAGCAGGGGGCTGCCGCGCTCCGGGCCGGAGGCTCCCAGCTACGAGGGGACACGGGAGGTCTCGGGGCAGCGAGGTCCCAGGTCATTCAGGGTCCAAAGTGCCAGCCGCGGGGACTCCAGGCAGGGGGCTTTCGAGATGCACTTTGCACTGAGCCACCCCCGCCCCCTCCCTCCAGCACTTTGGGGTCACTGGGATGGGACCAAGCCTTCAGCAGCCAATCAGCAGCCGCACTGGAGCCTGAGCCCGGAGCCGTAAACCAGGTCCGGGGTGGGTGGGGGGGTGGGGGGGGTGGAGGCGACTTGGTTGGTTGGTTGCTTCCTTCCCTCCTCCTTACCCCAGCAGCACCCACCCCTTGCCTGCCGTAAAGCTGCCTGTGCATTCGCGACAGTTAGAGGAGGCGTGCCGATCGAGGTTAGGACTCGTCTCCGATTGGCCTCACTCACTTCCCCCTTCCCCATGGCTTCCGCTGCTCCGCCCCTGGCGGAGGGACTCGAAGCGGTTGCTAAGAAACACTGTAGGCCGAACAGGCCCTCTGCGCATGCGGAAGAGGAAACGCCTTGTACTTTCCGTGAACTACGGTGGCTCGGAAGGGGCCGGGGCTCGCTCGAATGGCGGTGCGAAAGCATAGTGGCTTCAGTCAGATCCCTGGCAGGTAACTGGGAGCAGCCGCTAACCTCGGCGGCGGGGGAGGCGTGTGTGCGGCCGACTGAGAGGCTGTTCCGGGGCTTAGGATTGCGGAGGCCTCAGTCCCCAGGAAGCCAGGAGAGGGGCGCCTTGTCCAGCCGCTCTCCTCAGAGCTTTTTAGACGCGAGTGACGGGTCCTGGGCTCCTCTCTTGGTCCCTGAGGTTCCGTTAGCTCCCAGGCTGGGCGTGCCTCGCCTAGCGTGGAAAAGAGGACTCTCTGTGGGGTGACGGTGACGCTTCAAGGGCTTTCCTGCAAGAACAGCGACCCTCACGAATTCCTGTGAATGAAAGGGGAAAGAGTGGAAAATATGGGAAGTGGACGTGTTTATTAAGTGCATTTTTTCGTTTAGCCGGTATTTACCTGCCGAGCACTGTTCTAGCCATTAGGGAGACAACGGTGAGCAAGATAGGATAGATGCAATCATTTGCTTTCGTCACTTTAACAGAGAGACCGACAAACACAAAATTATTTATCCGATAGGGATAGGTTATGTAAAGAAAAGCAGAATAATGGGATCGAGATTGCCTAGGGTGCGATGGCTATTTTAGATAGGAAAGGTCTCTGAGGAAGTGACATTTGAGTATCGATCTGAGTGAGGAAGAGCTAGCCATGCCAAGATCTGAGGGAAGAATTTTTCAGGTAGAGACATCAAAAGCGCAAAGCTTCTGACGCTGGAATAATCTTTGCTGTTGACAGGAACTGCAAGAAAGAAGGCCAGGTAGTCAAGCAGCGTAAGAGGGAGCATGGTTAGTAATGAAGTTGGGGGGGGGGGGAGGGGGGTGCGACAGGCTGCGGATCTTGCAAGACCTTGTAGCGGGTGGTCGGAAAGTTATCGTATCTGTTTATGTTTTGAAAAGATCACTGGTTGCTCAGTGGAGAAGACTGTAGCTAGGAGTGAGGTTAAGGCAAATGTGAAAGACTGTTGTAGTAGTCCAGGCAGTAGTTGACATTATCTTAAACTAAGTCACCCAGTACGCCAGACGTTTGACTCCCATCGATGTCCTCAAAGAGAGGCCTAATTGTATAAAGGAAGTATGCATTTCAACATATCAGCTGTTTTTGTTTAATAAAATATATTAAGATGTTTTGTGGCAGATGGGGGTCACTGCAAACACTTTAAATTGATATCCTGGTATTTTATTGTACATTATCATTCATTTATCAAGAATACTAGTTTTGGTGCCTTCTACATGAGCTACTTATTGGCTTAGGTAGGCAAACTGGGTTCAGGCCTGCCCAGGGAAGCTCATAGTCAAGCGTAGGGGAACCAAACTAGAAAATAGTTATGGACAATGCAGTGAGAGAAATACTGTGTATAGGCTGAGGGAGCACTTGGCAGGGCCCTCTAATCCTGACTTGGATATGTGGAAGGCTCTCCAAGACTGGAGGTTTCCTAGTTGAAGGTTGAGAGTGGGAGGGAAATGGTTGAGTGTGATTTAGAAAGAATGGGCCAAGCAAAGCTTGGGAATCCTTAAAGTGCACAGAGTTTCTGAGGCCCTCAGAGAAAGCCTGGAGCTAAGTTTGTGGGGCACAGAGGTAAGAAGACCCCAAGAGCCAGATCTCAAAGGACATGCTAAGCCATGTTCAAGGATTTGGACTTTATCCGAATGAAAGTTGAGATGTTTTTCAGAAGGAAGTGGGTGTAGGGTGGGCCAAGAAACAGCCACTTAGCACGGACTCTGTTGTGGTTGTCCAGGGTAGGAGTGGTGTACTGTAACAGTGGCAGTGAGGATGGAGAGAAGTGAGGTGAGAAAGGGTCCAGGAACATAGCCAGGTTTCTCACTTGGGTGACTACGAGATACAGGTGCCGTACACTGAGATGGCAAGTTTGAGAGGCCATAGATTGAGATGAGTTTGTATTGAAGGTGCTGTGGAAACTCCAAGTGGAGCTCTCCACTGGCATTTAGATACGTGAGTGTGGAGCCCAGAAGAGAGCTAGACCTAACTGTGGGTTCTGAGTTGTTAGCATGTAGATATTAATTGAAGACATTGAGAGTCCATGAAACATTTAAGGGACTACAGTCAACCCTCTGTATTCACGGGTTCCACATTCAACCAACCTCAGATCAAAAATATTTGTAAAAAGAAAAAAATTCCAGAAAGTTCCAAAAAGCAAAACTTGAACTTGCCACCAGCTTAGCAACTATTTACACACCATTTACGTTGTGTTAGGTATTGTAAGTAAGAGATGATTTAAAGTATAGGGGAGGATGTGCATAGGTTATATGCAAATACAATGCCATTTTATGTAAGGGACTTGAGCATCCACTGATTTTGGTATCCCTGAGGGGTCCAGAAACAATCTCATACCCAGAAATGACTGTAGAAGGAAAGGGGTCCAGCAAGTGTGTCTGAGAAGGAATCTCCAGAGAGGAAGAAGGAACTCCAAGAGAAATTGACTTGTCAAGGATTAGTGTGTGTTTAGAAAAAGGCAAAAATATTTTTAATGGAAAGACTACACAATTATTATCTGTGTAAACATGTGCCCATTTTTCCTTTAAAGAATATACCCCTTTGGCCAGCAAGTCTACTGATGAAATTGTAAGCAGAAGCCCTTTTTAAGAAGAAAACTTGAAGATTGCAGGGGGAGGGGAGTGAAAAGATGTATTATAAAGTGAGAACCCTCATGCATGATAGAGAAGGCACTGAAATTCTATGGATTGATGATTAAATTAATATTCACATCTGGTGAGCCCTAAAGACTTCTTTCCCTTGTTCTGTGTAAGGCTTTTCAGAAAATACAAATGCTTAAAAGAACATTCTTGCTAAACATTTGCTTAGATTAGAAAAAATTAAAGTTGTGTATTATTAAAAGCCAGGCTGCAAATTATACAAGAAAAGTTTTTAATCACTTCTGGCTGTTTCTTTAAACCAAATCCACCCAGAAAGTATCATATCTAAAACAAGAGCATGGAACAGAGGTACTCTATTTATTCTAGGTAACTCTTCATAAAAAAACTACTTTGAAGGCTACTACATATTTTTGGATGTATAATTCCCAATTTTTAAAAAATAAGCTATTTTTTATATCTTTATACTTCTCAGCAATATTTCATAACTTCGAATTTCTAAATTTCCCTTCCTCCTTGAAGTACGTAGCTGAATTATAATTAGAAACCAGTTATATTCAGACATATTAAATGATATTACATATTAGCAACTTCTGATCTGTCAATTCTGCCATGATTTGTTACTGGTTTATTATAAAAACAAAATAACATCACAAAAAGTTTGGAAAACAACTTACAATACCTCAACTTCAGTACCACCACGAACTGTATTTTTGCATACTCTTTTTGTCTTCAGACATTTCACACAGTTCCAACAATACTTGTGCTATGGGGAATTCCCTGGCAGTCCAGTGGTTAGGACTCCCATGCTGTCACAGCCGAGGGCCCAGGTTCAATCCCTGGTTGAGAAACTAAAATCCCACAAGCCACATGGCGTGGCCAAAAAAAAAAAAAAAAAAAAAACCTCATGCCATGAATTTCTAGAGTTTATCTGTGCATTCTGCCTGAATAATTACTGCTTCTTTCTTGGGAACCTGGATTGCCACCTGACGTCCCTAGTACTCTTGGTTTCTGGAATTGCATAGAGGCTTTAGGAATCTCCTGGTCCAGTGATTTTCAAATTTTCGTAGCAGTGGGACTCCAATGTAAAGAAGTCTATTAAAAGTGGTATTTTACTAGTAGGAATGTAAATTATAAGTTCAGTTTTATAACGTGTACTGATTATAGAATCAGGCAGTTTTGAATTCCGAAAAGAATGAAAGGAATGAATAAATATGTGAATAGTTATGGAGAACATGTTCAGTCTTACAGCATCCTCAGCACCCACGCAGTTTGGATAGTGTGTTTGCAAAATGCTGCTTCAACCAAGACATGAAGGTCTATGAGCTTCTTAACAGAAGCTGGTATCTGAGTTGGGTCCTAATTTTTCCTAGCTTTTCCACTTCTCTGGTCATTTATTTTTCACTTGAAATCCTTTGTTCAGGTTGCAACAATTTTTAAGATTACTGACATACAATTATATCACAACCAGGGAACATGGTATTACCACACTTTCACAGAATGTGCTACTAGATAATTCTAAATTGCTTTATTGTATTGGTGCTCTCAAGTTTGGTAATTCTTAAATTATAACTTTTCATTGATTTAAAAGTTTAGATTGCATAATATTTTTTAACAAGTTAAAATTGATTGGATTTCACCAGACTTCCTTTTCCATTCAGTTAGGTGATATCAAATTCACACAAATGGACACACTAATTTTACAACATATAAATGAAATAATTCAGGATCAACATTTATGATGTTTTAGTTCATAAAACCCTGACTCAACCTGAATTGAGTTTATACCCTGCATGGAAGAGGACTTGATCATTGGAAAAATGCTCAAGCCCCACTGCAGCAACTCTGACTCAGTTGGTGCCTAGGGCTCAGCCATTTTTCCTAGTGCCCCAAAGAGTTCAGTGTGTGACTGAAGTCAGGAATCACTGCCCAGGAGGCTGTGTCTTAAAGCACGCAGTGTTGGTGGAGAGAGTAAGCAGGTTATGCCCTGATGACAGCAGACACCATTCTTGGGACTGCAGGGAGATCTGGACCTGTGTGTTGTAAATAGGGCCGCCAGACATGCAGTCCCATCATCTGCCTTTTAGCCTAACTTTGTTCAGCAGTACCTGGCAGGAAAGGAGGATGGGGATGGATAGAGAAATTCCTCTTTGACCTCACAGTCCCAGCAAAAAAATGCTGAAAGAAAGGAAGCTAACTACTGGCTCTTGAGCTTCTTGTAGCCCTGATTCTGCTAATTTAAGGGATTTTTTTCCCTAAAGGGTAGTTTTAATTTGCACTTTATTGTGACTTCAACATGTGCAGCTCGAGCACATTGTTAGGTGTGTAACACAGTAAAGACTGAATGAGCTCAGAACTCAAGCCCTGCTATAGATAGTACTGCATTTATAATTTTTTGACATGAAATTTTTATTGTATTTTAAAATTCAGAAGTTAAAAATTACACAGCAGTTAAAAATTCTCTTGAGATCAAAACAGTACTAAAATGAACTTTGGAACTGATTTTAGGATTATTTTGGACATACACACTACTCATGGACACTGAATGAAGTTAATAAATCCCTGAGAACTTGACTGAAGCAGAATATTCAGCCATGAACATATTCAATAAATATTTGTTAATACTACTGTGTACCTGGCATTGTGCTAGGAGCTGGGGAAGAAGTGATGAACCAGACTCCTCTTAAGGCAGGAGTGTTACAAATTATTGCACAGATAACTTAAAGTACAATTGTGACACATTCTGTAAGACAGCAGTGGTGCTGGGAGACTGAGAGTATCTCAGGAAGACCTAACCTTGCTGGAGAAAGTCATTATTATTAGTTTCAGGTGAGCAACATAATGATTCAATATTTGTATATTCTGCAAAATGATCACCACAATAAGTCTAGTTAACATCCATCTCCTCACATAGTTACAGATTTTGTGTGTAGTCAGAACTTTTAAGATCTACTCACTTAGCAACTTTCAAGTATACAGTACAGTATTGTTAACTATAGTCACCATGCTGTGCATTCCGTTCCATGACTTACTTGTTTTTGACCACCTTCAACCATTTTGCCCACACCCCACCCCCTGCCTGTAGTAAGCACCAGTCTGTTCTCTGTATCCATGAATTTGGGGTGTTTTTAGATCCCACATATCAAAGAGATCATATGGTATTTGTCTTTTTTAATCTGACTTATTTCCCTTAGTATAATGCCCTCAAGATCCATCCACATTGTCACAAATGGCAAGATTTTGCTCTTTTTTTTTATGGCTGAACAATAATATCTATATCTATAGATATATAAATATATAGATATCACATTTTCTTTATCCATTCATCCATTGATGGACACTTAGGTTGCTTCCATGTCTTGGCTATTGTGGATAATGCTGCAGTGAACATAGGGATGTATATATCTTTTCAAGTTAGTGTTTTCACTTCCTTTGGATAAATACCCAGAAGTGGAATTGCTGGATCATATAATAGTTCTAGTTTTAATTTTTTTAAGGGACCTCCATACTGTTTTCCATAGTGGCTGCACTAATTTACATTCCCACAAGGGTTCCCTTTTCTCCACATCCTCAGCAACACTTGTTATTTCTTGTCTTTTTGATAAACAGCCAATCTAATAGGTATGAGGTGTTATCTCATTGTGGTTTTGACTTGCATTTCCCTGATGATTAATGATGTTGAGCATCTTTTAGTGTTACCTGTTGGCCATCTGTATGTCTTTGGAAAAATGTCTATTCAGCTCCTCTGCCCATTTCTTAATCAGTTTTTTGGTTTTTTTGTTTTTGCTATCAAGTTATATGAGTTCTTTATATATTTTGGATATTAACCCCTTATCAGATATATGGTTTGCAAATATTTTCTCCCATTTTGTAGGTTGCCTTTGCATTTGCTGCCTGATTCCTTTGCTTGCAATTTATGGAAACAACCTAAGTATGTGTCGATGGATGATAAAGAAAATAACAAAAACACCAAGCTCATAGATACAGAAAACAGATCGGTGTTTGTTAGAGATTGGTGGGGTGGGGGGAGGTGGAGGGCAAATGAGTGAAGGGGATCAAAAGTTACAAACATCCAGTTATAAAATAAATAAGTCATGGGGATGTCATGTACAGCATGGTAACTATGGTTAATAATACTGTATTGCATATTTGAAAGTTGCTAAGAGAGCAGATCTTAAAGGTACTCATCACACAAAAAAATTTTTGAAACTATGTTGATGGATGTTAACTGGATTTATTGTAGTGATCATTTTGCAATATATATAGAGAGAGAGTCATTATGTTGTACACCTGAAACTAACATAATGTTATATATCAATTATACCTCAATTAAAAAAAGAATCTGGTAAACGGTGTCTTCTATTTGTGCTTTTCTTAACTTGCCACTCCTTTAAAAAATGGGGGAGGAGCATTGTTTTTTCTCAAAATAAATCATGTTCATTCATTTTTTAACAATTTCACACCATAAATAGAAGTGTAAAGGAAGTAAAAGGAAGGAGTGGGGTGGGCAGGGCCTGGAGTCATTCCTGCCGTGTGTTGTCTTGTTTAACAGGGCCGCCTGGGGCGCAGAAAACACTGACAGATGTGCACTGGGGATTACTACGGAGACAGTCATTTAACTTAACCCTCCCAGCGTCATTATGCCCTTGAACTTGGAAGGAGACTGAAGCTGAGGTGTAGCTTGCCCCATGGTGACCCTGATGTGGTTGAGACATATGACTCTAGATCCCAGATCCCAGGTTCTTACTAGTATACCACGTTGACAGAAAAACACTTTTAAGTATTGTCTTAATCATACATTTTATCTTTTATCTATAACTTAATTATCAGGCTTTTTCTTTATGCTAAAAAAAATGCCTGACCTGGATCAGGGTCCTGCCAACAAGAGTTTAATAGGAGGACAATTTACAAACATGAGGCAGGGTCTAAGCGTTCTTAGTGTTTTAGCAATAACCTGGAAACTTGTTAGAAATAAAAATTTGGGGGCCCAATCCCAGAACTGCTGTATCTGAAACTCCTGGGGTAAGGCCTGCAGTCTGCTTTTACGTGCCTTGGCAAGTGATTCTGAGGCAGCTAAAACTTGTTTTAAGGAAATGAGCAAGGGATGGTGTACCCTGGGGGCTGGTAACTGCCAGTACCTGCTCTAGGCCTGGAAGTAAGTAGAAGGAGCAGTTCCTGAAACTGGAAAGAACAGTCTCCTGCTCTCCCTCTCCCCCCTCCCCCCCCCCCCATCTACTACAGGAGCATGTTGGGACGCAGAGAAAGGGGAAGAGTAGAACTAGCAGGGCAAAGGGAAGGTGCCCAACACAGGATGTGCTGTTGGAACATATCCTTCCCCCTCTTGTCACTAGGGTAGAGAGGTGCTCTTGAAATCAGAGTTGGCCAGCTATAATGGCCCTGATGGTGGACATGGATGACGGGAACCCCTTTCCTTTCATCTTCTGGGCCTTCTCAGTGCCTTCACTGCCCTCTCAGACTTTCCTAACCTTGGCACTGCCACCCAGGTTCCCTGCCCCCTCCCAACTTGCTGTAGAGTCTAACCAGACCCACTTTAATTTTTTGTTTTTTGCACAAAGTAAATGCCGTCTCAGTTGGGGGAAGGAACTGGAATCTTAGAAGCAGCCTTTGTTTAGAGTGCCTCAACTTCTGCCTCAAGAATCGCAGCAGCCTCGTTATTGGAGAGAGAGATTAAGTAACCTGTCTGGCTGTGGTCAGATTTGAACCTATTGTTCCATTAGGCCAAAGCCCAATATTGAGAGATTCTAGTCACTTAGCAAACCATTAGCTTCTCATAGAAAGAAAAGCAGTTTTTTACTTTACGTACTGACCATGAAAGTAATTATTTTTCTGTATTCTGAATTTAATGTAGAGTTTATGTAAAAGAAAAACTTCCTAAAAGTAGTCATCTTTTTTTTTTTTTTTAAACAAAGGAGTAAATTACTAGCAGCTTGTTTTCTGATAATTTTTAAATTAAGTTGTGGGAGAATGTTTTCTAGTGAATAGACTGTGCACTTAAAAGCTCTATTTCTTAGGAATACTTTTTAAGAAAATATTTTTAAAACATTTTTAAATACCATTCTCAGTTTTCAGTCTAGAAATTTTTAAAATCAATAAGTTTACGTTTATATTTTAGTTGATATTAATGAAGTCTTATGCATATTGTTGCTAAGGATCAGAAGGCTGATGTCTATAGCTAAAATTGTTATTTTTTTAATTTAACTTTTTATTTTGAGCTAATTGTAAATTCACGTGAAGTTGTAAGAAATAATACAGAGAGATCTTGTGTACCCTTCAACTAGTTTCCTCCAATGGTAGCATCTTGCAAAGCTGTAGTACAGTATCACAACCAGGATATTGACATTGATACAATCAATCTACTGCTCCAACCCAGATTCCCCTTTTACTTCTATTCATTTACGTGTGTGTATTTAGTTTAATGCAATTTTATCACATATATAGGTTAGCGTGTTCCCCATCAGTTCTGTTATCACAAGGTCTTTATGACCCTACCCACCAAGTGGGAGGGGCCCTCACTAACCTCTGGCAACCACTGATGTGCTCTCCAGCTCTCTAATTTTGTCATTTCAAGAATTGAACCATACAGTATGCAGCCTTTTGACATTGGCTTTTTTCTCTTAGCATGATTCCCTTAAGGGTCACCCAAATTATTGCATGTATCAATAGTTCTTTCCTTCTTATTACTGAGTAGTATGGATGTACCACAGTTTATTCATCCGTTGAAGGACAACTGGATTGTCTCTAGTTTTGGGCTGCTGTGAATAAACCTACTACGAACTTTCACATACAGGTATTTGTGTGAAAATAAGTCTTTATTTTGCTAGAATAAGCGCCCAAGTGTGTAATTACTGGGTCATATGGTAGCATGTTTAGCTTTTTTGTTTTGTTTTAAAGACTATATTTTTTAGAACAGTTTTAGGTTCACAGCAAAATTGAGAGGAAGGTACAGAGATTTCCTGTATACCTTCTGCCCCCACACATGCATAGTCTCCTCCATTATCAGCATCTGCAGATGGGATACCACAGTGGTACATTTGTTACAGTTGATAAGCCTACATTGACACGTCATAATCACCCAAATCCATAGTTCACATTAGGGTTTACTTTTGGTGTTTTACATCCTATTGGTTTAGACGAATGTATAATCACATGTATCCATCATTGTAGTATCATTCAGAGTAGTTTCACTGCCCTAAAGGTCCTGTGCTCCATGTATTCATCCCTCCCCTCATCCCCCAACTTCTGGCAACCACTGATCTTTTTACCATCTCCATAGTCTTGCCTTTTCCAGAGTGTCATATAATTGGAATCATACACTATGTAGCCTTTTCAGATTGACTTCTTTCACTTAGTAGTATGCTTTTAAGTTTCCTCCATGTCTTTTTCATGGCTTGATAGCACTTTCTTTTTAGCATGAATAATATTCCATTGAGTGGATGTACCACAGTTTATATATATTCATTCACCTACTTAAGGATATCTTCGTTGCTGCCAAATTTTGGCAATTATGCATGTGCAGGTTTCTTTCTGGGCGTAAGTTTTCAGCTCCTCTGGGTAAACACTGAGGAGTGCAGTTGCTGGAGCGACGTGGTAAGAGTATGTTTAGTTTTCTAAGAAACTGCCAAACTGTCTTTCAGTGACTGTACCGTTCTGTGTTCCCACCAGCAATGTAGAGTGGTCCACTTTCTCCATGTTCTGGCCAGAATTTGGTGTCACTAATTTTTATTTCAATCATATTGATAGTGGTATTTACTGTGGTTTTAATTTACATTTCCCTAATGGCTAAGGTAGTTGGACATCTTTTTGTGTACTTACTTGCTCTATATCCTCTTTAGTGAACATGTCCGTGTCTCTTGCCCATTTCCTAATTGAATTATTATCTTTTTTAACGTTGAGTTTTGAGAGTTCTTTATATATTCTAGATACTAGTCCATTGTTGGAAATGTGGTTAGCAAATATTTTCTCTCAGTCTGTGCTTATCTTTTTATCCTCTTAATAGGGTCTTTCACAGAGCAAAAGTTTTTAATTTTGTTGAGGTCCAGTTTATCAGTTTTTACTTTTATGGATTGGGCTTTGAAGGCCAAGTCTAAGAGCTCTTTGCCTAGCCTTGGATCCCAAAGATTTTCTCCTTTTTTTTCTAAAAGGTTAATTTTAAGTTTTAAGCCTGTGATTCATCTTGAGTTAATTGTTGTAAAAGGGTGAAATTATTTTAAATGAAGTTAAATCAAGGTCTTAGTCACTCATATTTATACTGCCTTTAAACTGTTGATGAACTGATATCAAAGTATGATCAGTGGATAGTTAGGCTTTTCACCCTGGGTTTGATGTAGCTACTAAAAGTAATTTAATGTAAAAAATCAATCAAATGGTTGTCCTGATTAATGTTTCAACCTTTGGTTGCTAAGTATCATTTGAAAAAATTAATTGTAGTTTGCACTGGGAATTTGCATAGTTGGGAAGTTGTATTGTAATTGGCCTTGATTTTAGAATTTGTGCAGCATGTAGAAATGATTCTGAGGATCAGTATTCTGTTTTAAGGTATTGTGGGAGTACATATAGAAACTGTTAAAGATTAGGCTGTGTGAGTTACTCCTTACACTTAAGAAGTTTATTAGAGAGCTTCTATTCAACCATTGCCCTGAGGCTTTGAAGCATCAGAGGAAATTTGAGAAGGGGCACTGGCTCTGAAATTAGACTTTCTGGGTTCAAATCCTGATTCTGCCAGTTAACTGGCTCTGTAACTTGATCTCTTTGTGCCTTAGTTTCCTTATTGTAAAATGGGTGTGGTAATTAAGTACCCACCTATTACAGTTGTTATGACGCTATTACTCACTTAAAACAGTTTCTGATACATAGTGGGCGCTCGATAAACTTCAGCAATTATTATCCCTAAATCATTGATTTTATGTGAAGATGGGTGGGGAATATATATATATTTTTTTAATTTTATTTATTTATTTATTTATTTATGGCTGTGTTGGGTCTTAGTTCCTGTGCGAGGGCTTTCTCCAGTTGTGGCAAGTGGGGGCCACTCTTCATCGCAGTGCGCGGGCCTCTCATTATCGTGGCCTCTCTTGTTGCGGAGCACAAGCTCCAGACGCGCAGGCTCAGTAACTGTGGCTCACGGGCCCAGCTGCTCCACGGCATGTGGGATCTTCCGGGACCAGGGCTCGAACCCGTGTCCCCTGCATTGGCAGGCGGATTCTTAACCACTGCGCCACCAGGGAAGCCCCAAGGGAATATATTTTTTATATTAAGACAAGCATGATTCTGTTAGGATTTGACTGCAAAATTCAGATAGTTTACAGTCCTTAAACAATAAAAGAGAGACTTTAAATAAATTTTGTGCTTGTAATGGGCACCCCCTTAGGCTCCCTGACATGGGAATTCACTTTCCTTTTCCAGGAGGCGTTTTCTGAAAGAACTCTGAGAAGCACTGCTCATTCACATTTTCTAATTAGGTCTCTCCTAACATTAGTGTCCGTTACAGGCTAGACAAATCTCTCTCATTATCCAGGATAGCTGGCTCCAGAGCCTCTCAGCATTCTGAGCATCCTTCTCCAGACACTTCGCTTTGTTGATGTCTCGTAAGAGCTTGGTGTCGCAGGGGTATGCCTTCCTCCAGACCAGCATGGTAATGCAGCTTGAGATGTCCCAATCTCATAGCAGCCACTACGAGGAAAAAAGTGTGGTTGGTTAATCCCCTAGTTCGTTTTTTCAGGATTTGTCCTTTGCTTTAGTGCTATGATTGCTTTAAAACAACAACTGCAGTTCTCAATTCTCAATGGGTTACCATAGACATTTGTTTCAATGCAGGTTTCTTTGGCCAGCATTAATATCTTAAAAGACACTGTAATTAGGAAGGGTTTATGATAGTCACAGTAGAAGCAGCCTAGCACCTATTGTCTTCATTCATTTGTTATCTGCCTGGCATTTGCGACCCCTAGTTGATGCTTTTGTTTTTCTTTCTGTCTATAAAGCATCATTTTGACTCTTTGTATCTTCAAGTTTATAACATTTCAATCTGATTTCTCATAACCACTCTTATCAAGACCCTGGGTCCCACCGTGATAGAAAATAGCCCATCCTCCCCTCCAACCCCCCCCAAACCCCCAAAATGCTTTTTTGTTTACCTATTTATTGGCATTCACTTTAGTTTTGTGTGCTGAAATGATTGAACCATTTGAAATGGGTCTTTTTATAGGTTGAAAATAGTTGAAATAGCAGCAGTTTTATTCTCATTTGTGGTAAAATTTAAGGACTTAAGATGTATAGAAATATTATAAGTATTTTTATTGCTATAGCATTGAAATAAAAATAATTCCATTTGTGGTTGAAAATTATATGAATAGAGTTGAGTATACAATATTAATTAAAACCTAATTAGGTAGATGTACTGATTAAATTAGCTTTAAAATAAAAAATATTGCCACAGAATATTTTATATAATAGAATATTTTATATGTAAAAATGTCAGTAGTTTTATTGGGAAGAAATGTTATAACTAAAATATAAAGTAAAATAAGTATGATGGAATTCATCTTTAAAGTAGAATATGAAAACTAATTTCTGGTCTGTGACAGACAAAAATATACCAGACAATTAAGGAGATGATTTTATTCAAGCTGTTGCAACAGAGAGAATGTTTATTAATGGAAAACCTCTCAAAGAAGGAAGAAATGGGGAGTTTTATAAAACTAGGGAGTCAGTAAGGAAGGGTGAAGGTGGGTCCTATCTGGAAATACGGTCAGCCCTTCCTTGGAACACAGAAGGTTCAGTGCTTCTTAACCATAGCTGCTTTCTGGGAGCACAGGGCTCAGGTAAATTTTAACATTGTCAGATGGAACAAGGTTACTGATATTACCGTATTAAGTTATGTTTATAAATTGTGTGAGATACCACGGTTTGAAAATAGAATTCAGTGAAAACTTTACAGAAGCTTCATTTGTAACCTTAAAATCTATAGGTTTCTTAATATTTATTTCTGCACTGGAGGACTAGAACAGGGCGGCTTTGTCTTGTGGGGTGACCAGGAAATGAAATTCCTTACAAGCTAAGCAAGGGGAAGAAACCAGTGGAGAGGGAGGTTTGAAGACCAAGGGCAGGCCAGTGGGCCCTATAGTAAAAGTGAGAACCGATAAAAGTGACAGCCCTCCCTAAGAGGTCTCTTCCAGTGAGGAAGGAAGGAAGTTAAAGATGGGCATTTATAAGTGGGTCCGGGTAAAGGAGGGAATTCCGTGGATTTTCTTAAATATAAATTTTAAAAGGACAAAATCATGACCCATATAAAATGAACGCAGAGCAACGATTTTATTTAACTAGTTAATTAATGAAAGAGCTAGACAAATGTCACAACCATTTTAAAAGAAAAGTTGACTTTATATAGAGTAAAGGAATGTTGAAATGAGTTTACAGATGGAAGCAAAACTGGCTTTTCCCACTGCAGGGAGGGTTGCCCCTTCACCAGACAATTATGGGCATGTCCACAGACAAGAATTATTTGCATTGCTATCAGTTACTTACAATTTACCAAGGTGTAAAATAGCTCAAAGGCAGTGAAAAGACCAAGCCCTGTAGGATCCAATAATTCCCAGAGGCTCCAGTGTTCCCATTGAAAGGATATTCAGTAATCTCTTTTGCTTGCACCAAAGTCTTTAATTTTTCCTAGCTACGCTTGCTGTATAGTAACTACATGCTTTCTCTAATATTCACTTATCAGTTGATTGCCCATTTCTCTGCTTTAAAAGCCACGTCTGATCCTTTCCTTTTGCCCCACTCTTTCTGGTCTCCATCAGGTCAAAGGAGCCAGGTCTGGTCTCCATCAGGTCAAACCAGGATGTCTAAATTTATATCCAGCTACAAATACAAAATACAGTTTGCTCACGTTTGGATTGCTTTTGCTTAACATCTTGTCTTTTTCTTGGGATGGCATTTAAAATTTTTTAATTTAATGTTATAAGTGATAACCAGGGTTTCTTTATATTATCATATAATTTTAAGTTGGGAGTTAACCAGCAATAACCATAATAGTTTGACCATATAGCAATCTAACTTTAGGTTTTCATCTATAAGTTGAACGTAAAAGTTAATGAATTTGAGTTATTAGCCAAGTGGTTCTCAACCTGGATGATTTTGCCTCCCAAGGGCATGCTACTGGCATCTAGTGGGTAGAGGCCAGGAATGCTGCTAAAACTTCCTACAATGCACAAGACACCTCCCCCAAAGCAAAATTACCCAGTTCCTACTGTTAATAGTGCCAAGGTTGAGAAACTCTGACAGCCCATTGAAAAATGTTAGAGGAAAGCTAAAGTTTTACTGTAATAAAATTAAAAATAATTTTATGATCTTAAATCTATATGAAAAACATGAATTTTATTTTTATGGTTTTAAAATAATCTTATTACCAGTTTTCCATTTTTAGAAATTAAGCCATCAGTATTACCTTTACCTTGAGAGACTAAATGATTAAGGGGAAACAGATGCCTTTCCCTTGTAATGTAATGTATATAACACTTATATTTTTAAATTATTTTTCCTATTTTAGGTTTTATTGAAGAAACAGAGATTCATCCCATTTCTAAGATTAATATTTACAATTTGGATTTGTCGACCTTCTTGTAAGATATATTTGGCAATCAAAATGAAAGCTTTCTTTGAAGTTTTAGAACAATTATACCGGAAGGTACTTCTTGGAGCCACACTTGAAAATGACAGCCATGATTACATCTTTTATCTCAACCCAGCATTTTCAGATCAAGATTGCTCTACAGCCACCTCCTCAGACTGTTCAAACATCCTTGATGTTCAGGGCAAGCATCAGCCATCCTCTGTGAATTTGGCTACCCCTTCTGTAGCACCTGTGTGTTTGCAGAGACATTTTCAGTTGAGCAGTACCCGAGAAATAATGCTCCTTCAGTTAACAGTGATCAAAGTGATGATAACCAGAATATTATCTGTCGAAACTGAATTGCATGCTAAGGAGAAATATAAAGATATAATTAAAATTCTTTTAAAATCATCTGACATCGATTCTAAATTAGTAAGCCCATTTGCTTTGGGGGGGTTATTTTAAGATCTAGATTTTTAAAATATACGTTTTAACATTCAGTAACAGTAGGTAAATTTATTTGTTTTCTTATAGACCTGTATGTTCCAAACCTCGGATAAATTGTTATCTCACATGGCTGCAAAGTGCCTTGCACTACTTCTGTATTTCCAACTGAAGGAAAAGGTAAGATAAGTAATCAAATTATGTTACTGTTTCTTTTATAGTTTCTTTAAAATTGCTCTCTGGCATTCAATATTTTATCAATAAAATATTTGCTCACATAATAACGTGTAAATCCACAAAAGTGTAAGAATAGAATAATATGATGGCTTATATCAAGGATTAGACTCTTAAATATGTTGTAAATCTTCACAGATCAGATTCTTAACCCAAAAGATGGGTTTCAAGTCAAAGAGTTCATAACTTTCTTCAGATTGTCAAAGGAGTAGGTGGGCCTCCTTCCTCCCCTCCAAAAAAAGGTTTAGGAACCCCTGCTTGAGACTAAGACCATTTTCACAGGTTTAATATAAATAAATTCTAAGAGTGGTCCTCAGCATAATGAAAAAATATGAACAAATTATCAGATTTTTCTCTTATCTCTGAATTAGTTAATAAACAAATCTAAATTTACTGACTTCTTTCAGCTATAATTGCTTGTTCCTTTCTTAAAATAACATTCTTTCCTGAATTAAAAAAGGCGGTATTTGCAGTAGAAAATTTGGGAAAAGAGAAAAAGTATAAAGACCAAAATAAAAATTACATATCATTCCAGCTACCAGAGATAATAACCACTGCTAATATTTTCATGTTCCCTTTGATCTTTTATTTCTATGGCATATTGAATTTCTTGATTTAAGGAATATTAGGATATTTGTGTCCTTGTTTTAACAAATATTATCATACTTTTTTTTTTGGAAGGGAGTAAGCAATGTTGTATTGAGTTGTATATAATAGGTAATTTGTAATTGTAAAGAAAATATTGTATTATAACTTACTCCTTTAAATTTTTTCTAACTTCTAGATAACATTGAGTAATTCCTGGATTTCTTTCTGCCAAAAAAATCTTTCTGAATATTCTGAAAGTGATAAAGTAGTATACTGCCTCTGGATGCTTACCTTTGTAATAAAAGAAATCTTTAAAGATACGTGTTCACAAAAAACAGGTATGAATTATGTTTCCCCGTAAACAATGGTCATTATCTTGTTCCCAAGGAGGATTATAGTTATACAATGAAGAGTAAAACTTACTTTGCAACGTCTGATCTGTCTTGAAGTACGAAAACCTAAAGAATTGTGCCCCATATTTTTTGATTGAGGATACCTTTTTAAAAGGAAAAAATGTAAAACTTCACTATTATTAAAAATTGAAATTAAAGCTTTTCATTTTTATATATCCTTTGCATCGTCTGATGTTACTGATATTTGTAAAATGGGTATTAGCCATGGTTATTAGCTCTTACTTAGTCTGTGTATCTTCATTTGTTCATGTTAGAGGTAAACAATCCAATCCATTTTTTCATCTTATAAAGGGATAATAATTACAAAAATTGAATTGTAAAATTGTTTTTTAAGAAGTCTTTGTTTTTCCTGTTGCTTATAATTACTATTTTTTTAATCACAGAAATTCTAAAGCAGTTCCTGACTCCTTTTGACACTATTTTTGAAGTCTTTTACAATTCCTTATTTTCTCAGCATTTTGAAAACCACCAAGATACTTCTAAACTAATAAATAGCTTGATATGTTTCCTGGAATTGCTTGAACTTCTTATAGCCTCCAGAATCCACCTGAAGTTACATTTCACTTGCCAGAGGATTTTATTTTTGAAACCTTCTTGCGTGTTCGACGTTATTACCTGGCCTATTCAGGCTTTTGTCAAAAGGAAATTCATCATATTCATCAAAAAGTGCCTTCTCTGCAAAGTGGGTGAAGACCTTTCTCGGGGATCTGTCCCTACCTTCATGGCACCAGATCATCCTTTAGATGTGGACCTGTTGGCTTTGGCTGATGCTGTTTTGCAAGCTGTGGATTTGGGCTTGTTGAGGACACTGTCTGTCTATGGAAAACCTTCCTGCTTTGGAGGCGATGAAGTCCAACCTGGATGTGAGTGTGTCCCTGGTCCAGATCATGTGATCCTTAGAGCAGCGAGCTTACTTATCATTAGATCCTTAGAAATCAAGTTTCAAAATGGTGCTTCAGCAAATGAAATGAAAGGTAACTCTCTCATCTCCTTTTGTATGCAAAGTAATGGGTAATTATTTACTGAAGTAAAATTATTCATAATTATCAAATCTCAGGACTGTAATTTCACAATTTAAGCTATATGTTATTCTAATTATAATTTATTAATTTTCTTCAAAAAAAAAGAGAAAAAACTAGAATTGCCTTAAGAAAAAAAGTTTCAGTTTTGTGCTCTAAACTGAATTTGCGTAGTATAGTTAATAATTGTGTTTAAAAAAAAAAGATTCTGTTGAGTCACTTCGAAGTAAGCAATGTAAGTCAATTCATATTCAGATATTTGTAGTATATTATTCATATTTTCCTTCATAAAATTGGTATATCTACTAATACAGATTTTTGACAATTAGGAGTTGAATCGAAACTAATATGTCAGAAGTTATATTGATGAAGAAATTTTTGTATAAAATTTCCAGGATGTTAACTTAAGAGTCCAAAGAGAGCCGTTTAAAGTATTCAGTGTAGGTGCTGGGGAAGGTTATGTCCTCTGTTTCATTTGAGGAAAATGAATAGTAAACGTCTCTAAACAAGCAGCATAGAGTTTCAGTGAAAGGTTTGAATTGTAAGCAATGACTTCCCTGAATTGCTTTAGATAACATTTAGCTTGTAGTAACAACATGTAAGATATAATCCTGTGCAGTTATCATTTACAACACTAGATGGCGTGTGTTATATGTCAAGAATTTTAAATTGCAGTTAAAACTCCTCAAAACCTTTTTGACTTTTGTGCTTAATAGTAGTACTTTCTTTTAATACTTTAAACAATTTTAAACAAACAAAAAAATTTTTTTCTGTTATTTTGAGGGCAAATTATTTTTGTTTGGGTGCATTGTTGTGTCTAGTAACAAACCATGTGGCATCCAGTGAAGTGATTTCTGTTGCCTACTACTCATTCATTTATATGCATTTAGCAAGAATTTATGTAACTTTTATTTCTCAGAGATAATTAGTTATTTGGCAGCGTGGGAAGTAGATGATCTGGCTATACATTTTAACTGTATCCTACTGAGTGGGTCATTTTTTTTCTCTGAAGCTCAGTTTCCTAATATACAAAGTAGAGATAATCCCTAACTCACAAACTTTTTGAAAGTGTGAATTATGAAAATGAATTTTAAAATACTCTAGATATTATAAATTTATATATAGGCAAGTTATTATAAATGCATTCATAAACTGTTGCTTGCTTTTGAAATTTGCATTTTTTGAAGTTGATTTACAGAGGTTCATGTCTGAGTTACTGACCTTCTTAAAGCCTCACCTTCAGCCCTCTCTGCAATCACACAATCTTTGTGAGTGGTTGTCTAGGGTCTTCATAGAACAAGACGATGACATGCTGGAGGCTGCCAAAACAGCAATGGGCATCTACCTGAAGTTGACCAGGTTCGTATATTTTAAAGTAATTATACTAACTACATGCCAGGAAAGCAGAAAACATTTTTAATAATGTGTTGGACATACTATTTACTTTCCATCATTAGGGGAAAAAAAAAAATCCCTAACAATCTTGTGGTTTCCTTATAAGTTCCAATTCCTTTCTTTAACCCTGCCCTACATGAAAATAGATTATATTTGAGTTCTCATTATGAAAACCTGGCTGGCTAGGCAGATCTAGGGATTAGAACTAGACTGAGATTAGACAGCATGGGTTCTGGCTGAGTCTCCACCTTTGCTTTACCTGTGTGATCAGGAATAAGTTAATACACTTGTCTAAGTCTTAATTTAATTGATGTTTAAGAACTCTTTTCACCTCTGAGACTAACTTGTCTGTATTGAACTTCTGTAAGGTGATTTTTGCCTTTGTAAAGGTGAGTACAATCTTCTAAGTAATCAAAGGAACTCTTGTAAATTTTCATTTTAATGTACAGTTGAACTGGGATTGATATCATCTTGAGGCAGATATCTGAAATTGATTATGAACTTACGTTACTGATGACATTTTATACTGATCCTATTTCTGTTTATTAAAACAGCTGTACTTGGTCAATCTTGGGTCAATCTTGTGGCAAATATCTGTAATTGGTAATGAAGTTAATAACTGAAGACCTTTTACACTGTTTCTGCTTCTGCTTTATTAAAACCTTAAAGTATTTGCTTTATTTCCATTTCTTTCTTGGCTTCAGAGAAAGGGATTTCTTACTAATGACTGTCGGTGCAGTGTTGTGCTGCCAGTTCTTACTTGTATTATGACACTGCTGGCAGTGGCTGCTTTCAGACTGTAAGAGTTTGGGGCCAATTTTCAAAAGGTTCTAATCAAGAACACAGAATTCCTGCATGCGATTTGAATTAGGCTTAGAAACGGTCAAATACAAATTCCGTCTGAATGCACATACCTCGTAGAGTATATCTTAGTTGTATTCAGAGCTGACTTCTTACTCCTCAAGAAAGAGGAAGCCTCTGAATTAAATTTACTTTGTATGTGAATTTCTAACTTTCTTAGCTTGAGTTTAGTGTGCTCGCAGAGGCATGTGCTCATGTCATATGTATTTTTTTTAATGTAACTGTATTAGTTAAGAGTGACTGGCTGTAAATGATAGAAATCAACATAAGTTAGTCTAAGCAAAAAAAAAAAAGGAATTTATTGGCTCTTAATTGGGAATTCTAAGGGGTCAAGTTGTCATCAGGTATAACTGTATATGACTCAAACCATGTCATTGATTATTTCTCTTTGTTTCTATCTCACGGCTTTGAATTAATTCTCAGGGCCACCAGCAGTGCCAGGCTTACAGCAGCCTTACAGTTATAATCTTTAATGGTGCCAGCAGAAGTCCTGGAGAGATCTGATTAGCCTGCGTGGGTCACAGATTCATGTTGGAATCATGGTGGCCAGGAGCTTGGGTACTCTGATTGGTCAGTCTGGGTCACATGCCCACCCCTGTTGAGGCAAGTGTGGAAGGAAAGGAAGGAGGTTAATTGCCACCTTACCACGGGGAATTAGTTACCTGTAGGAACAAGGAATTCTGATGTCAAGAGACAGGAAGACAGAGGACTTTAATTGGGCAGGTAAAAACTAGAACTACCAAAGTCAATGGATTTTATTTATTTTATTGAATCAGATTTATATGGAGTTTGTAGAAAAAGAGATGGTTTTGAAATTTTTTTTCTTTTTAAAATAATGCATACATTAAAAAGAAATCTAATAGGAGAATTTATGGTTTGTGAATTACATCTGTCAAAACTTACATTTGTAAACAGTCATTAATCTGAAGTCTCTGCTCTCTTTGTTTTCAGAGAATGTGAAGCTACTGAAAGCTTGACCCAAGAAAAAGAAATGTGGAACCATCACACACATGAAAATGGCTATAATCCACACTGTATTTTTTTATTCTTACTAAAAAATATAGGATTTGATTCTACAGTTCTTCTTGATTTTTTGATTTCATCAGAAACCTGTTTTCTTGAATATTTTGTTAGATATTTAAAATTATTGCAAAAAGACTGGGATAATTTTTTCACCATTTGCAAGTACTTTGATATAACTGAATCTAAAGATAACATAAATATTTGCTGTTGTATCTCCTCACTTGTCCAAGACAGAAGCAGCAACCAGACAGAACCTAGTCCTTTGGCTGTTCTTGGTAATCACAGAGATGCTCATGCTTGGGTCTCCTGGGCTTCTGAAGCTTCTTCTGAACCACTGAACCATGTTGTGATGTCTGAGGAGGCCCAGGCCACACTCCAGGCTAATAGTCTGTCTCCCCCACGAACTTCTCAAAGTCTGGTAGATTATGAAACCTCTGATGATTCTGAAGAAGAATCCACAGGCCAGCGTTTAGCAAACAGTAGACTAACATCTTTACACCAAGAAGCAATGAAGAAAATCCAGGACACAGTTGGAACAAGTAGGGATAAAAAAGAACTTAGCCTGGAGTCTCAGTCAAGGTCTCTGGTTTCCAAAGAATCTAATACTCCCTTCTCTGTTGATTGTGACATAGGCCCAAATAACATTGCTTCTAAAGTGGGAATATCTCACAGAACAGTAAAGTGCTTTGAAGAGCTACAAGGTGCCATTTATCGTTTGCAGAAGAAAAATCTGTTCCCATATAATCCAACAGCACTTTTGAAGTTGTTAAAACATATTGAGACAATATATAATAGAAGTATGACGCCTTTGTAAAACAGGAACTGGTTTTCCCTAATATAATTGTGCCTTAATGAGATAACAGTAAAAAAAAAAAAAAAAAAAAGAATTCAAAAGGGTTTTCTAACATGCCTTTCCTTTGCCTTTTGGAAGCTGCCTAGTGACTGAAAAAGATACATCAAATGACAAGTCACTTGATACAGTTGTACAGCACTCAAAATTTATGGTAGTTCAACTTACACAAATTTGGGATAGTTATTGTATTAGTTTCTTACTGCTGCTGTAAAAATTACCACAAACTTGGTGGCTTAAAACAACAGAGATTTATCCTTTCACAACTAGATTTATCCTCTAGTTCTCTAGTTCTCCTCTAGTTCTGGAGGCTAGAAATTCAAAATCAAGATGGCTACAGGGCCACACTTTCTCTCAAGGATCTAGGGGAGAATCCTTCCCTGCCTCTTCCTAGCTTCTGGCCATTGCTGGCAATCCTTGGTATTCCTGGACTTGTTGCTGCATCACTCCAGTCTCTTTCTCTGTTGTCACATGGCATTTTCCCTGTCTGTATCCAGTTTCCCTCTTGTAAGGACACCAGTCACTGGGTTAGGGCCCACTCTCATCCAGTGTGGCCACATCTTAGCTTAATTATATCAGCAAGTACCCTATCTCACATTCACAGGTTCTGGGTAGATGTGAATTTTGGGAGGGACGCTGTTTAAGCGAGTATGGTTATTATTTCCCCCTGAGGTATTTACGTGTAATGTGATATGTAAAAAACTTAAATCTTAGCAGTTTTTTAAAGAGAGGTGATTAGCTCTATATGTATATATGTGGTCTACGAACACAAGTGTATTCTTTAAAAAGAGTTTTAATAGGTAATTTTCCTATTTAAAATTGTGATATGGATAATTATATTCTGTCTTTTTGAGAGGAGGCAGAAAATTCAAGTTTTCATGTCATTACAGGCATACCTCATTTTATTGTGCTTCACTTTATTGTGTTTTGTAGATATTGCATTTTTTACAAATTGAAGGTTTGTGGCAATCCTGTGTCATACAAGTCTTTTGGTGCCATTTTTCCAACAACATTTGCTCACTTTGTGTCACATTTTGGTAATTGCAATATTTCAAACTTTTTCATTATTTGTTACAAATATAAAACTTTAATGGATGAGGAGTTGCTTCTTATGGATGAGCAAAGAAAGTGGTTTCTTAAGATGGAATCTGCTCCCGGTGAAGATTCTGTGAAGGTTGTTGAAATGACAACAAAGGATTTAAAATATTATATAAACTTAGTTGATAAAGCAGCGGCACGGATTGAGAGGATTGACTCCAATTTTGAAAGCACTTCTACTGTGGGTAAACTGCTGTCAAATGCATTGCTTGCTACAGAGAAATGGTTCATGAAAGGCAGAGTCCATCAGTGGGGCAAACTTCATGGCTGTCTTATTTTAAGAAATTACCATGGCCACCGTGATCAGTCAGCAGCCATCAACATCGAGGCAAGACTCTCCACCAGCCAAAAAATTACACCTCGCTGAAGGCTTGGATGATGGTTAGCATGTTTTAGCAATAAAGTATTTCTTTATTAAGATATATAGGCATAATGCCATTGCACACTTACTAGACTACAGTATAGTGTAAACATAACTTTCATATGCACTGGGAAACCAAAAAATCCATGTGACTCACCTTGTGATACTTGCTTTATTGTGGTGATCTGGAACTGAACCCGCAATATCTCCAAGGTCTGTGATGGATTTATATACTGAGAGCATAACTATATTGTGCTGGTCAGTCTGTCATTAAGACGATCTGAAATGTCCTTAAAATATTTTTTAAATGATCCTTTTATAGAGAAATATAAGGAGACTGAACCTATCAGACATTAAAATATACTTTAAGGCTGTGTTAATCAAAAGAGGGTAGTACTCATTCAGGTAGAAATGGGAATATCAGTGGAACTAAACAGAGGATGGCTAATCAAAGTAACAGTGAGATACTAATGTTAACCAAAGAGAAATGCAGAGGTCAAAAACTCTGGTAACAGAGTTGGGGGTGTACATTGGGGCAGCTTCTACATAAAAAGTATGTATCTTCAAGGATTTTCAATGCCACATTGTTTATAAAAGCGAAAGACTAGAAATAATCTGGTTAAGTAAATCATAATATATATACTCATAGTATGTATGCTAAGTTATATATACTTGTGGAAAGAATGGGCTGTATTCATGTTTACAGAAATGAAACATCTACAGTTAAAAAAAAAAAAGTGAGTATACTGGGCTCCCATTTGTTTAAGAAAAGAACATGGGGAAGGAGTAATACACACACATATTTATATATGCCTTTGTGTATTTATAAAATATTTATGTAAGAACATATAAGAAAATACTAATAGTGGTTGCCCTGGGAAACAGATCTGAAGTAGAACATTTGACTTCTCATTATATATCTCTTTAGAACATTTGACTTCTCATTATATATCTCTTTCTACTCTTGTTTTTAATTGGGTACTTTTTTTTTTAGTAAAAATTTTTTTAAGGAAAGGAAAAAAACAAACGTTCTTTATGTTCCTAAGGGTACATAAATGTTAAATGCATTAAAAGTCATGCTTATACAGATGTGTTTTTGACCTGTGTTTCTCTATAAGGTTAATAAGGAACCATCAGTCCCTTGTTATATCTAAAATGAGGAAAAGGCAATCTCCTATGTATGCAGAGTGTTGCCATTTCAGAGACGCTACATATATTCAATATAACTAACCCTTAGGGGTAAGCCAATTCCTCCCACCCTCACTGAAGCCCTACTATTGGTGAAGGTGACTGACTCTGGCTATGTGATAACTTTCCTGGCTGTTCAGAGTACCAGGGCTGTCCTGAGGTAGTCCATAAGGGAACACAAAACTAGTGATATTTGCACGATGAGTTTCCAGTCTGTAACTCCACCTCTTCAAGTAAACGCATGTGTGTCCAAGTGACCACAAAGTGTCATGAATCTAATTTATTGTTTTAACTTAAAATACAACATACACAGCAAAATACATGTATACGACTTGATGAATTTTCACAAACAACATACCTGTGAAGCCAGTATCCAGATCAAGAAACAACATTACTGGCACTCAGGGGTCCCCCTTGGATCCCCTTCCAGTCACTATCCAGCGGTAAAGGTAACTATACCCTAAATTGAGACAACATAGATTAATTTTGCCTAGTTTTGTCTTTTATGTAAATGGAATCATAGAGTATGTGTTCTTTTATATCTGGTTTCTTCAACATTATTTGGAAGTGTGTTCTAATTTATTTTTTAAATAATTGCCAAGTAGCTGCATTTCAACTATTAGTAACAAAATACTTATAACTCCTCAAAATTGTCTATGGCACTCCCAGTGTGCTAGGATGGTGAAATTGACAAACAGTGGTTGAAACAAAATAGAGACTCAAACAGGTTATACAGGGCCTTGTGCAGTTGGCCCCAACCTGTTCCTCTAGTCTCACCTGTGGTTCTCGCCCCACTCACTGTCTTAGGAGCACCACCTTTTGCCTTATATATTCATTCATCAAGCCCCATCTTTTTTTTTTTTTTTTTTTGGTCAAGCCCCATATTAAATGTTGGACCTGTGAAGCCTTCTCCACCTGTTTTGAACCATTAGATCTTACATGCTTTATGTTCTCTTCACTGTGCTCTTTCCTGTATTGTAGCATTTGTCACATTATGTTTTAATAATTTGCCAACAGTCTCCATTTGCCATGCTCTTTTTACATTGTCCCTCGTGAACAGCATCATGTCTGCCCCATTATTATAAACACACCACAAATGTTGAGCAAATGAGAAGAGGTCCTCTCCAAGGACTTGATAGTCTGCTGGGGCAGACAGGTGTGCAGAGACCTAAAATCTTTAACGCATATATCAGTCACACTTCCTATATGCCGGCTGCTGTTCCAAATGCTCTGATATTCCTCACAATAATAGGTACTATTATGATCCCTATTTTGCAGATGAGATTAACTTGGTAAACTGGTAAAGTGGCAGAGCCGAGACAGTGGATCTAGTCAGTCTAGTTCCAACCTTCTCTCCATAACTGCCTGTCTTCAAGCAGAGGGTGATACATGTGCACTATTAAAACTAACGTTGTACTATGTGTGGTAAGTGGTATGAAGAGAAGTCATGCTGGCAAGCTATGCTGGGGTCAGAGCATCCAAGACCTTGTGTGCTGTGCTAAGGAGTTTTGACTGTTTTGTAGGCAGTGGAGAGCCAGTGTGGTTTTCAAGTAAGTGACTGGTTTTGTGTTTGAAGAAAGTGACTTCCATGGCAATATAATGGCGAGGCAGACAAGTAGAAAGATTGAAAAGAATCCTGGGGAAGTCCCACTGGCATCAGGGGCAATGGGAATGGAAGAGGGGGAGCAAGGCCTTCTTGCTGAATGCCTGCATCAGGCCACCTCCCTCCATAGATCCACTAAGACATGAGAAAAGGAGCAGTGAGACACACAAGCACTGACTGAGCAGTCCAAGAAAGCCAAATCCTTAGCAGGTCTTTGGACTGAGGAACAGGCACAGCTGAGGACAGGGCTACCACACTGAAATGGGATTAATTAGACACATACTGAATGTTGAGAACCACCACCACCGCTAACCTTTTCCCCCAGGAAATTAGAAGAGAGTTCTGTGGAATCTGACACAGATTTAAGAGGAAAGATCTAAAGATACATTGTCGGGGGGGGGGGGGGGGTGTTCCCCAAAGAAATTACTCGGCCAAGTCTCCCAACTATGAAGCCCACAGTCACAAACCACCCATGGGCAGTTTCTAGTTGGCATTTATGTGCCCAACTCTTACATAGGAGTGAACAGCCAAGGATCACGAGGCATTTGCCGAAAGTCTCTTAACATGACAGACAGAGGCCAAAACAAACAAGACAGATTAGGCAAGGAGGAGATTAATCTAGTAATATCTTCAGATAAATGGTTGTAAAAGATAATACATAAAAAAAAAGAATATTCAGGAGGAGAAACAAACTTCTTATAAATGAATAATGCAATAGCAGAAATGAAAAACTCAATAGAAATATAGTAAGTTGAGGAAATCTTCTAAAAAGTATAACAGCAGGACAAAAAAAATTGGAAAATAACGAGAAATGACAAAATTTGAGGACAGTTCACGAGGTTCAATAACTGAATAGCAGAAGTTCTAGACAGAAAAGTGGAAACAGAGAGGGAAAAGTACTAAAGTAATCCAGGAAAAATTTCCAGAACTGAAAGACTGAGTCTTTCAACAATGTGTGAATATATAACTGGAAAAAAAAAATACACCTAAATTTTACAAAGGAGGGAGAGGATCAGCCTGAGGCAGGAGCTGTTTTCTCACTCGCACCTGCACGGTGGAGATGCAGCTGCTGCTGTTCACGGAAATCGTTACAGTCTCGAGGAGGAAAATGAGTTCCATCTTCACCTGAGTGATTGGGCACTGTCTTCAGCACATGTTGATGCCCAGCAGACAGAGAGAAATCCTGTGTTGAAAATGAGAATATCAGCATTAGAGCAAAACATAGGAGTCATTTGCCGATGCATTATGAAAATCACAGGAGAAGGTCTGATTTCCCTGAGACTAGAGAGAGGAGGGGAAAGAGGTCTGGATGAAGAAGGAGAGTGAAAAAAATTACAGAGGCAAGAGAACAAGGAATACTTTGCAGAAATTAAGGTCAGGTAGGGCTTTGAGAAGGGAAATGTATATGGAGTTTAGTATCTGAGAAGAAGACACTGGGCGTTTTGACCATCAGGAAGCTGTTGGTCACTTGTGACAAACCAGCTTTAGTTGGACCTGGAGAGAGGAGAGGGAGAGGAGGTAGAAACCACAAGGACAGTGATTTTCAACTTATTTGTGTTTTCGGTGCCATCTGAATACTGGGATTTGTTGTGGCACCTGTGAAATGACTGTGTCATCACTGACTTGAATGCCATCCCCGGAGGCAATGGTCACCAAGCACCTGCTGGGATTCTGACCTGCCTCCTGACCTCTCCTCAGGGCACATGTGGTCCACTCATGCTGCATTTAGCCCACTTGGACTGCCCAGGGGTTTGGAAAAACTTGACCTAAATACTGAACTTTAATTGGTCTTTTATGAATTGTCATTTGTGACACCATATAGAGTTGTCTTGCCTTATATTAAAATACTCATTTGAAAATTGTGGTTGATAAAATGCCTTTTCTGACTATATTATTATAGGTCAGACTAGCAAATCAACTGTAAGTTTTTCTAATTATTCTAAGGAAAGTGGAGCTGAACAAAGCAGATCAAAGCCTTTACAGTTAACCCCATGTATCCCCTCCTAATTATACAGCTCACTAGTATATTTTTTAAGATATAGAAAAAACAGGGATTCCCCTTCTAAATTTGCCATTGACATTAACCTTTTCGAGAAGATTGACTAAACTGTAGTACAGTTACTGTGTTGGGTAAAATACATGTTTATATATATCCTGGATTGCTTGTGGGTTTTTTTTCTCTTTGGGAGTTTTGCTATTTTTTCAAAGAAAGTACAGTTTTCTAATACTTAGAAGAAATGAAAAATGGAATGTGATCAGGGTATGATTTCCTTTCCAGTGAGAAAAGTTCAGGTGTTTTTAGTCTGGTTTGAGACAAGAGTCTACCTAATCATTGAAAGCCGTAGAGTTTAAAACATGGGTTTACATTAAAGATATTGTCTAGGAGTGGGGATTGGGATTGTCTGTGGCATCATGATAGCATGTGGGGTTTTTTTTTAAAGTGCTTTAGACCTCCTGCCAGACACATTTCTCCCTTGAGGCCCACAAAGTGAACACACCAGCAGCACATTTATGATTGCTTATGACTTTGTTTTTTAAGTTATTTAACAAACTATAATAAGGAAGCACAGGTTTTCCTGCAGCTAAACTTTTTTTTATTTGCTAAGAAAGGAAGTTTATTCTCCATTTCTAAATTGCTGACTTTGTTCATTTCTGTAAAACATAAGAGTAGTATAGCCCACTACTGTAAAATAGAATTGGATTTTTGACTGCCAATTTTCCTATAAATTGTCTTTTAAATTTTTTTTCTGATTTTGCTATTTTTTTCTGTAATAAAGTGGAAAGATTCCCCTTACTAGATTGTTGACAAGTAAATCATTTTTGGTGTCATGGAGCATTCTTTGCTTGAATATGGCATATGTCCTCTTGTGTGTCACTTTTAATATGTACAATGAATGATTTGATGGTTATATGGAAGTGAAAATGAGTGGTGAACTAGAAAATAAAATTGATTGGCAACAGCTTTTCCACTATACGAATGAGTTTTATTAAAAACTAATAGTGAAATCAGAGTAACATTTAGGAGTAATCACAAACAGCCTGATTCTCTGAAAGGTCCGTATGGCCAAAAAAGTATGTCAGTACACCTCCAGATGGGGATTTGGAAATGGATCTTGAACAGCACTCTGTACTTCCTAGATCGGCATGGAGAGAGAAGAAACAACCAAGATTCCATCAGAAGTATTTCTTTTAACAGCATTATAAAAAGTTAGTTAACAGTATTGTTTATTTTGTTCTTTAATAGTCTTATGGAGGGTGGCAAAGGGTCATCTGCAGCAAAGGTATGTCATTCCAGGTGTTATGGGTCAGTGGTGACATACCCACCATGGGAGGCTGGACTCACAAACACAGTAGCATGCCATGTGGGATAGTGATAAGTAGAAAATATGATGCTAGAACTCTTATGCCATCTGTGTTATACACCCGGGCTGTGCAATTTGATTTGTGGACCAGCTGATGAAAAAGAAATCACTGTAGTATCTCAAGAAAAGTGCTTTTGGACCATCCAAGACCAGAGTTTGAGGCTCCAACTGTATTATGTGACTTTTAATCTAAACCTTTGGGTATGAGTTCTTTGGTCTGATCATGTACAAGCAGCAGACAATAAATAAATGGGCTTTATATTATAAACAATCAAAAAGTTGTTCTCTTTTAATAGTTGAAAAGTTGTTCCTTTTTACTGAAGTATAGCATACATAGTTTTAACCTTAAAATGATTTTTCTTGTCATAAATTACATTTTTGCCATTACAGTTTATTCTTTCTTGTTATTTCCTTTGTTTTCTCTTGGGTTGCAGATGGGTTGTTAGTAATTTGTACTATGTCTTGTAGTTATTTGGAAAACATACCTACTTTTTTAACTATACAAATCATTACCTTTTATGCTTTCAAAAAAAATGTTTGAAAATTCCTTTTTCATCAAAGCCAAGACTGAAGCCATAAGTGTAGACTCGATTATATGCAAATTTAGTTCACTTTCACTTTTCCTGCCCCCTCCAGTTTTCTGGCCATTGTTAATTTCATCTGAATTCATAAACCAAATTGCTGCTCCCCCAATATTTGTACATTATATAGCTTCTCCCAATTTTACTTTTGCCTTTTACATTCCATTTTATTATCACCATTATATTTATTTATTACTTAGTCTTAACTCTGTTTCACAATGTGTCCAATGAACTAATCTCAATTTTGGCTCCTCTTGGGTAATGTTTCCATGAAGGAAATCTAGGGTATGTCTCTCAGCAATTTTTCTAGGAAGGGGGATATATTTTCTGAGACCTTATATATCTGAGTGTCTTTTGGTTGCCATTCCTTTGTTGACCTGAATAACAACTTGTTTGAGAATAGTTTTTGTGTTACAACTTTTCTTAAACCATTGCCATTTTGCTCTTGTTTTCTATCCTTAGCTTCTGGAGAAGAAAGCTGAGACCATCCTCATTTGATTATGTTTAGGTTAGCTGATTTTCTGATGGATGCAACCAAAATAATTTCTTGTCCTTGAAACCCAGAAATTTCCTGAGGTTCTGACTACATATGGTTCTCTTTTGAGTATTCTTCCCTAGAACAAGATGAGTCTTACATACCATCCCAGATATGTTTTCTAGGTTCTCTTTTGCCATTCCTTCAGTATTCTTTACATTTCATTTTTAAATCATCATTTGTAGATTGAGTTTCTGCTTTCTAATCTCCATGCTTACTTTCCTCTCTTAACACCCTCATCTTTGTTCTTTTTTCTGAGTGTTCTGGTGGAATATCTGAACTCTTTCCTTCTTCATACCTGATTTGATCTTCTACAATGTCAGTTCAGCTCATTACGTCCAAAGCAGGTTGTTAAATTATGGTTATTTTTCTACTTCCTTGAAATCTCCTTTCATCCATCTCTATTCATATATTACCTGCATCCCAACTCCTTGTTTTCTTATCTCATCCTGAGCTCTCCTTGATGCCTTTTTGTTTTTATTTCATGGAGAACTAATTAAGACTTAGCACTTAATAAGACTTAATCATTAAGTTGCTCATTATTAAGAACATAATTTTCTACATTTTTTGTGCGCTCAAATAGTAAAAATAGCTGTCATTTTCTGAGTGCTTAATTTTTCCAGATATTATGCTAAATGCTTTCTAGACTTTTTTTCCCCTCATTTAATCCTCAGGACACCCTGCAAGGAAGAATTATTACCCTTATTTTACTCATGAGGAAAGTAGCATTTAAAAGGACTATTAAAAAGCCCAAGGTCACACATCCCAAAGTTAATAAGTTGAAGAGTTGTAGTTTAAACCCAGGGCTGTCTGACTCCAAAGCCTGCTTTCCTTACTACACTATACTATCTTCTCTATAAATGATTTTCATAGGTTTATATTTAATAAAATATTCAGAGGAATAATACTCCCCCTTTTACTGGAGGGGTTTTTTTCATTGCCCCATTTTATCTATCTTCTATTTATGATCTATCTCTGTTAATTCAACCTTGTAATGAGAGATCACTGCAGACCTGGGTTTATGTAATTATTCTAGAAGTTTCCTCTTCCTCTCCTTACCTCCCGAATTGTGAACAGTCTGTAGGCCAGTTACAATGTTATTTTCCCCCTAGAAACGTTGTGTAGTTGAGTAGCAAGGGAACTGGGTTTGGACTCACGAAAAACCCAGATTCGAACCCCAGCTGTGCTATGTACGAGCTGTGTAGCTTGGGCAAGTTACTTAGCCCCTCCATTATATGCCTGTGTTGCGAGGTCAGTGTGCCTATTACGAGAGGTGTAGGCCCAGGTAAATTCCTGCCACCAAAAGCAAGCTGTTGTTACTATGGTGCAGCGTGCTGGCCTGTTGGGCCTCCCTCTCGGCCCCACCCAGGGGTCCCACGCCCTCAGGCCTCGAGCGGCCCGCGTCCCAGGATGCACCGCTGCGCTGACCGCCCAGCCCGGCTTAGCAATTGGAGGCTCGACCTCAGGACAAAGGAGGAGAAAGGTACGTGGGAACGATGCGGCTCAGGGGCCCTGCGGCCGGGTGTGCGCCGGGCGGCCCGACCTCACCGCCGGGAGACGTCGCTGCGCAGGCCGAGGCCGAGTCTGGGTCCCTGTGCCCACGCAGGCCGAGGCCGCGTCCTGGGCCGAGTCTCTTCCCCTCCTGCTGCAGCCCCTGCTTACCAGGCCTTGCAAAGTCGGTTAGGCGCGTCCCAGGGCTACAGTGCCAAGCAGGTTTCCATCTTTGCCTTTGTCTTTGCCTTCATGGGTTTTTGTGAATTGCTGGGTTGGCTCCACCTTCTCACCCAGGTGAGTAGAGGTCAAGCCCAGATACCTGCCGAGTTCGAAGTAAGGGAACCTCAGAGACTGTCGGGAAGTGGACTGAAGGCCTAGACTTGATTCCACAGGCCACTGTGGCCTTTGTACTCCTGTCCAGGACATCTTTCTGTGTGGGCTTTTTCTCAGGTGAAAGTTATTATCCCTATGTGACTTTAAACAAACTCTAACAATACCCTTTTATTTACTCTAAAAATTCAACAGAATTTATCAAGGACCCAGTATGTGCTTAGACCCAGTATGAGATCTGGGTGCTGGCACCTCAATAATGAAAAAGGCACCCATCCTATTCCCCACAGTCATAGTTTGGAGGCCTAAATCACCCTCCGATATTTGATGCTTACTCCAATTTTTCTTTTACCCCATCAGAAAATGTCTTTAAATCAGCTGAAATGAGGGGAGGAAACATCTAAGTAGTATGTGGAGTTGTAGAAAGGGTAAGTCGATCCAGTTAGGTTGGTTTGGGCACTGTAAATCGTGCCTCATAATCCATTAATAGGTCAGTAAACCAATTTAGTAAGTCCAGACCAGCATTTTTCTAAAAGATTAGACTAGAATAGACAATAGAGTACATCAAAAATAGTATGGATAAGTATTGTTGTGCAAAACTTTGGTTTCAGTTATATATATATATTTATAGGTGTATTTGTACTAGGTTGTGATGCAAAATGTATTTATTGTGAATTACATTTAAAAAATTAAGTTACAGGTTTAGATCAGGACAAATATGTTATGTATATACAAAGTACCCTTGCAATAGTAATAATCTATCTTGATAACAATTATTTGCAAAGATTGGAACTATGAAAGAGTCAAATGGTATTTCTGCCCTAATTAGCTTCATGTTTGATATTTACTTTACATGGTATTAGCATGGCATGTATTTGGGTATCTGATCCATCACATTCATTATGGATCATTGCTGATGTGTAAGGAATGGAATGGCAGAATTGCTCCAATATACGAGATCAGACACTCTGGTGGTTGCCGATTATAGAAGCCACAAGCCATCATTGTTACTGTGAAAATATGCATGATTTATAGGTTATGTTTGTTGTTACCATGTGTGACCATATGAAGATCTTTGCTTTACATTGTCCTTGCTAAAAGCCAGCGATGAAGTTTAACAGTCTGAGAGTTTTCTGTTCTGTTCTAGTTATGATGTTACTTTCTCTGAAAACTTGATGCAAAGCATATCTGAGGTCAAAGGGTTTTTGCTATTGAAAGATGTTTTTCTTTTCAGCTTTGATAAAAGATTTTTTTTAAAAATAAATTTATTTATTTATTTTTGGCTGTGTTGAGTCTTCGTTGCTGCACACGGGCTTTCTCTAGTTGAGGCCAGCGGGGGTTACTCTTCGTTGCGGTGCGCGGGCTTCTCATTGCCGTGGCTACTCTTGTTGCGGAGCACGGACTCTAGGCGCGTGGGCTTCAGTAGTTGTGGCATGCGGGCTCAGTAGCTGTGGCACACGGGCTCTAGAGCGCAGGCTCAGTAGTTGTAGCACACGGGCTTAGTTGCTCCGCGGCATGTGGGATCTTCCCAGACCAGGTCTTGAACCCGAGTTCCCTGCATTGGCAGGCGGATTCTTAACCACTGCGCCACCAGGGAAGGCCCAAAAGATTTTTTTTAAATTTTTGACTAAAATTTAAAGCTCTTAATTCTTACTGTAATAATTATTTTTTATATTTTGTATTTGTATTTATTTGTTGAATGATTAGTTGGTTAATTTTGATTTTAAGGATTTAAATAACTATAAGTTTGGACTATAGTTGTTGAAACTAATTTCCCAGTGTACAATTTATCCTCTGATGTTTAGGCCAGACATTTAATTGTAAATGGCTAGTATTTTATTTTGCAAATGGGCCTTGCAGACAGTTTAACATGATCAAGCAAACTATTATATTTTTATTTTAACCATGCTTACTGGTGTAGTAACTGCTATGATAGGAATTCCATAAATGTGTGAATGAATGAACACTATAAATTATTCATGTTAACATTTGGTGATACATATTATTAGTTTTTAGTAAAACAATTTTTATACCTGGAAAGGTTGTGTAGTTGCATAGCAACTTTTAAGAGAAACTGGTTTCTTTTAAGAGAAACATATTTGGCAGGTTTAGTCCAGAGAAATTATAAAGCATCTATTTTAAATGAGATAAGCGAATAGAAGTCATCTTGTCCTACAGGACACTTTCAAACAGCACCTAACAGTGAAACAAGTTATGTGACATCTGAATTTCTAATTCAAAACCAGCCTAACACAAAAGAGGTTAAAAAAGGGGGAGGGGGTATTATTTTTCCTTATTTGAGGTCTCAGGAGAAGCCAGTGAGGGGCATTTTATAATCAACTTGGTATGTGGTATTTTGCTCATATCCCTTTAGTCTCTTTCAAAGTGTTAGACCCCAGCAATTGCTGTGTAGTTCAGCTGATCTGTTGATAGTCTCCCACAGAGAGAGAGCAAATGACTGCGGACATTCAGGGAATGTACTTGCTTTTTCCAGCCATAGCCAAAGCTTGAGACTCTTAAGTAGCTAGAAAGCAGGGACCATAGCTGCCTTGTTCACTGTGATTTCCTATTTTCAGGCACATAGGAAGTGCTCAATAAATAATTGTTGAAGGAATGAAAATACCATGGAAGGAGGAAGAGCAGCAGCAGAAGGTATATATAGCTTAAAACATGGGGGAAAGAGTATTATCAGATCCTTAACTAATATTTATTGAGGGTCTCCTATGAACCTGGTAGTGTTTCTGGGCTCATGGGCTGTTTACAGCCTAGGGGAGACAAGGCACATATTGATCAAGTTGTGTTACAGGAGGATTTTGTGCAGTACTATTAAAAAATGGGGCTGCACATAAAATGGGGCTAATGGTGTGATTTGGATAATAACTGGAAAGAGAAAGAGAAAGGTTGATTCAGGTTGATTTGAGAGGCAAAGTTTCCCAGAGGAAATGGATGGGGCTGGGATAAGGAGGGATCACAGGTGGGGCATGAGCATAGCCACTGGCTCAGCCCAAGGGGAGATTGGTATTGGGGTACAGTGGAGAGTAAAGCGGGATAGCCTGGGTGGAGATTATATTTTGGAGGAGAGGTTAGGAAATAGATAGTCATGGAAGTTAGATTTCATGTAACCAGCATAAAGAAGCCATAAGTTCTGGAGCAAGGAAGCATTTTGTTGAAGGCTGTGTTTTGAGAGTACTTGGTAGCTGCAAGCAGGAGGGCAGCTCTCCCTCAGGGACCAGAAAGGAACAGGAAGCAGCCCCCCAGTATTGGAACCTCAGCACCACTTTCAGTCACACCAGGATGTTCTGGTCACTTTGGATGCTTTGGTGGCACAAAAGCAACTGATGAGGGGAAATGCCTTTGGCCTAGAACTTCACTTTAGGAGGGTCTGGAAATGACTAAAGGGTGACCAAGTGTGTTCAACTGTCACAGAACCACACATGCTCCCTCCCAACCTCAAGCCTGTCCGTGTTTCTAATGCCCTGTGGAGTAACAAAGTCTTTTATTAACAATGAGGCAGAAGTTTGAGTTCTTGTTCTCGGGAATGAGTCTTAGTTGCTGATCTCATGAAATTTAGTCCAGCCTGTGTTTTCCATAAAGCACTCCATCCTGATTTTTAAAAAATTGCTCCCTAAAATTCATAAGCTGAAGAGAGGTACCCATCTTTGGGGGTCTCAGGTTGCCAAGCACATCTTCTCCCAGTTCTTTGTCAGCAGATGGCATGTAGGGTATGGGGTAAGAGGGAGAATGGGAGGGAAAAGATAGACAGTAAGCTCCTTGAGGTCAGGGGTCTTGTGTTCATCTTTGTGTTTCAAGCAGCTGATATAATAAATGTGTTGAATGAATGATGGCCGGATGGATAAGGGGCATTTTGTTTCCTTACTGTCTAGTCACACATAACATGGTATCAATGGCCCAGATATTTATTCAAACACTCATCTTCTTCCTACCTCCTCTTCCTTCCTACCTGTTTAGTGCTGATGCAACTCATAAAGCACATGGAATGCCCAGCACAATGCTGGATAAAGGGACTGTAGATGTTAAAGCTACCAAGTCCAGCCTTCACAGACTGAGATAATCATGGGATTAATGATTTTGAGGATGAAAAGTTTATCTGCCCACTCCAGTCTGATTCCTGATGCCATACTGTGTAGTCTGAGCTCCTCATTTAAAATCCATGGCTTACACTGGCATGCACAAAGGATATGAAATAATAAATTTTGAAGTCCATCTCCTCTATCATCCCAATTTGTACCTGGGTAGAGCATATAAATATACCCGCAACACGTACACATGTGTCTGTTTCCCTCTACACTCTGTATAATAGGGTTATTGAACAGTTCTGCTCATTTGTGTGAGTATGCGTCTGTGTCAGTTTGGGCAGTCATGCTATATTATTATTCGTGAGATCCTTAGCTCCTTCAAAAGACATAATGTGATGTGCCTGGCACTAGTATGAACCCAATAAATACTTGCTGAATGAGTATTTATTCATTGAATAACAAATGAACAAATACTCTGTTCAGAGAATGGTAATGGGTGCTACTTGGAAACTTTATACAGTCCTTATACTCAAGATTTAATTGGAGAAACTAAGTCTATGTGCAAGAAATAAAGTCTATTAGGAATAAACATAGGAATAAAACCTATAGATTAAATATATTAATAATAATTATTATTATAATCATAGCTAAATTTCACAGAGTGCTTACTATACGCCAGGTACTCTCCTAAGTGCTTTTATGGATATTAACTAATTTACTGTTTTCTTAACTCTATAAGGTATTGCTGTTATCGTCCCCATTTTGCAGTTGAGAAACCTGAGGAACTGAGAGGTTAAATGACTCGTCTGGAGTCACACAGTCAATAAGAATAAGATCACATAATGAGCACAAAGTGGCAATGGGGCTTAGCAACAAAACCTTTTTCTGCAGGAGGCGAGTTGAGATGTGGCCTGCCCCGTCACTGAGACACAGACCAGCTGCTGGCCATCACTGGGGGTGGTAAACGAAGCTGTGGAGAGCCCGCTAACATGACGATGTGTGATCTGGCTGGCACGTGACACCACAGCCTTCCCAGAGAATGTGCCAGCTGCATTCTGAAGATCCTTTGCTTCAAATGCTCAATACGTGACAGACTTAAGTCTTCAAGGGAAGACTCTCCCCCTCTCCTAACAAGCTCAAAGTAGAACTGGCCATCTTCTCGACACACAAATGCCGACTTTCAATTGTGAAAAAGCCCAGTGAATTACCTTTGAGAAAGTAACTACCCGTTGTGGTAGAGAGGAAGAGAGGATGGTAAATAGCTAGATAACTGAATGTACTCTCTCAGCACTGAGTGTCCACTCTGCCAAGAACTATTTGGACTCCTGAGGACTCAGCAGTGAACAAGGCAGATGGAAGTCCCAGTCCTCGTGGAGCTGCCATTCTAATGGGGAGACAGACAGTAAAACAAATAAGTAAGAGATAGTGAGGAGTGACGAGGGGAAACAAAGCAGGAGAGAGGATGGAGTTTTGGGAAAGGGAGGGCACTTGAGTGCAGGAGAACCCTTAGTTCTGATGATTCTCTCTTCAGTTTCCTCACTTTCTCACAAAGTAGCCTCTCAAATCACCTGTCAGGGACCCTTTCAACACTGGGCCAGGGGAAGTGTGGACCCTGGTGGGTGGGGTAAGGGAGACACAATTCAGTTTCTACAGTCTGTAATCTACTGTGGAGATTGAATCATGGAGACAGGGGGACTATTTTATGTCAATATTCAATCAGCGTAGGTATTTGTGCAGACATTTCCTTGTTTCATTATATCCCACAGGAGTTTTCCCATATACCTATTTAAAGAATACACGGTTTGGTAGCATTTTGAGTTAACATTTCTATCTCTGAGCAAACCTTTGCATTTGAAAAATCTGTGAAAACGATGAGATGAAACATTACAAGAAAACAGAGTTTGTTGATAGCAAAAGCTCAGAAAATTGGACTGGTTAGGTTAAGATCGACATGGCCAAAATTGTATTCATTATGTTTCTTGGAAGGGATTTTCTCCTTTGAGGAGAGAAGCAGATCAGTTCTATTAAACTTGTATTTTCTTCTCTGGAAAGTTAGATTAAGGTTCAATGTCAAACACAACATGCAGCTTAGAATATCAGAAGCTGCCCCACTTCCCTTTCCTCCACACCCACCCCGCGTGCAGCTGTGTACCCTCTGTTGCTTGCTAGCAGAGCTGTGGCACTGTGTCTAGTTGTCTGCTTCCTGCTGGGGCCCACAGTCCATTTTCCTGTGTCCTGCTTCCTCTGTTTTCCTCTTCTGAGAGCCTAAGTAGCCCTCCGGAGTCTTGATTGGATTTACCTGGGTCCACACTGCTCTTCTCCCCCACCCCTCTTTTATTCTGTGAAATATCCTTCACGCTCTTTCTTACTTTAGTAACCGTTAGTGACAAGATTGGTCTGTGTGTAAAAACGCATCAGTTTTGTAATGTACCCCCTATTGCTCCCCTTGAAACTTCTCCACTCTTATCAGGCTTAATTGCCTACATTTAATTGTCAGAGGTAATATTCACTTTTTAAAATGCAATGATCATTAAGATTTTAATAAATGATTTAATATCTATAATGGAGATTCAGATATATAAAACTGATTCAATATCTTAACTCCTAAAGTTTTCTCATAAAATGAAACAGTTAAGTATTGCCTAGAAGTGACCCCCACACATGCATCTTGCTCTATCATGCTTCCTTCAGGTTCTCTGTTTTCTGTTAGCAACGAACTGATACATTTATCATGAAGCACAGTGAGAAAGAAAGAAAAAAAAAAGAGAAAAAGAAAAGCATTACCTTAGGAGTCCTGGAAAGAACCTCGTTTATATTTATTTATCTTCCTCAGAGGAACTCCCAGACATGAGGCTTACATGTCTGGGAGTTCCCCCAATTCACAGCTCCCCCAGGTCACAACTAGCAAACCTCCAGAATTCCTCACTTCTATCCCTCTAGCTGTTGAAACTCAAATTCCTCACTTCCATCCCTCTAGCTGTCCCCTGTTGCATAGGTTTTTCATCTGTCTCTAAAGAAGGAGGAACTACACCTTGACCTTGACTCAAAAAATACAGATGTGAAATTCTTTTAATGATAGAGAAGGTATTCAGCTATGTATAAATACTTCATATTTGATTTGAACATTGTATCTCATCAGTAGATGACATGTATTTAGTTATACAATTGACAAACAAAAAATGTGGTCCTACAATACTCTTTTGGCTTGTTTATTTCTGAGAAAGGGCATCCAGAGTAGAGTTCAGGAATATCCTCTTCCCCAGATATCTGCAGAGCGAAATTGAGTGTTTGATGCCCACAATTTAACTGTTGACAAGTGTTAACTGTTGACAAGTATTGAACAGATCAGCACTGTGCTAAGCTCCAGGAATATAAGGATGTGTAAGGCATGTCCCAGAGGGATTCCCAGTGTAGTGGGGAAGCAGATACAAAACCAGCTAAGTTGTAATAGTAGAGTGAGCATTGTAATATAGGTATAAACACAGAACAGGGAGGGCTGAAAGCTGCAGGACTTGGCAGGGGAGTCAGACTTTCATCACTCAGAGAGGGCAGAGAGCAGTCAATGGAAGGGCATGGAAGCTGCCTGTTTGCTTTGCCTGGGAGTTAGTGGGAGGGACAAGAGAAGATTCTGGAGGAGTAGCTATCTCCTCTGCTAAGGAGACCTATAGGAAAAGGTGGCTGGCAGAGCTTTATCAGCAGGGGAAAGAGACATGATAAAAAAAAAAAAAACTTAATTGGGTAGATAATGTTACTAAGTCCAAGCTCTACTGCTTACTGTACAACAGGCCAATAAACTGAGAAATGAGTTGTTGGGGTGAGGAGTAGCAACTTTATTCAGAAAGCCAGCAGACCAAGAAAATAGTGGACTAGTGTCCCAAAGAACCATGTTCCCTGAGTTAGAATTCAAGCTTCTTTTATACTAAAAGGCGAGGGGGTGCGTTTGGTTGCTGCAATTTCTTGGTGCCAGAATCCTTTGTTCTTGCAGAGGTCCAGTCACAATGTTCCTATAAACTTGCAACAAGACAAATGTTATTCTCTGTTCTGCAACTTTTTATCTCCATGTGAATGGAAAAGTGTTATATCTTTAAAGGTCAGAGCCTTGTGAATGAGCTATCCTGTATATTTCAGGCTATAGGCAGCATTCTTAACTTGTAGCCAAAGCAATAGAATACAAGGTTTAAAGAAAAAGAAACAAGATTTGTTCGTCCCTATTACAATAAGTCTGGTGGCAGTTAGAAGATGATAGTCTAGAAATGGATAGTGTGAGGTAATTCTTCATAGTCTCCTGGCAAGATCTGATGAGGGTCTGAACCACAATCTGTGCATTTAGTGCCCACTCTGCTGGAAGTTCACCACCTGCCAGATGAGCTTTAAATTTTATGACCACCTTAATAGAAAAAAGAAAGTCTGGGAAGAGAAAAACAGCCTAGGAGAATTGAGTGAGCAAGTGTTGAGTGAAAGGGCCTTGACCAGTCTTCCTTCTTTGAACTAAATTCATTAGAGAAATTTGAGAAACTATGGAGTTTCAAAGAACTTGAAACTGGCATTTCCCCTTCTCTGCCTCTAGTCAGCTTTTAATTTGCTCTCAGCTATTAAGCTGATAGAAGAAAAAAGCTGTCTTTCAGCAGTTGAAGTCAGCCAATGAGAAGAGCTTCGAATCAGGCATTCAGAGGAGGCAGCACCTCCTGCCCAGACCTCCTGGGAGGCAAGGTTTGGCTTATAAGAAGGACAGGAATAAACTTGTTGAAGTTTTCTTACTTGTCAAAGCAACTTTAAATAATCCATGCCTGCAGTAGTTTCATCTTCAGGCAAGAGAAAGTGAAAATGGCCCCAAAAGGTGCAACATCTCAAATAAACACTATAAAATGAGGGACACTTGCCTTTAATATTGAAGTGCCTCAAGCAGACAAACAACATTTATATTGTGCTACTAATAGGTTTGTCTTTCCTTGTCTGTGATGATTGTTCTTTGAGACACAAATAAAAACAAAGCGAATTGCATCCAACTATTCTAAAAAGAAAAGATGATCTGATTTTTTTTCTTTTTTTGGTCATTTTATGGTTCAAAAAAGGGATTTTTTTTCAATTGCTAGGAAACAGGTGGAAAAGTTGCATTTCTGAGACTGATGCTCCTTGGTAATGAGTTTTGTGGTGCAGTGCTGGTGGTAGTGGTGGTGATTTAGTTAGCAAAAAGCCCTGCCTGTGTTCCAGGCTTCTGGAGAGTACTACGGCTGTCAGACCAGCTCGGAGGATAGTGCAGGGCTGTCAGCAGTGTTTCAGGTCTCTTTCCGCCACACAAACCCCTTCCTTTTAATACAAACAGCAAGACTGTCCTGTTCAGTAGTTGACTAATGACTGTGTGCACTGAAATGCAATGATGATGAAGCAGTTGATACATTTGTGACTCGGTGTCCCACTGAATTCCAGTTTTCTCCTCTCCAAGTGGTCAAACAGGAAACAGCATTGCATCAGGAAGAATCTGAAGGTACCATCCAGTAGCTGTGCCTAACGTCACTCACTGCCCTCAGTCAGAAATCTTGACCTGCAACTTTAGAGGGTGGGTCTCTGAAAGAATTTCAGAGCTTACACAGAGCTGAGGTGTGTTGCTCTCTGATGAGAACAAAGCTGGCTGGAGCACTGGGAGTCTGGCTCTGTCTCTCTTCACAACCAAGGGGCATCTTTGTGGACTGAGGTTTCAGAAAGGTAAGCATCATCTTGTGGATGTTGTTACTATTTGAGAACCTTCAAAACCAAGTTGGCCTTGGCTCTGTGTGTGTGTGTGTGTGTGTGTGTGTGAGAGAGAGAGAGAGAGAGAGAGAGAGTGAGAGAGAAATGATGAAAATGTTTGTCTTTGGCCTGATTGTGGGAGAGATACAGAAAAGAGAGTTTTGAAGCCATTTGCTTGATGAGTTTTACTTCAGAAGTCTTTAGTAGTGGAGAGTAAATGTTGAATTCAAACTTCTACTTCTAACTTGTATTACTTGCTCTTTGGCAAGTTTAAACTGATTCATTGAAGGAACAGGAAGAATTGTTCAGAGAGTGAAATCACATGCGGCTGAACGCTCAATCGGCATAGCTTGGTTTATTTGGAAAGCCTTGACTCAAGCTGAAATGCAAAGGGTCACTGAGGATCTCCAGGCGGCATAGCAAAAGCCATTTCAGAACGTCTTAAATTTGGAACAAGGCAGAATTTGCTCATCTCACAGTAACAAGGTTTTCTAAGCTGGTTCTGTCTTAAGGGAGATAGTCTCAATGTCATGTCCAGAAGACATTAGCTGATTAATTCTAAAACTGCCAGCTTTGTGCAGAAAAATGAAACAAAAACAAAACTTTATTTTTTCTAACCCATGTTTAGTGAAGATGTTCTTTTAAGCAATTTTATTTCCTGAAAAGCCTTACACAGAGCAAAGGAAAGAAACCTTTGGGACTCACCAGATGATGAATATTAATTTATTCATTAATCTATAATGTCCAAGGTCCTTCTCTACCATGAGTGAGGATTCAGACTTTAAAGACCTTTCATTCCTCTCCCCTACAAGCCTTTTTTAAAAAAGGGGTTTCCACTTAAAATTTCATCAGTAGAATTGCTGGACAAAGGGACAAATTCTTGAAGGGGAAAATAGGCGTATGTTCATACTGACTGTAATTGTATAGTCTTCCCATTAAAAATATTCTGTCTTTTCTAAAAGCAATCAAATTAACTTATATAAGTTTGAAGATAATTCTGGGTTAGCAAGAATCTGCACTTATTGGGTTCCTGCTGTATGTATATGCATTTCCCGTTTAATTCAGTGAGATAAGACTCATCTTATGCAGTTTTCAGATAAGGAAATTTAGGCTCAGTGAGATTTTAGCAGTATAATAGGGAAGTGAGAAAGCCAGAACTCTGTTGCCTTCCTACACACAGATATATATACAATCATATATATATATGATTGGAACCTTCTATTCTCCTATTGTATTCCATCAGCCCTTTACAGAGTCCTTGTCACCTGGAGGTGTTTCTGAATCCATAAAAATATGCAAATATGTTAATTTGGTATCATAGCAAAAGATCAAAAGTCAATCTATAATTTGCTTCTACTCTTGGGGTGAAGGCATGATGAAGTGGACTGAACATGGGCTAGAAAGGCAGACAGACCTAGATTTGAATAGCTCCTTCCTGCTTACTAATTATGTGACCTAGGCAAGTCAGTGAAATTCTTCAAACCTCAGTTTCCTTATTTATAAGCTATTTATTATAATGTCCATCACATGGCATTGTTTGTTATAAGGAATAGAGAGACAAGTTATGCAGAGTGTCATCTGCATGACTGAAAAATGGTAGGCTTTCGATAAATAGTAGTCATTTCTCCAATTATTTGTTGATGCTTTGGCATGCTAGATCCTGTTCTGGGCATGGGGGTATCAGCAGTGAACAATGGAGGCAAGAACCTGCCCTCATGGAGCTGCCTGGTGCTTGTTTATTATATCATCGTGTGATTGACTTTCTTTGAAAATCATGTTGTAATTATTGAGATACTTTATAGTGGATACCACCCAGCTTTGACATAGCCTCTGAAGCAGTGTAGTGAAAGTCCTGTGCCAAGATTCCCCTAAAGCATAGTAAAATCAGGCAAAAAGCAAGAACATCAGATACTTGTTTTACAAAAGTCAGTTTGTTGTGCTAATCATTTCAGAGTTAGAGGTCAGGAAAGATGTGTTTTTATGCACACATTCACACATACACACACACACACACACACACACACACACACACACACAGAGTTCATCTGAGTTTTCCTGGGCTCCCAAAGCCATAGCAGAAACCTTGCTGGCAGGATGCATGTGGGAGGAGGGTCTGGCTCCAAGAACTCATGGAACAGAGTGTAGTGTGGCAACCATTCATTTGCTTTGGGCCCCAGGCCATCTACTCAGGAGCCTTGGGCTTTCCAAGGCCTCCACAGTGTGAATTTAAGGATGCAATACAAAGCTTGGACTGGAGATAATATACCTTTATAAAGACAGATTCAGGACAAGAGTGATTGATTTATTTACTGGCTAAAAGCCTGGAGTTAAGTAGGCCAGTTGACATCAAGAATGGCATTTCGGCATCTGTCCCTAACTTTGAATCCCAATGAACTGCAGATAATAGCAGAGAGATAGGAGAGGAACACAGGGAAGCTCCCTCTGGAATCAAATGCAATTGTATTCTTCCTTTTCCTGGAAACACCTGCGCACACAATACCACTGACCTTATTGGTCTTACACACCGTGAGTTTGTTTTTATTTAGCTGGTGGACCCAGAATGATTGAAGATATCTTTGTGTCATCCCAGACAGACCAGAGAACTGGCACTCTGAAAGAAGACTTTCTTAAGTGGCAGGATTTACTTTCCTAAGCCCAGTGCAACAATCAATCTCATCATTTTATGGGTCATACTATGTATAACCTTAAGATTGTGTCTTATAGCAAGGATTTTAAATGATGAAAATATAAACTAAGTTAAAAGCCTAATTAGAATAAATTAGGGCTTAGGTATAAAAACCTCAAACAGCACGTGGATGGAGAGATTAAGAACCTTTGACCTTGGGACTTCCTTGGTGGTCCAGTGGGTGAGATTCCACACTCCCAATGCAACGGACCTGGGTTCGATCCCTGAATGGAGAACTAGATCCCGCATGCATGCCACAACCAAGAAGTCTGCATGTCTCAATGAAGAGCCCGCGTGCTTCAACTAAGACTGAGCACAGCCAAAATAAATAAATAAATAAGTAAATATTTTTTTAAAAAAGAACCTTTGACCTTATACAACACTGTAACAGCCTAAATTTTCCCCAGGGATTTCTGTGGATAGGGGACAGATGTTCCATTGTAAATGGACTTCAGCAATCACTGTATTTTTGAAACAGTTAAATTATTTCCAAATTTCATTATTATCAGACCTTAAAGTCTGAGGAAGCCCAATAACAAGTAGAAGAGAGCTGTGTGAGAGGGAGTTTGACCTTGAGACACATTTCCCCTTTCCCAAGTAGGAGGATTTAAAATTTCTCAGGCAGGGAGTGTTTACATGCTGCTCAAATATAAAGTTAAAGGGTTTTGGTTCATTTTAAAAACCATTTCCTCTTTATTTTCTTGCCAACCTGGTCACTGGAAAGTCGGTGGAGGGCATCTGTACAGTGTTCTAAGGAGTGTGAACTGAACAGACCAGAGGCCTGACGCATAGCTGGCATTTGGTTTACAGAAGTTCCAATTCAATAGAAACTTTCCTTTTTTTTTTTCCTGAATTTTATCTTCAGGAAATACCAGGAAACTAATACGTTTAACCAAAATTTCCAAATCCGTCTGCTCAGTATTGGTACACACAAACACACACCACACAGACACACAGATGCACATACACACACACACGACATAGACACAGACACACACAGACATACACATACACACACTACACAGACACACACACACGTTTGTGTGCATGTGCACAATATAAAAACAAAATCAAAAGATAGATACTTTTTGCGTGTGTGCAGCAAAGGTTTAGTTCTCCTGTCATAGATTGTGCTGCCTCCTTCCATCCTGTAGCTCTGCCTTCTGAAACATGTGACGTGTGGTCACTGGGCCTGGAGAAGGGAGAAATGGAAGCAGTTTTCTAGCTTTTTTGAAAACTGAGATATAATTGACATATTGTACTAGTTTCAGGTATTGTTACATAGTAATTAAATATTTGTATATATTGTGAAATAATCACCAAACATAATTCTCGTTAATGGGAAAACTGTAAAATTCACAGCTAATGCATATATTTAGGTTATTTGAAGAGATAAAATATTACATTAAGGGACTTGAAATAACTTTTATTTATATTTCCATGTTCTAAAATGAAGTGATTAGGGAGGAAAAAGCATATGCCATAATCCATTTGTTCTTTATAGAGTACTTGTGTTCAAGAACAAGGCTTATTTCTTTTATTTTGATTCATTTGCCAGACATACTTTAGCAGATAGTCAATAAATACTTGTTGGTTAGATTGATCCTGACACAGGCTGAACAATAATTATTTCAAGATTCAAGCAAAAATTCTGAGAGCATTTTCTTCGATAATGAAGATGACTTGACATCATTTAATAACTAAATTGGCTTCAATTTCTTCCCCTCAAATTTTGTTTTCTTGCTTGACATCTGATTAAAAATGTAAAGTATGCTGATGCTGAACAAATCTCAAACTGCGCAGATGGGCAATTTTCATTTGTGATGTTCCCACAGGCTCACTGTCACTTCCGACCTTGGGTCAGCATTACAGGGCTTATAACGAGCTCCTCCTGTTCCATTAGCTGTAACTGGCTTTCCCTGACTTGTTTCCAATGGAAATATGCTTTCTGTGGAATGCTGGTCTACAACCAATTGTGGAAGAGAAAACGTCAGAGCATTACTAGATGATGACTGTAAAATAATATTCAAGTTGGATTTTCCTAAGTAATTGTTTCACAGATTACACTATTGCAGTGGTTTTCAAACCTCTTTTAATGATCACTGATGGTAAATACTTCTAGATCTCAACTCGGAACACACACGCACATTAACTGGAATAAAAGTTTCACAAAACAATACTTGATATGTATTGATGTTTTCTCTTCTATTCCATTCCACTCTATAAAATTTCTGGTCATGATCTACTAATTAATTTTGTAGTTGGTAGTGGTTCTCAATACTGGCTGAAAGTAAGAATCAACTAGGAAACTTTAAAAAAAATACTAAAGCCAAAGGCACAACAGACCAATGAAATGGACTAGAGATTCCAGAAATAAACCTCCACTTTACATATTGGACACAATACATTTACTCCAATACATATTGGACCCTCGATTTATGACAGTATTGATAATATAGGGAAAGAATGACCATTTGAATATCCATATGGAAAAAAACCTTGTTTCTAACCTCAAAATGTATAGAGATCTAAATGTTAGTACGGATGTGACAGGTAAAACAATATAACTTCCGGATCTGTACTGTTCAGTGCAGTAGAAGTTGAATATCATGATTCTTTTGTTCACTTTCAGAGCATCTTTTTCTTTTTGGTCAACCTTAAGACACTTATAATTAAATTTCACTGACGTGGGCTTCCCTGGTGGCGCAGAGGTTGAGAATCTGCCTGCCAATGCAGGGGACGCGGGTTCGAGCCCTGGTCTGGGAAGATCCCACATGCCGCGGAGCAACTGGGCCCGTGAGCCGCAATTACTGAGCCTGCGCGTCTGGAGCCTGTGCTCCGCAACAAGAGAGGCCGCGATAGTGAGAGGCCTGCGCACCGCGATGAAAAGTGGCCCCCACTTGCCACAACTAGAGAAAGCCCTCGCACAGAAACGAGGACCCAACACAGCCATAAATAAATAAATAATTTAAAAAATATTTTAAAAAAAAATTTCACTGACGTGAATTACACAGGGGAACTCTGACTCCCCTCTTACAGCATGTGGAGCCAGCAACCTGCCCTGCAGGTCAGCCCAACCCCAGTTCCATCGCTCTCATCTAGGTTCACATGTGGTCCTGCTTTACAGAATCAGACTAGTCATTCATGGTAGCACTAATGGCAACTGTATGTTTTGGCAGAAAAAAATCTGAGGAAATACCCAATAAGTCTTAGTTTAGAGAAGAAGATTTTAAAAAGAAGGCTTAGAAACCCATAGACCCCAGATCAAGATCAATAGAGGAGTAGCCAGCAGATCACATGTTGGACCTCCCCCGACCAGGGAAAAGGGAGTTGGCTCTGTGCCTGACATGGCACTGACCTGGGACCTTGGTACTTGTCAGCATGGTGTTTTCTCTGATTCACAACAGCTAACGGCAGAAATCAGAGACAAATGAAAATCATATAAATATATATGGGACAGAAATTTAAGGATGCCCTTTTGAAAAGAATGTATATTTGAAAAGTCTGGAAACCTAGGGAAATTTTTATTTTTAAATAATATGTTACATTTTCATATAATATACCCAGAATGTTTTTTCTTCCAGATACTTTTGCAGTCAAAAGATCCCTAATTTTTTATTAAATAAAATATATTTATTTATTTGGCTGTGCTGGGTCTTAGTTGCGGCATGTGGGATCTTTGTTGCAGCATTTGGGATCTAGTTCCCTGACTAGGGATCGAACCTGGGGCCCCTGCATTGGGAGCATGGAGTCTTAACCACTGGACCACTGGGGAAATCCCAAAAGATCCCTAAATTTAAAGCCATGGATTTAATCATTAATCCCCCACAAAGGTATAATTAATAAATGAAATATTTTCTCTATGTTGCAGACTTTGCAGATACCCTATATGTCTCTCTATGTCTCTGTCTATCTCTGTGTCTCTGTCTTTCCCCCTATCTACTTAAAATCTGGGTGTTATGCATTTTTTTTTCTTTAAGGGGCTTCTTGCATTAGATAGAGCTAGACAGGAATGACTAGTTCTTTTCAGTTTTGAGATCTTATGAGTTACTTTCTCTTGGTGAGTAAATAGCAAGAGCTAGTGGCCATGGACAGAGGGAGAGGCTGCCCTGGCTGAGGAAGGGAGATGACCCATCCCTGTTTGCTCAAAGGAGGAAACAGTGACTATCCCAGCAGGTGCCCAATTTCCTAATCTCATGCCAGCACTTCTTGCCAGGGGGAAATCTCCCCTTTTATTTATTTATTATTTTTTTTTAATGATTTCTGAGTTAAAGAAGGAAACTGTTGGGAACATGTAATTGAGATTATTTTTCTGTACTCCTTCACCACTTCCCTGCCCTCTGCTCTAGGTTCTCACACCCACTGCACCCCACCCTCATCTGAAGATTATGGGAATCTTTGTCATCTTGTTCTTTTCTAAGAGATGTTTCCTTCTGCAGTGGCAGCAGGAAACATTTCATAAGCATATATTTTAAATATTAAAATTGGAGGCTTGCTTCATCAGTGCTCTAATAACACCAAGTCCTTCCCTAAAAGTAACTTGCTTCCTCTTCATCATTGAGTGAGACAGATGTTCCAGATTCCTTCTTGATCACGGTGTGGCTCTGTACCCTTCTATAGGTTTCACTCTCTTTCATAAGAGATTCCTTTGGTGACACTGCCCCCGACGGCTACCGTGTTGTAAGAAATCTTGCTGACACTGAGGAAATGAATTACCCTGTCAAGGAAATGGATTATCCCTCAGAAAAGCTGCTCCCCCACCAACACTTGGTCGGGTAACCTCAATACTGATCAGGGTATTATAGGAAATCAGTGAATGATGGCTGGCTGTAGTGCCACCTGGAAGTCCATAGTGCTGTTGATGAGGAAATGTAAACAGTGACCACAGTACCAACACCTGCAGCTTACTGGGCACTTACTATACACGGAGCGTTACAAAGTGATTTAGACACATGACCTCATTTCATCCTGACCTAGAGTTTACAAACATAAAAATCATTATAGCTGTTTTACAGATGAGGTCATATAGCTGGAAAGGGGTAGGATGGGCATTCAGATTCCCAAACATCTATTCTTGACAAGCCAATAGGCCTTGGGTTCCTATGCTCCTGTCCTGAAATTCTATCCCAGTGTGTTGTGGGGGGAAGGTCTGGGCATCCCGATTCCAGGTGAGTCTGATCATTGGGAAGGTTGGAACTAGGTGACACTATGCAAGACAGCCTCTCCAGGATTTGTCTCTGGACTTTCTGTTTAGTAGAGTTTGTGCCCATTATGTGGGCTTCCTTTACTGAAAGAAGAATATGAAACCAGTTATCTTTTCCCAGTAGTGAGAGATGTGGACATAGTGGCGGGAAGGTAGTTGTGAAGGAGCAGGAGATGTCCCATTCCTCTCCCTTGGAGAATCTTTTTAAACTTAGCATTTAATCTTATTATTTAAACCAACCTGACGTGGGATTCTTGCCCCTACCCAATAAAGTCAGGATAATAAGATACTATCATTACATAACATTGATTCTGTACTTTACCGTATTCAGGTAGAGTACGTACATACCTAATCACTCTTAATCCACAGCAGGTCTTTGCAGTAGGTAGAATTAGCACCATTTAATTCAGACGAAGATTCAGAGATTGAGTTGTCCAAGACCTAGCTATTGACAGGTCTGGCCCTTGAACAGGCTGTCTGACTCCAGGGCCAAGGTTCTTTCTTTTTGAGCTGTTTGAAAGACAGTGAGCTACTTGAGGTAGTGTATGTAGCACTGCATTCTTTTTAAAAAATTCTTAAATTGCAGGCTTGCGATTTGTATGGTGGTCTTCCTGACCGGAGGCTAAGTGAGTGGGGAGCTTCTGCAGAACCTGCCACAGTGCACAGGAGGGCTTTGCACCCAGCCAATCCTCCAGTTTCTCCAGTGGGAAAACCTGAGACAGAATCAGGGCCTGGCCTCAGGTTCCTCTGTGAGTCACTAGCAGCAGCGAGGTTCTCAACTCCCTTGCTTTTGCCTGCATCAATCCCTTGTGCCTGAGACTAATAACAGCGTAATTTATGAAGCAAGATGTGTGACTCACCAGGCAAGGGAGGAGAGCTTTCAAGGAAGGGCGCGGTGGAGAGGAGCAACGTATTTAACAGCAACTGGAAAGGAAATGCTGACATGATGGTAATTGGGTTAAAATTTCTTTACATTGCAGCACCATTGCCTGGTTACCCAGCTGTTAATTTATATTTTAGACTTCTAAAGTTAACTAAAAAGGGGGGCGGGAACAGGGGAAAGAGGGGAAGGGAATTCTACCTTTGAAGGCAGAATTATCAAATCTATGTAACTTTCTCATAAATTTCTTCTCAATCATCTTGGACCCCTTTACTTTGAACCCCAGGATTTGCCTTCTTCTAAAATTTATCCATTGTGTAACTTCGCTTTACATCCTTCTGATTTCAGTCATACCTGTTTTTCTGCAAGCTCCTATCCATGTTACCATAAACTTCCTCAATCACTTACCTCTCTTGTTCCTGAGCTGGCCTTTGGCAATCTTTGTCAATTAATGACCAGGACAGAGATGAACCAGAGATCCGATAAAGGTGAAGAGGCATCCAGGAGAATTACTTTTTGGTGAATACTCCCTCCTTAAATGGCCTTTTCTGCATTATCTTTATTATCTCCAGAACCTAAAGTCAGTTTATAGATAGGTCACAAGAGCCTGTCTTCCTGTTGACCAAGGAAGCACATTTTAAATTTTCAGTTACCTGTTTGTGTGTGTAAAAAGGCTGTGATAAGTTTTATGTAGGTAGCAAACTTGCCTTACTTCAAATCATCTATTAGTTTTTGTATATGAAACATTAACTTAAAAAGTGAGCCTCTTAAAATATATTAATGTGAAATAACTCACCTTAATAACACCTTTTAGTACGGGAAGCTGGATGCATACTGGGAAAACAATAATTTAAAATCTTAAATATGCAGAGTTTTACTGTTCTAGCATATCAATTATTTTTTCATGTTTCTTCCTAGTTTTTGTCTTTACACACACGCTCACACACATATATGTGTATGTATAAAATAGTATATTATACGAGATCATATACCATCATATGATCATAGTATAGATATAATTTTGAATTTTCTTTTTTTAAACGTGTCATAACACTTTTCATGTTTATAAATTTTATAATTTTAGCATTAATTGATTATTATTATATAGTTAACATTTCAAAATGTACTTAAACATTCCATATTTTAAAAATCCATTATTTACTAATACTGAAGTGTTATTTATTAACTATAGTTTAAAAAGTTTTCTGTCCAGTTTACACGTATTTCTAGGTAGGCATGAACATTTTAGTGACTCCTAAAATTTATTATCCAATTCCAAAAGGGTGGTATCATTTATGTTGCCACCAGTAACATAGGAATGTACATTTATATGTAAATGATATATATGAGACATTTATAGCATAGTTAGCACTGAGTGTTATTTTTAAATAATGTCTTCTAATTTAATAGGTGTCAATTGTAGAATTTTAGGACCTGGAAGTTCATTTAGTTGCTCTCTTTAGAAGGGCAACCTGGTATTTGATAGCTTGACTCCAATTTACCATTTAACAGGTATGTAATACAGTGATTTACAAATATTTACTCACTTTGTTATTTTAACAACCTCATCAGGGTGGTACAATTATTATTTCCGTTTTGTAGATGGGGAAACTGACATTAAATTAGCTGTCCAAGGGCGCATAGCTAGTTAAGTGTCAGAACCCAGGCAGTCTGGCTCCAGAGTCCATGTGCTTGATGACTGTGTTATAATGGCTCCTTTAATATCTATTTAGCATTTACTGTTTGTATGCTTTCCATATGCCAACTTATGGGTGCTATTGTGAGCAAAACAATTTTAGTCCCTGCCCTCATGGATCTGGAAGTCTGGGGAGGGAACCAGACTTTAATCAAATCAACATATATATAATTACAAATTTGATACATGTTATGAAGAAAAAGAATGGAGTGATGGTAGCATCTAACAAGAATATTTCTTTTAGCTGTAAGAGTGATGGGGGGGCAGGGGTCATGGAAAGTCTTGATGAAGATCTTAGATATACTTAAATTGAGACTTGAAGGATAAGGAGGAGAGAGTAGGGTGAAGATGGGTGAAAAGAGCATTCTAGGCAGAAGCAATAGTCTATGCATATGCCCCGAAGCAGGAAAGGACTTTCCCTTCTGCTCTAAGGGTCATAAAGCTGACCGGCTTGCTTGTGGGATCACAAAGTGAGGGGAAGGGGGCGCGTAAGTGAGCCTGGAAAAGCAGACAGGGGTCCAGTGGTCCAGGGCCATGCCACAAGCTTCTCACTCACAGAAGAGTGCACACAGGGGGAGGAAGGTGAGAGCTGCCTCCAAACACAGCTGGAGTTGTTTTGAGCAATAAGCCACTGGCAGAGCCATCCCCAAGTAGCGTTTCTTCTGCGCACAACAGCAAATGGTGACCCTGCCTGTGCTTTTCTAGGAATTAAACTTCACTGGCTCATTATTTGAGTTAGGAAGGGGATATTTAAGTTAGGAACCTAGATCAAGGCATATTGTGAAGTCTTATTATAGAGCCAAAAGAAACATGGCCTGAAGAGAACAGCACCAGGGGAGAGCCTTCGCTTGAGAGAGAACATGACTCCGTACAGATGCCAAGTGCCTTGTTGGCATTTTAGGGGTTTATTAGTTTTGCTGGAAATTTTTCCATAATGTGTACTAACAATGAAAAAGTATTGTTCTAGTAGAAAGTGATAGCTGGCTCATGGGGACATTAACCTATGCTTTGGAATCAGTGGAAGCAAAAAGGCAGAAGCACATCTTCCTAAAATCTCAAGTCAACTTTTACTCTATAAGCAAACTCTACATACAATATTAGAAGGGGAAAATGAGAAGGCCCTTTTATCTAATTTCAGTTTCAGAGGCCTTTTTGATTTGCTCAATATAACTTTAGCTTTTGTTAATTAGTATTAGAGTAAGCACATAAAGTTTGTTGGACTTTTCCATCAAGTCAATCAGGATTAGAGAATGAAGGACTGGGCAGTAGGAAGAACTCTAAAGAGTACAGGAATCACAGCTATAGGAAGCAGTCATGACCCCTGGGGCGGAGATAGAGTACACAAGGAAGAGGCCTCCAGGGCTGATGTGCAGACCCTGATGAAGAGGGCACAGAGGGGTCACAATGGAAAACCAGCAGAACTGGCTGGCTACGGAACTAGCCCTCAGAAACTTGCGGGAAATCTGCCCTCTAGGGTGCTGTTCATTGGGAAGTGTCTCGCTGGAGACACTCAGCCACAAAACTCCCCAGGAAGGTGCTGGTGGATTCTGCTGGCTGCTGGGGGCTGCTGGAGCCTTCACTGGGAGTGCACCAGAGCCAAAAGTGAAGCTTCTTCCTCCTGCAATGTCTCTCCACCACTCCCTACTTAGAAAGGTCCTGGGCCAGCTGGCAAAGGGAAATAGGTAAATGGACCAAAGGTACCAGACGTATTTCACAGAGCAGGCAAACAGGGTCAAAATCTAATGACTTACATGGAATAGAAGTTTATTTCTCTTGTACATAACAATCCAGATATGGGTGGACCAGGGCTAATGTGCTAATTGGCTTCAAAAATTGCTCCAGTTCTGTCATCCCCATTTCCAGCTGTCAGGAAGGAAGACAGAGAGAAGCCAGGACATGCAGCTTGGTCTTTAGGGAGATTACCCAAATCAGTTCCCACTCCTGTGTCATTGACCCAGACATGGTCACGCATGGCCGCACCTAGCTGTGCTAGAGGGAGGTTGGGAAATGTTGCCTCGTGTGGCAGGGCAGCCACGTGCCAGGTTAAACTTGGGGGGGGGGGTCTGTAACTAAAAGGCAGAATCAGTGGATACTTAGGACATCCTGACACCCCTCAATGGCATCTTTGAGGCGATACCATGTGTTTGCTACAGATCTTCTGAAATTTTCTTTTTCATCTCTAAATCTGTTCTGAATTTCTTTGAGGCTTTAAGTTGGTATAATTGTAAAATTCAATATGAGGAAATTAAAATTGTTTTTATCTTGTTGTAAGTTAATTACTTCTTTACATAGAGTATAGGGTTTTTTTTTCCTTCTCTTCAGTTTTCTAAAGCTATAAGCCCAGACATTTATTAGCTTTTTATAAACTAACTTAGTCATAATAAATATCCTTCAGAGTTAAGTTGCTCTGTCATTTGCATTGTCTTATCCATGTGAAATGGCGCAACTTAAAATGCTTTCAGAATTGGAATTTACAGCTGGCTCAGTCCTTACACTGTTCATAGGAAGAAAGTAGCTGCTCATGTTTTCTTTTGTGTTTTATCTTAAAGGCATAAACCAGTTCTTTTGGCTGAGTTAGTAGAGTTAAGGTAGACTAAAGGTAGATAAACATGTTTACCTGACCTCCTACACCAAATTTTAAAAATTGTTCTCCAACTAATGAAAATGAAGTTGTACATAGTTATCAATAAATTAGATATAATTTTTGGCCATAGTGTCACGCCTTTATTGTTCAAAACTCCATTCCAGCCTCAGTAAACCCTCCATCAGTTCATTCAGCAAGCACTTGTATAGTGTCTACTGTGTGGCAAACTTTGGTTATACAGTAGTGTATGAGCCACGCAAGGTCCTTGCTCTTCTGGAGCTGACTTTCTCTTCACCAGAGAACCCTGGTCCCTCTGTAATCCAGCTGGTCAGCCAGTCACAAAAACTCTCACCAACTCTCATATCCTCCAACCATAATAATACTCAGAAATTGTGAATACTGATTCAAGAGTGTCTCTCACTGCATTGCTCAGGAATATGCCTTTACTTCAATTTAACTTGTTTTCCTAACTTCCCATTTCTCATCACCGTCCTCTACCTGAGAGATATTTTCTGTTCTGTGGAGATACTTTCTTGTCACTCCCCTCTATCCAAGAGATTTGTTCTGTAGAGTTATCTTCTAAACTGCTGTGATGTTTACAGTAGGGATTAGATGGATAGTTACCAGAAGCTGTCCAAAGACTCAGCCTGACTTGGAGTTCTTACCTCAGCAATAGTTTGAGTACCACATTTTTTCAGTACTTTACAAAAATGTTGCTTCAAATAGTGATAAACTTGTAACCCAGATGATTTTATTTCTTCAAGTCTTAAGGTCAGATTTAATGGTGTGTGTCTGAGAAAGTGGCTCAACAGGCTTCCTTCACCCTGATGGGTTCTGTATCCATGAGGTCAGAAAATAATGAGTCATAAAAACCTACATTCATTAGATTGTCTTCCTGCAAACTACTGGCAGCTGGAGTTGAAAATAGGGTTTAAAATTTCCACAGTATTAGTGGGAAAACACAGCTGGGCTATGATGCCACCTCCATTACTGAACTTCCCCAAAGTAAAAAGAAATAACTGCAGGTACTTTTCTTGTAAATATTTCCTATTTTTAAAAATAGCTTCAGATTCTTTTATATAAATAAAAATTGTAGTTCCTTCTGATTTTTTTTTTATGTAAGTAGGAATTTCAGTACTTAGAGAATGTACAAAGGATGGGAGAAAATGGAGTTTGAGTAGCTGATGAGAAAAAAGGGACTGAGAATGGCCAAGGAGTAAATGAATACATTTGCTTCCGAGAGAACACTAAGCAGAGACTGAAAAGTTGTCAACACGGTTGGCAATTTTCAGTTGCCAGAAAGGCCTAGAGTTCAGCCAAATGAATCAAGATGAGAAATGGGCTAGGAGTTTGATGTGGGAGTCAGTGAGCTTCTCAGAGTGTTCAAAAGTGACTGAGTCACAGGCAGGGCTCCTGAATGACAGATTCATTGTTGCAAATGCTCAGGATTTTTTTTTTTTTAGAGCAGTAACTTGTGGGGTTTTAAAAACACAGGTATCTCTCCATCTCAATATTTTCTAATTCTCTTTCCATCTGAGGATTGTTTAAATATCACAATAGTTAGTTAACACAGCATACAGGTACCGTTCCACTCACTGTGTAGGTAATGTTTGTCATCCACCAAGCATCTTTTTAAGGCTGAGTCAGGGAAGCCTGCAGCCTCTGTTACACTGAACAACCAAAAAACCCTTAAGTAGTGACTGAGTGCCACTGTCACATTTGAAATGTAGGCGGAACAGGAGCAAAAATGGGAGAGAAAGAAAGAAAAGGGGACCAACAAGTGTCCATTGCTGGCAAGATGAGATCCAAGGCTAACCAGAGGGAGAAACTGACAGATGCTACAAGCTACCAGCCCCTCCTCAGTTACTCAAGGGATTTCCTGTTTCTCCATTTAAACTTTAGAAGGAAATCCTAAGAACAGGCACTTCTGCTAAATTTAAGGTTCAGACAGCTGAATTGGAGCTGTCCGTTTCTCCTGAAGGAGAGTGGGAAAAATGCTAGGTGTATCAGTCAGTGCCCTTGATTGTAAGCAATGGAATCCACCTCTTTCTTACTACCTTAAACAAAAGGCTTCACTGAAAGTGACTCACAGCACCAAAAGAAGGGTGGTGGACCAGACCTGGACCACAGTAGAAGCCAAGAGGCTAAGGCGATCAGGAAAGCCAGGAAGCCGAGAGATGACAGCTGTCTTCTCAGCAGCAGCAGCCTAGGCAGAATGCCATCTGCTGCTGATGCTGCTCGTCCCGGTCTGGTCCAGATTCAAAGTCCTGAGTAAAGCCTCCATTTTGCCAACCCCAGGCCATCCCAGGCCAACTGCTAGCAGATGGAGAATTGTCCATCTTGGCTTTCACAGTGGGAAAGGCATGGTACCAACTCTACACACATTGCTGATTTCCTCTGCTACTAGGAGGGCTGGAAGCTGGGCTACCTCTAGAACAGCACATCCTGTACACTAGAGTCAGGGAAAGATGACTGTAAAGGATGCCAGAGGTCCTGGAACAAGCTTGGGGCCTTAAGACAGCTACTGAGAGGCTAAGAGAATATGACTTGCTTCTTGCTACTAGACTGAAATGGCAAAAAAGAGGAAGAGAGTGCCAGTCCCCGTTCTCTCTCTGCTTAGCCCTGGATCTCATCTTGAGAGCAAGTATGGTAGAGAGGCTGGCTGGAGGGTTAGCCTGGATGAGTAAAGCCCACTGCCCAGAGCTAGACTGTTGACCTGTGGATGTCTACTGAACACGCTATACCAAAGTCTGTCATCTGAGAGAACCATTTCTCCTTCAGAGGAGTTAGTCTGTTTTTGCTTTTTAAAGCATGAAATATTTTTTTTTCTCCCAGAAAGCCATTAACTTTAAAATCATGCTGAAGTCTGAATCTGGATATAGTCTTTCCTTCACTATTTATTTTTCTGGGTTCATGAACACAATCTTTTTTTTTTTTTTTTGGCTGCACCACACAGCTTGCGGGATCTTAGTTCCTTGACCAAGGATCAAACCCACATCCTTGGCAGTGAAAGTGTGGAGCACTAACCACTGCACCACCTGGGAATTGCCCATGGACACAACCTTGACTCAGGTGAATTTGGGAGGTAAAACTTAAGACCCTGGGCTTCCCTGGTGGCGCAGTGGTTGAGAATCTGCCTGCCAATGTAGGGGACACGGGTTCGAGCCCTGGTCTGGGAAGATCCCACATGCTGCGGAGCAACTAGGCCCGTGAGCCACAATTGCTGAGCCTGCGCGTCTGGAACCTGTGCTCCACAAGAGAGGCCGCGATAGTGAGAGGCCTGCGCACCGCGATGAAGAGTGGCCCCCACTTGCCGCAACTAGAGAAAGCCCTCGCACAGAAACGAAGACCCAACACAGCCATAAATAAATAAATAAATAAATAAAATTTTTAAAAAAACCAAAAAACTTAAGACCCTTAAATGAGATGATAGGAAGCTTTAGCATGAAGTTCAGGCTGAGTCATGGATTAAAAGATGTAAAGGTTAAAGGAGGATGAAGCTGAGAAGGAGACTTATTTATTTATTTATTTATTTACTTATTTTATTTAAAAAAATTTTTTAACATCTTTATTGGAGTATAATTGCTTTACAATGGTGTGTTAGTTTCTGCTTGATAACAAAGTGAATCAGCTATACATATACATATATCCCCATATCTCCTCCCTCTTGCGTCTCCCTCCCACCCTCCCCATCCCACCCCTCTAGGTGGTCACAAAGCACAGAGCTGATCTCCCTGTGCTATGCGGCTGCTTCCCACTAGCTATCTATTTTACATTTGGTAGTATATATGTCAGAAGGAGACTTTTTAACTTTTTTTATTTTAGATATAACTCACATACCATATAATTCACCCATGTAAAGTGTGCAATCTAATGTTTTTTTGTAGTATATTCACAGAGTTGTGCAACCAGCATCACATTCAATTTATGAACATTTTCATCACCCCCAAAAGAAACCCTGTACCCATAAGCAGCCACTCCCCACTTCCCCCCACACCCCCGTGTACACCCTAAGGAACGGCTAACCTACTGTTTGTCTCCCTATGTTTGCCTATTCTGAACATTTCACATGACCGGAATCATACAATATGTGCCTTTTGTGCCTGGCTTCTTTTACTTAGCATGTTTTCAAGAGCCATCCATGTCGTAGCATGAATCCTTTCAATTCTCTTGAGTATATACCTAGGAGTAGGATTGCTGGGTCATATGGTAACTCCGTGTTTAACATTTCAAGGAACTGCCGGACTGTTTTCCACAGCAGCTGCACCATTTTACTTTCCCTCAAGCAATATATGAGGGTTCCAATTTCTCCACATCCTGCCAACATTGTTATCTTTTTGGTTATAGCCATCTTAGTGGGTATAATGAGGGTATCTCTGGGTTTGTTTCTTATTTGCATTCCCCTCATGGATAATGATGTTGAGCATTTTTTCATGTGCCTTTTGGCCATTTGTATATCTTCTTTGATGAAATGTCTATTCAGATCCTTTGCCCATTTTAAAATTGGGTTATTTGTCCTTTTATTATTGAGTTCTAAGTGTTTTTCATACATTCTAAATACAAGTCCCTTATCAGATATATGATTTTCAAATATTTCCTCCCATTCTATGGATTGTCTTTTAACTTTCTTGATGGTATCCATTGAAACACAAAACGTTTTAATTTTGATGAAGTCCAATTTATCTATTTTTTATTTTGTTGTTTGTGCTTTGGGTGTCATATGCAAGAAGGCTTTGCTTAACCCCAGGTGCTGAATATTTACTCCTATATAATATTCTAAGGGAGTTATTATTTTAGCTATTATATTTAGAACTGTGCTTCATTTTGAGTTAATTTTTATGTGTCCTGTGAAGAAGAGATTCTTAACTCTTTTTAAGCAGCAGTAATTGATGTTTGGTGGCAGCACATGAAGAAAGAGTAAATAGTGTAGATTTTTTTTCTCAATTTGAACTACATATTCCAGGGGGCCACCTTAACTTCTGAGTTCTTCCTCTCTCCCCATATATGTTTTTGGTTGTTCAATATTAAAGTTACTAGGCTTTCAACAAATCTTGTTTCATTGCTTGCATATTATTTAGCATGGCAACCCCTATATAACCATTGTAAGCTGTTTATTTAGTTATATTTCACACTGGACAAAATAATCTTTACTGCCTGGAGTTGCATTTTAGGAGTGAGCAAACTATTTTGTATAATGATTATTATAATAGTATCAAAACTAGCTCACTGCCATTGCTATTTGTTCCCTGAGTCATAGTCTATTAAATTTGGAGCTAATAAAGTAATGAACATGCTAAGGCAAACTTTCAGGAAGAAATAGATCTGCCCTTGCAGGAGTAGATCGTTCTGATACAGTGAGGGACACAGGCATGGTACAAGGTTTGTCCATTACAGGAGAGACTCCCATGACCGGGGCTCATTTCTAAGATCTGTAGGAAGTTTAAATTTTAGCTGTAGTCTCACTCAAAGAATTGTGCCTGCTCTTGTTCTGACCCAATCTGGCTGTGCGCTTCAACGCAGATTTCCTCTCTTAATTCCCTCTTTGGTCAGTTATGTCAGATGGCCCAGGCAACCAGGCTGGAATCCTCAGCTCCCTTGCCAAAGTGTGTTAATTCTTCCTGCCTAACAACTCTTTCATCAGTTCTCACTGTCTCCTCCTGAGTCCAGATCCAGGTCAGTCCTGACCCAGTTGTAAGCTCCCTGAAGTCTAAGATCATCCCTTTCCTTTCTGTAGACCCAAAGACTGATAGAAAGTATTCAATAAATATTTCTTGATGATCTTTATTCCACCATATTTGCACAATTTTGCGACAGTGTTAATGCTGCTTACCCTCCTCCAGGGTAGAAGTTACAGTAAAATGATTAATACATGAAAAAGAAGGCAGCCCCTCTCCTTCTCCACACAAGGCTTGCAGGTGTGGGTGTGACCGGTTTCCTGCTACTTTGCATGCACATGTCTCTGAGCAGCAGATGAGAAATGAAATAAAGTAGGGAATATCTCACCATGGTTAGTTATTTGGTTTTGGTGTGGATTTTTCTGAAGCATATTGAGGTCCACACTCTGGAATTCTTCCTCATCTGAAATCAGAAATCTGTAATGTTGATACTCCACTCTGATCCTCACCTCTGATTGAGTCTTCCCGCTCTCTTGGGTCCCACTCCCACCAGACTTGTTCTTTGGCCTCTGGTCCCTTGAGTGTTGTATTTTTTTCCCTCCTTCTCATTTCTCTCTTGGCCTCTCTTTATTCTCTACCCAGTTTGGATCTCGTGTGTAATCTCATAAATGGCGTGATCAGCATGTTCAGCTCCCTGATACCTCTGCTCTCTGCAGCTTCCAATTTCTGACCATATTTAGTGCTTCAAACTCCTAATTGCTCTCCATTCTTCGTGTGTCCTGAAATGTACTCCATACTGCTGCCAGAGAGCGGCCATGTGTGTGCCTGGCCGGGGGTTCTGGAGGCTGAAACCCCGATCTCATTCTGCTGGGAAGAAGGGCTGTGTCTGCCCAGAGGAGACACCATCCTCTAATCGGCACAAAGATAACCACATGGGCTCGCAGAGGACCTGGCTGCCCAAGCAACCTTTCTAAAATATCTGATTATTTTATTCCTCTGCATAATACTCTTCCTGGGTTCCACTGGTTAAAGCCCAAGCTCCTTAGCCTGGATTGCAGACACTCTGTGACCAAGTCTGAACTGTCTCACCAGCCTTTTGATGAGAGTTGCCGTATGATTTATTACCCAAACTGGGACACTTCTGAAAGGAAGGGGCACTATTACTAGTTATGCCAGGACAATAAACCGAGACTCCGGGCACTTGTGTGTGACCCAGCATCCCACACCTTGGATTCTTAGGCTGTGGTGGAACCACACTGCTGGTGGTGTTCCGTGGGCACCTGGTGTTTACAAATCAAGAGGTTTTGACAGAGTTATTTTGACCACCCTGTTGTGAATCTGAGGACATTTGACTTCTTTCTCAGATTAACTGTTAAAGGATTACATCAAAACATCCTCAAGGTCAAAATGTCAAGATTAAAATTGTCATAGCCTAAATGATGAGATTGGAGCATCTAAATGTTCTTCTATGTTTCTGGTTACTTGATCAGTGTACTTTCTCTCCTTAAAACTTCTATTCCCTTTTTCCCATTTTCCTGCCTTTCCCTGGTTTACTTCCACTTACCACTTAAGACATCTTGAACATTGTTCAAGATCATCTGCTCCAGTGGGCTTTCCCGACGCGTCTTGGCTGGGCTCAGTGCTGGTCACCTTGTTCCCACAGCACCCACTACAAACCTGTTTCATTGTACCTGAAAAAAGTGTGTCAGAGTTGTCTGTCAGGCCTGCCTTGCCCACAGAATATAAGGTCCTTAAGGCAAGAATGCTGTCTTTTTAATCTTTGCATCCTCAGTGCCTAGCACAGGGCTTGACAAATAATAGAATCTCTGTAAATATTTGTTGACATGGACTAATTTGAATTCTTTGTTGTAATACAAAGTTAAATATGCTTGTCCTTTATCTCCTGGAGAAGTTCTTAGGATACTAGTGAAGGTTTATACATACTTGGAGCTTTCATGAGGTTGGCCTTTGGCATGTTGAAGTTGTAGAGATTATTGTTAGATTAATTTTCATATGATAGAAACATATAAGAGGAAGACACATACCCATAATATTAACACATGTTGTGCCAAGAGTGTGAACAGTGGTGTGTTAAACCTCAGTTTGCCATGCCACAGCCGAAATTCTTCTCAGAGTGTTGGCAGAGTAATTCCTGTTTAATGCAATGAAGCTCCATGAAGCCTGGTAAATAATAGTACTCCGTTCTGTTCAATAATAGTACCCTGTGTTCTAAACTCTCTGATTTAGGTATTTTGAGTAAAGGTGTCAGTGTTGTCTCAATTTTAAGTATTTGTTCTATAAGTCTAATGTATTCTTTTTCCATCTCTCTAGAATGTTTCAGATGTTTAAAGATTGGTTTTGGTTGGAAAGATTCTGGCTTCCTCCAACAATAAAGTGGTCAGATCTTGAAGATCATGATGGACTCGTCTTTGTGAAACCCTCTCATTTATATATGACCATTCCATATGCTTTTGGCTTGATAATTATCAGACATTTTTTTGAAAAGTAAGTAGTGTTTGTATGTCTTTCCTCCCCATTCCCCTTCTTTGCCCCACCTCTAGAATAAAGAATTTTGGTAAGATTCTTAAAGAATGTGTTGTTCAGAGGTCACCACTAATGGGCTACAGATTCTTGGGGGAGTTCATGAAATTAAATGCACACTAAATATTATCTAGACTGACAAATAAAAATTAGAAACACAATCTCCTCAAGTACATTAGTTTTACAATGAAGAAAATTGAGATCAAGAGAGATTAAGGATCACAGAGCTTATTAGTGTCAATGACGGTACAAGATCTCAGCTCATCTTCCATGTACCATGTTGTCTGACAATGGATATGCATCCCCATGTCTTTGTTGGCAGTATTAGGAGAGTATGACTAGGGGATGCATTATCATTTTAGAATGCCTATAAAATAGCAAAAATGGCTCATTAAAGACCAAACTTAATATTGCTTTATAGCATAGTTTACTTTAAAGGTTTATTGAAAGTTTTAATAGCAGGCCTTCATTCCAAGGTATAAGGAAATCAAAGAAAAATATCAATTTGCTTTCTCAGAAAAAGTAAACTTCTTTTCTTTTTCTTAATTTAATTTAAATAGATATTACCTCCAACCTTTTATTACAACTGTACTAGTGTTATGATAACTGAAGATAAATGTTCATCTATAATCTCTGTAGTTGTCTCTATTTCAAAAAACTGTTATTAGCACATTAATTTTTTGGAGCAAAAAGAATATTCAAATGTCAAGAGTTGGATAAACTTAAAACAAAATCTGATAAAGATCATTTTGTCCAAGACTAACTGTAATGCAGATCATATGTTTATAACCATTTGCAGGGTCCTTATCTCAAGAGTTAGTTTGACCAACTCTGTTTCGTGGATTGTCCAAAAGGTTTTTGTACAAATAACAGCTTCACTTGGGCCAACAATATGCTATTACTATTGGGAGGAAAAGAAAGCCCCTCAATATCACTAAGCTCTAGCTGAGAAGATTTGAAAATGTTCTTCCTTTTTGACAGTTAATTTTACTTTTACTCACATGTTTGGATTTGTCAAAGAATGCCTAAATAAAGTAGCATTGTGCCACTGCACTTCCAAATTAGCAAATTACTCTGCTGTCCTGAAATTCTTGCTTTTCTTGCAGAGTGTCTAGTGATCTTTGAACTTGGCATCCAGGTCCTCTACTTATTTGCACTGCAGATTTCCTTCTTTTTGGTGGACAGATCCATTTTTAACATTTTGATCAGACAGTGAACTAGAAAAATTTTTGTTTGCCAAAGCAGCATAGTTGTGGAGGACCAACTTGTTATGCCCTGGTCTTGGCCTCTCCAAAAATTATCAGGAAGGAATCCAATCTTCTTTTAATTCCTAGGACCATTCTTGCTTCTTCTCAAGGGGTTAAGTATAGTCTTTCGTAACTCCTTATAACTTTAACTCCCAATTACTCACCCTTAGTTTTTTCCATCCCGTGACACTACAGAAAACTGTGTTGCTCCACTAGTCTCATATCTCTCTTTTTTTTTCATATTTCTTTTAATGCAATAGAAGGAAGGAAAATTTAACATGGGAGCAAGATCACACTTTTTGAAGTATAAGTTTATATTTTTTCAGGGCTTCTATATCATTTGCCTTAGACTAAACCACTTAGATCATAAATAAAATATTACTTACACCTTGCATTTGAATAGAAACTTATATTTTAAGAGGTACAGAAAATCATAAGTGGTGTGATCTCTATCAAGAAAATGAGAGGTGAGTGAGCTGGCCAAGATCACATGGTTAGTATGTCAGGAGTAGATCTGGGACTTAAACCCCCATGGTATGACACCAGGTTCAGGGTTGCTGGGTTTTTATTTTCCCCTGTACCAGTACTTCTTGGGCTTTCACAATGAAATACTCCTGGTGGCAAAAGAGAGTAAATTAATATCCTTTGGGAGTATAGAAGACATGGCTTAAGGGAATGATAGCAAATGTGAACTTTTCTGAACTATCAAAAATTCGTATAAATTTGACACCGTGTTTCAGCATATCCTATGGTATATTTGTCACAAGAAAGCTTCCTTCTTTTGTCCTGGACTGTGTTTGTGTTACACCTCCTCATTCTAGGAAGCGACCAAGAGTTGCGATTTGGCTGGCTCATTTTTATCTTTTAGTACTAACCAGGAGCCATTTAAGATGAGGAAGTAAGGGCCCTTCCCAGAAAGGAGTAGAGAGACAGATGGATAAAGAACAAACAAGTAGATCATTTGAAAGTGACTGACATTTGCTTTGTATTTAGAATTTCCTTTCCTTACAAGTTTTACCTTATGTTTTAATTTTTTTCACGGGAGGGGTCTAGAATAACAATTTCTAACTAATATATCCAGACTCTTCTATACATTCTTTTTTGTGTCTGAAGTATGATTTAGAGAGGATCTAAACTACTCAAATTTAAGCACTTGTGGAATAAGCACATTATCTCAGAGTAAATTATGGTCCTGGAAGAGTCCAAGGCAGGGATGGGGGTGGTAAAATCAGAAGGTAATCTTTTTACTTTTACTTAATGGTACAATGAATAGATACCCCACCTCTACCATTTCCATTGAGCAACACGAGGGCATGATGGGATTCTTTAAAGAAGGGTAGGTGTAGCAGTTTACAGGAGTTAAAAAAGGATTGTTGCTAACCGTCTTCATTTGAAACAGTCTCAGAATATGTACATTGGATTTAAATGTTATCTGAGACTTGCATTACTTCAGGTATTTTGTTCTCTCATATAAAACCCTCTGATTAAACTCTGGTCAAAGAGCCTTTCAGTCCTTAAGAAATGGGAATCAATCTTGATGGCAATAGGCTATTGTTTCTGTTTAGGAGAAGTATTTAAACTTCACATGCTTAATATCTGCCTAGGCCTGCCTTCTTTTTAATTCTATAAAACAATATTGAAAAAAAAGATATGTGGGGGTAGTGCTCTGGGATTGCTCGGCTTTTAGCTCACAGGTAACTGAAGTAGTGCTAAAGGAAGAGCGGGCTATGTGGGTGTCTGAATGAGGCCATCTGAGGGCTCAGTTCTGCAGTAGTAGCAAACCTGAGACCCATTCCCTGGTAATTAACCTAACTTTGAACCATTTACATGGGAGCAGAAGTTCACGTTCTCTTTTCTTCCTCTTGGACTTTTCCCTTCTATTCCGTACCAATAAAATGAAAGTTCAGGAAATTTCATCTTAGTCTAAGGTCCTTCTAGAGCTAAGATCTGTCATTTCCCTCCTCTTTTCAGTTCAGTTTATCAAATATTGTGCTTCTTTATTCTCTCCTTTTTCAAAATAGGTTTTTTTTAATGTGTTTTTTAATGATTTCAGTGTCCTTATCTTGAAATTTCAAGTTTTGCCCATATATATCAAATTACCCATTCTTTTGTCATTGTTTTGTAAAGCTATTTTTTTTTTAATTTTATTTATTTATTTATTTATTTCTGGCTGTGTTGGGTCTTCGTTTCTGTGCTAGGGCTTTCTCTAGTTGTGGCAAGTGGGGGCCACTCTTCGTCGCGGTGCACGAGCCTCTCATTATCGCGGCCTCTCTTGTGGAGCACAGGCTCCAGACGCGCCTGCTCAGTAATTGTGGCTCACGGGCCCAGTTGCTCCGCGGCACGCGGAATGTTCCCAGACCAGGGCTCGAACCCGCGTCCCCTGCATTGGCAGGCAGATTCTCAACCACTGCGCCACCAGGGAAGCCCTCAAAATAGGTTTTTAATTAAGTACCTATTCATATTTATTTACACTTACATAACATGAATTGATTGATTTTCTAGATTTTTTTGAAATGAAAGGATAATGCTAAAGTAGAAAACTGTACTTATATACTTCCTCTGTTCTTCTGAAAATGTTATTTCTGTCCTTGAAGCCTGGACATGTTAACAAACAGGACCATTATTTCTCTTTCTTCTTTAAATTAATGCTTTGTAGATATGATCCTCATATCAGCAAATATGCTATGGATATGTATTTTTATCCATTGTGTGTACTTATCCACCCTTTATCTCTCACATGACTCTCTAGAGGGGAATGTTATACTTCGTTTGGCTTTGAGATTGGTTGTATTCCCTTACTGAATAAATCTTCTTTTCTTAATCCTGCTTTGCTTTTTTATTTTTGCTAATTTCTTCATTTCTAATATTTGAGGAGATAACATTGAGTGAGTATGATTGAGAACCCTGCCATATTAAACCATTTTGTATTTGTGTTATTCTACTAGTAAAAACAACGAGTGTTTACGCCAATAAAAATTTTTAACTAGTAGGTTAGATAAATGACCCAATTCTATTATTTATCCAAAATCCTGTCATATATGTTTTTTGAGTCTTTGTTAGTTTTGAGATCATCTTAGTTTTTGTTTTATTTGGAACTTTTATGCAGAGGGGGAATTAATCATATTCCTTGAATTACAGCATGCTGTCTTTGGTCTGTATTAGATCTCTTTTGATTGATTGACTGATTTGAATTAACTTTTTCATTAATTGCCTTTTATCCTCATTTCCTAGTCCTGTTCCCATTCCTGCTGTATGTATTTGATGGCTTTGTGTTTGTATAACCCAGTAAAACATGAGTATGAACATAAAGTACATGTATTGTTAGTTGACATAAATGGTATGGTGATAAGACCTTCTTCCATATCTTCTTTTTTTTTTTAATACAGCACTGTGTTTTATGATCTATCCACATTGCTCTGTGTACATCTGGTGCATAATAAGTTTGTTTTTATGTGTCTCTGAAATATATAGGTCATTTTCAGGAGAACTTAGGCCATCTGGAAGTTGGATTGGCTTATATATTTTATCAGAGTATTTTAGGAAAATTTTTTTATTTTTATTTTTTTATTTTTGGCCGTGCAGTGCTTCATGTGGGATCTTATTTCCCTGATCAGGGATTGAACCCATGCCCCATGCATTGGGAGTGTGGAGTCTCAACCACTGGACCGCCAGGGAAGTACCTAGGAAAATTGTTATTCAACTCCGTGGTTATAAACAATGAATTTAAGGGTTAAATGATCATTCATAACTAAAATTTCCAACATTTAATTAAACACAGAAACTTCTAAGTAAGTACTAGAATAGCCTGACCTGGCAGACAATGGAGCCTTTGTTAGAAATGAAGGAAGAATAGGGACATATCATGCTTTTAAAAAATCATCTTTACTGAGGTATGATTTACATACAAGAAAGTTCATCCAAAATTTGACACATTTTGACAAAAGTATACAGTCATGTAACTGTCACCACGATTATGATATAGGAGATTTCCATTGGCTGAAAACTCCCCTGTACCCTGTTCAGTTAATCCTCTTCCTACTTACTACCTCCTTGCAATCACTAAAATGCTTTCTGTCAGTATAATTTTGCCTTTTCTAAGATTTCCTATAGATGGAATCATATAGATTATAGTCTTTTGTGTCTGATTTCTTTCACTTAGCATAATGCTTTTGAGATTTTTTTCATGTTATTATATGTATCAGTGATTCCTTGTCATTGCTGAGTAGTCTTTCAACATATTGATATATTGCAATTTATTATCCTTTAATTAGGCAATGGAAATTTGGATTCTTTACAGTTTTTGGCTATAATGAATAAAGTTTCTATGAACATTTGAATAGAAGAATTTGGGCATATGCTTTTATTTCTCTTGTTAAATTGCTAAAATGTTCTTCAAAAGACAGTGTTAATGTATGTGTATCTATACAATAGATTATTTGGCAATAAAAAGGACTGAACTCCAAATGCATCCAAATACATTGATGTATCTCAAAAACATTAAACTCAATGAAAGAAGCCAGGCACAAGCAACCACATATTGTATGATTCCATTATGTTAAATATCCACAAAAGGTGCAGCTATAAAGACAGAAAGTAGATTCGTGACTGCCTGTGGCATGATTAACAGGAAAGAGGGATTATAGTAAATATGTATGAGGTATTATAGTGGGATGATGAAAATGTTCTAAAGCTGACTCATGGTGATAATTGTACAGCTTGGTAAATTTACTAAAAAAGAAAAAAATCACTGAGTAGTATACTTGAAAATGGTGAATTATATGACATGTAAAAATGCATTAATAGTTATTTTTAAAAGATGTCAATAAAATGAAAAGATAAGACAGTTTAGGAGAAAATGTGAACAAAATATATATCTGATGAGGGACTTAAATTCAGAATATATAACTCAATAATATATTAAATTCAGAATATGTAACTCAATAATAAACAAAGAAATAACTTGATTTTTTTAAATGGGCAGAATATTTGAGCAGAAACCTCACCAAAGGAGATATACAAATAGCAAGTAAACACATAAAAAGATGTTCAACATCATTAGTCATTAACAAAATGCAAATTAAACCACTACACACTGAAAGTTAACAAAAATGTCAGAGTAAGGGCCTCTGAAAATTTTCTTTTTCCTAAAATCAGAAAACTAGCAAAAATTGTCAAGATCAACTTTTCAGAATTTAGAATTAGCCAAAGACTTGCAGCAATCCACACAGTGTTATTTAAGAAAAATAGCTGACTGTTGGAAAGAACAGCAAGCTTTGTGGCATTTTAACTTGCCCTATTTCTGTGCTTACCTTTCTTCCTCTGTGACAGTCTTGAAAAACCAACAGCCCACAATTTCAGTGGAAACCAGCAGCCTGGCAGCCGTTGAAGGAAGCAGAACAGAGTTGGAGCTCCTTCAAAGCATCATTCCCAGAGAACTGTCATTATCTGACCTGTCTGGTGGTTCCCTGGAAGGGCACTACTCACAAGCTGTCTTTATTTGCCGTTTTCCTTGGGGAGAGGAGGGATGCTTGTCTAAAACAATTAGAGGCAATTGATTAACTTTGGAACTGCCTAAGGTAGTGGATAACAGTTGGGGCAAACAATAAATTAACAGCTTTTCTTTTTAAAGGATAAGCTGGGAAATGATATGTCCACAGGGGGTTTTGAAAAACTCTGACTTATTCTTGGAAATAAGACCACTTGAATTTGTAGAGCTTTGGGCATGCCCAGGGCCATCCACATGCTCAGGTAAGGCCTTAGTAGACCTTAAGTTCTCACCTCTGGATGACCTTGAGGCTCTGTGCAAACAGGAAGTGAAGGCTAAGGCAGAGTTGTCCACTATCTTAGTGTTGAAGGTGTGCCCTGAAGCATACACAGACCCCCTTAGTAAACAGTGGAAGACTTATTGGTTCCAGGCATTTAAGGAAATCTCTGTCTAATCATTAGGAGACCACTTAGCTAACCTAATAGATACCTTAGTGCCCACACATGACAAAGAATACAGACTTTACAGATCAGTTCAAAAATGTAAACAAACAAATGGACAACAACAAACTCTGAGTATGGGGATAATCTGATTTCCAGAGTTGTCACATTATATTATTAAACTTGTCCACTTTTCAACAGAAAATTATAAGACATGCAAAGAAACAAGAAAGTATGGCCCGTACACAGGAAAAAAACAGCAATCAGTAGAGAGTGTCCCTTACAAAGCCTAGATGTTGGACTTCTTATTAGACAAGGCCTTAAGTCAGCTATTTTAAATATGTTCAAAGAACTAGAGAAAACCATGCTTAAAAACTAAGGAAAGAATGAGAATAATGTCTCACTAAATTAAGAATATCAATAAAGAGATTAAAATTATAAATTATAAAAAGAAATCAAATAGAAATTGGGACTTGAAAAGTACAATAACTTATATTAAAAATTCACTGGAGGGCCTTAACAGCATATTTGAGCAGGCGAAAGAAAAAGTCAGCAGTCTGAGGAACAGAAAACAAAAAAATGTAGAAAAAAAGCCTCAGGGGCCTGTGGGACACCATCAAGCACAGCAACATATGCATAACAGGAACTCCAGAAGAAGAGGAGAAAATGAACAGGATGATAGAAAATATTTGAAGAAATAATTGGCTAAATTTCCCAAAATTTGATGACAATCATTAATCTATATATCCAAGAAGCTAAACAAATTCCAAGTAGGATAAACTTAAAGAGATCCATATCTAGATACATCATAAGCAAACTGTTGAAAGACAAAGAATCTTGAAAGCAGTAAGAGAAGAGCATCTCATCACATAAAAGCAATCCTCAGTAAGATTGAATTGATTTCTCATCAGCAACCATGGAAGCCAAAGGCAATGGGAGGACAAATAAAAAGAAAGAAAAAACTGTCAAACAAGCAAAACTATCCTACTATCCTTCAAAATGAAAGAGAAATTAAGACATTCCCAGATAAACAAAAACTGGAAGAATTTGTTGCTAAGCAGACCTACCCTATGAGAAATACTAAAGGGAGTCCTACAGACTGAAATTAGAGGACACAGACATTAACTTGAATCCACATGCAGAAATAAAGAGCACCAGTAAAGTTACCTATATAAGAAATAAAAAGAAAATATAAATGCATTTTTTGCTTGTAACATGTTTTTCTCCTATCTGATTTAAAATGCAACTGCATAAAATAGTAATCATAAATGTATGTTGATGAGAACACAATTTATAAATATATCATTTATATGACAGTAACAGCACAGAGAGGGGAGATCATGGAGTTTTTGTATAGTGCTGAAATTATTTGGCTATTAATCTGAACTAAGAGGTTATAAATTAAGATGTTAATTGTAATCCCTAGATGAACCACTAAGACGGTAATTTTTAAAAACAGTAAAAAAAAAAAAAAAGAAAATTAAAAAAGTACGCCAGAATATCTATTTAACACAGAACAAGATAATAATGGAAGAAACGAGAAACAAAAAGGCATAAGCTATACAGAAAATAAATAGCAAAATGGCAGATATAAATCCTGTCTTATTAGTAATTAAATGTAATTTATATTAAATGTAAATGAATTAAATACTCTGACTAAAAGGCATAGATAGGAGGACTTGATAGAAATATATGATCCAACTATATGGTTTCTACAAGAGAAACACTTTAGGTTCAAAGAAATAAATAGGTTGAAAGTAAAAGGATGAGAAAATATATACCATGCAAGCAGTAACCAAAAGAGAGCTGGAGTGGCTATACTAATACCAGACAATTTAACAGCCTTTAAATTGTTACTAGAGACAAAGGACATTTTATACTATAACAGGGTAAATCTATCAAGAAGATATAACAATTATAAATATATATGTACCTAGCAACATAGTCCCAAAAACATGAAGCAAAAACAAACAGAATGGAAGGGAGAAATCGACAATTCAACAATAACAGTTGTAGACTTCAGTACCCCATTTTCAATAATGGATAGAACAACTAGGCAGAAAATCAACAAGAAAATAGAAGACTTGATTAACATTATAAACGAACTAGACCTAACAGACATCTGTAGAGCACACCACCAATAATAGCAGAATACACATTCTTCTCATGTGCACAAGGAACATTCTCCAGAATAGACCACGTGTAAGCCATAAAACAAATCTCAATACATGTGAGAGGATTGAAATCATACAAAGCATGTTTTCGGACCACAATGGAGTGAAATTAGAAGTCCATAACAGAAGGAAATTGAGAAATAAGCAAATATGTGGAAATTAAACAGCATACTTCTAAATAACCAGTGGGTCAGAGGAGAAATCGCACGGTAAATTAGAAAATAGTTTGAGATGAATGAAAAAGAAAGCACCATACGAAAACTTATGAGATTCAGCAAAAGCAATGCTTAGAGGGACATTTATAGCTGTAAACACCTATATTTAAAAAGAAGAAAGATCTCAAATCAATAATCTAACCTTCTACCTTAAAAAACAAGGGAAAAAAGAAAACTAAATTTATAATAAGCAGAAGTTAGGAAATAATAAAAACTAGAATGTAAAAATCAATAAAAACCACCACACAGGCAGTAGAATTGCTGAAATTAAAAAGACTGGCAATACCATCTATTGGCAGAGATATGGAGTAACTGGAACTCTGGCACATTATTGATGGGAATGTAAAATAGTGCAGACACTTTGGAAAACATTGGGCCAGTTTCTTATAAAGTTAAACGTATACTTGCCATACAACCCATCAATCCCATTCCTAGATATTTACCCAAGAGTCATGCCATTTTTCATAAGTTAGAACTTCAAATAGGGATATAATAATTTCTTGAAGATAGTATCACCAAAGAAAACCTTAATAACAAAACTATTATTTATTTTAATCCCTGGTAGTCTTAAAAATGAAACTCTAAGTAGAATGGCTTATTCCAGTTCCTGGATCTTGTATATAAATATATTTGGGTTTACATAAAATGGATTTTAGAACTGTGGAAGTACAGTTGACCCTTGAACAACAAGGGTTTGAACTGCAGGCTCCACGTATAAGCAGATTTTTTACAATAGTAAGTACTACAGTACTAGATCTACAGTTGGTTGAATCCATGGATGTGGAACCTCGGATACGGAGGAACCACTTACACGGGGGCTGACTATAAGCTATACAAGGAGGATTTTCAACTGTGCTGCTGAGGGTTGGCACCCCTAACCCCCATGTTGTTAAAGAGTCAACTATATTTTATTTTTTTAAGTTATTGCGTGTATAAAAGTTCTCAAATTTTGCTCTCTTTGAGTTTCTGTAAGGCAGATATTGGCTTTAGATAGCCCAATGACTGATCTTTCATTTGGAATCTAAAATTACAGCTTGAGTTTTCTGGTGACATTGTGAATTCATTCTCAGATTTTGAACTTACTTTTGTTCATATTTTTGTAGGTTTATTGCTTCACCTCTAGCAAAAACAATTGGCATTAAAGAGGAAATTCGAAAGAAGATTACACCAAATACTGTTTTAGAGAATTTTTTCAAACATTCCACAAGGAAACCATCTCAAGTAAGTACAGATTCTTTGTTTTTGGATTTTAAAATCTCCTTTCTTAATGTTTCAATCATCTGGGGTTTACCTTATCTGTGCAAAAAATCTGTTTCAGTTGAGCAGCAAATGACTTGAATCATTTGAATTTTTTTCTCTACTGATAAGTTATACAGCATTCTGAGCATAATATAAAATGACAAATAAATATTATAATATAAAATTACAAACGTTGCTAGTGTTGAATGCTAACAATCAATGCCATAATTTGGGTATATATATCAAAATTTAATTTTTAATGGTAGGATATATACAAAGTATACTAATGAAAAAAGATCATTGTTAAGGCAGAGTTGCCCATATCTGACACTTCTGATAATTGTGACACCATCAATATACACTACACACACTATGAAAGTGTCTATTGGGTGGCTTTCCTGAGCAGGACACTTTATTTTATCCAAGGCCTCGAAATACTCAGAAATATACTGTGCCCCTACCCACTCCCCAGAGATAGAATAGTTAGGAGAGTCACAAATCTCTTCTCAATATGAGATGTACTTGATGAAATGTTATGGTGCACTGCATGTTTACGCCACAGAAAATGGCTTTAACCTAAAAGTTATATTTAAAAATAATAGTGTCCAGGCAAGTCTAGTTTCATTATACCCCCATATTTAAATGAGAGATGAAATAAAAACTTCTCCAAAAGTGGCACACGCTCTATGACGAATACAGACATCTCTCACCAGTAATTTAATAGTCAAAAGTATGTGCTAACACAATTTTAGGATAGATATAGATTTTTAAGGTCCTCAACTTATCTGCTGAATTCACTTGCTTTTCCTATGAGCCTTTCTATCGCTGGTCTGGTGGGCTCCCTGCACAAAGAAGCCATGTTGAGGTCTGACCACATAGCACCAGGCATCGTGTTCAGAATTGTTCACAGCTAGCCAGCACTGTCTCTAACTTGTTCTGACCTCAGCTTCTGTATGTGCCCTTTTTTCTAAAATGGGGACAGTCTGACAAACCATCTCCACGTGTTCTTTATTTCCTTGTGCTCTAAAAGACTTCAGTCATTCATCTAAATACTGTTGTTACCACTGGTGATAATAATGCCTAAGCATCATTTCATGTTTTTCAGACGGGAAATTATTTAGCTGCGTTTATGAAAAGTTAGAACTCTTTCAGAGAGTCCTTATTATCCTTATCTGTTTCTCTCTGAGAATAACTAACCTTGGCAATACCTTGCATAAAACATGAAGAACAGTGGTAGCTATCAGTTACTTGCTGTGCTTACTGTACAGCTTTTTGGTATATTTTAAAATATGTAGAAAATTCAGCTCTTACCAAGCTTCTCTGCTATGGAGAGAAATTAGCCATGTGACAGTTAAAGAAAAACTAAGAAAAGCTGAAAGAGATTTAGAGATTATGTCACCTTTCCTCTTTATGATTGAGATGAGGAAACTAAGGTCAACAGAGGAAATGAGCTGTCCTAGGTCATGCAGCTAATCAGTGGCTGAATCCAAAGCTGGACCCTGGCCCATGGCTCCCTGTCGAGTGCTGCTTCTACTATGCCCAAATGATGTCTTTATCTGTGAATAGAATGTTAAAAATGTATTTCAGAGTCTGGAGCTGTGTGTGTAAGTAATTGTTCTAACTCAATTGACAGTACAGCATGGCTTAGTGTAGATATAACTTGGACATTTGCATCAAGTAAAAGAAATGTTATATATCAACGCCAAGTGTTAGAAAGCTTCCTCTACTAAACCATAAAGATGAAGGGACATAATTAAGACACCTAATTTATATTGCTCATAGATTACAAAATCAAGGCAGTATTTGTATAACAGATCAAGATGACAAGTTGGCCAGTAAAATGTCCATAGAATAAAAGTACTAGAACTTAGGAAGATAGAAGAATATAGTAGAGGAAGGCAAAGTACATGCCTTAATAGTGATTTCAGATGTGGAAACAAAATAATATTACAATACCTCCACACATTAACTTGGCCAATGTCATACAGGTAGCATTTTTGCTTAATTTATAGCTGAAGTAAAACAAGTTGCTGGGAGGACTAAAAAAAAATTTTGTGCTGATTCAAGGGATGGGTGGGTATTCCGAACCTGTAATCTCAAGGCACTGCAGTGGTAATACAGGTACCTAACACCTGACTTTATTAAAAGAAACTGAGGACACAAATCTGAGGATGCTTCTTCAGCTGCAATAGACTGTTCTAATAAAAACAAAAACATTTCAGTATATACAGTATCAATTCTGGACTGGTTAGCACAGAAGGGTATAACATGGTATTGATGAGGTCCAAAATGCTGTACACATGAACCTCCATTGGGAGTTGGTTTTTTTTTTTTTTTTTCATTTAAAAAAAATTTTTGGCTGTCCTGTATGGCATGTGAGATCTTAGTTCCCCGAACAGGGATCAAACCCACACCCCCTGCATTGGAAGCGTGGAGTCCCTGGACTGCCAGGGAAGCCTCTCCATTGAGAGTTTTGATCTGTGATTTCACACACTTCTTTTGTGACTGTGTATGTGCAGCTATGTGTCCACTGTTTTTATATGTGTGTGTGTCTCTCTGTATGTATCTCAATGACAACTTCAAGATGTACTGAGAGAGAACCATGATAACATTCCAATATCTCTGGCCAGCAGATCAGTTTTCCTGCTGTTGGTAAAATGAAGGAACAGCAGAACTTATTAACTTGCCCATTTCCTCAGCAAAATCACGATGAGAACTGCTGCAGAACAAATGAGTGTGTAGTTCTGGAAGATGTCTAAGGAAAATGTGGTCCCATAAGGCTGACATAAAGCAGGTATTGTGGTCCACAGGGGCATTCCAGTTTGCTAGCTTGTCTCAACCACAGATTCAAACATTTTTAGGGCAAACAGCCCTCTAGTCCAGTTTATTTTACGGATGAGAGTCAAAGAATTCGAGTGGCTCCTCCACAGTCCCAGAGGGTTGGTTTTTGCGTCAAGTAGCCAGGCCTCATAGCCCCAATTTGGTGCTCTTCCTTCAGGCCACACTACTTCTCCCTGAGGTTCTGCTTGAGAGCCTTTCCCTTCTACAGACACACACTCTATTGTGTCAGGCTAAAAACATGGATTGTGAGAAAAGACTGTGTGTGGAGGTGGGCAAATTAACCACTCTGTGCCTCAGTTTCCCCTTCTGTGAGCTGAGCGTGTTAACAGCACTTACCTCACAGGGCTCTCAATTCAGAGGTTGAATTGAGTACTTAGAATAGTGCCCAGCACACAGTCAAGGTCAGCTGTTGTTATTTGTAGTCTGTGCCTATCATATAGATTTCTCCAGGAGCATTCTCAAATATGTCTTCCCAACTTAAATTATCCCAAGAGAATGTCATTTGTTTCCTAATTATGCTTGTTTGTATTTCCATAACATCTTACACAATTTTCTGTACATAGTAGGTGTTCAATAAAATGCTTGTTTCATGTATCATTAACAAAATACTACTAAAGACTTTTGTTTGCAAGATGATTTCTATCCCAATAATATTGTAGGTCTATGAGGCCAGTATTGCCAAGACTTTCAACCAGATTCATCTGTGCTCCAAATCAGAAAAAAAAAAAATGCTTCAGATCATGTTTGATCACTGTCTTCTAGAAGCATTTATTCAGCAGGTATCTGTAGAAATGATGGGATAATAAAGTTGGATTGTTCTCAGATCTGGGAAAATTCCAGTGTGAGGACAGGGACTTTGCTCACTGCTGAACACCGTCTCCACCTCTGCTCACTCCTGGCACTTCATTCTTTACACCTGCAAGAGGGAGACTTCAAAATGCAAACATTCTGTAACCTACAGATAAATTCCAGGCAAGGCCCTCCTTGCTGTGGCCTTAGCCACATCTTTCCTCCTCGCCTCTCTGTATGTTTCCACCCTGCAAGGCCTCTTTCTGTCCCTCAAGTGCCCCCAGCTCCCCCATGCTCTCATCTCCAGACAACCTCACATGCTGCCAGGACACTTTCCTTCTTCATCCTCTCCTTCTTGGGGCATTTTTCAGGGTTCAGCATAAGTGTAACTTCCAGGAACTGCCTATGTAAAGTTAGGTCCCATGGTACCCTTATCCTCCCCTATCTCAGCACTCATGATATTTTTTTAGAATTCTTTGTTGTATTTTCTGACTTCCTCTCCAGACAGACTTTACCCTGTGAAGGGGAGGCCCATACTGGTCTTGTTCATTTAGATCTCCAATAGAAAACAGAATGCCTGCAGGAAGTAGACACCAATAAATAGTTGCCAATTCAGTCTTGTCAAAACACAAAAACAAACCAAAACAACAATAACAAAAAACAGCAGGTGAACCCTTGGCCTACAAAATAATAGGTATTAGAGAGGATAATTTCCTCTGTTTAAGGAAACAGAGTATAATATGGGCTATATCTTGGTTTTGTTTTGTTTTGCTTTCTTTCTCTAGATTAAGTAATAGGCTAGCAGTTCAGTAGGTATGTAGCTGCAGTTAGTCCTTTGCCTGTCTTCAGCACAAGAGCTTGTTTAGAAATTTTATCTACTGTTGTCCTGTGTGCCTGAACAATTATGTAAACTATACACAATAACATAGCAGAAGCTCCACAACTGATCACAGACAGCTGGGTGTACAGCCAACTGGCCCATGGTCAAGCTTTGTTGGCCTTCACAATCTTGGTCCATGATTGGTTTAAATTTACTTTAAACTTAAACATTTAAATTTAAACGTTAAAATTTAAAGTAAATTCAACATTAAAAAAAAAAAAACCTAGCGATTTCACATCAGATTTCTGGGACTGCACTTTCACTCTGGGAGCCATCAGTCAGAGCTGGGTCACCACTGTCCCTTTGGGATGGGCCATGTGCTTTCCTGTTTGCTGCATCCATATGGCTCCTGCTCATTTCCTCAAAACTGAGGCTGAGGGTCAATTTTATGCAATTTTATTTTTCTCCTACTAAAGTTAGGAGTAAGCTGAAATATTTCTTGTACTCAACATAGGAAAACAAAAGATCAAGAAGACTGGTGTCTCAAAAAAAATTATAGAGCTTATTTCCTTGTGGAAGTGGAAAGTACTGTAGGTTTAACATATAAAGCATGTCTGTGTTGAAAGAATAAAACTTAAAATCCCACCATGAAGCAGACCTGGTCCTCTCAATCATTTTGGGTTCTGTTTGGCCCTGGGAGAACTTCAAGTCTGTGACCTTTGAGCTAATCCATCATCCATATTGTTTTCAATTTTAAATCATAACCTACAACTTCTGCCTTCCAGAGGAGAAGCAGTCATCATTATTATAGTCAGCAATCCTTAATCTTTTTTTACAATTGGAATTATTTCAGAATAGTTTGAAATAGGCTGTACATCTGATTAAATGTGAAAGTTTTGAGACGTGAGAGGACGCCATGGTAAGATGGCATCAGCTCTACAAGGAAGGGCGGCTTGAGGCCTTCCAGAGCCCGGTGGCCTTTTCTCCGGCAGGTACAGAGGCACCATGCAAGGACTCCAGGCAGAAAAATTATGATCCAGAGAATGTGAAAGAAATGTCACGTTAAAAAAGTTATTAACACAAAAGTTTACCAAGGATGCCAAGAGGAATATTTCTATCTGGAAATGATGACCCAGCTGGACAGAGGTCTGGAGGATTAACCAAGATGGCGGAGTAGAAGGACATGCTCTCACTCCCTCTTGCGAGAGCACCAGAATCACAACTGGCTGCTGGACAATCATTGACAGGAAGACCCTGGACTTCACCAAGGAGGATACCCCACGTCCAAGGACAGAGGAGAAGCCACAGTGAGACGGTAGGAGGGGCGCAATCAGAGTAAAATCAAATCCCATAACTGCTGGGTGGGTGACTCACAGACTGGCGAACACTTATACCACAGAAGTCCACCCACTGGAGTGAAGGTTCTGAGCCCCACGTCAGGCTTCCCAACCTGGGGGTCCGGCAACAGGAGGAGGAATTCCTAGAGAATCAGACTTTGAAGTCTAGTGGGAATTGATTGCAGGACTGTGACAGGACTGGGGGAAACAGAGACCCCACTCTTGGAGGGCACACACAAAGTAATGTGTGCATCGGGACCCAGGGGAAGGAGCAGTGACCCTGGGGGAGACTGAACCAGACGTACCTGCTGGTGTTGGGGGGTCTCCTGCAGAGACAAGTGGTGGCTCTATTTCACCGTGGGGATAAGGACACTGGCAGCAGAGGTCCTGGGAAGTTCTCCTTGGCGTGAGCCCTCCCAGAGTCTGCCATTAACCCCACCAAAGAACACGGGTAGGCTCCAGTGTTGGGTTGCCTCAGGCAAAACAACCAACAGGGAGGGAACCCAGCCCCACCCATCAACAGTCAAGTGGATTAAGGTTTTACTGAGCTCTGACCTCCACAGCAACAGGGAGGGAACCCAGCCCCACCCATCAACAGTCAAGTGGATTAAGGTTTTACTGAGCTCTGACCGCCACAGCAACAGTCAGCTCTACCCACCACCAGAGCCTCCCATCAAGCCTCTTAGATAGCCTCAACCACCAGAGGGCAGACAACAGAAGCAAGAAAAACTACAATCCTGCAGCCTGTGGACCAAAAACCACAGTTACAGAAAGACAGAGAAGATGAAAAGGCAGAGGGCTATGTACCAGATGAAGGAACAAGAAAAAACCCCAGAAAAAAAACTAAATGAGGTGGAGATAGGCAACCTTCCAGAAAAAGAATTCAGAATAATGATAGTGAAGATGATCCAGGACCTCGGAATAAGAATGGAGGCAAAGATTGAGAAGATGCAAGAAATGATTAACAAAGACCTAGAAGAATTAAAGAACAAACAAACAGAGATGACCAATACAATAACTGAAATGAAAACTACACTAGAAGGAATCAATAGCAGAATAACTGAGGCAGAAGAACGGATAAGTGACCTGGAAGACAGAATGGTGGAATTCACTGCTGCGGAACAGACTAAAGAAAAAAGAATGAAAAGAAATGAAGACAGCCTAAGAGACCTCTGGGACAACATTAAACGCAACAACATTCGCATTATAGGGGTCCCAGAAGGAGAAGAGAGAGAGAAAGGACCCGAGAAAATATTTGAAGAGATTATAGTCAAAAACTTCCCTAACATGGGAAAGGAAATAGCCACCCAAGTCCAGGAAGCACAGAGAGTCCCATACAGAATAAACCCAAGGAGAAACACGCCGAGACACATAGTAATCAAAGTGGCAAAAATTAAAGACAAAGAAAAATTACTGAAAGCAGCAAGGGAAAAACGACAAATAACATACAAGGGAACTCCCATAAGGTTAACAGCTGATTTCTCAGCAGAAACTCTGCAAGCCAGAAGGGAGTGGCATGATATACTTAAAGTGATGAAAGGGAAGAACCTACAACCAAGATTACTCTACCCAGCAAGGATCTCATTTAGATTTGATGGAGAAATCAAAAGCTTTACAGACAAGCAAAAGCTAAGAGAATTCAGCACCACCAAACCAGCTCTACAACAAATGCTAAAGGAACTTCTCTAAGTGGGAAACACAAGAGAAGAAAAGGACCTACAAAAACAAACCCAAAACAATTAAGAAAATGGTCATAGGAACATACATATCGATAATTACCTTAAACGTGAATGGATTAAATGCCCCAACCAAAAGACATAGACTGGCTGAATGGATACAAAAACAAGACCCATATATATGCTGTCTACAAGAGACCCACTTCAGACCTAGGGACACATACAGACTGAAAGTGAGGGGATGGAAAAAGATATTCCATGCAAATGGAAATCAAAAGAAAGCTGGAGTAGCTATACTCATATCAGATAAAATAGACTTTAAAATAAAGAATGTTACAAGAGACAAGGAAGGACACTACATAATGATCCAGGGATCAATCCAAGAAGAAGATATACCAATTATAAATATATATGCACCCAACATAGGAGCACCTCAATACATAAGGCAACTGCTAACAGCTATAAAAGAGGAAATCGACAGTAACACAATAATAGTGGGGGACTTTAACACCTCACTTACACCAATGGACAGATCATCCAAAATGAAAATAAATAAGGAAACAGAAGCTTTAAATGACACAATAGACCAGATAGATTTAATTGATATATATAGGACATTCCATCCAAAAACAGCAGATTACACGTTCTTCTCAAGTGCGCACGGAACATTCTCCAGGATAGATCACATCTTGGGTCACAAATCAAGCCTCAGTAAATTTAAGAAAATTGAAATCATATCAAGCATCTTTTCTGACCACAACGCTATGAGATTAGAAATGAATTACAGGGAAAAAAACGTAAAAAAGACAAACATATGGAGGCTAAACAATACGTTACTAAATAACCAAGAGATCACTGAAGAAATCAAACAGGAAATAAAAAAATACCTAGAGACAAATGACAATGAAAACACGACGACCCAAAACCTATGGGATGCAGCAAAGGCGGTTCTAAGAGGGAAGTTTATAGCTATACAAGCCTACCTAAAGAAACAAGAAAAATCTCAAGTAAACAATCTAACCTTACACCTAAAGAAACTAGAGAAAGAAGAACAAACAAAACCCAAAGTTAGCAGAAGGAAAGAAATCATAAAGATCAGAGCAGAAATAAATGAAATAGAAACAAAGAAAACAATAGCAAAGATCAATAAAACTAAAAATTGGTTCTTTGAGAAGATAAACAAAATTGATAAGCCATTAGCCAGACTCATTAAGAAAAAGAGGGAGAGGACTCAAATCAATAAAATCAGAAATGAAAAAGGAGAAGTTACAACAGACACCGCAGAAATACAAAACATCCTAAGAGACTACTACAAGCAACTTTATGCCAATAAAATGGACAACCTGGAGGAAATGGACAAATTCTTAGAAAGGTATAACCTTCCAAGACTGAATCAGGAAGAAACAGAAAATATGAACAGACCAATCACAAGTAATGAAATTGAAACTGTGATTAAAAATCTTCCAACAAACAAAAGTCCAGGACCAGATGGCTTCACAGGTGAATTCTATCAAACATTTAGAGAAGAGCTAACACCCATCCTTCTCAAACTCTTCCAAAAAACTGCAGAGGAAGGAACTCTCCCAAACTCATTCTATGAGGCCACCATCACCCTGATACCAAAACCAGACAAAGACACTACAAAAAAAGAAAATTACAGACCAATATCACTGATGAATATAGATGCAAAAATCCTCAACAAAATACTAGCAAACAGAATCCAACAACACATTAAAAGGATCATACACCACGATCAAGCGGGATTTATCCCAGGGATGCAAGGATTCTTCAATATATGCAAATCAATCAATGTGATACACCATATTAACAAATTGAAGAATAAAAACCATATGATCATCTCAATAGATGCAGAAAAAGCTTTTGACAAAATTCAACACCCATTTATGATAAAAACTCTCCAGAAAGTGGGCATAGAGGGAACCTACCTCAACATAATAAAGGCCATATATGACAAACCCACAGCAAATATCATTCTCAATGGTGAAAAACTGAAAGCATTTCCTCTAAGATCAGGAACGAGACAAGGATGTCCACTCTCACCACTATTATTCAACATAGTTCTGGAAGTCCTAGCCACAGCAATCAGAGAAGAAAAAGAAATAAAAGGAATACAAATTGGAAAAGAAGAAGTAAAACTGTCACTGTTTGCGGATGACATGATACTATACATAGAGAATCCTAAAACTGCCACCAGAAAACTGCTAGAGCTAATTAATGAATATGGTAAAGTTGCAGGTTACAAAATTAATGCACAGAAATCTTTTGCATTCCTATACACTAATGATGAAAAATCTGAAAGAGAAATTATGGAAACACTCCCATTTACCATTGCAACAAAAAGAATAAAATACCTAGGAATAAACCTACCTAGGGAGACAAAAGACCTGTATGCAGAAAACTATAAGACACTGATGAAAGAAATTAAAGATGATACCAACAGATGGAGAGATATACCATGTTCTTGGATTGGAAGAATCAACATTGTCAAAATGAGTATACTACCCAAAGCAATTTACAGATTCAATGCAATCCCTATCAAATTACCAATGACATTTTTTACGGAGCTAGAACAAATCATCTTAAAATTTGTATGGAGACACAAAAGACCCCGAATAGCCAAAGCAGTCTTGAGGCAAAAAAATGGAGCTGGAGGAATCAGACTCCCTGACTTCAGACTATACTACAAAGCTACAGTAATCAAGACAATATGGTACTGGCACAAAAACAGAAACAGAGATCAATGGAATAAGATAGAAAGCCCAGAGATTAACCCACGCACCTATGGTCTACTAATCTATGACAAAGGAGGCAAAGATATACAATGGAGAAAAGACAGTCTCTTCAATAAGTGGTGCTGGGAAAACTGGACAGCTACATGTAAAAGAATGAAATTAGAATACTCCCTAACACCATACACAAAAATAAACTCAAAATGGATTAGAGACCTAAATATAAGACTGGACACTTTAAAACTCTTAGAGGAAAACATAGGAAGAACACTCTTTGACATAAATCACAGCAAGATCTTTTTTGATCCACCTCCTAGAGTAATGGAAATAAAAACAAAAATAAACAAGTGGGACCTAATGAAACTTCAAAGCTTTTGCACAGCAAAGGAAACCATAAACAAGACGAAAAGACAACCCTCAGAATGGGAGAAAATATTTGCAAATGAATCAATGGACAAAGGATTAATCTCCAAAATATATAAACAGCTCATTCAGCTCAATATCAAAGAAACAAACACCCCAATCCAAAAATGGGCAGAAGACCTAAATAGACATTTCTCCAAAGAAGACATAGAGACGGCCACAAAGCACATGAAAAGATGCTCAACATCACTAATTATTAGAGAAATGCAAATCAAAACTACAATGAGGTATCACCTCACTCCTGTTAGAATGGGCATCATCAGAAAATCTACAAACAACAAATGCTGGAGAGGGTGTGGAGAAAAGGGAACCCTCTTGCACTGTTGGTGGGAATGTAAATTGATACAGCCACTATGGAGAACAATATGGAGGTTCCTTAAAAAACTAAAAATAGAATTACCATATGACCCAGCAATCCCACTACTGGGCATATACCCAGAGAAAACCATAATTCAAAAAGACACATGCACCCGAATGTTCATTGCAGCACTATTTACAATAGCCAGGTCATGGAAGCAACCTAAATGCCCATCAACAGACGAATGGATAAAGAAGATGTGGTACATATATACAATGGAATATTACTCAGCCATAAAAAGGAACGAAATTGAGTCATTTGTTGAGACGTGGATGGATCTAGAGACTGTCATACAGAGTGAAGTAAGTCAGAAAGAGAAAAACAAATATCGTATATTAATGCATGTATGTGGAACCTAGAAAATTGGTACAGTTGAGCCAGTTTGCAGGGCAGAAGTTGAGACACAGATGTAGAGAATGGACATATGGACACCAAGGGGGGAAAACTGCAGTGAGGTGGGGATGGTTGTGTGCTGAATTGGGCGATTGGGATTGACATGTATACACTGATGCGTATAAAACTGATGCCTAATAAGAACCTGCAGTATAAAAAAACAAACAAAACAACTAATACTAAACTTTCATTGGGTTATTTGTATGGAAATATGTTAATATAAATGTTTCAGACATTACATGAAATTTCTAAAAATCTTATATTTGTATTTGTATGGAAATATGTATGGAAATATGTTAATATAAATGTTTCAGACATTACAGGAAACTTCTAAAAATCTTATATGTTCTGGTATAATGTTATAAGTAATAATCCTAGTTATTACTTTAAAATGTATATCTCAGAAATAACTAATTTTCTTGTCAACTGCATTATTATGAACTTTCATCAAATCTTTAACCATGGTCATTTTTAAGTCTTTTGTCATTTACAGACAGTTCTGGGTGTACTCTGATGCTTTTGCAAATATGTTCCTATAAAAGGGTTTCATCTTTAAGAAATTCATGGAAAAGACTCTGACAAGTACAGGTTTCTGGTAACTGACTGTACTGCTGAACTGAATGAATAAGCATTTTCAGAACTCTAATGAAAAACTGATGAACTCATAAAAGTGCTAACAAAAGATCAAGATGAAAAAAAAAATTAATTACATGGGACTGAGTGAACTGATGAGGATGAGTATAATTTTTGTGACTTTCTGTCTGAATTAAAAAAAAAAAATCCCACAAGGACTCAGAGGCAAAGAATATACAAATCAATTTTCACTGCAAAGTAAAGGAGCTGTTACAGTGGAGGATTACTGGACTGAATGTCAATATTATGACATAGTATGAGTGTGTTTCATGTTTGGTAATTGCAATCATTGTTGCTTTTGTTGTGGTCATCCATGTACAATGCTTGGTGTCAGTCTATTTATCTCTTGTAAAAATAAAATACAGTGTGTGTGTGTGGAAAAAAAAAATGTGAAAGTTTTGGATCTGGTAGAAAGACTGTGTGAAATAACAGAAAGGACAAGAGCCTAAGTTCTTGTTTTCGCTTTGCTACTGGTTTTAGGTCTTGGAAAAGTTGTTAAAACTCTTGGAATTCCATTTTTTTCATAAGAAAAAATGAAGAGATTGGGTTTGATTGACATCTTAAGCTACACTACTCTACTTGGAACCTAGGAGGCCCTAAATAAAATTGGCTGAATGAGTGGGCCACGTATCAACTTGAATATATGGGTTGCTACCAACTTACAGAGAATCGGTCTTTCTTAACAACTCAGAGTTCTGGGAACTAACATTCTCTCTGTTTTGAGGTGTGTGTGTGTGTGTGTGTGTGTGTGTGTGTGTGTGTGTGTGTGATTCCATGAGCAAAAGAGGTAAATGCACTGGCTCAAGGTCTAATGCAAAACTCTCTCCTCTCCAGTGCACTAACACTTGTAACCCAATCTCACTGTCTCTTGACTGCCTGCCAGCCTGACTCTACTCTTAAGCACTCATTCATTTGTTTCATCCCCTTTCAGACTGATATTTATGGACTGGCAAAGAAGTGTAACTTGACAGAGCGCCAGGTTGAAAGGTGGTTTAGGAGTCGGCGGAATCAAGATAGGCCTTGCAGGATGAAGAAATTCCAGGAAGCTTGGTAAGAAGGATAGTTAAAGCTTTTGAAATGGTGCAGTTTTATATGGAGCAGAATAGTCATCTCAGAAGGAATCCTTAGGTTGCAGCAGAAGAAGGGTTTGAACCCTCTCTGTCACTTACCAATCAGGAGTTTGATGCTAGTCACTCATCCACCTCTCGTGCTTCACTTTCTTTCTCTATGAAACAAGGTAAGCTATGAACTCTCTTAGTTGAAGAGGAGATGTTATGTACTTATCTTTAAAGTCCAGAAAAATCATAAAAATATCTTAACCTGGTGTTTATCTTTTCTAGGGTAGCAGTTGGCCCTAGCTCATCTGACTATCACCTGTTTCTAATCACATTACTCTATCACATTATAAGAGCAGAGAATGTCTGAGAGGGTGCTGTCCTCCTCTCTCAACACTGATGGAGAGGACTTCTTTCTGTCTCACTTGGCTCTTACTCCACCCCTGCCTGTGGACTGGGCAGCCAGTTCCTCTGGGTTTCTGCCTGGTTTAGTAGGGGGTCAGGATGGGCTGAGCAACACATAGGGTTTTTGCAGAACTGACTGCTTCAAATATGTTCTGAGTGCAGTGAGACTGTACCACACTTATTTTTGGCTTCATTATAACTCTGTTTTTTTTTTTTTCTCTTCTGCAGAGTATTATAGTATTGATACTTTAGGTTACTCCCTTGGTGGCAAAAACTGACACCTGTGCCAAAAAGAGGGTCTAGGTCATTGCTCTTACTTTGTTCCTCTTCCTTACATCCAGACAAATGCACGTTAGTTGGGAAATTTTGATGCCACATTCTACATGCCAATAGCATTCCTTCTTTTTGCCTGTTTCTTAAGGTCCTCACATTGCCTAGTGACTTTCACCAGATGTGTTTGTTTTGATGGTAAAATGGATAGGGAGCTGGCATAAGACTCTCAGATAAAGAAACCAAGCCTGTGGAAGGCTAAACTTTAATGACTTTCTTTAGCTACCTATGCATTGCCGAGTACAGTCATCCATGTGTGAGACTGGTGATGTTTAGAGGCACAGACCAAGTCTTCATGGTGTCTCGAGATTTTTTTCTCATTGGCAGACTTCCATTGCCTTTCCCACAGTGGCTAGAGGTATATGACCTGGTTTGTTTTCCAACTGCTTCTCTCTGAGTTTTAGCTCTTGAGAGATTGGTTAATATTGTGTTGCCACTATGTCAGCTTGGCCCAAGTGAATCTCTCTGGACAGTCACTACAAAACACTACAAACTGGAGCTGTTTTCACATTACATCTTCCTGTTTTTCTGCTATCATTCATTCTTTCTTTCTTTCTATCAAATGATTCTTATCTTAAATAAAGTCCCCAGGCAGGGACTAACTCTCAACCTCTGAGCTGAATCATACTGCAGTGAAATTCCGGGAATTTCTTATACATGATAGTGCCTTCCAGTTTATAAATAATCTTGGTTTGATCCTCCTAGCAACAGTGTGAGGCAGTCAGGGAAAGTGGGGCCCTGTTTGAGAAATGAGAAACTGCACATCATGTAGTTTAAGGAACTTGCTCAAGGTCGCCTGGCTGTTGGGGGCCTGTTGCCCTCAGGTCTTCTGACTCCTTTTCTGATACTCTTTCTGCTCACTGTACTGCCCCTACCACCTAATGCTGACCTCTCAGAAGCAAGGGACCCTATATGTCAAGTAACTGGGTGAGAAGGACCCAACATTGGGAATCTAGCTGTCAGTGAGTCTGCTAAAAGTCAGCCACAGAGTTCAGGCTAGAGAAGGGAATTTCAAGTTGCTATTATCAATCAGTCAGGCAATGCAGAGGGTTGTATGGACCATCTTCTTGGTATGTGGCACTATCCTAGATCATACGGACTCGTAGATATTAAGAGGGAAGTAAAAGTGGAAGGTATGGTCACTGGCCTAAAGCAGCTAATCAGGGAAATGAGACTATCACTTATGAAACCACAACATCTGTTGTTGTTCCATTCCCAATGGCACATGGGCCTGTATACCTGTGGTCTACGTCATGTTCAGATGTGCTCTGGGCATTCAGAGGAGATGGCATCAGCAGAGTTGGATACATTAGACAAAGGCTTTCTAGAGGTCAGGAATAAGCTGGACGTTGAGGGGAGGGATGGATCGGATTTCCATAAGAAAAGAAAGCATGGGGGCTTCCCTGGTGGCGCAGTGGTTGAGGGTCTGCCTGCCAGTGCAGGGGACATGGGTTTGAGCCTTTGTCTGGGAGGATCCCACATGCCGCAGAGCACCTGGGCCCATGCGCCACAGCTACTGAAGCCTGCGCACCTGGGGCCCGTGCTCCACAACAGGGGAAGCCACCGCAATGAGGAGTAGCCCCCTCTCGCCGCAGCTAGGGAGAGCCGGCATGCAGCAACGAAGACCCAACGCAGCCAAAATAAATAAAATAAAATAAATTAATTAAAAAAAAAAAGAAAGCATGATTTGAGGGCA